>NC_133335.1:162318826-163003813 GCF_042186555.1 Aquarana catesbeiana
ATTAATAAAAGAGTCTAGAAATCAGACACCATAACTTTTTAAAGCTGGTGACAAACATATTTGTCCACTACTGTCAATTGATATGTATACATAATTTTTTGGCTAAAATTCTTTTAATCAATTATAACATCTAGTTAACATCATTAATATTAGGACAGTAAATATTTGAGAAATTAATTTACCTGACTCCAGATGGTCACATGCGGTTCTTCCAGGATGGAAGACCCAGCTTCGTCCCCATCAGCCTCTGCTGGGGTGGAGGTTAAGGGTGCATGGAAGAGTGCATGGAAGGGTGGAGGGAAGGGTTGAAAGTGATGCCCTGGCTTCAGTCTGGTCATCAAGAAAACGTAGTTTATTGTAGTACCACAGCCTGGGTACATATACATCATCTGCTGATGCTCCTGATCTCAGGGAATTCTGGATCTTGTTATGCTCCCTCTTATACATGTTCCTCAAGATCCCAATTTTCGATAACAACATCTCCATCGTTGCTTCTGGGATGTACGTCTGTACAAATGTCAGAAGTCTCTCCAGCGTTGACTTCCTTACATGTTTCAGATAATATTGAGGGTGTTTGACCTCCCACAGATTCCTCATCTCTCTGTATTGATCGATAAAAGCCGTAAAAAATTCAGGCTCCTTAAATTTAGCATTCATAATTTCTGTAAAAGATAAAGACACAAGACAAAAAACACTTATGTTTTTGCTAAACCCTCATCATCTTATCCCAACATAGGCCTCATCAATCTGTCAAGCCATATAGGCTGTTTGCTAAAAAAATTTTTAAAAATTTGAAATTAAAAATTAAAATTACCTTTGTTTTCTAGCATCCCGGTCCACTATCAACTACGCACAGAACGTACGTACGACACAATACATAAAAACGTTTATACACTGCGCATGCATCAAGCTCCGCCTGCTTTGCCCACCCCTGACGTAGTTTTTCTTTACGCATATTTTCAGCCCCTTGTCTTTACGCACACAACGTACGTACGACACATGCGTAATACCTCTCTTTATACACTGCGCATGTGTGACACTCCGCCTGCGTCGCTCGCCCCATACGTTCTATTTTAATGAAGAAGCTCCACCCCTTGTCTTTACGCACAGAACGTACGTACGACACATGCATAATACCTCTCTTTATACACTGTGCATGTGTGAAACTCTGCCTGCGTCGCCCGCCCCTGACGTTCTAGTTTAACGAAGATTCTCCGCCCATTCTTTGTACGGTGCGTAGTGGGATGAACAATGGCGGAGACACATCAGGTGTGTACTAACTCAGGTAGCGATGAAAGCCCAGAGGCCGGAACGTCCAGATCTGGGAAGCAGAGATTTAAGGCCTCCAATATGTCCTTTAAAAAGATGGTGGAAATGGTGGCAATTCTGAGAAAAAATTACTATGATGGGAAGTATGGACCATACGCCCAGCCTAATTTTAGAAAAGCAAAAATAATGGCAAAGATGGTGAAGACATTACATCTTTCTTTTGGGGTACAACACTCCAAAGATCAGATTAGGAAAAGATAGTCCGACCTCAAACTCCAGGAGCCGGATCAGTACAGACGGATCCGTAAAGTGCTTAAAAAAAAGTAAGTACTTGTCGTGTGTTCATATTCAGTTTATTACCTTGTATACTGCTTCATGTGCTTTTCTTTAATGTACGAGTTTCTATCGTTTGAAACGATCTTAATAAACCTTGTTACATATATACAGACCTATATATTCTCTCTCTCTCTCTCTCTCTCTCTCTCTCTCTCTCTCTCAAATTGGGAAATCAGCCCAAGCCCCACTGAGGATGTGGAGGAAGGAGAGGCGGCCGACATGGGCACCCCACCAAGTGAGTGTCTGACACACCAGCTTACGGTAATCTATGTATGGCTGCATTTTTTGAATAAAATTTTATACTCTATTTTAGGTGATCTGGTTGTGCTTGAACCAAGCAACAGCGCCACCCCCGAGGATGTTTTGGAAGTATGCGACATGAGCACCCGACCAGGTCAGTGTCTGAGACACCAGCTTATGGTAAGGTAATCTATGTATGGCTGCATATTTCTAAACACATCTTTTTTTCATTCAATTTTAGGTCTGGGTGAACATTTTACCACAGACAGTGCCCAACGACTAATTGGTCAAATAATGTCCTGGAATGGGGAGATTGATTTAATGCGGAATCGGCTGGATCCTGTTTTCCAAAAAAAATAAAAATGTAAAAAAAATAAAAAAATAGAGGCCTGTTTTTTTTTTTAAAAAATAAATAAAAATAGAGGCCTGTTTAAAAAAAAAAAAAAAAAACATTTAAAATAAACAAGAGGCCTGTTTGTTAAAAAAAAACAAAACTAAAATTTTGTAGAAAAAAAAGACCTAATTCTATTGTAAATAATTTATAAATATAGATATATTTTGGACTATAAAAAATTTGCAATAACGCATAAGTGAATGTACACAGAATAATAAAAAATCTGTGTAGTAAGTAACAAAATGTGTGGTTTCTTCTTTCAATGCTCAGTATCAGTTTGTTTAAAGTTAAAATAGTTGCTTACAGTGACAATGGTGCTTATTTAATAAATGAAAATACACTTGGCACAAGTGCTCTACGATAACCTAGGAGAAACCCAAAAAGAAAGGCAAGCAATAAATATAATTCAAGATTTGATCCAGATTTTTTTTTTTGACAAGTTAAATATTCTGGGGCATTGCAATGGCCCCCCTACCCATAAAATAATCTACATATTGATCACGAACTTGACGGGCACTTTGGGGGGGCCAAGCCAGTACAGACAGTATCCAGGCCCGTCAGATTGTCACTAATATTAGGTCCGGCCTCAGGCCCAACTGGCAAAATATAATTTGGGGAATATTTGTTCAAAAAGTTGTGCAGGATGCAGCACGCTAAAATGATGTAATTAAGTTTGTATTCCGCAAGGTTTATCGATGTCTGAAACAGGCGGGCCAGAATCCCAAAAGCATTCTCAACAACTCGTCTCGCTCTGGCCAGCCGGAAATTAAAAACCCTCCTCTCCGGGGTGAGGGTCCTTTGGGGGAATGGCCCCATGAGGTGCTTGCTCAGAGCGAAGGCTTCATCTGCTATGAAGACAAAGGGGAGTCCTTCCACGTTAGCCGCATCAGGTGGCAATCCCAGGCCACCACTCTGGAGACGCTGGTAGAACTCCGTCTGGGCAAATACTCCTCCATCGGACATCCGGCCATTCTTCTCCACGTCCACATACATAAAGTCATATTGTGCCAACATCACCGCCATTAAGACAATACTATGGAACCCCTTATAATTAAAATAGTATGACCCCGAATGGGGTGGTGGCATGATGTGGACATGTTTCCCATCTATAGCCCCTCCACAGTTGGGAAAGTCCCAATGGGTGGCAAAATGGGATGCCACAGTCTGCCATTCCTGTGGCGTTGAAGGAAACTGGGGAATCAAACAAGAAACCAAAAATCAGTAATTTTGCAAAGAACATTGCAAGAACATTACACTTATTAAAACAATATTGCTCAGCATCAGTATAACATTAAAAAATAGAAATCTTCTTGAATAAATAATATGGAAAGGAACACTTATCAGATTGCTCACCACTTCTGATGGCACATTGTTACATTTTAGGGGTGGTGAAATTATAAAATAAGTTTAAGGACACGCAGGGTTTGATTGACTAAAGGCTACAAGACTGTGCAGTTGGAAAAGTGCAGTTGTTGCACTCTGCAAGTGCAGTTGCTCCACAGCTTAGTAAATGAGGTAAGTTAAAAAGGCTTTGTGTTGCAAGGAGTACCCAATCACATGCAAGGGCAATTAATCCCTAAACTGTGTGGCTTGCACATGATTAGATGATGGAAATCAGCAGAGCTTCTGCTCATTTACTAAAGCCCTGGAGCAAATGCACTTGCAGACTGCAAATGCATTTTGCAAAGTGCAACATATATTTGCTTTTTTAAAATCAACACCTCAGAACATCAGAGCAAATTATTAGGGGGGGGGTTTTGGAAATCGAGTTAATGACACACACACTATTTGGATGGAGTTTAGGGGGGGAGGGGATTGGAAATTGAGTTAATGACACACACACTATTTGGATGGAGTTTAGGGGGAATAAAACTACAATGCAGCTGACAAAATACATTCAAAGTGAGCAGACTAGGTGGATATGTGCCCAGCATTGCATGCTGGGGAGGTTAGTGAAGGCAAATATACATGCAGGACAAAAAAAAAAACAGAGAAAAAAAACAGCATGCATGAGGACAAAAAGGGGACATTTACACTATATTGCAATGATGGTAAGTAGTGTTTGAGTTAATAAATACATTACATTATCAAACATTAAATAAAATAACATGTGATGCTAATAAAGGATAAAAATCTTACCTTAATATACTCCTTCTGCAGGACCTGAATGATGGCAGAACTGGTCTCTGGGATAATGCTCCCCAGAACCTGGGGGGAGATGCCTGTCGAGAACTTAAGGTCCTGCAGGCTTCTCCCTGTCGCTAAGTACTGCAACGTGGCGACTAGCCTCTGCTCCGGAGCAATGGCTTACCTCATCCAGGTATCCTGCTTGCTGATATAAGGGGTGAGCAAAGCCACCAAACGGTCAAAAACGGGGTCCGTCATCCGGAGAAAGTTCCCAAAATCCTCAGGATTATTCTCATGGATCTCACAGAGCAAAGGCATGTGACAGAACTGGTCACACTGGAGCAACCAATTCTTCGTCCATAAACTCCTCCTCGCCCTGTTCATGGACTGGTCTTGGGCTGAAGAATGAACTACAGCACCAAGCACATACAATGCATGAGCTCGACGACGAGTACGTACAGGTAACATGGCTTCAAAACGGTCGGCTGGTCAGAACGCACTGAAGAACAGCAAGGCCTGTGAAGAGCGACCTGAAAATCAGCAACGAGCGGACAATAAAACAAAGATTGCTCAATGCCAACTGACCAAACGCACTGAAAAGCAGATACAAATCTCACAAGCACAGACTGAACAACAGTTAAAACAAACTGAAAAATACGAGTCTCACAAGCGCGAATCGTCTCTCACCAAACTTCTACTAACACGAGATAAACGCGAGATTAGCAGAAGGAGCCCAAAGGGTGTCGTACGGGCTATTGAACTTCCGTTTTCTAGTCTCGTCAGACTTGGTGTAGGTCACCGCGTATTAGGCTGTCGGACTGTGTGATCGTATGTAGGCAAGTCCGTTCGTTAGAAAGTCCGCCGTAAGTCCGCCAAAAGTCCGTCGAAAGTCTGTCAGATGGGCCGTCGGACTTTTGTAGCCGAAAATTCCGACCGTGTGTATGCGGCATTAGTGTGCTATTCTGATTCTATTGTCAGTGTAGAACATCAGTTTAGTGTGCATCTAGGCATAGTTCAGTGTGAGTGTAGTGCAACCATTCATCTTTTCATTAGTGTTTATGTAGGCATAGTTCAGTCAGTGTGAGTGTAGTGCGACCACCATTTATCTTTACATTAGTGTAAATGTAGGGATAGTTCAGTCAGTGTGAGTGTAGTGACCGTTTAACAGTATATTTCATTGCGTTACTGCAAGTTTAACGCCGTATATTTCAGTGTGTTACGCGCCGTTTAACGCAGTACATTTCTGTGCATTACTACAAGTTTAACGCTGTATATTTCAGTGTGTTATCTTTCGTTTAACGCAGTATAGTTCAGTGCGTTCCTGCAAGTTTAACACTGTATATTTCAGTGGTATTACATGATGTTTAATGCAATACAGTTCAGTGCGTTTCTGCAAGTTTAATGCTGTATATTTCAGTGTGTTATCTTCCATTTAATGCAGTACAGTTCAGCGCATTACTGCAAGCTTAACGCCGTTTATTTCAGTGCATTATCTTCCATTTAACGCAGTACAGTTCAGTGCGTTACTGCAAGCTTAACGTTGTATATTTCAGTGCGTTATCTTCCGTTTAATGCAGTATAGTTCAGTGCGTTACTGCAAGTTTAATTCTGTATATTGAAGTGTGTTACCTTCCGTTTAACGCTGTACATTTCTGTGCGTTAGTGCACATTTGATGCAGTATATTGCAGTGCATCAGTGCAGTTTTACTGCAGTATGATATAGGGTATCAGTGGAGTGTGTCTGTGTAGTAGTGAGTTTAACCAGTTTATCCATTGATTAAAGTGCATCCACGTACACATTCCCACATCTATATTACATTGTGTTAATAAGCACCCCCCATCATGTCTGGGAGGACAACAAGGAGAGGCAGACATTCCCATGCCACTGTGAGGGGGGCCAGCAGCGTACAGTATGTGTCCACAGGCAAAGGTGGACGTGGTCAGTCCTCAGGCAGGGCATCATTTCCTCTGTTTAGTTATGTTGCCCGTGCTATCCAGCCACAGCATGCAGAGGAGGTGGTGGACTGGCTTACTAAACCACCCCCATCCTCCCTCACCCAAGCAGAGACTGATGCACAGTCCACTGCAGCTACCAGAGTGTCTAAACCTGCCTCCTTGTCCACAGCTATTCTTGCCATAGCCCCAGCATCAGGCATGGAAGAGTTAGCAGAGTTATTTGAACACAGCGTCAGCCACTTGCTCCTTGATGATGCACAGCCATTACTTGATGCAGATGTTGGTTCTGAGGTTGAGGTTGAGGAAGGCAGGAACTAGAGCCTACAGAGAGGGGAGAACACTGGTACACAAATTGGCAGTCGTGTTCCTCCAGCCACAGCGCATTGCCTAGTTGTCTCCAGTGCTAATGAGGATGGAGGAGATGATGATGATGAGGTCACTGGCATGACTTGGGTGTCAGATAGAGCAGAGAACGAAAAGAGAGGGTAAGGCACAACCCCAACGGGGCAGCCATCATGAAAGAGTAGAGAGCAGCCACCCTATTCCATCACATTGTAGAGCTGTTATCTCCCTGCCCACTTCCCACAGCTCAGCTCTCTGGGCCTTTTTAGCACATGTGCAGATGATCACACTGTTGCAATTTGCAAACATTGTCTCAAGCACATCAAGCGTGGCAAAAACACAGATATTTGGGTACCACATGCTTGACAAGGCACTTAACCTGCCACCAATCAGCCCATTGGCAAGAGCACCTGAAAGCCACACAAAAGGGGTGCAAATCTGTTCCTCCTCCTTACTCACTTCAGTCTGCCCCCACTATACTTCATGATCTCTCAGCAGCTTCCACTGACAGGGAAGATGGTATAACGCAGGGTGTCCCAGGTCTCTGCAGCACATCTGCCAGCAGCACACCACCAGCTGTAGACTATAGATGGCAAATTTCTCTGCCCCATCTGCTGCAGCGGAAAAAAAATACAGCCACTGCTACCCACATGCCCAGCGTCTAAATGCAAGCTTGTCAAAGTTGCTGGCTCTACAACTTCTGCTTTGCTGTACCACAATAGCAGGTTTCCAGTTGCTATTTATTTTCATGTAAAGGCCATTCCAGCTCTGTACCATCATGTGGAAGGCAATGTTGTGACATCATTGATTAAGGCAGTCAGATGCAAAGTCCACGTTACTGCTGACACGTGGTCCAGCAAGCATGGTCAGGAACAATATATTTTGTTCACAGCATACTGTGTAACTCTGCTTGCAACTTGGAAGGATGCAGAACAGGGCTCAGTGCTGCAGCTTGTTGTGCTCCCACGTCTCTATACAGCTAGTGGTGATGATGCCAGATTTGTCAGCTCTAACCCCTCCTCCTCTGACGATGAGGACGACGACTCCATGTCCTCCTCTGCTGAATTGTCCTATGAACCACTATACCCCCTAATGCCCCGTACACACGGTCGGACTTTGTTCGGACATTCCGACAACAAAATCCATGGATTTTTTCCGATGGATGTTGGCTCAAACTTGTCTTGCATACACACGGTCACACAAAGTTGTCGGAAAATCCGATCGTTCTGAACGCGGTGACGTAAAACACGTACGTCGGGACTATAAACGGGGCAATAGCCAATAGCTTTCAACTCTTTATTTATTCTGAGCATGTGTGGCACTTTGTCCGTCGGATTTGTGTACACACGATCGGAATTTCCGACAACGGATTTTGTTGTCGGAAAATTTTATCTCCTGCTCTCCAACTTTGTGTGTCGGAAAATCCGATAGAAAATGTCCGATGGAGCCCACACACGGTCGGAATTTCCGACAACACGCTCCGATCGGACATTTTCCATCGGAAAGTCCGACCGTGTGTACGGGGCATTAGTGTTCAAGATGCTATTCAATGAGTCAAGCTAAAAGATGTCATGTAATGCTTCAGCTGGTGTGTCTAGGGGACAGGAACCACACCGGAACAGAGATTCTTGCAGCTCTGCAGGGACAGGCCTAGAGGTGGTTCATGCCATGCCAGCTGGAGCCAGGAATGGTGGTGTGTGATAATGGTACAAACCTCCTGTCCGCCTTTAAAAAGGGAAAGTTGACACATGTGCCATGCCCGGCACATGTCCTCATTTTGGTGGTGCAGCATTTTCTAAATAGGTACCCAGGGTTGGAAGTTCTGCTAAAGCAGGCCAAAAGAGTCTGTAGCCATTTCAGGCAGTCATAAACAGCCAGTGCTTGGTTGGCTGAAATTCAGCGGCATTCCACCTGCCTGTAAACCGCCTGATTTTTGATATGCCCACCAGGTGGAACTCGACTTTGGCAATGCTGCAGCGGCTGCACATGCAGCAGAGGGCCATCAACGAGTATTTGTGTGATTATGGCACAAGTACAGGCTCAGGCGGCTCACCTTTTTTTCCCCACACTAATGGCTGCTCATAAAGGATGCATGCACTGTACTGTCATCATTTGAGGAGGCCACAAGGATGATGAGCCGTGACAATGCATGCATCAGTGACACATTCCCTGTTGTGTTCCTGCTGGAGCAGACTCTGCGTGGCATTATGGACAGGGCACTTGAAGGCAGAGCAGCTGGAGGAAGAGGAGGACTTCCTTTCCTCTCAAGGCCCACTTTATGGAGACACCATTGTTCCTATGCCACAGAACACACAAGAAGAGAGCAGAGGAAGACATACGTCAAACAGTAAGAAATGGTTTTCCACCCGCAAATCCCTTGGGAGTAGTACGTGGTGTTGTGAGTGTGGTATGGAATCTTAATAATATATATGGGGAATTTAAATTAAGATCTCAGTGTTTGTTTTCAGTGCCTCCAACCTTACGGTAAAATTGTGAACTTTGTTCGGTAATCAGTACATACCACAATAAATTCCTGAGTTTGTGAATCTATAGGGAATTCTTACCAATGCATAAATATCTCCCAATAAAATTAATAAGTAAATAATTTGACTTTATTAATTACCAAGTATAGTTACACAATTTCATACAGAACCAGGATTTTTGGTGATTAATATTTCACACACACATTATCAAAAACATCAACACGGCAATAAAACTATTTTTCTTAATATATACAATTACTCAGGGGTAGGGATGAGCCAAACACCCCCCTGTTCGGTTCGCACCAGAACTTGCGAACAGGCAAAAAATTTGTTCAAACACGCGAACACCGTTAAAGTCTACGGGACACGAACATGAGTAATCAAAAGTGCTAATTTTAAAGGCTTATATGCAAGTTATTGTCATAAAAAGTGTTTGGGGACCTGGGTCCTGCCCCAGGGTACATGGATCAATGCAAAAAAAAGTTTTAAAAACGTCTGTTTTTTCGGGAGCAGTGATTTTAATAATACTTAAAGTGAAACAATAAAAGTGTAATATTCCTTTAAATTTCGTACCCGAGGGGTGTCTATAGTATGCCTGTAAAGGGGCGCATGTTTCCCGTGTTTAGAACAGTCTGACAGCAAAGTGACATTTCAAAGGAAAAAAAGTAATTTAAAACTACTCGCGGCTATTAATGAATTGCCGGTCCGACAATACACATAAAAGTTCATTGATAAAAATGCATGGGAATTCCCCACAGGGGAACCCCGAACCAAAATTAAAAAAAAAAATGACATGGGGGGTCCCCCTAAGTTCCATACAAGGCCCTTCAGGTCTGGTATGGATATTAAGGGGAACCCCGGCCAAAATTTTTTTTAAAAATGGTGTGGGGTCCCCCTCAAAATCTATACCAGACTCTTCAGGTTCTTTTAGACTCCCCATCAGGTTCTTTTAGACTCCCCATCCCTCCATAAAGAGTACCTGTCACCACCTATTACTGTCACAAGGGATGTTTACATTGCTTGTGACAGCAATAAAAGTAAAAAAAAAAATAAAATTTTTAAACACAATTTATAAAAGTAAAAAAATAAATAAAATAAATAAAAAAAAAAAAAAATTTTTAAAGTGCCCCTGTCCCCGCGAGCTCGCGCAGCGAAGAAAACGCATACGGAAGTCGCGCCCGCATATGTAAACGGTGTTCAAACCACACATGTGAGGTATCGCCGCGATCGTCAGAGCGAGAGCAATAATTCTAGCCCTAGACCTCCTCTGTAGCTCAAACCTGGTAACCGTAAAAAATTTTTAAAGCATCGCCTATGGAAATTCATAGGTACCGTAGTTCGTCGCCATTCCACGAGTGCGTGCAATTATAAAGGGTGACATGTTTGGTATCTATTTACTCACCGTAACATCATCTTTCACATTATACAAAAAAATTGGGGTAACTTTACTGTTTGGATTTTTTAAAATTCATGAAAGTGTCACTTTTCCAAAAATTTGCGTTTAAAACACCGCTGCACAAATACCGTGTGATAAAAAATATTGCAACAATCGCCATTTTATTCTCTAGATTCTCTTCTAAAAAATATATATATAATGTTTGGGGGTTCTAAGTAATTTTCTAGCAAAAAATACGGATTTTAACTTGTAAACACCAAATTTCAAAAATAGGCTTAGTCATGAAAGGGTTAAGGGGAACCCCGCGCCAAAATTTTTAAAAAAATGGCGTGGGGTCCCCCCAAAAATCCATACCAGACCCTTATCCAACACGCAACCTGGCAGGCCGCAGGAAAAGAGGGGGGGACGAGAGAGCGCCCCCTCTCCTGAACCGTAGCAGGCCACATGCCTGGTGGTTGTGGGAGTCTACGGGCGGGGGGCTTATCAGAATCTGGAAGCCCCCTTTAACAAGGGGACCCCCAGATCCCGGCCCTCCCCCCTGTGTGAAATGGTAAGGGGGTACAAAAGTACCCCTACCATTTCACAAAAAAAATGTTAAGCAAAAGTGTTAAAAAATGACAAGAGACAGTTTTTGACAATTCCTTTATTTAAATGCTTCTTCTTTCTTGTATCTTCTATCTTCCTTCGGTTTCTTCCTCCATCTTCTTCTTCTGGTTCTTCCTCCGGTATTCTCGTCCTGCATCTTCATCCGTGGCGTCTTCTTCTCTTCTTCTCCTCGGGCCGCTCCGCATCCATGATGGCATGGAGGGAGGCTTCCGCTGTGTGACGCTTCTCCACTTCTGACGGTTCTTAAATAACGGGGGGCGGAACCACCCGGTGACCCCACCCCCTCTGACACATGGGGACTTGACGGGACTTCCCGGGGGCACTCCCTGTGACATCAGAAGGGGGCGGTGTTACAGGGCCCCGCCCCCCGTTATTTAAAGGGGTTGTAAAGGTAAAAATTTTTTCACCTTAATGCATTCTATGCATTAAGGTGAAAAAACTTTTGACAGTACCGCCGCCCCCAGGCCCCCCGTTTTACTTACCTGACGCCTCGAATCTTCGCTGCTCATCCTCGTCATCTTCATTGCAGCTCAGCCTGGTCGCTGATTGGCTGCCGTGGATGGATTGAAAGCAGCGCAGCCATTGGCTCGCGCTGCTGTCAATCACATCCGATGACGCGGCGCGCCAGGGGGCGGGGCCGAGTGATACAGCTAGCGCCTATAGCCGCCGGCTGTATCACAGGAGCGCGCCCGCAAGCACTCACCACCATGCGAGGGAGCTCGCATTAAGGTGGTAAATGCTTGCGGGGAGGAGCTGAAACAGCCGCCGAGGGACCCCAGAAGACCAGGTTCGGGGCCACTCTGTGCAGAACGAGCTGCACAGTGAAGGTAAGTATAACATGTTTGTTATTTTAAAAAAAAAATAAAAATTACCTTTACAACCCCTTTAAGAACCGTCAGAAGAGGAGAAGCATCACAAAGTGGGAGCCTCCCTCCATGCCATCATGGATGCGGAGTGGCCCGAGGAGAAGAAGGGAAGAAGACGCCGCGGATGAAGATGCAGGACGAGAACACCGAAGGAAGAACCAGAAGAACCAGAAGAAGAAGATGGAGGAAGAAACAGAAGGAAGATAGAAGATAGAAGATAGAAGAAAGAAGAAAGAAGAAGCATTTAAATAAAGGAATTGTCAAAAACTGTCACTTGTCATTTTTAACATTTTGATAGTATTTTTGTGAAATGGTAGGGGTACGTTTGTACCCCCTTACCATTTCACACAGGGGGGAGGGCCGGGATCTGGGGGTCCCCTTGTTAAAGGGGGCTTCCAGATCCCGATAAGCCCCCCGCCCGCAGACTCCCACAACCACCGGGCAAGGGTTGTTGGGATGAGGCCCTTGTCCCCATCAACATGGGGACAAGGTGTTTTGGGGGCTACCCCAAAGAACCCTCCCAATGTTGAGGGCATGTGGCCTGGTATGGTTCAGGAGGAGGGAGGGGCCGCTCTCTCGTCCCCCCTCTTTTCCTGCGGACTGCCAGGTTGCGTGCTCGGATAAGGGTCTGTTATGGCTTTTTGGGGGGACCCAACGCCATTTTTAAAAAAAATGTTGGCGCAGGGTTCCCCTTAAAATCCATACCAGACATGAAGGGTCTGGTATAGATTTTGAGGGGGACCCCTCACCATTTTTTTGTTTAAATTTTGGCCGGGGTTCCCCTTAATATCCATACCAGACATGAAGGGCCTGTTATGGAATTTAGGGGGACCCCCACGTCATTTTTTTTTTTAATTTTGGTTCGGGGTTCCCCTGTGGGGAATTCCCATGCAGTTTTTATCAATGAACTGTTATGTGTATTGTCGGACCGGCAATTTATTAATAGCCGCGAGTAGTGTGAAATGACTTTTTTTCCTTTGAAATGTCATTTTGCTGTCAGACTGTTCTAAACACGGGAAATATGCGCCCCTTTACAGGCATACTATAGACACCCCCAGATACGAAATTTAAAGGAACATTACACTTTTATTGTTTCACTTTAAGCATTATTAAAATCACTGCTCCCGAAAAAACGGTCGTTTTTAAAACTTTTTTTTGCATTGATCCATGTCCCCTGGGGCAGGACCCAGGTCCCCAAACACTTTTTATGGCAATAACTTGCATATAAGCCTTTAAAATTAGCACTTTCGATTTCTCCCATAGACTTTTAAAGGGTGTTCCGTGGCTTTCGAATTTGCCGCGAACACACCAAATTGTTCGCTGTTCGGCGAACGGGCGAACAGCCAATGTTCGAGTCGAACATGAGTTCAACTCGAACTCGAAGCTCATCCCTACTCAGGAGAGCCCAAATGGTTCTGTTAGAAAAATATTTGCGTTCAAGAACACAATATCCCTTGTCGCTTGGGGAAACAGTCCTCTGAATTTCTCCGGCCGGAAGGAATCCAAAGTATGTCTAGCAGAGTCAACAGATAGATATTGTCAATTTGAAAGAAATATTAATCCGACAGAGCTACTAAATTGAATGGGGCGATAAATATGTTCCCTGGGACCACAGTAATTTAAATTGTTGTAAATACGGGTTTATATCTGAATTTCCCCAAACACGCCTTCAATACACACAGCCTAGACAATCAATATGGGCAAATGATTACTTATAAGACTACCCTACACACTGTACATGATAAGGTTACCACATAAACTGTAAAATACAATCCCTTCAATCCTGAGAGATAAAAATCGATTAATTAATATTCGTATGGTCTGTATCTTACGATAGTTTAAAAGGGGAAGATATCGGACAAATTATAAGTACTTCGAGTGGCTCCAGTAACAGGGTCCAGCAAGATGGGGAGTGGTCAATTATCAGCAGGCCTCTTGATCGTCTAGGGGTTGTATCCTGCGTGTGGGTCTGTGATCAGAGAGGATCATGGCCCTCACATACTTTATACCAACTGGGACAATAAGCTCATAAAATTATCATAAGCTCAGCCTAGAAGGTTTGGCTTATTCTCCATTTTTTGGAGAACTCTAATGATTTACCTGATGAGCTCTAGTAATATCATCTTCAGCCACTAGGTTGTCTGGGGACAGAAAAATGTGTTCTGAACTATTTGTTAAAAGAAAAATATGTTCTCTTTCATAATGGGCATCTACCTATATATTGGGGCTTATGGATATATAGCTATATTATTCAGGGACTCCGACAACTGGTACAATATTCAATACACTCAGTATAAATTTGATTAATTAATATCACACAAAATGGATGTTTATATGGATAAATACATGACTCCTGCATATCCTATGAAGACCTATTTGTCTTGGGACAATACATGCTATATGGGTATTTTTATGTAGATGTGGTCACGGTTTCTATGTCTTTATAACAATGATGGTTATCTTAACACAATTCTTAATTTGTTCTATATCAAAATATTATTTTTCTACTTTATGACAGATTACTTAGATTGAGTCAGTAGATACTAAAATCATGGTGGTATGTGTGACCTGGGATTTAATACAGAATTTGAATTACTTATAATCATATATGTTTAAAATACCACATGCATACAGGATTTAAATGTTTTCCTAGATCATTTGAAATGAACCTTGGACAGGCTCAATGATGATTTAGATAAAGAGTTTAGCTGTACAAACAGTTCCTCCTTTTAGGCACATATTTATTATAGACTGTTCAGATATTTGTGACTGTTGTTGTTCTGGTGTATCATTAACGTCGCATCTTAGTCATTGTCTGAGGGAAAGCTGAGTCAACATTGGGTCCTGGCTAGGAAGGCGCTCTCATCCTATGAAACAATGGGGTTATTTACCCAAGCTTTTCCTTTAACCACTTAAGGCCAAGCCTCTTTTTGAGAGTTGTTGTTTACAAGTTAAAAACTGTTTTTTTTGCTAGAAAATTACTTAGAACCCCCAAACATTATACATTTTTTTTTCTAACACCCTAGAGAATAAAATGGCAGTTGTTGCAATACTTTCTGTCACACTGTATTTTCGCAGCGGTCTTACAAAATAAGACAACAGTGAAGTTAGCCCAATTTTTTAAATATTGTGAAAGATAATGTTATGCCGAGTAAATTGATACCCAACATGTCACGCTTCAAAATTGCGCCCGCTCGTGGAATGGCAACAAACTTTTATCCTTAAAAATCCCCATAGGTGATGTTTAAAAAATTCTACAGGTTGCATCTTTTGATTTACAGAGGAGGTTTAGGGCTATAGTTATTGCTCTCACTCTACCAATCGCAGCGATACCTCACATGTGTAGTTTGAACACCGTTTTCATATGCGGGCGCTACTCATGTATGGGTTTACTTAAAAAAAAAAAATTGTCATTTAAAAAAATCATTTAAAAAAATGTCCCTTTAAGAGGTGTGGGCGGAAGTGACATTTTGACGTTGCATCCGCCCTGCATTGTTATGGAGATGGGTTGGGGCCATCTTCCCCTCCAGGTCTCCATACCTAACAGGAGACAGGACGTGATTGCCTCCGCCGCTGCCGATGGCTCCAGTAAGCGGCAGAGGGCACTGGAGCGTGGTGGGAGGGGGGCCCTCTCCCGCCGCTGATTAAGGTGATCTTGCGGTAAATCCGCCGCAGAGATCACTTTTATCTTGTAGCAGACCGCCCGCTGAAGAAGAGGATACCGGGGTTATGGCTGATGCCATACCAACAATACCCTCCTTCAAACAGCCGACGTAAAACTGTGGTGGGCGGTCCGTAAGTCAAAGGCTTTCTTACTTGGATGTGAGAACACAAATTTAACCATTGTCAGCTGGTTTTGTGTAAGATGGCACTATTTCTGGATGGCGAATTAGCCAAGATGTTTTCCTACCTAATGTATACTTTTGTGACTATACCAACATAATTTGTATAACCTGTTTAACTGAATTCCTGTTTACGTTATACGCTTTATATTTTCAAGTGTAATGTACATTGATCTAATAAACATTCCTTATGTTAAAAAAAAAATGGCACTATTGTTCAGGTTTACTCTGTTTCAACCTAAGTTTTGTCTCTTGACTTCAGCTCTTCACTGGATAGGGTAATTCAATCAGCCTTCTCTGTTGGGAGGGGGGAACGCTCTCCTGGAGTGATGACTCCTAAGCTGAAAGCTATATGAAAAATATATAATTTTGATGTATCTCGGCCATGACAGTGGCTGGGAAGAGGCAGTTCCAGATACTATAATCCTCAGTGACCCCAAGGAGTCTGCTTCTCATGCCTCCGCAAATTTGCGGTGCATGGGCTCCCTCATGCTTCAAAGCCTGCAAAAGGACCCAAGAATACGTGCCGTAAAGGAAAAGGATCACTATTAGTTGGCAACCCTCCTTGACCACCGTTACAAGGGGAAAGTCTCAGAACTCACAGAGCGTAAAGAAGATGAAAACTCTTGAGGACACTTTAAAGAGGAGTTTATCTAATGCTTTTCCCAACTCTGGTAGGTTACAGTGTTGTAGACAATGTAGTTTTGAGGCTTCTGTTGGTCAAGAGAGGAGCGGTGGAGAAGGCAGCCGCCTAAGTGATGCATTTTACAGTTTTTTTAGTCCTCGCCACCTAGGGCTGTCAGCTTCCACATCCCATCGGCAGTGTCTGCATCACACGTGGTCGATTATCTAGGGGCAAAAACATAGATGGAGAACTTTCCAGTCAGGCTTACTGGGTCATGAGCACAATTAACACCCAAAGAAAGACCAATTTTTCCGCACCTGTTTGACAGGTGCATATCATTAAAATTTTTGACAGCAAGGCCAATTCTTGCTTTCATCAAGAGCACCTCTAATGAGTTACGGTGTGAAGGCGCCAACGACACCCAAAGACAAATTTTTCCACATCTGTTTTACAGGTGCATGTCATTTTAATTTTTGACAGCAAGGCCAATTCTTGCTTTCATCAAGAGTACCTCAATAGGGTTATTGTGTGAAGATGCCAACGACATCCAAAGACCAATTTTTCCGCATCTGTTTGACAGTGCATATCATTGCAATTTTTGACAGCAAGGCCAATTCTTGCTTTGATCAAGAGTACCTGTATAAGGTTACGGTGTGAAGGCATCACCGACTGCCAAAGACAAATTTTTCCGCACCCGTTACTTCTATCCAAAGTCTGTGGAAGAGACACTAGAATTTATCCAAAAAATCTCTAATCTTGTTCCCAGTGCTACATTGTAGCCTCATCATACAGACTGGCTCCGCAAGCCATTGCTTACAAAATAGAGAAAGCTTTCAGGGAAAATGTAATTTTTTTGGGCTTTATAAATGCAATTATTTCTGTAGCATCTTCTATACACAGTACAGATGTGCCACTTTACAGGTGGACAAAGGTTATCACCCAAGCACTATATTGAAAGGAATTTTTTATTTTTTTGCTTTCACTTTAAGCATCAATAAATCACTGCTCATTTAAAAATGATGTTTTTTACAAACTTTTTTTCATTGATACATGTCCTCCAGGGCAGTACCCAGACCCCCATAACCCTTGTATGCCCAATTACTTGCATATAAGCCTTCAAAATGTGCACTTTTGATTTTTCACTGTCGGGTCCCATAAACTTCAATGGGGTTCGTTATTCGATTCCGAACTTTTGCAATGTTCGAAAGTTCTGGTGCAGACCGAATTGGGGGTCGTTCGGCCCATACAAGGCACTGTGGTCACATCACATGACTTAACGACTGAACTTTGTTACACCCTCTAGGGTTCATTGCTGTAGGCCTACTACGATTACCTTAAAAATGGGGCCATAATTAATGCAACAGCAATTTTGATGTGGTGTCACAAATTATTCCGTAGC
Organism: Aquarana catesbeiana; assembly: GCF_042186555.1. Lineage (NCBI taxonomy): Eukaryota > Metazoa > Chordata > Amphibia > Anura > Ranidae > Aquarana > Aquarana catesbeiana. The sequence goes on from NC_133335.1 coordinate 162,336,708, forward strand.
TGTTCAACAGTTGCGAAAGCTGTATTCTTTTTTTAACAAGGGTCCAGCCTGTACTCTGCAGGAAAAATTCTGTGTTCCAGTGTTTGGGCTCCACCAACACGCGAGTCACAATTTTTCTGCCGCTGTGTGATAGTTGCAGATTGAATGTTTAATAGTAGTGATGGGTAGAACACCCCTGGGTTCTGTTCTACACAAGAACTCCAGACCAGGGAATACATTCTGTTAAGAAACCAGAACCCTATTAAAGTCTATGGGACCAGAACTCGAAAAATCTAAATTCCCCATTTTTAAGGGTACTGCCCTGGGGGACATGTATCAATGCAAAAAAAAAAAACTTTTTAAAAATATTGTTTTTACCGCTTTCCACCTGCCATATAGCAATATGATGTGTGCAAAGTGAGCAGGATAAGCCACTAGTGTGTGCTTCTAGGGGTGTGCAGCATGTCGATCAGTGGTGTGGTGTGTCAGTCTGACACACCGCATCTCCAATCCCGGTAAAGAGCCTCTGACATAGGCTGAGTAGAGGAGAGCTGATTGGTTGCTCTCCTTACAGGGGGGGTCTGCACTGATTATCAGTGCAGCCCCCCCCCGAGGATTCCCTCCAGGACCACCAGGGATGCCCATCCAGGACCACTAGGCATGCCCACCAATGACCACCAGGTATGCCAATCAGTGCCCAATAGGGATGGCACTGTGCCCATCAGTGATGCCTGCCAGTGCCCCCTGATCAGTGCTGCCTAACAGGGCGATCTATCAGTGCTGCCCATTAGTGCCTATCAGTGCCACCCATCAGTGCTGCCTATAAGTGCCCACCAGTGCCACCTATCAGTGCCCATCAGTGCTGCATATTAGTGCCACCTATAAGTGCCCATCAGTGCTACTTATCTGTCCTGCCTATCAGTGCCCATCAGTGCTGCATATAAGTGCCTCATCATCAGTGCCCATCAGTGCCACCTCATCAGTGCCAATCAGAAATGCCTCATCAGTGCCTGTCAGTGCAGCCTTATCAGTGCCCATGGGTGAAAGAGAAAACTTACTTATTTTCAAAATTTTGTAGCAGAAACGAAGAAAAACTTTTTTTTTTCCAAAATTTTTGGTCTTTTTTTATTTGTAGCGCAAAAAAACAAAAACCTAGTGGTGATCCAATACCGCCAAAAGAAATCTCTATTTGTGGGAAAAAAATTGATAAAAATGTCATTTGGGTACAGTGTCACATGACAGTGCAATTGCCATTCAAAATGTGATAGCGCTGAAAGTTGAAAATTCGTCTGGGCAGGAAGGTGTATAAGTGCCCTGTATTGAAGTGGTTAAATGAGAAGTGATTTTAATGATGCTAAAAGTGAAACAATAAAAATGAAAATTTCCTTTAAATATAGGGGGGTTCCCTTCATCTGCCTGTAAAATGGCCCATTTGTACCCTTTATAGAACCTGCTGCAGCAAAACTGACATATAAAAAGAAAAAAAAAATGAACGGAACAAGATTAGAGATTTTTTGGATAGATTCTGTTGTCTATTTGGCAGATTTTCGATGGAAATAACAAAGTTTTGCACCACAGTGAGCCTTATGTGAAGAAGCCAAATTATAGTACACTTAGGCCCAAATTCATAGGGGCACATGACTGCCAATTTGTTGCTTATCAGTGTTATCCCCTCTCTGTAGGCTCATGTTACTCCCTTCCTCAACCTCAGAACCAACATCAGAATCAGGTGATGCCTGTGCATCCTCAAGAAACAAGTGGCTGACACTGTGGTCAAATGGTTTAGTAAGCCAGTCCACCACCTAATCTGCATGTTGTGGCTGGGTAGCAAGGCCAACATCAGTAAAAAGAGACACATGTGCCCTGCCTAGGGACAGACCAACTCCACCTTTGCCTGTGGACACAGACGCTGCTGGCCCTCTCATAGTGGCATGGGAATGTCTGCCTCTCTTTGTTGGCCTCCCAGACATGATGGGGGGGCCTATTATACAAATTGAATAGATAGTAGTAAATGGGTGATTGGATGTACTTTACTGAATGAAATGTGGTGTTTGGTGCATTATAAATTGAGGACTGAGGCTAACACAAATTGAAAAACTGTTAAAAATGTATATATATATATATATATGTTACCCGATTGCCGACCACTGCACGAACATTTACATTGGCAGAGTGGCACAGACAGGCAAATGGGCGTACAGGTACCTCCCTTTAAATTTGATGCCGTGTTGGCATGCACGCGACCCTGCCATGGGCTCCATGATGATGTAAACAAGCATTTCCCCATCCTGCCTAATGACATTGACACTGATCACCGCTCCCTGTGATCGGGAGAGGTGATCAGTGTCATGTCACACGTAGTCCATCCCCCCTACAGTTAGAAACACTCCCTAGGACACACTCAACCCCTGCAGCGCCCCTCCTGGTTAACCCCTTCACTGCCAGTCACATTTACACTGTAATCAAAGCATTTTTAATCACACTGATCGCTGTATAAATGTGAATGGTCCCAAAATAGCGCCAAAAGTGTCCGATCTATCTGCCATAATGTCGCAGTCACGATAAAAATCGCTGATCGCTGCCATTACTAGTAAAAAAAAAAACTATTAATAAAAATGCCATAAAACTATCCCCTATTTTGTAGAAGCTATAACTGTTGTGCAAATCAATTAATAAACACTTATTGCGATTTTTTTTACCAGAAATATGTAGAAGAATATGTATCAGCCTATACTGAGGAAGAAATTTTTTTTTTATATATATATATATATTTTTTTTTGGGGGGTAATATTTATTATAGCAAAAAGTAAAAAATAATGCGTTTTTGCAAAATTGGCCCCCTTTTTGTAAAAAAAATTTTTGTTTAAAAAAATAAAAAACTCAGAGGTGATCAAATACCACCAAAAGAAAGCTCTATTTGTGGGGAAAAAAGGATGTCAATCTTGTTTGGGAGCCACGTTGCAGGACCACGCAATTGTCAGTTAAAGCGTCGCAGTGCCGAATCGCAAAAATTGCTCTGGTCTTTGGCCAGCCAAATGGGCCGGGGCTTAAAGCGGGGTTCCACCCAAATTTTGAACAATATCTGTATGTATTCTCTTCCTTGCCTAGATGCTGACATGCCGTTTAAAAAAATTTAAATCGCCTCAATTACCTTTTATTTTTCTATTCTTCTTTGCACTTCCTGGTTCTCCTCCCGTGGGAGTAGGCGTGTTTCTAGCCTCTCCCAGACTCCTGGGAGCTAGTCTCAGGCTTCCCAGGATGCCACTGAGCATGTGCGGGAACGAGCAGTGAATGCTGGGAGCACAGCATTCACCACATCCAGGAAATAAATGCTTGTGGGCTTCAAATGCCCACAATGAAGATGGAAACCGCCTGCAGTGAATAATATAAGTTATTCTTTCCGGCGAAATCTGACACAGGCGGACATATTACACACAATATGTGAGTATGTAATGCTGAGAAGAAAAGTTTGTGAATGAACTCAAAAAAAAAAAAAGATAGATAGGTGGACCCCCGCTTTAAGTGGTTAATTTTAAAAAAATCTTAAAAAATTATTTTAGGGATTTAGGGAATAGATTGAAGAGAAGGACCTCCAAGGTGGTATTCTCAGAAATACTACCTGTGACTGGGGATGGGCCGAACACCAGAGCCGGTACAAGGGGTGGGCGAGAGGGGCGAGTGCCCTGGGCGGGGTGTGAGAGGGGGTGGGTTCAGGGCACTCTTTAACGCAGAGCAAAAGCAGCTGCCCCTGAAGCCCGCACTTCCTTAGAATAGTTCTCCCAGTGTAGCGGTCACGAACACAGCTGTGCCGTCCTCCCCCGTTTGCTCTCTCGGCCGGGTTAACACAAGCGGCCACACTGACAGAGGAGGAGAACAGCTGCGGGCTGTGTGTAAGTGCCGACTCATCCTGCTTCTCCCTCTGTCAGGAGTTGCAGGATCAGAGTGGCTGTCCTGGGACACGGAGTGAGGCAGAGCAGTCGTCCATGCTCCCTCGTCCCGTCACCCCCCCTCAGACTTCTATAGCACAGCACAGAACAGAGTGAAGTGTTCTGGCTGTATGCTACAGATCTGAGACTGTGTGTTGGAATGGAGAAAGAGCGCACACACATACCAGAAAGGTGCAGTGTCACTGAGTGAGGATGAGATCTGTGAGAAGGAGGGGGAGGAATTTGTGAAAAGAGGTGAGCACTCTAAAGGGAGGATTACAATGCTGGCTGTGGAAGGAGGTAGAGGGGGGGGTTTGGATATAGAGGGGGTTGTGGACAGGGGTAAGGGGGGTATACAGAGGTGACTATAGAAGGGGGGTATACAGAGGTGACTATAGAAGGGGGGTATACAGAGGTGACTATAGAAGGGGGGGTACAGAGGTGACTATAGAAGGGGGGGTATACAGAGGTGACTATAGAAGGGGGGTATACAGAGGTGACTATAGAATGGGGGTATACAGAGGTGACTATAGAAGGGGGGTATACAGAGGTGACTATAGAAGGGGGGGTACAGAGGTGACTATAGAAGGGGGGGGTATACAGAGGTGACTATAGAAGGGGGGTATACAGAGGTGAATATAGAAGGGGGGTATACAGAGGTGACTATAGAAGGGGGGTATACAGAGGTGACTATAGAAGGGGGGTATACAGAGGTGACTATAGAAGGGGGGTATACAGAGGTGACTATAGAAGGGGGGGTACAAAGGTTACTATAGAAGGGGGGGTATACAGAGGTGACTATAGAAGGGGGGGTACAAAGGTGACTATAGAAGGGGGGATACTGAGGTGGCTATAGAAGGGGGTATACAGAGGTGACTATAGAAGGGGGGTATACAGAGGTGGCTATAGAAGGGGGTATACAGAGGTGGCTATAGAAGGGGGGTATACAGAGGTGACTATAGAAGGGGGGTACAGAGGTGACTATAGAAGGGGGGTATACAGAGGTGACTATAGAAGGGGGGTATACAGAGGTGACTATAGAAGGGGGGTATACAGAGGTGACTATAGAAGGGGGTATACAGAGGTGACTATAGAAGGGGGGTATACAGAGGTGACTATAGAAGGGGGGTATACAGAGGTGACTATAGAAGGGGGGTATACAGAGGTGACTATAGAAGGGGGGGTACAAAGGTGACTATAGAAGGGGGGGTATACAGAGGTGACTATAGAAGGGGGGGTACAAAGGTGACTATAGAAGGGGGGGGATACTGAGGTGGCTATAAAAGGGGGGTATACAGAGGTGACTATAGAAGGGGTGGTACAGAGGTGACTATAGAAGGGTGGTATACAGAGGTGGCTATAGAAGGGGGGATACTGAGGTGGCTATAGAAGGGGGGTATACAGAGGTGACTATAGAAGGGGGGGTATACAGAGGTGACTATAGAAGGGGGGGTATACAGAGGTGGCTATAGAAGGGGGGTATACAGAGGTGACTATAGAAGGGGGGGATACAGATGTGACTATAGAAGGGGAGGTACTGAGGTGGCTAAAGAAGGGGGGTACAGAGGTGGCAGTGGATGGGGGGATACAGAGGTGGCTGAATAAGTTTTTGATCTGCTGTGTCTATATGTGTATAAGCCACATTTCTTTGTTTTATGCATTTCTCCAGTATTTCCTTTGAACTTGCAGAACTATGTTCAAAATGTAAATTGTTCAATAAAAACTTTTTTTTTTTAAATCTGCCCAGCCGTGCCATTGTGACGTATATCGTCGTGCGCTGGTCAGCAAGTGGTTAAAGACGTCCCTGGGCGGGTTGTTAGCAGGCATAAGAGTAACAATACTGTGTGTGTGTGTGTGGGGGGGGGGTCATGTAAAGGGTGAAATACTGTGTGTGGGGTGATAATTGAATTTGTATTGTTTTAAGTATATTCTTGTTTTGAAATGACATTGATTCCTTCTTAAAAATGGGGGGGGGCGCAGTTTGCCATCTTCGCCCTGGGCACCAAATGGCCTTGTCCCAGCACTGCCGAACACCCCCCGGTTCGGTTCGCATCCAGAACATGCGAATGGACCGAAAGTTTGGGCGAACATAAGAACACCGTTAAAGTCTATAGGACTCGAACGTGAGAAATCAAAAGTGTGAATTTTAAAGGCTAATATGCAAGTTATTGTCCTAAAAAGGGTTTGGGGACCCGGGTGCTGCCCCAGGGGACATTTATCAATGGAAAAAAAAGTCTTAAAAACTGAAGTTTTTTCGGGAGCAGTGATTTTAATGATGCTTAACCACTTGCCGACCACCTCACGTCTATATACGTGAGCAGAATGGCACGGGCAGGCAAAATCACGTACCTGATACGTGATGCCTTCCCGCGGGTGGGGGGTCCAATCGGACCCCCCCGGTGCCATAGGCGGTCGGCTCTCGTTCGCGGGCGATGAGAGGTGAGGGGGAGGCCATCCATTGATGGCCACCCCCTCCCGATTGCTCCCAGCAAATCAAATGCTTCCTCTCCCTCTGTAATGTAAACAGAGGGAGAGGAAGTGATGTCATCTCTCCTCGAGCCGGTCTTTTCTACACTTCCAGTAGAACACACAGGCACACTTTTCACCCCCCTTCACCCCCCGATCACCCCCCTGTACCCCCTGTCACACTGACACCAATAGCAGTTTTTTTTTTTTTTTTTGCATTGGTGTCAGTTTGTGACAGTTATAAGTGTTAGGGCAGTTAGGTTAGCCCCCTTTAGGTCTGGGGTACCCCCCTTTGGGTCCAGGGTACCCCCCTAACCCCCCCAATAAAGGTTAACCCCGTTATCACCCCCCATCACCAGTGTCGCTAAGCGATCGTTTTTCTGATCGCTGTATTAGTGACACAGGTGACGCTAGTTAGGGAGGTAAGTATATAGGTTCGCTGTCAGTGTTTTAGAGCGACAGGGACCCCCATATACTACCTGCTAAAGGTTTTAACCCCCTGATTGCCCCCTAGTTAACCCTTTCACCAGCGATCACCGTATAACTGTTACGGGTGACGCTGGTTAGTTAGTTTATTTTTTTATAGTTTATTATAGTTTATTATAGTTTTAGGGCACCCGCCATTTATTACCTTATAAAGGTTTAACCCCCTAATTGCCCGGCGGTGATATAAGTTACGTTTTTAGGGTCAGATAAGGTCTGCGTTGCCCCAGGCAGCGTCAGGTTAGTGCCAGTACCGCTAAAACCCACGCACGCTGCATACACCTCCCTTAGTGCTATAGTATCTGAGCGGATCGATATCTGATCCGATCAGATCTATACTCCCCAGCAGTTTAGGGTTCCCTGAAACGCAGTGTTAGCGGGATCAGCCCAGATACCTTCTAGCACCTGCGTTTTGCTCCTCGGCCCAGCCCAGCCCAGCCCAGCCCACCCAAGTGCAGTATCGATCGATCACTGACACTTACAAAACACTAAGCACACATAACTGCAGCGTTCGCAGAGTCAGGCCTGATCCCTGCGATCGCTAACAGTTTTTTGGTAGCGTTTTGAATCAGTCGCTAACAGTCAGGAGCTTTTTTGCCTGTGAGTCTCACTAGTGTACCCCTAAATTTAGAGCCCAAAATGGCAAATCGAAGGTACACTAGTGAAGAGGCCTACAGGTTTCTGAGCATGACAGATAGTGAAGAGGAAGTCACTCATCTGTCAGATTCAGGCTCAGAATACGATCCTGTAGAGGACAGCGGCTCCATGACAGATAGCTCTGACGACGGAGTTGTGGTCCCTGCTAAGGCCAGGCGTACCAGACCCCGAACTTCTTCTGTCCTTGAAGTGCAAGAACCGCAGGGCTCTCATATGGAGCAGAGAAGTACTAGTGCCGCTATTCCTTCTGGTGAACTGGCAAACACCAGCGGCCTAGTACACCCTGGTCATACATCCAGCACTGCAGTAACACTTGGTGACGTGGCGAGTCCCATAAGTGCAGTTCAAGCTGGCGAGGTGGCAACCACTAGTAGTGTCCCGCTGCCACCAAGAAGACGAACACAGGCCCGTCGTGCCCATAGTGCCCTTCCTGCTGCATTCGCCAATCCGAATTGGGAACCCACCACTTCTGCAGCACCCGTACTTCCCCCTTTCACTGGCCAACCCGGAATTCAGGTGGAAACAGTTGACTTTATGCCACTGGATTTTTATTCGCTGTTTTTCACCGAAGATCTCTATAGATCTATTGTGGACCAAAGCAATTTATACGCTGGTCAACACCTCGCCACTAATCCCCAGTCCTCCCTTGCCAGAGATTGGAAACCAATTACGGTTTCCGAATTTAAGATCTTTCTGGGCCTTTCCCTCCTCATGGGCTTGAATAAAAAGAGTGAGTTGTGGTCATATTGGTCCACTGACCCAATTTACTATTCGCCCTTGTTCTCTGCTTCCATGGCCAGGGCACGATACGAGCAGATTTTGCGGTTCATGCACTTCAACGACAATGAACTCTGTCGTCCTCGTGGAGACCCTGGATACGATCGGCTCTACAAAATTCGGCCCCTCGTAAACCACTTCAACCAACGTTTTGCAGACTTGTTTACTCCCCATCAAGTTGTCTGCGTTGATGAGTCCCTGGTTAAGTTTTCTGGCCGCTTGTCATTCAAACAGTACCTTCCCAGCAAGCGTGCCAGATACGGGGTCAAGATGTATAAGCTCTGTGACAGGGCCACAGGCTATACATGTAGTTTTATGGTTTACGAGGGCAAAGATAGTCACGTAGAGCCGACAAACTGCCCTGACTACATAGGAAGCGCTGGCAAGATAGTGTGGGACTTGGTGTCACCCTTAATCGGAAAGGGGTACCACTTGTACGTGGACAATTATTACACGAGAGTGCCACTTTTTAGCCACCTTTTTGATCATCAGATTGGAGCATGTGGCACCGTGCGACCTAATCGCCGGGGCTTTCCCCAGCGGCTTGTAGATTCCCGTCTTAGGCTGGGGGAGAGAGCCTGCTTGCAGTGTAATAACTTGCTCGCTGTGAAGTGGAGGGACAATAAGAATGTTTTCGTTCTTACCTCCCTTCATGCAGACACGACGGTCCAAATTCCTACGGCGACTGGTGTTGTGGAGAAACCCCTCTGTGTCCACGAATATAACCTTAATATGGGAGGGGTGGACCTCAACGACCAGTTGTTGGCGCCGTACCTAATTGCCCGTAAGGCCAGACGCTGGTACAAAAAAGTGTCTGTTTATTTATTTCAATTGGCTTTGCTGAACGCTCATGTGCTATACAGAGCTTCAGGACAGACTGGATCCTTCCTTAAATTCCAGGAAGAGATCGTCAGAGCCCTTCTGTTTCCAGACGGTGCTCCACCTCACCTTCCCCAACCAAATGCAGTAAGCCGGCTGCATGAGAGGCATTTTCTTTATGCCCTCCCGAGTACCCCTACCCAACGAACCCCCCAAAAAAGATGTCGTGTCTGCAGCAAGCGCGGATTTAGGCGTGACACCCGGTATTATTGTCCCCTCTGTCCTGGCAATCCTGGTCTTTGCATTGGTGAATGTTTTGAACGCTACCATACATTAGTGGAGTATTAGCGTAGGGTACAGCACTGCACAGACTAGGACACACTTTCACAGGGTCTCCCAAGATGCTGTCGCATTTTGAGAGACCCAAACCTGGTACCAGTTAAAAAAGTTAAAGTTACAAAAAAAAGTGTAAAAAAAACAAAAAAAAGTAAAAAAAAAAGAAAAAAACACAAAAAAATATATAAAATTAAAAAACCAAAAATAGTTGTTGTTTTATTGTTCTCTCTCTATTCTCTCTCTATTGTTCGGCATTCTATACTGCAATGTTTTATTGTTATGTTTTTATCATGTTTGCTTTATAGGTATGCAATTTTTTTAAACTTTGTTTTTTTATTGTTAACCACTTTTTTGTATTCAGGTACGCCATTCAGCTGCAGAGCGGATTTATTTATCTTGACAGCAACAGCGTTTGCTCCCACGATACATAAAGCCGTGACTCCAGCGCTGTCGGAGGTGATTTCACCACCACAGTTACATACTTCAGCATATATGCCGAAGCGTGGGGGCAGCAGTGGGTGGAGGAGCGATTTGCTCCTGCCTTTTGCGGGAGGATGCCCCCATGCTTCGGCATATATATATTTTAGGTAGGCACAGGTTGCGTTAAATGTTTATTTTTTTACTATTTTTTTTTGTATTTTGCTTTGCAGGTATGGTAAGTATTACTGTTATACTGTAATGTTACTTTGTTTTTTTGTTAACCATCATTTGCTTAGCAGGTACGCCATTCAGTTGCAGCACGGATTTATTTATCTTGACAGCAATAGCGTTTGCTCCCACGATACATAAAGCCGTGACTCCAGCGCTGTCGGAGGTGATTTTACCACCACAGTTACATACTTCAGCATATATGCCGAAGCGTGGGGGCAGCAGTGGGTGGAGGAGCGATTTGCTCCTGCCTTTTGCGGGAGGATGCCCCCATGCTTCGGCATATATATATTTTAGGTAGGCACAGGTTGCGTTAAATGTTTTATTTTTTACTATGTTTTTTTTTTTTTGTATTTTGCTTTGCAGGTATGGTAAGTATTACTGTTATACTGTAATGTTACTTTGTTTTTTTGTTAACCATCATTTGCTTAGCAGGTACGCCATTCAGTTGCAGCACGTATTTATTTATCTTGACAGCAACAGCGTTTGCTCCCACGATACATAAAGCCGTGACTCCAGCGCTGTCGGAGGTGATTTCACCACCACAGTTACATACTTCAGCATATATGCCGAAGCGTGGGGGCAGCAGTGGGTGGAGGAGCGATTTGCTCCTGCCTTTTGCGGGAGGATGCCCCCATGCTTCGGCATATATATACGGTGCATGTATGCCCATCATTAGAAGTGGGTGGATGAAGGGAGGTATTCTAATGGTGGGCATACCCACCGATTAATATCTTTTTTTCGTTCAGCCCACAGGCTGCATGAAAAAAAAGTTTACAATGTATGCCCAACAAGGACCAGCAACGTACTGGTATGTTGCTGGACTTTGAGTGGTTATACCAGAATGATGCCTGCAGGCTTAGGTATCATCTTGGTATCATTCTTTTCAGCCAGCGGTCGGCTTTCATGTAAAAGCAATCCTAGCGGCTAATTAGCCTCTAGACTGCTTTTACAAGCAGTGGGAGGGAATGCCCCCCCCCACCGTCTTCCATGTTTTTCTCTGGCTCTCCTGTCCCAACAGGGAACCTGAGAATGCAGCCGGTGATTCAGCCAGCTGACCATAGAGCTGATCAGAAACCAGAATGGCTCCAAACATCTCTATGGCCTAAGAAACTTGAAGCTACGAGCATTTCATTACTTAGATTTCGCCGGATGCAAACAGCGCCATTGTGAAATTGGGAAAGCATTTTATCACACCGATCTTGGTGTGGTCAGATGCTTTGAGGGCAGAGGAGAGATCTAGGGTCTAATAGACCCCAATTTTTTCTAAAAAGAGTACCTGTCACTACCTATTGCTATCATAGGGGATATTTACATTCCCTAAGATAACAATAAAAATGATTAAAAAAAAATAAAAATGTAAGGAACAGTTTAAAAATAAGATAAAAAAGCAAAAAAATAATAAAGAAAAAAAAAAAAAAAGCACCCCTGTCCCCCCCTGCTCTCGCACAAAGGCGAACACAAGCGTCGGTCTGGCGTCAAATGTAAATAGCAATTGCACCATGCATGTGAGGTATCACCGCGAAGGTCAGATTGAGGGCAGTAATTTTAGCATTAGACCTCCTCTGTAAATCTAAAGTGGTAACCTGTAAAGGCTTTTAAAGGCTTTTAAAAATGTATTTAGTTTGTCGCCACTGCACGTTTGTGCGCAATTTTAAAGCATGTCATGTTTGGTATCCATGTACTTGGCCTAAGATCATCTTTTTTATTTCATCAAACATTTGGGCGATATAGTGTGTTTTAGTGTATTAAAATTTTAAAAAGTGTGTTTTTTCCCCAAAAAATGCGTTTGAAAAATCGCTGCGCAAATACTGTGTGAAAAAAAAAATGAAACACCACCATTTTAATCTGTAGGGCATTTGCTTTAAAAAAATATATAATGTTTGGGGGTTCAAAGTAATTTTTTTGCAAAAAAAAAAAATTTTTTTCATGTACACAAAAAGTGTCAGAAAGGGCTTTGTCTTCAAGTGGTTAGAAGAGTGGGTGATGTGTGACATAAGCTTCTAAATGTTGTGCATAAAATGCCAGGACAGTTCAAAACCCCCCCAAATGACCCCATTTTGGAAAGTAGACACCCCAAGCTATTTGCTGAGAGGCATGTCGAGTCCATGGAATATTTTATATTGTGACACAAGTTGCGGGAAAAAGACACATTTTTTTTTTTTTTTTGCACAAAGTTGTCACTAAATGATATATTGCTCAAACATACCATGGGAATATGTGAAATTACACCCCAAAATACATTCTGTTGCTTCTCCTGAGTACGGGGATACCACATGTGTGAGACTTTTTGGGAGCCTAGCCGCGTACGGGACCCCGAAAACCAAGCACCGCCTTCAGGCTTTCTAAGGGCGTAAATTTTTGATTTCACTCTTCACTGCCTATCACAGTTTCGGAGGCCATGGAATGCCCAGATGGCACAAACCCCCCCCCCCCAAATGACCCCATTTTGGAAAATAGACACCCAAAGCTATTTGCTGAGAGGTATAGTGAGTATTTTGCAGACCTCACTTTTTGTCACAAACTTTTGAAAATTGAAAAAAGAAAAAAAAAAAACGTTTTTCTTGTCTTTCTTCATTTTCAAAAACAAATGGGAGCTGCAAAATACTCACCATGCCTCTCAGCAAATAGCTTGGGGTGTCTACTTTCCAAAATGGGGTCATTTTGGGGGGTTTTGTGCTATCTTGGCATTTTATGGCCTTCGAAACTGTGATGGGTAGTGAGGAGTGAAATCAAAAATTTACGCCCTTAGAAATCCTGAAGGAGGTGATTGGATTTCGGGGCCCCGTACGCGGCTAGGCTCCCCAAAGTCCCACACATGTGGTATCCCCGTACTCAGGAGAATCAGCAGAATGTATTTTGGGGTGCAATTCCACATATGCCCATGGCCTGTGTGAGCAATATATCATTTAGTGACAACTTTGTGCAAAAAAAAAAAAATTGTCACTTTCCCGCAACTTGTGTCAAAAAATAAAATATTCCATGGACTCAACATGCCTCTCAGCAAATAGCTTGGGGTGTCTACTTTCCAAAATGGGGTCATTTGGGGGGGTTTTGTGCCATCTTGGCATTTTATGGCCTTCAAAACTGTGATAGGTAGTGAGGAGTGAAATCAAAAATTTATGCCCTTAGAAATCCTGAAGGCGGTGCTTGGTTTTCGGGGCCCCGTACGCGGCTAGGTTCCCAAAAGGTCCCACACATGTGGTATCCCCGTACTCAGGAGAAGCAGCAGAATGTATTTTGGGGTGTAATTCCACATATGCCCATGGAATGTTTGAGCAATATATCATTTAGTGACAACTTTGTGCAAAAAAAAAATAAAAAATAAAAAAATTGTCACTTCCTGCAACTTGTGTCAAAATATAAAATATTCCATAGACTCAACATGCCTCTCAGCAAATAGCTTGGGGTGTCTACTTTCCAAAATGGGGTCATTTGGGGGGGTTTTGTGCCATCTTGGCATTTTATGGCCTTCAAAACTGTGATAGGTAGTGAGGAGTGAAATCAAAAATGTATGCCCTTAGAAATCCTGAAGGCGGTGCTTGGTTTTCGGGGCCCCGTACGCGGCTAGGTTCCCAAAAAGTCCCACACATGTGGTATCCCCGTACTCAGGAGAAGCAGCAGAATGTATTTTGGGGTGTAATTCCACATATGCCCATGGAATGTTTGAGCAATATATCATTTAGTGACAACTTTGTGCAAAAAAAATAAAATAAAAAATAAACAAATTGTCACTTCCTGCAACTTGTGTCAAAATATAAAATATTCCATAGACTCAACATGCCTCTCAGCAAATAGCTTGGGGTGTCTACTTTCCAAAATGGGGTCATTTGGGGGGGTTTTGTGCCATCTTGGCATTTTATGGCCTTCAAAACTGTGATAGGTAGTGAGGAGTGAAATCAAAAATTTATGCCCTTAGAAATCCTGAAGGCGGTGCTTGGTTTTCGGGGCCCCGTACGCGGCTAGGTTCCCAAAAAGTCCCACACATGTGGTATCCCCGTACTCAGGAGAAGCAGCAGAATGTATTTTGGGGTGTAATTCCACATATGCCCATGGCATGTTTGAGCAATATATCATTTAGTTACAACTTTGTGCAAAAAAAAAATAAAAAATAAACAAATTGTCACTTCCTGCAACTTGTGTCAAAATATAAAATATTCCATAGACTCAACATGCCTCTCAGCAAATAGCTTGGGGTGTCTACTTTCCAAAATGGGGTCATTTGGGGGGGTTTTGTGCCATCTTGGCATTTTATGGCCTTCAAAACTGTGATAGGTAGTGAGGAGTGAAATCAAAAATTTATGCCCTTAGAAATCCTGAAGGCGGTGCTTGGTTTTCGGGGCCCCGTACGCGGCTAGGCTCCCAAAAAGTCCCACACATGTGGTATCCCCATACTCAGGAGAAGCAGCTAAATGTATTTTGGGGTGCAATTCCACATATGCCCATGGCCTGTGTGAGCAATATATCATTTAGTGACAACTTTGTGCAAAAAAAAAAAAAATTGTCACATTCCCGCAACTTGTGTCAAAAAATAAAATATTCCATGGACTCAACATGCCTCTCAGCAAATAGCTTGGGGTGTCTACTTTCCAAAATGGGGTCATTTGGGGGGGTTTTGTGCCATCTTGGCATTTTATGGCCTTCAAAACTGATAGGTAGTGAGGAGTGAAATCAAAAATGTATGCCCTTAGAAATCCTGAAGGCGGTGCTTGGTTTTCGGGGCCCCGTACGCGACTAGGCTCCCAAAAAGTCCCACACATGTGGTATCCCCATACTCAGGAGAAGCAGCTGAATGTATTTTGGGGTGCAATTCCACATATTCCCATGGCCTGTGTGAGAAATATATCATTTAGTGACTTTTTGTAATTTTTTTTTTTTTGTCATTATTCAATCACTTGGGACAAAAAAAATAAATATTCAATGGGTTCAACATGCCTCTCAGCAATTTCCTTGGGGTGTCTACTTTCCAAAATGGGGTCATTTGGGGGGGTTTTGTACTGCCCTGCCATTTTAGCACCTCAAGAAATTACATAGGCAGTCATAAACTAAAAGCTGTGTAAATTCCAGAAAATGTACCCTAGTTTGTAGACGCTATAACTTTTGCGCAAACCAAAAAATATACGCTTATTGACATTTTTTTTACCAAAGACATGTGGCCGAATACATTTTGGCCTAAATGTATGACTAAAATTGAGTTTATTGGATTTTTTTTATAACAAAAAGTAGAAAATATCATTTTTTTTCAAAATTTTCGGTCTTTTTCCATTTATAGCGCAAAAAATAAAAATGGCAGAGGTGATCAAATACCATCAAAAGAAAGCTCTATTTGTGGGAAGAAAAGGACGCAAATTTCGTTTGGGTACAGCATTGCATGACCGCGCAATTAGCAGTTAAAGCGACGCAGTGCCAAATTGTAAAAAGTGCTCTGGTCAGGAAGGGGGTAAATCCTTCCGGGGCTGAAGTGGTTAAAATGAAAAAATAAAAGTGAAATATTCCTTTAAATATTGTACCTGGGGGGTGTCAATAGTATGCCTGTAAAGCGGCACGTGTTTCCTGTGCTTAGAACAGTCCCTGCACAAAATTACATTTCTAAAGGAATAAAAGTCATTTAACACTGCTTGAGGCTTTAATGTAATGTCGGGTTTCGGCAATATGGATGAAAATCAGTGAGACAAATGGCATAGGTACCCCCCCAGCCCATTACCAGGCCCTTTGGGTCTTGTATAGAGAACCCCGCACCCAAATTAAAAAAAGAAAAGGCGTTGGGCCCCCAGGCCCTATATACTCTGAACAGCAGTATACAGGTGGTGCAAACAAGACAGGAACTGTAGGTTTGTTCTTATGTAGAATTTGTAATTTGGAACAAGTACACTTCGTAAGTGTAGCCCCAGCCAAAAAATCTATTTTAAAGTTTTTTGGAAAACATAGGGAAGAGTTATCACCCCTGTAACACTTGTTTTGCTGTCTGTGCCCCTGTTCAGAAGATTTCCCCTCACTTTCTGTCCCAATAACAATTGGATTTTGAAAATTTGGGGTTTTTAAAGGAAACAAGAATTGGTGATAAATCATTGGAGGCGACACCTTTTTCCCATATTAACTCTTACAGGAGAGAATTTCAATTCCTAGAGGTAGATTTCCTCTCACTTCCTGTTGTCTCCCTCTGTTTGTAAGTAGGAGTCGTTTGTAAGTCGGATTTCAGAAAATAGGGGACCGCCTGTATATATTATATGGCCTGCCCTATACACTCTGTGGAAAATTGGGCCTTAGGTGTTGGTGGTGCCAGAACACTGTAAGCCCTCACAGTTACTCTTGGTGGGCACTGGAACGGGTCCTGCTGTGAAATATTATATCAAGAATTTTAGTTACATACCCCTGTTGAACAGGGTCAGAAAAATTGGGCCATTGGTGGTGGTGTGGTGGTGTTGCCACAACACTGTAAGCCCTCACAGTTACTCTTGGTGGGCGCAGGAAGGGGCCCTGCTGTGAAATATTAGATCAAAAATTGTAATTACATGCCCCTAACAGGGGCATAAAAATTGGGCCTTTGGCAGTGGTGGTGGTGCCAAAACACTGCAACCCCTCATAGATACTCTTGTTGAGTGCAGGAACGAGCCTTGCTGTTAAATATTTGATCAAAAATTGTAATTACATGCCCCTGTTAAACAGGGGCATAAAAATTGGGCCTTAGGCACAGTGGTGGTGGTGCCACAACACTGCAACCCCTCAGAGATACTCTTGTTGGGCGCAGGAACGAGCCCTGCTGTTAAATATTTGATCAAAAATTGTAATTACATGCCCCTGTTAAACAGGGGCATAAAAATTGGGCCTTAGGCAGTGGTGGTGCCACAACACTGCAATCCCTAACAGATGCTCTTTTGAGCACAGGAACAAGCCCTGCTGTTAAATATTTGATCAAAAATTGTAATTACACGCCCCTGTTGAACAGGGGCAGAAAAATTGGGCCTTAGGCAGTGGTGGTGCCACAGCACTGCAACCCCTCACAGATACTCTTGTTGAGCGCAGGAATGAGCCCTGCTGCAAAATATTACAGCAAAAATTAAACGCCCCTGTTAACCAGGGGCACAAAAATTGGGCCTTAGCCACTGGTGGTGGTGCCCAGAACCAAAAATGTTCTTAGAAGCTATCAATATGAACATTGAGGAGGAATAGGATAGCCACTCAGCATAACAGGATAGTTACCCAGCATCAGCATAGGCAGTCTTCAAGGGATCTCACATTCATAAAAAAATTAATGGGTTACATCAGCAGCAGGTGCTTGGTAGCTGGTGATCCAAGACTGATTCATTTTTATGAAGGTGAGCCGATCAACCGAGTCAGTGGACAGGCGCACTCTGTGATCGGTGACAAAGCCTCCAGCAGCACTGAATGTGCATTCCGAAAGAATGCTGGATGCAGGACAGGCCAGTAGCTCAATTGCATACTGTGCAAGCTCTGGCCAGTGATCCATCCTCAAGACCCAGTAACCCAGTGGGTTTTCGGTTGGAAAGGTCTCAAAGTCTGATCTTGCACCTAGGTATTCCTGAACCATGTACAACAGACGATGGCAATGGTTGCTGGAACCGATCAGACCTTGGGGCTGCTGAATCAAAAAATTGTCTGAACGCATCGGTCAGACGGCCACCTTCTCCACCGCTCCTTCTGTGACTAACTGAAGCCTCAGCAACAAGTTGTCCAGGAGGACCAGGGAATTGTAACCTCCCAGGCTCTGGAAACGCATTGCACAAACCTTTCTGCAAGGCCTTCGGAGATGTTTCATCTTCTGCTCCTTTTGTGATGGCTGGATAAGTTCCGCCTCCTTACCCTTGTAACGTGGATCAAAAAGGGTTGCCAGCCAGTACTGATCCCTCTCCTTGATACCACAAATCCGAGGGTCCTTTCTAAGGCTTTGCAGGATCAGGGAGGCCATGCAGTGTAGGTTTGCTGAGGCATTCGGTCCGGAGTCCTCTGGATCACTAAGGACTACCTGATCTGCAGCCACCTACTGCCAGCCACGTACAAATCCATGGGTTTCTGGGGACTGGAAACGATCCCTTGAAGACTGCTGTTGATGCTGAGTGCCAGGTTCCACCTCCATGCTGACACAATCCTCCTCATCCTCCTCTTCCTGTGTGATAGGCAGGCCTGCAGGAATACTGTCTGGATAAAGGGGGCCTTGAGAGGTAAGGAAGTCCTCCTCTTCCTCCCTCTGTTCTGCCTCAAGTGCCCTGTCCATTATTCCATGCAGCATGTGCTCCAACAGGTAGACAAGAGGGACAGTGTCACTGATGCATGCACTGTCACTGCTCACCATCCTCGTGGCCTCCTCAAATGGTAACAGGACAGTGCATGTATCCTTGATCATGAGCCACTGGCGTGGCGAAAAAAAGCCAAGCTCCCCTGACCCTGTCCTAGTGCCATACTCGCACATGGCCCTCTGCTGCGTGTGCAGCTGCTGCAGCATTGCCAACGTTGAGTTCCACCTGGTGGGCATGTCACAGATGAGGCGGTTCTTGGGCAGGTTGCATTCCTTTTGGAGATCAGCCAGCCGAGCATTGACATTATATGACCAGCGGAAATGCCCACAGACTTTCCTGGCCTGCCTCAGGAGATCCTGTAAGCCTGGGTACCTGCACAAGAACCACTGCATCACCAAATTAAGGACGTGAGCCAAACAGAGAACATGGGTGAAGTGTCCCTGTAGCAGATTCCCCGGAAGTGCTTGGGACACCTAATTCTACACCTTCATTCCTCTCAGTGCAGGTCTCTGAAAGGACTGAAGTTATAGTGGGGTTGGAGATCCCAGCTGATGAGGAGCAAGGAGAGGTCCGCCTTGTTCTTTGGTGTGGGTCTTTTAAGTACTGTTGCCAACGGACTGCATGGGAGCTCGACATATGTCTGGTCAAGCATGTGGTGCCCAAGCGGCTGCTGTTTTGGCCACGCTTGATATGCTTCAGACATATGTTTTTTGGGCAGCTGGCGCCTCCTCCAGCTGCTCACGACAGAAAAAGAAAAATAGCAGAGGAAGGAGAGGAGGCAGGAGAACTCAAAAGAGTAAAACCCCATTAGGAGCAGGAATATATAACCTTAGCGGCTCGCCTCTTAATGAAGATGAGATTAAGGTTTTAGACAGAGGTCTAAAATTTGCACCTACCCGAAATCTAAATAAATTTCAGACTTATATTAGTCTAAATAAATTCATCAGAAATTTAAATATAAAGAAGTATCATCTTTCTAATACCTCAGTTCGGACTGATGCTAATACCTCAAAACCATCAGGTAAACATTCTACCCTCCGTAATAAATCAGTCTTTAACCCTCCCAACCTGGATACTAAGCATATTGACGTGTTTAAAAACATGATTGCTAAGGATCTTGAATCACTTAAGATCCGGAAAGTGAATGATCCAGTATATATCAAAAAGGGTATTCAATCATTGATGGAACGGAAGGATTTGGTGTTACGTCCGGCAGACAAAGGAGGGGGTCTGGTGATATTAAGCAAAGTATATTATAATAATGAAATGGAGAACTTATTAAGCGATTATAACACATATGTTAAGCTTACGAAAGATCCCATGCTTGAGTTCAAGGAGGAATTACATTCATTGATAGTAAGAGGGAAGCATATTGGAGTGCTGAATGCCAAAGAAGCATCCTACTTAGAACCATCTGTATGCCGCACCCCAATAATATACTTTTTGCCAAAAATACACAAGAGTAGTACTAACCCACCTGGCCGACCCATAGTCAATGGCATAGACTCAGTCTCATCAAGACTGGGTCAATACATTGACTTCTTTCTCCAACCCATGGTTTCCAAAACCCGTTCCTTTTTGAAAGATACTAAACACATCATTCAGATTATCGAAGCCTTACCTGATTTATCATCTTGTTTTTTGATAACAGCGGATGTCAGCTCACTGTACACAAGCATTAGTCATGAGGATGCCTTGAAGTCGGTGCAGTGGGCTTTCAGAACATCCGATCTCACAAGGAGGCATAAGAGTTTTATTCTTGATTGTCTAAATTTTTGCTTATCAAAAAATTACTTCTTGGACAACAGACAATTTTACCTCCAAACGAGAGGCGTGGCTATGGGGGCTCGGTTCGCTCCCAGTGTTGCCAATTTATTTATGGCACACTGGGAGGAAGATGTGATTTACAAAAACATGCCCCCAGAACTTGTCTGTTATCAGAGATACATCAACGACATCATTATGATTTGGACGGGAGACAGGAGCAAGTTAGATCTGTTTATGCAGAAACTGGATAGGAACACCAGGAACATAGTCCTGTCTTGGAACCTTAGCACCGAACGGATTGTATTCCTAGATTTAGACATCTCGAGGGAGGGGAATCAGTTTAGGCTGATGAGTCATTTCAAGCCGACTGACCGTAATGCGTTCATCCCCTTGGGAAGCTGCCACCACCTCCAGTGGTTGTGCAATATTCCGAAGGGACAATTTGTGCGCATTAGGCGCAACTGCACACAGGAGAGTGATTACATCTTACAATCACAGGTACTGGCATCCCGCTTCATTCAAAAGGGGTATGACAGATCCAGCATCGATAAGGATATAGAATCCGTTCGGGCGCTTGACAGAAACACGTTAGTGTCCAATTGCCCTAAAGTCCGACAGGATACACCAGGGAACATTAAAATGATCCTTGACTTCAATGTCCAGTTTAAACAATTTGAAAGGGTCGTTCGCAAACATTGGCCTATTCTCAGACGGGACAGAGTGCTTGGTCCTGTCCTTCCTCAGTTTCCTCAGTTCGTTTACAGAAAGGCCCCTTCTTTGCGTGACAAGTTGGCCCCTGGGGTGATCGATCCACCCGTTCTGTTTGAGAATAGAATTTTCAATGTACTGACAGGATTTTATGCCTGTGGTCAGTGTCCACCATGCAAACAGGCCAAAACTAATATTAAAAAACGTAAAGAGTTTATCGCCACAGCAACCAAGAAATCGTATAAAATTAAAGACTTCATCACATGTTCTACCACAGGGGTAGTGTACATGATGGAGTGCGAATGTGGCCTCCAGTACATAGGCAGAACATCTAGACCTCTGCATATTAGAATAGGAGAACATGTGAATAACATCAAAAAAGGTTTGGTAACTCACAATGTTTCCAAGCATTTTCGACTATTCCATGCTCGAAACCCTGCCAAATTAAAATTTTGGGGGGTTGAAAAAGTGACCCCTCATTGGAGGGGGGGGAACTTTATTCGACAATTGAGCCGCCGCGAGTCATTTTGGGTGTATGAGACCCAAGTGGGGGTACCCACGGGACTCAATGTCGAATTTGACTTAAATTGTTTCATCTCTGATAAATAACTTGTATGGGGTATGTTTCGGATTGCTGTACCCAGCACATTGTGATAGAGAGCAATATTTGCATGGCGTATCATTATAGAATGTTAGTTGTGCATTTTTATTATAGTACTGATACTCATATTTATTATGTGGGTGTTGTGTATATTTAGACTGTGAATCGATTTATACCAGATGTGCATAATTTGCTATGTGGGTGTTGTGTTGATTAAGACTGTTATATA
Source organism: Aquarana catesbeiana (assembly GCF_042186555.1). NCBI lineage: Eukaryota > Metazoa > Chordata > Amphibia > Anura > Ranidae > Aquarana > Aquarana catesbeiana. The sequence continues at coordinate 162,358,359 of NC_133335.1, forward strand.
TCAGATGTACATAATTTTAATATGATTATCCATTTGGATTGTGAATTGAATGTTTAGGGTGGGCATGTCGGGGTGGCTGCAGTGATGTCGTTTGTATAGCATATGGGGATTTTTTCCATGTGCTGATTTTATGATCATTTTTACTAATATTTTTTCTAAATCCCCTTCCCATTCTTTCCTCCAGCTGAGGGCATGTAATGTGAACAGGAATTCTGTTCCATTCATGGGCCCAGCATTGGATATTTGAGTGGTGACATTGGGGTGTCACATTCAATTGACAATAAACAGGCTGAACAAAGGCTGAAGCCCTATTGTGCTGATCGCCATAGCGGCAGCCTGGGGAGGAGGTCTGGCTACTGGGGGCGGTGCTCGATATGAGTTTGTGTTCCAGCTTCGATAGTAGGATCACATGACCGGCCGTCCCGGCGTCGGTGACGTCATGACGGCCGTTCTAATACCAATGGGAGCGTCCTGCCTCCAGAGCGCTTGTTTTTGTTTTCCAGCCTCCATTAACTTACACGTAAGTGGGATCACATGACCGGCCGTCCTGGCGTCAATGACGTCATGGCGGCCGTCCTAATACATACTTATAGGGGTGTTCCGCTTACGGAGTGATGGCCTGAGAGGGAGGCTTGGAATACTGGGGGTGGAGCTCTGGTTTTGAGTGAGTTCCAGCTCCAGCTGGTAATAAAGAACATGGGGTCACATGACCGGCCATCCCGGCGTCAATGACGTCACGACGGCCTTAGGAATTCAATCCCCTTGTTAATAGGTGTCTCCTGCTTCTTAATGTCATATGACCGGGCATCATGACACATAAGCCTGGGTTACCATAGTGATTCAGTAGGTTTGGTAGGAAGCAATCCCTTTGACCCCAGGATAGCCGGAGCCGATTGGACGGTTCCCTAGGGGGGTGTTTCACCTTACAGGAAGTAGATTATTTGGGCTCTATATATATAGATGTGATGTCTTTTATCTCCATTACCGCTGACGAAGTCCCGAGGAGGATGATACGCGTGCGGGAGTTTTTGGACATCACTGCAGCCACCATCTAACCCACGTTATCCTTTGATGACATTTTATCTGTATCCCAGCACTAGGGCATAGTGCTGTGCTTGTGAGTACCTTAATTTTTAATAAATGAAATTTGTTTTAGCCACGCAGTGTGCACTATGTACTTTCATTTTTATTACATATATGATATGACCTGCAATTTTGAGTGCCATCTCCATTACCGTGGGACCATCTTCCCAGACAAGTCTCCATCCCCCTCCACCAAGTGTGGTAAATGCTGTTTCGACCCACCTGTTAGTTCAGGGGTCCATGTGCTGAGGTGAGCGGTTTGGTTGGCCGGTGGTGGTATCACGGATATGTAGCACTGCATGGAATATCTTGAGCACCTATATCACCACGGAGGAGAACCCTTTTTTTTTCCTTATCTACTATTGACTCTACTTTAAAGGGACTGTTTTTGGACTTTTGGGTTTAGCGCTGCACTGCTTTGCTTTATCATATGTTGCAAACAGCAACAGTGCAATCTGCTGCACACGTCTCAAAAAAATCCCACACCAAAGAACTTTTGGAAAAATGCGCGGAGTCAGCAGCGCCCTGCACATGTGGAGCCATGCGGTGTGATGCAGTCGGTTGCCTGCCCTTAAGCTGGCCCCTGGAGGGCATCCTGCCTCGTTGAAGATGTACCTTATGCGCCTCCTCTCTTCTATCTGGCACCCACGTAGAGTCAGTGACCTCATCATCCCCTCCCTTCTCGCCACTGGAGCAAACCTGGCAGTATGCTGCAGCTGGGGGAACATGACTGCCAGTTTCTTGTCCTTCTTGGGCACCCCCTCTCTCTGGGCTCACGTTACTGCCTTCATCCTCAACCTGGGTACCATCATCATCAGAACATTCAAAACGCTGCGCATCCTCCTGCAGCATATACCCTACACTGTGGTCAAACAGTTCGGGGGACTCCTCAGGGCAAGATGGTGGGGCTAGGAAGGAGTGACTGATTGAGCCATTGACGACATTGAGCTTGAGAGGTTGGAATATCTGATATCTGTATACAGACTGGGAGGAAGTGGTATATGACGGAAGCACTCAAGCGGAGTGTGGGACGTTCCGTGACAGAGCTGAAGGAAGAGTCTGCTTTGGCAGCTGCATTGGCAGACAAAGTATCCTGAGCCTGGGTGACAGAGGATGAGGACAGCTTGGTCATCCACTCTACCAACTCTTCTGCATGTTGTGGCTCAACACGGCCAGCTGCCCAAAAAAAGGACAAGTGTGCCCCACGGCCACCTTCTGAGGATGCACCGTGTCCATGACCAGCACTTTTGGCTGGAGACACAGAGCCAGCTTGCCCTCTTTTAGTGACCTGTGAGCATCTACCTCTCCTTGGTGGCCTTCCAGACATACTGTACAATTAGATTAGCAAAACAAGGCCTGAAGTTTACTAAAAACAGTATTCCAGAAATGTGTCAGGGGAATGGCAGAATCAGAGCCTTTCAGTATCGGCACTTCCCCATGCGCCTGCGTGGTAGAGTTGCACATCAGCGCGTACCGTTACACAATCGGCGGGTACGAGCGCGTGTCCCGAACGGATCAGCTCACGTGGGTGCACAACGCAGTGCATCAGCACGAAAGCGTGCGCGCACAACAGGACGTCCCCCTGGCGGGCCTATATAAAGACAGCTATGTCCTGTGTTTGTTGCTGGTTTGTCTTTTCAGCTCCTGTGACCTGTTTCTGAACCTGTGTACCTGTGCCTGCCCGTTGTGACCCAGATCGACCTTGACCTCGCTTGAACCTCTCTCGTGCTTGACCCTTGGCTAACCTTCTGCACTTCTCTACCTGCCTGACCACCCGTGTTTGACCCTCGGCCTGCTCTTGGACTTTGCCTCTGCCTCATCCTAGTGTTGGATCTTCAGCCTGCTTGACTACCCATATTTGACCCTCGGCCTGCTCTTGGACTTTGCCTCTGCCTCATCCTAGTGTTGGATCTTCAGCCTGCTTGACTACTCGTGTTTGACCCCTGGCCTGTTCTTGGACTTTTGCCTTAGTGTTTCACCCTTTGCATCCTGCTTCAGTCTTCACCTCCAGACTCCTGCCCAGCCGGCTCCGGTGAGGTGTCAGCCACCCAGCACGGATCACTTCTCTACCTAAAGAACCTCCCAGCTATTCTACTACCTGCTGGCGACCCATGCTTCTTCGTGCCCAATACCCACTGTGCCACTTCCAGAGGGTATCGTGTGCCCAGCTGCAAGGGGAGCCTCTCTCAGCAACTTGGCCTTGGTGAGTACCTGACAGAATGGCCTACAGTCAGGTATAGGCTTGGCTGGACTACAATTCAGTGGATATATATTTTATGAACTGCAGCTCACTGAGTCACCTGCCTGAAAGTGTCTTTGAACACGCACTCCAGGAATGGCCTACAGTCAGGTATAGGCTTGGCTGAACTACAATGCAGTGGATATATATTTTATGAACTGCAGTTTACTGAGTCACCTGCCTGCCTGCCTGAAAGTGTCTTTGAACACGTACTCCAGGAATGGCCTACAGTCATGTATAGGCTTGGCTGGACTACAATGCAGTGGATATATATTTTATGAACTGTAGCTCACTGAGTCACCTGCCTGCCTGCCTGCCTGAAAGTGTCACGCACTCCAGGAATGGCCTACAGTCAGGTATAGGCTTAGCTAGACTATATATATATACACAAGCCTGTATATATATATATATATATATATATATATATATGTAGCGGTACCCCCGTAGGGGCTGCTTAGTTGGTTATAGCAATTTGCCAATCACTCCACTTCCGATCTTCCATCACTCGTACATGACACCAAACAGTCAATGTTTAAGTTTTATTGCTCTTTATTTGTGAGGATAGTCTGGGGGGTTATTCATAGGTAGATACGAGATGCTCCACCAGATCTCACTTTGTAGGGGAATCATCAATAGCCGTAGCTTTTGTTATTGGACTTTCCCTTCTGTAGCACTCCCAAGTTGAAAAAAAGGCATTACTCTGAATAATTCCCTCTGCTTGACTGATAGAATTCCTTTGAGGTATTAATTCTCTAAGGTCTAAGGCCTGCACTGCCTTCTTCATGACCCACATACTAACGCCCCTCATTCTTTGGAAGCTACTGTTATTATGGCTTATACTGTGTTCTGTAACCTCACCAAATGTCACTTCTCTCTCTCCTGCACTTGTTTTTTGAGTTTCACTGACCTGTTCTCCACAATCGACAGTCTGTTTTCCTGGTCACAGAAAGTCTATCCGCCAGTCTACTCCTTCCACTTGGCTCCTACTTCCTCCTCGCTCGCCCAGCACATCCCCGCATGGGAATGTCCGGCTCCTTCCCGAGGGCTACATGCTGGTTTCTCCACACTCCAAGTGTCCAGCCGGGACATCCTTTGAGCGCATTACTCAAGACTTTCCTCCTTCAGGGCCCCAGGCCCTTGGCCTCCTGGAACTCTAGGCCTTGGTCTCCCTGGAATCTCTCTCTCGACCTCCTTCTCCTCCTCGAGCCCCAGGGCCTCTCCCCTCTGGAGCATGTGACCCCCCTTATATGAGAGATGTCCTCTCGACCAAACAAATTAATGATTGGTCAGGACTCTCACATGTTTCCTGCCACTCAGATCTCAGCCCATCCTCTCCTTTCCCAGAACAACTCACCATCAGGCAGAGGAGGTATCTCTGAGTCTAAGTGTAGGTGACCACACACCCCCACTACTCTGACACTCCCACTCCTGAATCAAAACAACCAGGCCTAATTAAAGCGGAGCGGCACCGAAAAAAAATTTTTTAAAAGTCAGCAGCTACAAATACTGCAGCTGCTGACTTTTAAAACATGGACACTTACCTGTCCAGGGCGCCCGCGATGTCGGCACCCGAGGCCGAAGCGTCTCTCCGTCCTCGGGTGCTGCCGCCTCCATCTTCGGTAAGGGAATCAGGAAGTGAAGCCGTGCGGCTTCACTTCCCGGTTCCCTACTGCGCATGCGCGAGTCGCGCAGCGCAATACGAATGGTCCCTGCTGCCTCTGGGACCCGTGTGTTTCCCAGCAGGCAGCGGGGGGGGAACAGGATGTGGCGTAAATACCCGCAGATTCTGCGGCTATCTACGCCGGAAGTGGGTACAGATACCTGTAATATACAGGTATCTGTACCCCCCTCCCCCCTGAAAGGTGCCAACTGTGTCACCGGAGGGGGGGAGGAATCTAATGAGTGGAAGTTCCACTTTTGGGTGGAACTCCACTTTAAATGTACCCGTAACTAGATCCTGCACTACCAAACTACACTATAGCACCTACCCTAAAGTAGAGGGCGCTACATATATATTAAATGAACTGCAGCTCACTGAGTCACCTGCCTGAAAGTGTCTTTGAACACGTACTCCAGGAATGGCCTACAGTCAGGTATAGGCTTGGCTAGACTATATATATATATACACAAGCCTGTATATATATATATATATATATATATATATATATATATATATATATATATATATATGTAGCGGTACCCCCGTAGGGGCTGCTTAGTTGGTTATAGCAATTTGCCAATCACTCCACTTCCGATCTTCCATCACTCGTACATGACACCAAACAGTCTATATACAAGTCAGTCTCTCTCTCTCTCTCTCTCTCCCCCTCTCTCTCTCTCTCTCTCTCTCTCTATATATATATATATATATATATATTAAATGCACTGTGTGACAGACCTAGCAGGGACAGAGGCTTTTGGAGAGGACTGAATGCAAGCCTCTTGCCTTTCGATTATGGGCCCTGGATTTTCAAGGGAACAATACTCTTTGTGAGGTGAATGAGAAATCCAGTCTGATCTGTACTAATCAGACTCAGTCTTGTATATATTGTATATTGTCTCATTCTGTTGTGGACTGTCTGCTGTGATCATTTGGGAAGTGTATCTCTATGAAGGGGGGATTCCTCCAGCAGCCCCCTGCTGATAAGACTGTTTACTGAGGAGAAGTTTGAACACACCTGACCTGTGTGTCCATTGTCTTTGGACAGTTTAACCTGCCCTCTTTTCCAAGGGTAGGGGGGAAGAGTCTGAGTTATTTTATCTGTTGTGTCCGTGTGATAATAAAACAGTCCATGTTAGCAGCAAAGCAAGTCTCGCCTTGTTTTGTGCTTTGTGAGCGGTTGGAATATCTGATATCTAGAGTCAGACTGGGAGGAAGTGGTATACTGACGGAAGCACTCAAGCGGAGTGTGGGGCGTTCCGTCACACACTGCAGCTAGCTGAATCAACTGCCTGCCTGAAGTATATTAGAAAGAGTACACCAGGAACGGTCTGCAGTGAGATGAAGCTAAACAGTATACAGTGTATATATATATATATATATATATAGATATATATATATATATATATATCTATATATATATATATATCTATATATATATATATATATAGATATATATATATATATATACACACACTGAATACACTGCAGCTAACTGTATCGCCTGCCTTCCTGAAGTATATTAGCAACACTACACCAGGAACGGTCTGTAGTGAGATCTAGCTAAACTGTATACAGTGTGTGTGTATATACATATATATATATATATATATATATATATATATATATATATATACTAGACTGACTGTATATATATATATATATATATATATATATATATATATATATATATATGAAATACACCGCAGCTAACTCAATCAACTGCCTGCCTATAGTATATTAGAAAATATAAATAACACTGCGCTAACCCAATGTGAAAAGCAGCTACATAAAATATGACCAATATTGTAAACAGAAGCAAAAGTAAAATGCAGCGCTAAAAATGATAACCAATGGTAAAAGGCACATCAGACATTGTGACCATTACCAATATATACATAGCTGAAACACATGAAGCATAATACCAAAAAAATGAATATTAGACAGGATATAGTAAAGTCCCAATGTATGGCTATGATTCTGATACAAGAGAGTCCCAAACATAGGCTAAATACGAATGTTGTACTGATGTAGAAATCTTCTCTTGTATATCATGAGTTGTACGATCATGGGAAGTGAATAGATGGAATACGCTTACCAGCAGGAGTGGATTCGGATGCCGGTGACACCGAATCAAACAGGCTCTGAGATCCTAAATGGACGATGGTTGGACGATGGTTGGTCCTGGAAATCCCGGATCTCGAGGGGGATCTATGCTCTATGGTCCACGTCATGACTGTCCATTCAGAAGCCCGAGGGGGAATTCTCCACCACAAACAAGTCTCCAGAGCATGGATGGTTCCCAAAAAGATAGATAGGACGCCAATAGTGCAGATCAAATGACGTATTTTATTGGATATAACCAATAATCAACAAACGATATAAAAACGTGATCACGTGTAAAACAATAAAATCAAGTGTAGGAAAGAGTAAGGCTCACCCGACACGTTTTCGTCCACATGTACTTCAACAGGGGCAGATGTTTACTAGATGTTATTATTGATCACTAATTGCTGATTTGATAAAGTGTTTTACATATCAATACACAGTAGTGGGCACAAATAATTGGGACAAGAATGAAAAATGCTGGGCTCAGAATGGTAGTCTGTTATATTTGTTTACATTCAATTTGCAACAGTCATGAGATGAAAAGTGTGTGTGATTGATGAAGAAAAAACTAAAACTATGTCCCTTTTTCATACACAGGAAGACCTCAGCCAGGAGGAGGCGGTGGAATGTGGCACACAGGAGGAGGCTGTGGAATGTGGCAGTCAGGAGGAGGCGGGGGTTAGTGGCAGCCAGGAGGAGGCGGGGCTAAGTGGCAGCCAGGAGAAGGCCAGGCTCAGTAAGAGCCTGACAGAATTGCAGGTCCCTCCCCTCAACCTTCCAAACAAAAGACCCAGGAAGGGGAGTAACGTGCAGGATTCAGCACTCAGGCTGGTTCAGGAGGCTTCTGCGTCCCTCAGAGCCTTCCCCACTCTCGAAGAGGCCTTTACCTGCATGGCTGCCACAAAACTGAAGAACATGCAGGAGGGCCAACGCCTCATGTGTGAGGACCTTCTTTATAAAGCCTTAACTAAGGGGGTGAGGGGCGAAATCACACACAAAACCCACCTGTGTGAGTTGGACCATCCTCCTCCTCCTCCTTCCACAACTCCACCACCAGAGCCACAGCGTGGAAGGAAGCGTGGAAGGAAGACCAGAGAGTGATGGCCCTGGATTCAGTCTGGTCTGACAAAAGATGCAGCCTCTTGTATGACCACAGCCTGGGGACATACATGTCATCTGCTGCTTTTCAGGATCTCTTGGACTTCTGGACCAGACTGCACTCCCTTAGATATGGACTCCTTAGGCCACCAATTTTTGCTGGAAATAATTGATGTCTGCCCTGGGGGCCAAAGGCTTCGCCAATTTCTGCTGTTTCTCCAGCGTTGCCTCCCTCTTTGTTTGGTTCTGATCCCTTAATAAAGGATTTTTTGTTTCAATTATACTTGTCTATGTATGTTTTCATTCAAAAAGGACAGTTTGTTTGTGAGGAGGCAGGTACATTTCTAAACTACAATGTGAAATTAACAAGAGACACCAACACCAAGCAATCTCCTTGAGATTAAATAATACAAGATAATAATGGTGTTGTGGTAACTTGACACACAAAACACACACAAAAATATTCTCGAGTTAAAAAAATTTTTAAAAAATTAAGAAAGATCAGGCTTGAAAAAAATACTAACAAAAAAAAAAAAAAATTTTGGAGTCAGATGTGACAAATACAAATATTATATTGATGAAATCAACAGAAAAAATAAAGAAACAAGTTTGTGAGAAGTCTGTGTGAATATGAGCAGCAAAACTATTTCATTCTTCTAGCATTATAAAGAAGAACAGAGTGCGCTGCATTAAACAATTTAAAACATTGCAGCCTGACGAAAGTGCTATATCCATTCCGAATGTTAATTTTACCAGACCGAGCAGTTCCGTCCCGGAATTTATTCTGAGCATGCGTGGCACTTTGTGCGTCGGAATTGGCCACACACGGTCGGAATTGACGCGATCGGATTTTGTTGTCGGAAAATTTTATAGCCTGCTCTCAAACTTTGTGTGTCGGAAAATCCGATGGAAAAAGTCCAATGGAGCCCACACACGGTCGGAATTTCCGACAACATGCTCCGATCGCACATTTTCCATCGGAAAGTCCGACCGTGTGTACAGGGCATTAGTGTCTTATCTGCATTGGGGTAGTATCATGATCACTTAGTGCCCCTGTTCCTCATTCCAGCACCCGGATGTTGGCTGTTGTTTTCCTCCCTGTCTGTGTTCACCTGTTAATTGATTGATCTGGTCAGTCACCTGATATAAGCAAACCGAACACTCTATCCCTCATTTGTGATAGAGACAGACTTACTTGCATTGTTCTAGATCAAGCCTCCCATCAGTCTGCCTTGCTTGTTGTTGGATCTCCTGTGTATGACCTGGAACAGATACTGGATTATCCCCTAAACTCAGTCTGCCTTTTACCTGGAACAGATATTATTATGCAGGATTTATATAGTGCCAACAGTTTGCACAGCGCTTTACAACATGAGGGCAGACAGTACACTTACAATACAAATCCATACAGGAGGGATCAGAGTGCCCTGCTCGTTAGAGCTTACAATCTAGAAGGGAGGGTCAAGTGGAAACAAAAGGTAATAACTGTGGGGGATGAGCTGATGGAAAAAATGAAGTTGTTAGGTGTGGGTAGGATAGGCTTCTCTGAAGAGAAGGGTTTTCAGGTATTGTCTAAAAGCTAATAAAGTAGGAGATAAGCGGACAGATTGGGGTAGGGCATTCCATAGGTTTGGAGAGACTTTGGAAAAGTCCTGGAGGCGAGCATGGGAGGGGAGGTGACAAGGGAGCTAGAGAGCAGGAAGTCTTGAGAGGAACGAAGAGAACGAGTAGGTTGGTATTTAGAGACTAGGCTAGTGATGTAGCTGGGGGTTAAAATGTGGATGGCTTTATAAGTAGTTGTTAGAATTTTTAATTTAATTATTTGGCCGAGCGGAAGCCAGTGGAGGGATTGACAGAGAGGAGTGGCAGACACAGAGCGATTGGTAAGGTGGATGAGTCTGGCAGCAGCATTCATGATAGTGGATTATCCCCTGAACTCAGCCTGCCTTATTACCTGAACTGCCTTTGAACCACGCTATGTGTCTGCTAAGCTGCAAGTACCTGTTTGCTTTGCTCAGTTCGCATCTGCCCTGGCGTGGTAGCCAGACTCTATAGCATTGTGTATAAGTCCTGGGGGGGCAACCAAGTACCGGTAGGCCTGCTTGTCTTAAGGGAAAGGGGGCTGTTATAGGTGAAGCGCACAGTAGCCAGCTATAGTGTCTGACCACCTGCGTTGGGGTAGATGTGACATTCGTGACAGGTAGGCATGACACCTGGACAACTGTCAGAAAAAATAATTTGCGCCCGTACAAAAACTCAGGGGCATGTTCACAAATGCCAGGAGCCTAGCTAACAAAATGGAGGAACTGGAGCTACTATTACACGAGGAGGATTTAAACTTCATGGGAATAACAAAAACTTGGTTTGACAGCTCACACAACTGGCTGGCAAATATCCAGAGGTATTCCTTGTATCGGAAAGATAGGAAGGGTAGAAGAGGGGGAGGGGTGTGTCTATATATTAAGAATGATTTAAGGATGGAAGAGAAGATTGACATTGTGAACAGGGCAATGGGGAGGTGAAATCCGTGTGCGTGGAACTTCAAAGGGAAGAAGCAAGTGGGAAATTATTAGTGGGGGTATGTTACAGGCCCCCAAGCCTGTAGGAGGAGGAGTTGGACCTCCTATCACAATTAGAAATGGCAGCGAGGCAGGGAAATGTCATCATAATGGGGGATTTCAACTATCCCAATATTGAATGGACAGAGGGGACAGCTCACTCATTAAAGGCCCGTCATTTCTTAAGTGTCTTACAGGACAACTTCATGTCCCAATTGGTGGATTCCCTCACTAGAAAGAATGCATTACTAGATCTATTAATTACGAACAATTCAAATCTGTTCACAGATGTGGAAATACAGGACAACTTGGGATCTAGCGATCACAGGATGATCACATTTAGCGTAATTGTCAGGAAAGGGTCCATTCGCTGGTAAGTTATATTATTTGGCATGCAGTACTGGGGTCCACCAGCAGGTGTCTCCTGGCAGTGTTGAACTGTCAGGAGAATATTTCCCTGCTGGTGTCCTGTCATCTTTTGGCTGCAGTACTGATGTCCACCAGCGGATGGATCCTGGCAGTAGGGGGCAGACAACACTCCCTGCGCTCAGGTGTAACTTGAAGCCAATTAGTCAGCCCTATAAATACCCGGCGAGCCCTCACTTGCTCGCCTTGGTATCTTTCTCTCTCCCTGCGTTCTGACCTTGCTGCCTGTTTAACCTCGAGCCTGCTATCTGCCTTGTCCTGATCTGACCCAATCCATATCCTGAGGCCTTCCCAGTCCTGTCCCTTCTGTTCCTGGCTCCCTTGGATCCCTGCCCTGAACCCCATCCATCCATCCTCTCCTTGTCCTGTGCAGGTTCCCGTCCTTACCCTTCTGCTGACTTCCCTGTGTATGACCTTGGCTTGGCTTGTTTACGATTACGGTATCTCCCTTTACTTATATATATATATATATATATATTGTTGTTTGTAGTGGGTTGTTGTGTGGGTTTTTGCACTGTTTGTTCCTGTCACTTATCACTTGTTAATAAACACCATTTCACTTACATGTGTTTCTGGTCTCCTCTGTGCAGTCCACACAGTCTGGTCTACTAGTCTCCTGACAGTATACCAAGGCCATCCCTGACCAGACGTGGCTGCACTGAGAAACCGTCCTGTTACGGTGGGCGCGCAAAATGGACTTTGATGAAATTGTCTATTATTCTCTGCTGGCGGCAGAGGATAATGAATATTGTTGTCAGACTCTTAAAGATTGGACCCGTGACCAACTGCTGGAAACGATACAAACAGCCCATTTATTTGTAGATCAAGGTCATGCGTTATTTGAGGATGTTCAGCCTTTGATTCAATTATGTATAAAGTCAGCCTTGTCATGCATTCCCGAAGGTAGTGACGATTACTCCCCTCCTTTCAGTTGTGACCAGGTGGAATCCCTGGTATGGTTGTTAGAGGATGATCCGGCTTACTTTGATGAACATTATTCCGCTTGTTCCCAGCAGGTGTTGTCCGATTGCATTTATTCAGTACAATCTCTGGTTAGTCAGGCTGTATGTAAATCAGCGTTTGTTCAACCTTTGCTGCAGGCATGGTCAGATCTCCTGTCTTTAGCTAAGCCACAACATTCCAGCCCTGCCATTAATCATCTGCCTTCCAAAAGATCTATCTCCCCGTCACCTATGGCAACCTCAGCTACAACCCAGTTTAATCAGTTCCCTACCAAATACTACCACCCAGTCTCCAAGTGTCACACCTATCCTGCTTTCAATTCACCTGTCTCTCCTCCTCCACCTGTAACAGTCCCACAAAACCCCTCTCTAGCTACAGTTCCTTGGTCTTCCTTCGATCCAGCTACTTTCTTTGCTTACAGCCCTGCACCTACATACAAAACTGCACGGGCTAAACCAAAGAAGAAGCAAAAATTCTTCCCGACCTACACCATCTTGCCAGTAACCCAACCTGTTCCAGCTTTGCAGTCTGACGTTCCAGCTCGCCAGTCTGACGTTCCAGCTCGCCAGTCTGATGTTCCAGCCTTCCAGTCTGATGTTCCAGCTTTGCAGTCTGATGTTCCAGCTTTGCAGTCTGATGTTCCAGCTTTGCAGTCTGACGTTCCAGCTTGCCAGTCTGATGTTCCAGCCTTCCAGTCTGATGTTCCAGCCTTCCAGTCTGATGTTCCAGCCTTCCAGTCTGATGTTCCAGCCTTCCAGTCTGATGTTCCAGCCTTCCAGACTGATGTTCCAGCCTTCCAGTCTGCTGTTCCAGCCTTCCAGTCTGCTGTTCCAGCCTTCCAGTCTGCTGTTCCAGCCTTCCAGTCTGCTGTTCCAGCCTTGCAGTCTGATGTTCCAGCCTTGCAGTCTGATGTTCCAGCCTTGCAGTCTGAAGTTCAAGCTTTGCAGTCTGATGTTCAAGCTTTGCAGTCTGATGTTCAAGCTTTGCAGTCTGATGTTCAAGCTTTGCAGTCTGATGTTCAAGCTTTGCAGTCTGATGTTCCAGCTTTGCAGTCTGATGTTCCAGCTTTCCAGTCTGATGTCCGGTTGTCTGCCCTCCAGCCTGATGTCCGGTTGTCTGCCCTCCAGCCTGATGTCCGGGTGTCTGCCCTCCAGCCTGATGTCCGGGTGTCTGCCCTCCAGCCTGATGTCCGGGTGTCTGCCCTCCAGCCTGATGTCCGGGTGTCTGCCCTCCAGCCTGATGTCCGGGTGTCTGCCCTCCAGCCTGATGTCCGGGTGTCTGCCCTCCAGCCTGATGTCCGGGTGTCTGCCCTCCAGCCTGATGTCCGGGTGTCTGCCCTCCAGCCTGATGTCCGGGTGTCTGCCCTCCAGCCTGATGTCCGGGTGTCTGCCCTCCAGCCTGATGTCCGGGTGTCTGCCCTCCAGCCTGATGTCCGGGTGTCTGCCCTCCAGCCTGATGTCCGGGTGTCTGCCCTCCAGCCTGATGTCCGGGTGTCTGCCCTCCAGCCTGATGTCCGGGTGTCTGCCCTCCAGCCTGATGTCCGGGTGTCTGCCCTCCAGCCTGATGTCCGGGTGTCTGCCCTCCAGCCTGATGTCCGGGTGTCTGCCCTCCAGCCTGATGTCCGGGTGTCTGCCCTCCAGCCTGATGTCCGGGTGTCTGCCCTCCAGCCTGATGTCCGGGTGTCTGCCCTCCAGCCTGATGTCCGGGTGTCTGCCCTCCAGCCTGATGTCCGGGTGTCTGCCCTCCAGCCTGATGTCCGGGTGTCTGCCCTCCAGCCTGATGTCCGGGTGTCTGCCCTCCAGCCTGATGTCCGGGTGTCTGCCCTCCAGCCTGATGTCCGGGTGTCTGCCCTCCAGCCTGATGTCCGGGTGTCTGCCCTCCAGCCTGATGTCCGGGTGTCTGCCCTCCAGCCTGATGTCCGGGTGTCTGCCCTCCAGCCTGATGTCCGGGTGTCTGCCCTCCAGCCTGATGTCCGGGTGTCTGCCCTCCAGCCTGATGTCCGGGTGTCTGCCCTCCAGCCTGATGTCCGGGTGTCTGCCCTCCAGCCTGATGTCCGGGTGTCTGCCCTCCAGCCTGATGTCCGGGTGTCTGCCCTCCAGCCTGATGTCCGGGTGTCTGCCCTCCAGCCTGATGTCCGGGTGTCTGCCCTCCAGCCTGATGTCCGGGTGTCTGCCCTCCAGCCTGATGTCCGGGTGTCTGCCCTCCAGCCTGATGTCCGGGTGTCTGCCCTCCAGCCTGATGTCCGGGTGTCTGCCCTCCAGCCTGATGTCCGGGTGTCTGCCCTCCAGCCTGATGTCCGGGTGTCTGCCCTCCAGCCTGATGTCCGGGTGTCTGCCCTCCAGCCTGATGTCCGGGTGTCTGCCCTCCAGCCTGATGTCCGGGTGTCTGCCCTCCAGCCTGATGTCCGGGTGTCTGCCCTCCAGCCTGATGTCCGGGTGTCTGCTGCCCAGCTCAAGTGGTTCCTGTCGTCTGCTGCCCAGCTCAAGTGGTTCCTGTCGTCTGCTGCCCAGCTCAAGTGGTTCCTGTCGTCTGCTGCCCAGCTTAATGACTCTGACATGCCAGCCGTCTGCCCAGATGTGCCTGATGACCAGCCTGACATACCTTCCTCCACCATTCTGCCTGATGCCATAGACCATGGACAATTAAGACCAGTTGGAGCGTCCGGAGGCCGCTCCTTTAGGGAGGGGTACTGTCAGGAAAGGGTCCATTCGCTGGTAAGTTATATTATTTGGCATGCAGTACTGGGGTCCACCAGCAGGTGTCTCCTGGCAGTGTTGAACTGTCAGGAGAATATTTCCCTGCTGGTGTCCTGTCATCTTTTGGCTGCAGTACTGATGTCCACCAGCGGATGGATCCTGGCAGTAGGGGGCAGACAACACTCCCTGCGCTCAGGTGTAACTTGAAGCCAATTAGTCAGCCCTATAAATACCCGGCGAGCCCTCACTTGCTCGCCTTGGTATCTTTCTCTCTCCCTGCGTTCTGACCTTGCTGCCTGTTTAACCTCGAGCCTGCTATCTGCCTTGTCCTGATCTGACCCAATCCATATCCTGAGGCCTTCCCAGTCCTGTCCCTTCTGTTCCTGGCTCCCTTGGATCCCTGCCCTGAACCCCATCCATCCATCCTCTCCTTGTCCTGTTCAGGTTCCCGTCCTTACCCTTCTGCTGACTTCCCTGTGTATGACCTTGGCTTGGCTTGTTTACGATTACGGTATCTCCCTTTACTTATATTGTTGTTTGTAGTGGGTTGTTGTGTGGGTTTTTGCACTGTTTGTTCCTGTCACTTATCACTTGTTAATAAACACCATTTCACTTACATGTGTTTCTGGTCTCCTCTGTGCAGTCCACACAGTCTGGTCTACTAGTCTCCTGACAGTAATGGAGAAAAGAAGGTAGTACAAAAACTAGGAAGAGGAGCCCAGTACAAGTACTGGAATTACACGCCCAACCCAAAGAATCCAGCCCCAGTCCTACCTTCCAGATGCCCTGGCAAACCCCTTATGGTTGCCTGCCAACTCAGGACCGCTATAATCCCCCTTTTCACCGCACAGCCAGGTGTGCAGCTCAACACTACAAATTTTTCCCAATTAGATTATTTTTACTTATTTTTCCCACAAGATTTGCTGCAGAATATGGTGGACCAAACCAATCTGTATGCATCCCAACTTACTGCTGCCAGCCCCACTTCATCCTATGCCCGCATGTTCCAGTGGCGACGTCTCACACTGGACGAATTTAAATTGTTTTTGGGACTTACGATTAATATGGGGCCTACAAAAAATAACGAACTCCATGCCTATTGGTCCACCAAGCCCATCCACCACATGTCGATATATTCTGCTGTCATGTCCAGGACACGCTATGACATTATTATGCGTTTTATACACTTCAACGATAATTCGCAGTGCCCTCCCCGAGATCATCTCAACCACGACAAATTGTACAAGATACGCCTCCTAATCAATTCCTTTTCCCAGCGATTTGCTGAAGTTTTTATACCAGACCAAAAAATTTGTGTGGACGACCCTGGCCTGTTTACAGACGATGTCTTTGCTTGCCGATTTAAACCACGTTTCTGACTTCCACATGCACCAACCTCAGCCTGTTTACTGACAATGCCTCTACCTGCCATTTTAAACCATATTTCTGACTTCATGCACCGACCTCGACTTGTTAATCGACCATGTTTTTGCCTGCCACTTGGACTGATCTTTTGCCCTTCTACTTTAGTATACAGGGGTCTCACATATGTGAGGGGCTTCAGAATAGCATTCTGAATAGAGAAAACCTTTTTTGTTTTCTGTGCTTCCAGAACAGGGTCTGTTTGCCTGGGGGCTTCAAAGAGATTTGGGTGGGAGAAGCCTCTACCCCTGTCCCCCTGGCCCTAAGCTTGATTGGGGGGTTTGTCCTTGGGGGTCTGTACTAATGGAGGGGGGTGGTTTGTCCTGGGGGGTCTGTACTAATAGAGGGAGGTTTGTCCTGGGGGGGTCTGTACTAATGGAGGTTGGGTTTGTCCTGGGTGGGGGTCTGTACTAATGGAGGGAGGGGTTTGTCCTGGGGGGGGTCTGTACTAATGGAGGGAGGGGTTTGTCCTGGGGGGGTCTGTACTAATGAAGGGGGGTTTGTCCTGGGAGGGTCTGTACTAATGGAGGAAGCATTTGTCCTGGGGGGTCGTACCAATGAGGGGGTTTGTCCTGGGGGGGTCTGTACTAATGGAGGGGGTTGTCCTGGGGGGTCTGTACTAATGGAGGGGGGGTGGTTTGTCCTGGGGGGGTCTGTACTAATGGAGGGGGGTTTGTCCTGGGGGGTCTGTACTAATGGGGGGGGGTATGTCCTGGAGGGATTTGTACTAATGGAGGGGGTATGTCCTGATTGGGGTTTGTACTAATGGAGGGGGGGTTGTCCTGGGGGGGTCTGTACTAATGAAGGGGGGGTGGGATTGTCCTGGGGGGTCTGTACTAATAGAGGGGGGGTTTGTCCTGGGGGTCTGTACTAATGGAGGGGGGTATGTCCTGGGGGGTCTGTACTAATAGAGGGGGTATGTCCTGGGGGGTTTGTACTAATGGAGAGGGTATGTCCTGAGGGGGGGTTGTACTAATGGAGGGCGGTTGTCCTGGGGGGTCTGTACTAATGGAGGGGGGTTGTTCTGGGGGGTCTGTACTAATGGAGGGGGGTGGTTTGTCCTGGGGGGTCTGTACTTATTGAGGGGGGTATGTCCTGGGGGGTCTGTACTAATGGAGGGGGGTATGTTCTGGGGGGGTTGTACTAATGGAGGGGGTATGTCCTGAGGGGGGTTTGTACTAATGGAGGGGGGTTGTCATGGGGGGTCTGTACTAAAGGAGGGGGGTGGTTTGTCCTGGGGGGGTCTGTACTAATGGAGGGGGCTTTGTCCTGGGGGGTCTGTACTAATAGAGGGGGGGTCTGTACTAATGGAGGGGTTTTGTCCTGGGGAGTCTGTACTAATGGAGGGGGGGTTTGTCCTGGGGGGTCTGTACTAATGAAGGGGTGGTTTGTCCTGGGGGGTCTGTACTAATGAAGGGGTGGTTTGTCCTGGGGGGGGTTTGTACTAATGGAGGGGGTTTGTCCTGAGGGGGGTTTGTACTAATGGAGGGGGTTGTCCTGGGGGGTCTGTACTAATGGAGGAGGGGTGGGATTGTCCTGGGGGTCTGTACTAATGGAGGGTGGGTGGTTTGTCCTGGGGGGTCTGTACTAATAGAGGGGGGTATGTGCTGGGGGGTCTGTACTAATGGAGGGCGGTATGTCCTGGGGGGTTTGTACTAATGGAGGGGGTATGTCCTGAGGGGGGTTTGTACTAATGGAGGGGGGTTGTCCTGGGGGGTCTGTACTAATGGAGGGGGGTGGTTTGTCCTGGGGGGTCTGTACTAATGGAGAGGGGTATGTCCTGGGGGGTCTGTACTAATGGAGGGGGGTATGTTCTGGGGGGTTTGTACTAATGGAGGGAGTATATCCTGAGGGGGGTTTGTACTAACGAAGGGGGGTGGTCCTGGGGGGTCTGTACTAATGGAGGGGGGTATGTCCTGGGGGGTCTGTACTAATGGAGGGGGGTTTGTCCTGGGGGGGTCTGTACTAATGGAGGGGGGTGGTTTGTCCTGGGGGGTCTGTACTAATGGAGGGGGGTTTCTCCTGGGGGGTCTGTACTAATGGAGAGGGGTTTGTCCTGGGGGGTCTGTACTAATAGAGGGGGGTTAGTCCTGGGGGGGTCTGTACTAATGGAGGGGTTTTGTCCTGGGGTCTGTACTAATGGAGGGGGGGTTTGTCCTGGGGGTCTGTACTAATGAAGGGGTGGTTTGTCCTGGGGGATCTGTACTAATGGAGGGGGGTTTGTCCTGGGGGATCTGTACTGATGGGGGGTGTCCTGGGGGGTCTATACTGATGAAGGGGGGTCTGTACTGAGGGAGGGGTTTATACTTTGTGGTGGGTCTGCACTGACGAAGGGGGGTCTATACTTAGTGGAGGGGGGTCTGTACTGAGGGGCAACTATAGTTGGTGTGAGGGGGGTCGACACCATGTTATACCGCACCTGGTGGCACCAACCCTAGTGACGCCACTGCAGCTGCGGGCTCTTTTTCCCCCCTCCCCCTCCCCCTCAGTACACCCAGGACTCCAGAGGGAGAGGGCAGTGCTGAGAGAACACCATCAGAGAGAGAACCCCACTGCCCTGCGCCACCAGAGGGAAAGCCACACAGCCTAGCGCCATCCCTGGCGGAGAAAGGAATGGAGTCATTGCCAGAATACAGATCTACAGTGGAGTCGCCACGGGCAATTCAGAGTGAGCTGACTCCTGATCAGTTGCTGTATCGCTGGGTCAGGTGAGAGGGCCGTTCGGCCATTATCTACTAACGTCCATAGGAACTGCAGTCTCTGACCATCTCCAGTATTATATCTGCAGTCTCTGACCATCTCTTGTACAATGTCTGCAGTCTCTGACCATCTCTTGTATCATGTCTGCAGTCTCGGACCATCTCTTGTATCTTGTCTGCAGTCTCTGACCATCTCTTGTATCATGTCTGCATTCTCTGACCATCTCTTGCATCATGTCTGCAGTCTCTGACCAGCTTCTGTACCATGTCTGCAGTCTCTGACCATCTTTTGTATCATGTCTACAGTCTCTGACCATCTATTCTATCATGTCTGCAGTCTCTGACCATCTCCTGTATTATGTCTGCAGTCTCTGACCATCTCCTGTATTATGTCTGCAGGCTCTGACTATCTCCTGTATTATGTCTTCAGTCTCTGACCATCTCCTGCATTATGTCTGCAGTCTCTGACCATCTTCTGTATCATGTCTACAGTCTGACTATCTCCTGTGCCATGTTTGCAGTCTCTGACCATCTCTTGTATCATGTCTACAGTCTCTGACCATCTCCTGTATTATGTCTGCAGTCTCTGACCATCTCCTCTACCATGATTGCAGTCTCTGACCGTCTCTTGTATCATGTCTACAGTCTCTGACGTCTCTTGTACCATGTCTGCAGTCTCTGACCGTCTTTTGTATCATGTCTACAGTCTCTGACCATCTATTCTATCATGTCTGCAGTCTCTGACCATCTCCTGTATTATGTCTGCAGTCTCCGACCATCTCCTGTATTATGTCTGCAGGCTCTGACTATCTCCTGTATTATGTCTGCAGTCTCTGACCATCTCCTGTATTATGTCTGCAGTCTCTGACCATCTCCTGTATTATGTCTGCAGGCTCTGACTATCTCCTGTATTATGTCTTCAGTCTCTGACCATCTCCTGCATTATGTCTGCAGTCTCTGACCATCTCCTGTATCATGTCTACAGTCTGACTATCTCCTGTGCCATGTTTGCAGTCTCTGACCATCTCTTGTATCATGTCTACAGTCTCTGACCATCTCCTGTATTATGTCTGCAGTCTCTGACCATCTCCTCTACCATGATTGCAGTCTCTGACCATCTCTTGTATCATGTCTATGGTCTGACGTCTCTTGTATCATGTCTGCAGTCTCTGACCATCTCCTGTAGTATGTCTGCAGTATGGACCATCTCCTGTATTATGTCTGCAGTCTCTGACCATCTTTTGTATCATGTCTGCAGTCTTTGACCGTATCCTGTATTATGTCTGGGGGCTCTTTCTAACAGACAGCCCTCTGGGTGTGCATCAGAGAGACTCCCCTCCAGGTCTCATTAGTGTACTCTCTTCCTGTATTTTCTTTATTGTTAAGAGATCATGGGAGGATCCCAAGGTAACGAAGACTTCTTAGGGGAGCATCTCTGTGTTTGAGTTGTTGCCATAGAAACATTTGTAAAGGGGAGGAGTTGGTAAGATGACCACGCCCACGTGGGGGCACCAGAAATATTTCTGCACCCAGGCGTCTGTGACCTTTGGATCGGCCCTGATCACAGAACTTTTCCAAGCAGTAGCTATAGCTATTTTAGCTGTGTGGATCTGTGGATCTTGAGTCTGTGTGGATCTTGGGATGTTTTCCATGGGTAAGTTGGTTAGTTCGATCCGAGGATTTTTTGTAATGTTAACCATAGTGACCGAGTAGATTAAGGAATATACCCATATCCAGAAGCACCGGACCTTGAAGCAGGTCCACCACACATGTAGAATGGAACCTATCTGGCCAAAGCCTCTGAAACAGGAGGGTGACAAATCTGGATACATCTTACAAAGGCGTTCCGGTACCAAGTACCATCTCACAAGCATCTTGTATCCTGCCTCGATTAGGGCAACATTCATAATGCCCTTATGTATCCGCATCGTTCAGGATCGCCACTCGTTCACCTCAGGAGCCATGCCCAGATCCCTCTCCCAAGCAATTTGGTAGGGGAGTTTTGATAAAGGGGAGACAAAAGATTTGTACAGCATGGAGATGCAGCCCCACTGTCTCTTCTGTACATCTATTTTCGAACTGTGTGCGAACTACTAGATCAGGACTTTTAATTGCCATTTTCTGTTAATATACAGTATAGAGAGAGAGTCTACAAACTATGGTATATACAGTATACTTGAAAATTGATCAGTCCTGATGATCTCATGTCTTGAGACTCTAAAATGCCAGGACAATACAAATACTCCCTAAATGACCCCTTTTTGGACAGTAGACAGTTCAAGGTACTGTATTTATCGGCATATAACACGCACAGGCGTATAACACGCACATTCATTTTAAGAGGGAAGTTTCAGGAAAAAAACTTAAATTTTAAATAAGAAACTTTGAAGCAAAATAAGGGTCAGTGCCCATCTGCAGCCTCACCATTGCCATCAATGCAGCCTGATCAATGCCCACCTACAGCCTCATAAGTGCCATCAATGCAGCCTTATTAGTCCACATCAATGCAGCCTCACCATTGCCATCAATGCAGCAGCCTCACCATCGCCATCAATGCAGCAGCCTCGCCATTGCCATCAATGCAGCAGCCTCGCCATTGCCATCTATTGACTTCCTATTACTGAGGCCGCCAAGTAAACAGGAGATTCTCACTGTATGTAATCTGACGGCACTCGTCCCCCCCCGCCCATTGCCTTCGATGCAGCCGAAATTGAAGTATTGGCGTATAACACGCACACGCTATTTGCACCCGATTTTCATGGTGAAAAAGTGAGTGTTATACGCCAATAAATACAGTATTTAGTAAGAGGTATGGCAAGTTTTTTGAAGTTGTAATTTTTTTGTCACAATTTTTTGGAACATAAAGAAATTAAATAAAAAAATGTTCACAATTTTTTTTTTACATACTGTCATTATTGCACTACAGCGTCATATGACTGGTGTGGTGGTGATCAGGGATACTGGTTGGTGACAGTATGTTAAAAATAAATAAATAATATTAAGTAATTTTGTATTTAATTTTTTTAGTTTTTTTTTTTTAACATTTTTTTTTTTTTTATTAAAGTTGCACTGATGGTAAAGGAAAGGATGTCCCTTTTGGACAATCTGTATTTCTGTGCTGCCTGAAGACCTGAAGCTGTTAACCATCACAGTGCTGGAAGTTCAGAGATAGGAGGACAGACATCCATGTACAGAAGACTTCTTCAGGGTTCACTTACCTGTACAATGTGGGACATCCTTCATAAAAGGTAAGTTTTCTGACTAAAGCTGTAGAGAACCGTTTTAGCTAAACTGCAGCTTTAAAGGAGGAGTATAACCAAAGTTTTTTTTTGGCCCTACTTAGGTGGATCCCAGGCTAAAGCTAAAGTCTGATTTCAGCTGATGTCATTTTGGCGGTCCAGGCTCTGGATCGATCACGACTTTACAGACAGCATCCACCCAAATTCCTGGACCAGCAGCAGGCTCAGCCTCCCAGTGAGCTGCTGAGAGCCTCAGCCAACCGCTCCAGCCCCCCCACAGCCCAGTGCTATAGTAAGCACTTGGGGGAGGGGGGGCATAGCAGAGAGCCAGTGACTGACAGACACCGGCTCTCTGCTCAGTGAAGACTGAGAACCGAGCGATCAGTGGTATTTGATTGCTCAATTCTCAATTTTTTAACCCTACACTGTGTAGAGGGTTTTTTACTGTCAGGGTGGTAAGGATGTGGAATGCACTTCCACAATCGGTGATGTCAACAGGAAGTATTGATGGTTTCTAAAAACTTTTAAATGAGCATCTTAGCGAGCACAATATACAGGAACATGGGATATGATTTTTTTTTTTTTTTTTACATGAACACACACACACACAGGTTGAACTGGATGGACTGGTGTCTTTATTCAACTTTAACACTATGTAACTATATGTCTTAGCAGCAGCAGGGGACAGGTCCGATGCTGCATCCACCTAGGTATTTTTTTGTTTTTTAGAAACCCGAACTTCTCTTTTAATGTGTGCTACATACACTCTCTTTGCAACCTGAAAGTTCATTTTCTCTCTCTCTCAGTCAAAACAAAGCCAACTCCCACAGCCTGTCCAATGGAAGTGAGGCTACATCTGAAACCATGAAGAAAATGTTTGTTTTTCCTTTCGTCACTTTGTTTTTCCATTTCATTCTTTCTCATTTACTTAAAAAAGTATTTAAATGAGGCAAAGGAGCCCGAGGAAAAAAATAAACAAATCTAGAATTTAATGATGAAACTGTTTTGCCCCCGTACACACGGTTGGATTTTCCGACTGAAAATGTTCGATGGGAGCCTTTTGTCGGAAATTCTGACTGTGTGTAAGCTCCATCGGACAGTTTCCATCGGAATTTTAGTCGCACAAAATTTGAGTTCTGGTTCTCAAATTTTCCGACAACAAAATCCGTTCACGTAAATTCCGATCATGTGTACACAATTCCGACACACAAAGGGCCACGCATGCTCAGAATAAATTACGAGACGGAAGCGCTCGGTCTGGTAAAACTACTGTTTGTAATGGAGATAGCACATTCGTCACGCTGCAATTTTTAAAATAGTTTTATGCTCTCCATAATATTATTTCTCGTTTTGTGTGTCAAGTTACAAAAACACCATTATTATCTTGTATTTTTTTTTACCTCAAGGAGGTTGGTTGGTGTCCCTTGTTAATTTGATATTGTATTTTTGAAATGTACCTGCCTACTCACAAACTGTCCTTTTTGAACTAAAACACATAGCCAAGTATTTGTGAAAAAGAAATAGCCATTTATTCTGGGCCATAACAAAATAAAGAGGAAGGCAACGCTGGAGAAACTGGTGAAATTTGCAAAGCCTTTGTACCCCAGGGCACACCAATTATTTTACAGTCAAAATTGGTTGCCTGAGGAGTCCATATAATAGTGAGCACAATCCGGTCCAGGACTACAAGAGATCAGGAACAGCAGCAGATGACATATCTGTCCCCAGGCTGTGCTCATACAACAGCCTGCGTCTTTTGCCAGACCAGACTGAACCCAGGCCATCACTCTCTTGTCTTCCTGAGACACTTCCTTCCAGGCTGTGGCTCTGGTGTTGGAGTTGTGGCAGGAGGTGGAGGAGGAGGAGAAGGACCTGGAGGAGGAGAAGGAGGACCATGGTTCAACTCACAAACGTGGCTTTGGCTTGTGAGTTTGCCCCTCAACCCCTTATTTAGGGCTTGTAACATGACTTCCTCACATAAGAGGCGTTGGCCCTCCCTTATTTCCAGCATTTTGTAGGCTGTCATGTAGGCATAGTCCTCTTGAAGACTGGGGGGGGTTTCTGAGGGCCGCAGTAGCCTTCAGAAATAGGCCAATTGCTGCCTCCTTCAGGTTGCTCCTCTTCCTGGCACTTTTTTGTGGAAGGCCAAGGGGAGGGACCTGGGATTTGGGCAGGCTACTGGGCCCAGCCACCTCCTGATTGCCACTTTTCACGGCCTGGTTGAGGCTTTCCTGTGTATGAAAAAGGGACATAGTTTTAGTTTTTGGTTCAATCATCACACGCAATTTTCAGCTCATGACTGTTGCAAATTGAATGTTAATAAAAAGAAAAGACTATCATTCTGACCCCAGCATTTTTCATTCTTGTCCCAATCGTTTGTGGCCACTACTGTCTATTGATATGTAAAACACTTTGTGAAATCAGAAATTAGTTATCAAAACTAACATATATTTAACATCATTAATTTGACAAACAGAAATATTTTGAAGAATGCTATACCTGACTCAAGCTGGGCTCCTCCACATGTTGCTGCCTGGAAGGCCCAGGTTGGTCATCGTAAGCCTCAGCTGGGGGGGAAGGAAGCCTTGAAGGAAGACTGGAGAGTGCTGGCCTGGGTTCAGTCTGGCCTGGCAGAAAATGCAGTATGTCATAGTACCACAGCCTGAGTACATAAACGTCATCTGCTGCAGCTCCTGATCTCTGGGAATCCTGGACCTTCTTGCGCTCCCTATTATAATTGCTCCTCATGCCACCAATTAGGGCCTTCAAACAGGGGATGTCTGCCGTGGGGATCACCAGCTTCACAAATTCCAGCAATTGATCCAGCGCTGCCTTCCTCTTTGGTTTATTGTTATAAAAGGGGTGGTTTACCTGCCACAGACAGGGCAGCTCCCTGTACATATCAATGAATATGGGGATAAAGTCCTTATCATTGAATAGATCCATTTTCTCTGCAAGACACAACACAAGAGAAACCCTAATGTCAGGCGAAACTCTCCTAATCTTGACCCAATATAGGCCACTGATGCACCAACTTAAAATTGTACCTTCATTATAATGATCATCACTTCCATTACTTTGTCCTCCTCTTACAGATCGTACGTACGACGCACGCGTGTTACGCTTTATATACACTGCGCATGCGTGAAACTCTACCCACCCCTGACATTCTTTCTAGTATATTCCCTGCCCCTTCTCTTTCGGTGCAGTGGGAGAGCACATGGCAGAGAGACAACAGGTGCACGTAGAGGAGAGCAGCAACGACGAAAGGCCGGAGCCACGAACGTTGTGCATTTTAAAATGGCAACTTTTATGTTCATGGGCACAGTAATCGGTCGTAGGAAACATCGTTAGTTCGCCCACTTATAAGATGTTTTTGGCAGATACAGGTTAACTACATTTGTTCATGCCTATTTGTATTAAAATAAGTTTGTTGTCTAGATGGGTTTGTAACTAGAATGAAATGTAAACTTGATTCAGTGTAAGGAGAGGACACTCAGCAGCTGTGTACACATCTGGACGCAGGAGCACTAGTGTGGGACACCAGAACAAAGTTTTTAGGGTGTCCCACACAGGTGCTCCAGTGGATACTAGGGGTGTCTACATGTGTGATACTTTAACAAAAAAGGGAAGTATTCCAGCTTTAGAAAGGAAATAAAATGTTCAGCTTGGAACTCTGCCAAAACAGACAATTGTACGACACTTCCAAGCAATGTTTCATATTCATATTTCTGCCCTCCAATATATGTGTGCTAAGTATACCTATTTTTTATTCACATAGGGGAGAAAAGGGGCGAAATTGTCACCACAACAGGTGAGTGTCTGAGACCACAGCTTCAGGTAAGAGATCTATGCCTGCAAATTTCTAATACATGGTGTGTTTTTTTTCCTTTAGGTGATGTGGATGTTGTGGAAGAAGAATCTCATTTCACCAGTGAAAGTGCCCAGATCCTCATCAGGGAGAGAATGGGGTGCAACCGTAATTTTGGAAAATATAAATGAAAACATTAATGATGTTAAAAAAAAAAATGAAGAACATCATTGATGTTTTAGGCAGAATATAAAACTTGGACCGTTTTCTCGTGTTTTTTTTTAATTAAAAAAAACATTTTAAGTATTTTAAAAGCCAAATTTTGAAGATGCACACAGTGTGTCAACATGTGCTATCTGCCATCACGGGATATCAATGTACGTGTTTTGTGGGTGCAACCCCTTCCTATCAACTCCATTAGGTGAGAGGAAGGGGTTGCACCCCCAAAACAGGTCCAATGATCCCCTATGATGGGAGCTAGCACATGTGGACAGTAGGCATGGGATCAGGAGTAGGAATGAGCTTCGAGTCGAACCCATGTTCGATTCGAACATCGCATGTTCTACTGTTTGTTGAATTGCGAACGTTATGGGCCGTTCGCGCCAAATTCGAGTGGTGCGTCACGGCCCATAATTCACTACGACATCACAGTGCATTGCTGGTTGATGATTGGCCAAGCATGCACTATGACCCACATGCTTGGCCAATCACAGCACCGTCTGTACAGAGACAGCGCTGAGGGTGACTTTGGCCAATTATGGCTCAGGGGTTTAGTACACACCCCACACTATATAAGGCCGCCTGCGTGGCGGCCTTGTGTAGTGTGTTGCGGCGGTGGAGAGATAGACAGAGAGACAGTGTCATTTGAGTTAAGTTAGATAGAGTAGGCAGGCGAGTCAGCTGCACTTACAGTGTATTGTGTATATATATGCATCCTAGGTGTTGTATATGTAGGAAGGCCAGTATGGTGGCCTGAATTTATGGGAGGAGCCCGGGGGGTATTTAACCAGCCTGCTCGCCTGTGGTCTTTGTCGGTTTCCTGTGCACGGTACATTACGTCACTAGGCTGACTCTTCCAACTCATTGGCGTTCATGAGTTGCGCGTTCGAAATTTCAGCGGCTTTCGGTTTCCGTTCGCATTTTCTGAGAGTCTTCCATTCCCGTTCGTAGTTTTTGTACAAACGTGTCTGGCTTGGCTGTCGCAGGTAGGGTTTCGTTGACATTTCTTCATTTCATGTATCACCATTTGCTAGATACCATGTGTCGCTCAAACCCCGATACAGAACTTATGAGTCATTCGTTAAGAAACCCTGCACGTAGCCATAGCATTCAGCCACCGATTCGTGCCTCTATCATTTCTAAAACATTTTTCATTCATTTTTACGTACCTCACTCTGATTTGAATCCAGTTGTGTCCGCTTCGCACCTGTTTGTCCAGCCATGTCTCAGTTGTTCTTGTCCCATATTTTATACCATGCTCCACAGTCCGGTTCGTTATCAGTCACAATTACGGCACACAGATTTGTGCCTCTGTCATGACTTATCATTTCAATCATTTCACTCATTTCACCTCATGTACCGCGCTCTGATTCGAATCTAGTCGCATCCAAGATGCACCGATTCGTCCCGGTGTGCCCCAGTTGTTATTTGGCCTCATTTCAGTACATGCTCCAGAGTCCAGTCGTTGTCAGTTGCAGTTTGCGGCTCACCGATTCGTGCCTCTGTCATGGGAAATCATTTCCCTGTCATGTATCACATCCTGCTTCGAACCCAGTCACATTCCTGATGCACCGATTTGTTCCGGCGTGCCCCAGGTATTTTTGGCCACATTCCAGTACATGCTCCAGAGTCCGGTTTGTTGTCAGTCGCAGTCGCGGCATGACCGATTCGTGCCTCTGTCATGGCACGTGACTCTACCATGACAAATCATTTCATTCATCATTCCACTCATTTCACTGTCACGTACCGTGCCCCTATTCGAATCCAGTAGCATCCGAGATGCACCAATTCATCCTGGCGCGCCCCAGTTGTCTTGGCCTCATTTCATTATGTGCTCCACTCGTCGTTTGTCACAGTCAAAAAAAAAAATGTTTCGGCCTCATCAAACACCTGCACCAGAGCTTGGTTCGATGTCAGTCGCAGTCGCGGCACGACCGATTCGTGCCTCTGTCAGGGCAAACATTTCATTCATTTCACTGTTGCATACCGCGCTCCGATTCAAATCCAGTCGCATCCTTGATGCCACCGATTTGTTCCGGTGTGCACTAGTGTTTTTTTCTTCTTGCCTCATTTCAGTACATGCTCCAGAGTCCGGTTTGCTGTCAGTCGCAGCTGCGGCACGACCGATTCGTGCCTCTGTCATGGCGAAACATTTTCATTCATTTCACTCTAAGGCAAACATTTCATTCATTTCATTGTCACATGCCACGCCCCGATTCGAGTCCAGGGCATCCGTCAGGCATCGATTCATCCCGGCAAGCCCCAGTTGGCTTGGCTTCATTGACACAGTCGCGGCACACCGATTCGTGCCTCTATCATGGCATAAACATTTCACTAATTTTATTTAATTTCATGCACCTGTCGCTTAAACACATTACAAGTCACTTTTAAAGGTCAGGTAGTCAAACCCTTCACCGGTTGTCATCTGTCATTTTACTTAATCGGCCAATTGTCTCCAGTGGCTTCTTCATACGAGCCACTCACCATTTTCTGTATCATTTCTCGCTTAGGTCAGTTGAGTTCAGGTTCCATCCCGCACCAGGTATCGTATTGCAACATGCAGCTGGCTCCTTCTCATAACACTATCAGGCTATACCTAGCCAGCATCCAGCATTTCCTGTCCTTATAGGACCCCAGAGAGCCGTCTGTGTTTACGGCCCATACAGTAAGATCCCTTCTATGTTGCATCCAGAAGCATCAGCCCATAGCAAAATGGTTGCCCATCACAACTGCCATCTTTAGGGACATTTCAAAAACCCTCACACGTTCCCCAGTCTAGTCATCTAAGCAGCCATCTACCTCGCCCTCTACGGTTTTCTACAGCCTAACAAATTCACTTTTAGTGGCACTGGCAGCCAGGTACTATGTAGACACCACTTGACTCGCTGATAAAACACTTACGTCCTTCAGCTTGCGGTCTTCAAAACTCAACAATCCAGAACTGAGGTCTACAATAACCTCTTTCAAACTAAACTACTCCATGCAGGCCAGCCTCCCCCTTGACAAGCTGACCCACATCAGGCCACTTCCCCAGGACTTCACCCATACACGGGAGTGTACTAAGAAGCAGCTTCAGTCTCTCTTGGGAATGCTCCATTTTTCTTCATTCCCCAGGGTCGATCTTCTGTGTCATGCTGCCTGGTCTTTCTCTCCCAGACACAGGACCCCTTTCAGATTCTTAATTTAGACGCCGCGGCGGTAGTGGACCTATTAATGTTGGAAGGTTCCATACTACGTTGATCCGTATATCAATGTTTATACCATCTATGTCGCCCTTATCACCCCAGTTAGTGACAGATGCCACAGCCTCCACAGGCTTCGCTGCAATTTTTGGCCACCATTGGTTTACAGGAACATGGCCTCCAGAGATACTCCTAAACCCCGGGTTTACCCGGACTTCCTCCCTCTTCAAGCTATACCCGGTCATGGCAGCCGCTCAACTCTAGGGTCATATCTAGACAGGACAGGCTGTGGCTTTCACCACCCACAACCGGTCCAAGGCCGATCTTGTTGATGAAGCCAGGTCCGCATTGCTCTGTTATGTCCTTCCTGCGCAGGCTGGTGCAATTATCTTGGCAGCACCAGTTTAATGTCCACTGCACGTTCATTCTAGGCTGAGCTCGCTGGGCCGCCAGAACCTGTAGTAGGCTAAATAAATGGCTGCCTGTATGAGCAGACTGGGGAGAAGGCATAATGGCGAACTAGTAAAGACAGTAGACATGTCCCGGAAGATGTTCCGGGATATGTCTACTATCTTTACTAGTTCGCCATTATGCCTTCTCCCCAGTCTGCTCATACAAGTAGCCATTTATTTAGCCTACTACAGGTTCTGGCGGCCCAGCGAGCTCACCCACAGCAATCCCGCAGGCCAAGTTCTGTGCAGTTGGCTTGCCACCAACACCATTTCATCCTCCAGCTTGCAGTGTCTAAAACCCAGCAATCAGGCTCCAGGATAGACATCTCTATAAAATGAGCGTCTGTGTCCAGTAACCATACTCGACCGCCTACTGTCACTCCTACCGGAACACTCGAACTCTAGTCCCCTATTATCTTTTCGGGCAAACCCTTGAGTGCCTGCCAGTTCATTAAACACCTGGGGGTTCTTCTACGCAGCCTACACCTCGACCCCAGTCAGTACTCCGGTCATTCTTTAGTATTGGGGCAGCCTTGGCAGCATCACAGCATGGGTCCCAGATCACGTCATCAAGAGACTTAGCAGGTGGAACTCTGCCCATCTCACCCGGTACATCCCCAATCCTCAGGTGGAAATAGCACAAGCATTCACCAAACTTGCTCAATAAATAAAGCTAAAACTAATAAAACTACACCCCTAAGTGAATGTTTTTGCCCCCTTATTTTGGTTATGCCGACCAGCAGACCAGGGCACACTTCAGGTCCATTTCATGTTGTAAGTCTATTTGTTCATATCCGTATCGGCCATAGGGCTTCAATCATAAGTAGGAAGGCCAGTATGGTGGCCTAAATTTATGGGAGGAGCCCGGGGGGGGTATTTAACCAGCCCGCTCGCCTGTGGTCTTTGTCGGTTTCCTGTGCACGGTACCCACCCTCCCATCCCCTTTTCAGGGCATTTCTCAAATTCATTTCTGTTCACAAAATATTCATTTCTAATCTAGGGTATGCCCCATTATTTTGGTTATACCAACCAACAGACCAGGGCACACTTCAGGTCCATTTCATGTTGTAAGACTTATGGCAAGTCTATTTGTTCCGTTTCTACGTTTCTATCCATATCGGCCATAGGGCTTTGACCATAAATATACATTTTTATATATATATATATATATATATATATATATATATATACTCTGTATTATGTTTAGCTAGATCCGTTCCTGTTATTCTCTTCCTACTGACAGACAGGCAGGTGTTTTTACAGTATTTACAGCTACCTGAAGAAAATTGCTGGTGTTCTTCTGATCCTATTAGTACCACACGCAGGCAGCTACAGTATTTACAGTTAGTGTAGTGCGTCCTCTTGCACAGTGTGCACCTAAAGCTACCTGAAGAAAATTGGTGGAGTTCTTCTGATCCTATTAGTACCGCAGGCAGCTGCAGTATTTACAGTTAGTGTAGTGCGTCCTCTGCACAGTGTGCACCTAAAGCTACCTGAAGACAATTGCTGTTGTTCTGATCCTAATAATACCACAGGCAAGCAGCTGCAGTATTTACAGTTAGTGTACTGTGTCCTCTGCACAGTGTGCACCTAAAGCTACCTGAAGAAAATTGGTGGTGTTCTTCTGATCCTATTAGTACCACAGGCAGGCAGCTGCAGTATTTACAGTTAGTGTACTGCGTCCCCTGCGCAGTGTGCACCTAAAGCTACCTGAAGACAATTGCTGTTGTTCTGATCCTATTAATACCACAGGCAGGCAGCTGCAGTATTTACAGTTAGTGTACTGTGTCCTCTGCACAGTGTGCACCTAAAGCTACCTGAAGAC
Source organism: Aquarana catesbeiana (assembly GCF_042186555.1). NCBI lineage: Eukaryota > Metazoa > Chordata > Amphibia > Anura > Ranidae > Aquarana > Aquarana catesbeiana. Next base: position 162,390,040 of record NC_133335.1, read on the forward strand.
AATTGCTGGTGTTCTTCTGATCCTATTAGTACCACAGGCAGGCAGCTACAGTATTTACAATTAGTGTACTGTGTCCTCTGCACAGTGTGCACCTAAAGATACCTGAAGAAAATTAGTGGTGTTCTTCTGATCCTATTAGTACCACAGGCAGGCAGCTGCAGTATTTACAGTTAGTGTACAGCGTCCTCTGCACAGTGTGCACCTAAAGCTACCTGAAGACAATTGCTGCTGTTCTGATCCCATTAATGCCACAAGCAGGCAGCTACAGTATTTACAGTTAGTGTACTGTGTCCTCTGCACAGTGTGCAGCTAAAGCTACCTGAAGACAATTGCTGGTGTTCTCATACTAATAATATTACAGGCAGGCAGTTGATTCTGCTAGATGCAGTACCATTACATATATATACATCCGCTTTGTGCAGCTACATCTCACTGCAGGCCATTAGTATGTCTGCAAGGCCAACAAGGAGAAGCAGACAGTCACAAGCCAATAAAAGAGGGCAAGCAGGCTCTGTGTCTAGAGGCAACAGTGCTGGTCGTGGAGATGGTGCATCCTCATCAGCACGTGGCCGTGGGACACGCTTGTCCTTTTTTTCGGCAGCTGGCCGTGTTGAGCCGCAACATGCGGAAGACTTTGTAGAGTGGATGACCAAGTCTTCCTCATCCTCCTCATCCTCTCTCACCCAGGCTCAGGGTACTTTGTCTGGCAAAGCAGCTGCCAACGCGGCCTCTTCCTTCGGCTCAATGGCATCAGTCACTCCTTCCCTAGCCCCACCATGTCCTCCTGAGGAGTCCCCCGAACTGTTTGACCACAGTGTTGGGTACATGCTCCAGGAGGATGCCCAGCGTTTTGAAGGCTCCAATGATGGTACCCAGCTAGAGGAAGACAGTAACGTGAGCCCAGAGAGAGGGGGTGCCCAAGAAGGACAGCAATATGGCAGTCATGTTCCCCCAGCTGCAGCATACTGCCAGCTTTGCTCCAGTGATGAGTAGGGAGGGGATGATGAGGTCACTGACTCCATGTGGGTGCCTGCTAGGAGAGAGGAGGAGGAGGAAGAGGCATATCTCCAACGAGGCAGGATGCCCTCCAGGGGCCAGCTTAAGGGCAGCACACTGACTGCATCAAACCGCAGAGCTCCGCATGTGCAGGGTGCTGCTGTCTCTGCACGTTATTCCAAAAGTTCTTTGGTGTGGGCCTTTTTTGAGACCAGTGCATCAGATCCCACCGCTGCAGTTGGTAGACTCTGCCCCCCTTCCATGAGTTTGTGGAATGTGCGGTTCCTCAGTGGCAGGTACCCAAACGCCACTTTTTCTCACAAAAGGCGAGTCCGGCTCTCTACCGGCAAGTGGAAGGCAATGTCCATGCCTCGCTGGACAGGGCGGTCAGCGGTAAGGTGCATATTACCGTGGACTCATGGTCCAGCAGGCATGGACAGGGACGTTACCTAAGTTTCACCGCGCATTGGGTGACTCTGCTGGCAGCTGGGAAGGATGCAGGACAAGGTGCAGTAGTGTTGGAGGTTGTTCCGCCACCATGCCTCCAAAATGCCACTACTAATGATTGTGACACACCTCTCTCCTCCACCCCCTCCTCTTCTTCTTCCTCCATGGCCTCTTCCTGTGCTTTGTCCTTGGAACCAGTGGTGCTCCGTAGCCATTCAAGGGGCTACGCAAGTATGCAGGCCAAAAGATGCCATGCAGTGCTTGAGCTGGTGTGCTTGAGGGACAGGAGTCACACTGGGGCAGAGGTTCTGTCAGCTCTGCAGTGGCAGGTTCAGAGGTGGTTGACACCACACCAACTTAAGGCAGGAATGGTGGTTTGCGACAATGGCACCAACCTCCTCTCCGCCCTCCGACAGGGACAAATGACCCATGTGCCCTGTTTGGCTCACGTCCTTAACTTGGTGGTGCAGCAGTTCTTGGGCAGGTACCCGGGCTTACAGGATGTCCTGAGGCAGGCCAGGAAAGTCTATGTGCATTTCCGCCGGTCATATAATGCCAGTGCTCGGCTGGCGGACCTCCAAAAGGAGTTTAACCTGCCCAAGAACCGCCTAATCTGTGACATGCCCACCAGGTGGAACTCAACGTTGGCCATGCTGCAGCGGCTGCACACACAGCAGAGGGCCATCAATGAGTACCTGTGCGACTATGGCACCAGGACAGGGTCAGGGGAGCTTGGATTTTTTTCCCCACGCCAGTGGGCCATGATCAGGGATGCATGCAATGTCCTGTCACCATTTGAGGAGGCCACGAGGATGGTGAGCAGTGACAGTGCATGCATCAGTGACACTGTCCCCCTTGTCCACCTGTTGGAGCACACGCTGCGTGGAATAATGGACAGGGCACTTGAGGCAGAATAGAGGCAGGAAGAGGAGGACTTCCTTAGCTCTCAAGGCCCCCTTTATCCAGACAGTGTTCCTGCGTGCCCGCCGATCACACAGGAAGAGGACGAGGAGGAGGACGAGGAGGAGGATTGTGTCAGTATGGAGGTGGAGCCTGGCACTCAGCATCAGCAGCAGTCTTTAAGGGATCAGTCCCAAGAAACACATGGACTTGTACGTGGCTGGGAGGAGGTGGCTGCGGACCATGTCGTCCTTAGTGACCCAGAGGACTCCGGACCAAATGCCTCAGCAAACCTACGCTGCATGGCCTCCCTGATCCTGCAAAGCCTACGTAAGGATCCTCGTATTCGTGGTATCAAGGAGAAGGACCAATACTGGCTGGCAACCCTCCTTGATCCACGTTACAAGGGTAAGGTTGCAGACCTTATCTTGCCGTCGCAGAGGGAGCAGAGGATGAAACATCTTCAGGAGGCCTTGCAGAAAGGTCTGTGCAACGCATTCCCAGAGACTGGGAGGTTAAAACTCCTGTTTCTGGACAACGTGTTGCTGAGGCTTCGGTCAGTCAAAGAAGGAGCGGTGGAGAAGGTGGCCGTCTGACCGATGCGTTCAGACAATTTTTTAGTCCGCAGCCCCAAGGTATGATCGGTTCCAGCAACCATCGCCAGCGTCTGTTTTACATGGTGCAGGAATACCTAGGGGCAAGATCTGACTTGGACACCTTTCCCACCGAAAATCCTCTGGGTTACTGGGTCTTGAGGATGGATCACTGGCCAGAGCTTGCACAGTATGCAATTGAGCTACTGGCCTGTCCTGCATCCAGCGTTCTTTCGGAACGCACATTCAGTGCTGCTGGAGGCTTTGTAACCGATCACAGGGTGCGTCTGTCCACCGACTCGGTCGATCGACTGACCTTCATAAAAATGAATCAGTCTTGGATCACCACCAGCTACCAAGCACCTGATGCTGATGTAACCGAATAATTTTTTTTTGATATCTCAGATCCCTTCAAAGACTGCCTATGCTGATGCTGAGTGACTATCCTGAGTAATTATCCTCTTCCTCCTCAATGATCACGCTGATAGCTTGTAAGAACATTTTTGGTTCTGGGTGCCGCCACCAGTGCCTAAGGCCCAATTTTTCTGCCCCACAGGGGCGTGTAATTACAATTTTTGATGCAATACTTTGCAGCAGGGCTCGTTCCTGCGTTCCAACTAGAGTATCTGTGAGGGGTTGCAGTGTTGTGGCACCAGCATCAGTGCCTAAGGCCCAATTTTTCAGCCCCTGTTCAACAGGGGCATGTAATTAAAATTCTTAATCTAAGCGAGTGAGGACTTACAGTGTTGTGGCACCAGCACCACCACCACCACCAGAGGCCCAATTTTTCTGCCCCTGCTCAACAGGGGCATGTAATTACAATTCTTGATCTAATATTTCACAGCAGGACCCTGTGAGGGCTTACAGTGTTGTGGCCACAACACCTAAGGCCCAAATTTCTGCTGAGTATATAGGGCAGGTCCCTACTTTCAAACATCCAACTTACAAACGACTCCTACTTGCACACGGAAGGAGACAACAGGAAGTGAGATGAAATCTACCCCTAGGAAGGGAAATTCTCTCCTGTAAGAGTTAATATGGGAAAAACATTTCTCCTTTCCACTGATGCTTTATCACCAATCCTTGTTTCACAAAAAAAAACATATTTTCAAAAAACATTTGTCATTGGGACAAAAAATGAGGTGAAATCTTCTGAAGAGGAGCAAAGACAGCAAAACAAATGTCACAGGGGTGATAACCCTTCCCTATGTTTTCCAAAAAGCTTCAAATAATTTTTTTGGCTGGAGCTAAACACGTTAAAAATGTACCAGTTCAAAATTACAAACAGATTCTACTTAACAACAAACCTACAGTCCCTGTCTTGTTTACACCGCCTGTATACTGCTGTTCAGAGTACAGAGCCTGTATGCTGCTGTTTCCTTTTTTAATTTGGGTGCGGGGTTCCCCTTAATATCCATACAAGACCCAAAGGGCCTGGTAATGGACTGGGGGGTACCCATGCCATTTGTCTCACTGATTTTCATCCATATTGCCAGGACCCGACATTACATTAAAGCTGCAAACAGTTTTAAATGACTTTTTGTCCTTTAAAAATGACATTTTGTGCACGGACTGTTCTAAGCACGGGAAACATGCGCCACTTTACAGGCATTCTATAAACACCCCCCAGGTACGATATTTAAAGGAATATTTAACTTTTTTTTTTACTGTGAGCATCATTAAAATCACCGCTCCTGAAAAAATGTCCGTTTTTAAAAGTTTTTTTTGCATCGATACATTTCCCCTGGGGCAATACCATGCAAATTAGCCTTTAAAATGAGCACTTTTGATTTTGAACGTTCGAGTCCCAAAGGGGTTCTAAAGTTCGTGCGAATTTTCAGTCCGTTCGCAGGTTCTAGTGCAAACCGAACCGGGGGGTGTTCGGCTCATCCCTACTCAGGACATCCTGTAAGCCCGGGTACCTGCCCAAGAACCGCTGCACCACCAAGTTAAGGATGTGCGCCAAAGAGGGCACATGGGTCAGTTGTCCCTGTCAGAGGGCGGAGAGGAGGTTGGTGCTATTGTCGCAAACCACCATTCCTGCCTTAAGTTGGCGTGGCGTCAACCACCTCTGAACCTGCCCCTGCAGAGCTGACAGAACCTCTGCCCCAGTGTGGCTCCTGTCCCCCAAGCACACCAGCTCAAGCACCGCATGGCATCTTTTGGCCTGCGTACTTGCGTAGCCCCTTGAACGCCTATGGAGCACCGCTGGTTCTGAGGACAAAGCACAGGAAGAGGCCATGGAGGAAGAAGAAGAGGAGGGGTGGAGGAGAGAGGTGTGTCACAATCATTAGTAGTGGCATTTTGGAGGCGTGGTGGCGGAATAACCGCCAACACTACTGCACCTTGTCCTGCATCCTTCGTAGCTGCCAACAGAGTCACCCAATGCGCTGTGAAACTTAGGTAACGTCCCTGTCCATGCCTGCTGGACCATGAGTCAGCGCTAATATGCACCTTACCGCTGACCGCCCTTACCAGCGAGGCCAAGACATTGCCTTCCACATGCCGGTAGAGAGCCGGAATCGCCTTCCGTGAGAAAAAGTGGCGTTTGGGTACCTGCCACTGAGGAACCGCACATTCCACAAACTCAAGGAAGAGGGCAGAGTCTACCAACTGAAAAGGTAGCAGTTGAAGTGCTAGCAATTTTGCCAAGCTAGCATTTAAACGCTGGGCATGTGGATGGCTGGGAGCGAACTTCTTTCGGCGGTGCAGCAGCTGGGGCAGGGAAATTTGCCTGGTACAATCTGACATCGGTGTACCGAAAGCAGATTGCCCACAAGTACTTGGCTGTGACACACCTAATTCTACACCTTCATTCCTCTCAGTGCAGGTCTCAGAGAGGACTGAAGGTATAGTGGGGTTGGAGATCTTAGCTGATGAGGAGCAAGGAGAGGTCCTCTTTGTTCTTTGGTGTGGGTCTTTTAGATATGCTTGCCAACGAACTGCATGGCAGGTCAACATATGTCTGGTCAAGCATGTGGTGCCCAAGCAGGAGATGTTTTGGCTACGCGAGATACGCTTGAGACATATGTTGCAAATAGCAGCGGTGCGATCTGACGCACTCGTCTCAAAAAAGGCCCACACCAAAGCACTTTTAGAATAACACGCAGAGACAGCAGCGCCCTGCACATGCAGAGCTTTGAGGTGTGATGCAGTCAGTGTGCTGCCCTTAGGCTGGCCCCTGGAGGGCATCTTGCCTCGTTGGTGATGTGCCTCTTCCTCCTCCTCTCTCCTATCAGGCACCCACATTGAGTCAGTGACCTCATCATCCCCTCCCTCCTCATCACTGGAGCAAACCTGGCAGTATGCTGCAGCAGGGGGAGCATGACTGCCAGACTGCTGTCCTTCTTGGGCACCCCCTCTGTCCGTGCTCACGTTACTGCCTTCATCTAGCTCAGTATCATCATCAGAGCCTTCTAAACGCTGGGCATCCTCCTGGAGCATGTACCCAACACTGTGGTCAAGCAGTTCGAGGGACTCCTCAGGAGGACATGGTGGGGCTAGGGAAGGAGTCACTGATGCCATTGAGCCGAAGGAAGAGGCCGCATTGGCAGCTGCTTTGCCAGACAAAGTACCCTGAGCATGGGTGAGAGAGGATGAGGAGGATGGGGACGGCTTGGTCATCCACTCTACCAAGTCTTCCGCATGTTGCGGCCCAACACGGCCAGCTGCAGAAAAAAAGGCCAAGCGTGTCCCACGGCCACGTGCTGATGAGGATGCACCGTCTCCACGACCAGCACTGTTGCCTCTAGACACAGAGCCTGCTTGCCCTCTTTTATTGGCTTGTGACTGTCTGCCTCTCCTTGTTGGCCTTCCAGACATACTAATGGCCTGTAGCTGCACTAAGCTGGGATATTATATATATAGATCTATATATATATATAGATCTATTATATATATAGATCTATATATATATATATATATATATATATAGATCTATTTTTTATATATATATATATATATATATATATATATATATATATATATATATTAGATCTATATATATATATATATATATATATATATATATATATATATATATATATATATATATATATATATATATATATATATATATATATATATATATATATATATAGATCTATTATATATATATATATATATATATATATATATATATATATATATATACACACACATATACATATACACTCATACTGCAGCTAGCAAAATCAACTGCCTGCCTGTAGTATGAGAACACCACCAACCTTCTACAGGTAGCTTTAGCTGAACACTGTGCAGAGGTCGCACTACACTAACGTGTAAATAATGTGTAAATAATTTAGCTGCCTGCAGTAGTGATAAGATCAGGAAAACACCACCAACCTTCTACAGGTAGCTTTAGCTGAACACTGTGCAGAGGTCGCACTACACTAATGTGTAAATAATTTAGCTGCCTGCGGTAGTGATAGGATCAGGAAAACACCACCAACCTTCTACAGGTAGCTTTAGCTGAACACTGTGCAGAGGTCGCATTACACTAACTTGTAGCTTTAGCTGAACATTGTTCAGAGGATGCACTACACTAACTTGTAGTTTTAGCTGAACACTGTGAGGAGGTCACACTAAACTAACTTGTATCTTTAGCTGAACACTGTGAGGAGGATGCACTACACTAACTTGTAGCTTTAGCTTAACACTGTGCAGAGGTTGCACTACATTAAGTTGTAGCTTTAGCTGAACACTGTGAGGAGGACACACTACATTAACTTGTAGCTTTAGCTGAACACTGTGCAGAGGTCATACTAAACTAACTTGTAGCTTTAGCTGAACACTGTTCAGAGGACGCACTTCACTAACTTGTAGCTTTAGCTGAACACTGTTCAGAGGACGCACTACACTAACTTGTAGCTTTTGCTGAACCATGTGAGGAGGACGTACTACACTAACCCATAGCTTTAGCTGAACACTGTGAGGAGGACGCACTACACTAACTTGTAGCTTTAGCTGAACACTGTGCACTACACTAACTTGTAGCTTTAGCTGAACACTGTTCAGAGGATGCACTACACTAACTTGTAGCTTTAGCTGAACACTGTGAGGAGGACGCACTATACAAACTTGTAGCTTTAGCTGAACACTGTGAGGAGGACGCACTACACTAACTTGTAGCTTTAGCTGAACACTGTGCAGAGGTCACACTAAACTAACTTGTAGCTTTAGCTGAACACTGAGGAGGACGCACTACACTAATGCCCCGTACACACGGTCGGACTTTGTTCGGACATTCCGACAACGAAATCCTAGAATTTTTTCTGGCGGATGTTGGCTCAAACTTGTCTTGCATACACACGGTCACACAAAGTTGTTGGAAAATCCGATCGTTCTAAACGCGGTGACGTAAAACACATACGTCGGGACTATAAACGGGGCAGTGGCCAATAGCTTTCATCTCTTTATTTATTCTGAGCATGCGTGGCACTTTGTCCGTCAGATTTGTGTACACACGATCGGAATTTCCGACAACGGATTTTGTTGTCGGAAAATTTTATATCCTGCTCTCAAACTTTGTGTGTCAGAAAATCCGATGGAAAATGTGTGATGGAGCCTACACACGGTCAGAATTTCCGACAACAAGGTCCTATCACACATTTTCCATCGGAAAATCCGACCGTGTGTACAGGGCATTACTGTAAATAGTCTAGCTGCCTGACTGTGGTACTAATAGGATCAAAAGAACATCAGCAATTTTCTTCAGGTAGCTGTAAATACTGTAACAACACAAGCCTGCCTGTCAGTAGGAAGATAACAGGAAAGGATCTAGCTAAACTGAATACAGTGTATATATATATATATATATATATATATATATATATATATATATATATATATATATATATATACACACACGACACCTGAGATGCATATATATACACAATACACTGTAAGTGCAGCTAACTGACTGACTGTCCTGCCTAATCTATCTAACTTAAATCAAATGGCACTGTCTCTCTCTCTGTCAAGCCGGAACACTCCACACAGGGCTGCCGTGCAGGCGGCCTTATATAGTGTGGGGCGTGTTCTAAACCCCCTGAGCCATAATTGGCCAAAGCAACCCTGGCTTTGGCCAATTACAGCTCTCTCTACAGACGGCGCTGTGATTGGCCAAGCATGCGGGTCATAGTGCATGCTTGGCCAATCATCAGCCAGCAATGCACTGTGATGCCGCAGTGAATTATGGGCTGTGACGTGCCACACAAATTCGTTCGCAATTCGGCGATCGATCGAACAGCCGATGTTCGAGTCGAACATAGGTTCGACTCGAACACGAAGCTCATCCCTACAGTCAAGCCTGGTGGTGGGAGTGTCATGGTCTGGGTGGCAAAAATATGAACGCAATCTGCTCATTAGGGGGAGAACTTGTGGGGGGAATTTAGGATGGAAAAGGATCTGGGGGTCCTAGTAAATGATAGGCTTAGCAATGGCATGCAATGCCAAGCTGCTGCAAGCAAAGCAAACAGAATATTGGCATGCATTAAAAAGGGGATTAACGCCAGAGATAAAACGATAATTCTCCCACTCTACAATACTCTGTTCCAGCCGCACCTGGTATGCTGTCCAGTTCTGGGCACCAGTCCTCAGGCAGGATGTGTTGGAACTGGAGAGAGTCCAGAGAAGGACAACAAAACTAATAAAGGGACTGGAGGACATTAGTTATGAGAAAAGGTTACGAGCACTGAACTTATTTTAATTATATAATTTCAATGTACAAATACTGTACTGGTGACCCCACAATAGAGATAAAACTTTTCCGTGAAAGGGAATTTAATAAGACACGCGGCTATTCACTAAGACTAGAAGAAAAGCAATTTAACCTTTAACTGCGTAAAGCAGGGGTCTCAAACTGGTGGCCTTCAGCTATTGCGAAACTACAAGTCCCATGAAGCATTGCAAGGCTGACAGTTACAAGCATGACTCCCACAGGCAAAGGAATGTTGGGGCTTGTAGTTTTGCAACAGCTGGAGGGCTGCCAGTTTGAGACCCCTGGCGTAAAGGGTTCTTTGCTGTGAGAGTGGTAAGGATGTGGAATTCCCTTCCACTGGCAGTGGTTTCAGCGGTGAGCATCGATAATTTAAAAAACTATTGGATAAGCACCTGAACTACCACAACATACAGGGATATAGAATGTAATACTGACATAAAAGCACACACATAGGTTGGACTTGATGGACTTGTGTATTTTTTCAACCTTGCCTACTATGTAACTATGTATGAGGAAAATATTACAGTTAAAGCCACTTTTTTATTTTTACCTTCTGCTGGAAACTGAATTTTTTTTTGAGTTGGGCTTTAATGTCAACTTTGAGAGAACTTGAGGCTTTTTACACAGTCAGGGTCTTTTCCAAGAACAATTAAACTGGTCTAAAGACTATAGTAGATACTTGCAAACAATGCAAACTGACTGTGCTTTGCCAATAAGTATATCTTATACATTTTAATGAACAATCCGGATGTATCTAATTTCTTGATGCCTGAAAACACAAGGACAGTACAAATGCCCCCACCCCCAAATGACCCCTTTTCGGAAACTAGAAAGTCTAAGGTATTAAGTAAGAGGCATGGCAAGTTTTTTGAAGTAATTTTTTTGTCACTTTTTTGGAAAATGAAATGAAAAAAAAACTGTTCACAATTTATTTTTACATACTGTCACCAGTGCAGTACAGCGTTATCATATAATGGGTGTGGTGGTTATCAGGGATGCTGACTGCTGATAGTATGTAAAAAAATAGAATTTTTTTTCATATTTTTATTTTTTTTAATACTTTTTTCATGATTTTTTTTTCTTACACACTGTGACCAGAGCAATACAGTCTTACCATATTAACACTGTACTACTCTGAGAAGTGATCAGGATTTATTTTTCACACATTATAATTGTTTATACCAGTGAATTTTACTGATATAAACAACAATTTTTACTGAATAAACAGTGCGTTTTGTTGTGATTAGCTGTGATTGGTCACATCTAATCACATGGTACAGATGGGCTGTGATTAGCCCTGTCTGTACCATGAGATCAGTGTGACCAATCACAGCTAGCAACACAATTGTAAACAATAGATGGCATGAAAGGAAGCCATTCATTGTTTACAATTGTCATGTGATCTGCTGTGATTGAGCACAGCGATCACATGGTACCAGCAGTGAGCCAGTACACTGATTAGTCTCAGCACAGCCCCATGATCACGTGTGAGGCGTGATTCAGGAGGATGTCATATGTCTTCATTTTGCTATAGCTTGGGTGGGAACTGGTTAATAAAGAACTTGTCAAAGTGTGTGGTGTCTAACCATTACTTGTCCATGTTGGGGGAAGGTATCTGTGTGGCCGTTTAATGTTAAATGAAGCTTCTGATAAGCCCCCATCTGCATTGCCCCAGAACCACTGGGACAGAGTTGTGGGGAAGTGACAGGGACGTGCTGGCCATAGTGCACCCAAAGCTCCTAAGCAGAGGCAGATATTCATGCGCAGTTGTGCATCTGCAGGTGCCAGTCTTGCCAGTCACAGGATAACGCCTATGCGCATGCGCAGAAACAGTAGCGCAAACAGGCGAACCCCAAAATGAGTGCGCACATTAAGCATTAATACTGGCACCAAATGGCCTATATAAGGGCAGCAGCTGCACTAGTGCATTGCTGTGTGATCTGCAGCTTTACCCCCGTGTACCAGTTCCTGTGATCTCTGATTGATTCCTGTGTTTGTTTGCTTATCCTGACCACACTTGCTCTCCTCCTATCCTGACATCAGCTTGCCTTAAAGACTTTGTTATATTCTTCCATCTGCCTGATATCCTGCTGCCAACCTCTGCCTGCACTTTGACCATGCTCTGCCTGCTGTTTATGCTGATACCTGATCCTCTGTTGCTAACCAGGCTTGTCTGACTCTGCATCCAGTTATCCGTCTGTCCTGCTCTGCATAGTGCCTGGTAACGCTGGTCCTATATCTGCTGTGTGCCTGCATCTGCTGTTCTTGTTGCCATCCACTGCTTCAGCCATCCAGCCCAGCTCAGGTGACACACCTGCCACACACTTCTACCTCACTGTGCTCTCATGCCTGCTGTCGCAACTCCAATTGCCCTAGAGCTGGGGCTGTATGAGAGGTCTCCCTCTACATGTCAGGCTCTGCTACGAGGTACGTGACAGTAAGAAGCCCTTGTCCTCATTATGGGTGCTTTGCCAGGGAGTCCCCGTTGGCAAGATACCCTCCCCATGCTGAGGGCATATGGCCCATTATGGTTCAGAATGGGGAGTTGCAGGCTCGTTCCTCCTCTTTCTGGCCAGCAAGGCTGCATGCTTAGATAAGGGTCTGGTATGGATTTTTTGGGGAACCCCATGCTTTTTTTTCTTCTTTTTTTTCATGGAGTTCCTCTTGAAATCCATACTAGTTTCGAATGACATAACATTTGGGGGTGATCCCATGCTTTTTTTTTACATCACCCCCTTTGTTTATATTTACCTGTTAGCTGGCTAGCTGACAGCTGGATGGATCAGGTGTGAATGACTCACTGGTTGCTAGGATGCCAGCTCCCTAACAACCAGATTGAGAAGGCAGTTGTCACATGTTGAGAAGGCAGCTGTCACATGTAGCAGCAGTATTACTATGTTTCACTTCCTGCTGCAGTCAAGTTTGGCTTGACAGAACACTAATTTACTGGACTCCCAGACATCTACATTTCAGAGTGAATATGAGTTTAGTCCAAACTCAAATCTCATCCCTCAAGCCTCGTTCTGCACTGCGTCCTTGTTTTTACATGGGCATCTGGTAGAGGCAGGGCTTTACTTCCTCATGTCAGATCTGCCCCCTCTGATGACTGCTGAACTAATGATTGGTGGAGTAATATTTAAGAAGCAGCAGGAGAGACAGTAAAATTTAAGAGCCGGTCCTCAGCTACAAGTTTTTCTTCAGCGAGGAGAACAGTGAGCAGTACAGAATTTACATCACACAATCCTACTTGAAATCTCATTAAACTAGTAAGGTGAGCCACTTGATGCACTTGTCAGACCCATACTTAAAAAGCCCTCACTGGACCCATCCAATCTTAACAACCTAAGCCCCATCTCCTTGCTCCCCTTCTTATCCAAACTCCTCGAACGTCTGGTCTACAACCGACTGAGCGTCCACCTCGCTGATAATAGCCTTCTTGATCCCCTTCAGTTTGGATTTTGTCCTCAACACTCCACAGAAACTGCACTCCTAAAACTAACAAACGATCTACTAGCGGTCAAAACCAATCCACACTATTCTGTACTCCTACTCCTGGACCTCTCTGCTGCCTTTGATATGGTTGACCACCCCCTCCTCCTAAAAGAACTCCACGCCTCTGGTCTCTGTGACTGTACTCTGCGCTGGTTCTCTTTCTACCTCTCAAACCGCACCTTTAGCGTTTCTTACAACTCTACTTCCTCCTCTCCTCTTCCTTTCACAGTTGGGCTCCCCCAAGGTTCTGTTCTTGGACCTCTCCTATTTTCAATCTACACCTCCTCCCTGGGTCAGCTGATAGCCTCCCATGGCTTCCAATACCACCTCTACGCTGACGACACCCAAATCTATTTCTCTACCCCTCAGCTCACTCCCCCTGTCTCCTCACATATCACACCACTTCCACAAACTCAATCTATCCAGAACCAAACTTATAATTTTTCCTCCCCCATATGCCCCTTCCCCTGATCTCTCTGTCAAAATCGATGGCACAACTATAAGCCCATCCCCACATGCCAAGGCTCTAGGTATAGTCCTGGACTCTGAACTCTCCTTTAAGCAACACGTCCAATCACTGTCCAAATCCTGCCGCCTCATCTTCCGCAACATCTCCAAAATACACCCCTTTCTAACCAATGACACAACAAAGCTCTTAATTCACTCACTAGTCATCTATCATCTCGACTACTGCAACTCCCTTCTCATTGGCTTACCTCTACATAGTCTATCTCCTCTTCAATCCATCTTGAATGCTGCTGCCAGACTCATCCACCTTACCAATCGCTCTGTGTCTGCTACTCGTCTCTGTCAATCCCTCCACTGGCTTCCGCTTGGCCAAAGAATTAAATTCAAAATACTAACAACTACGTACAAAGCCATCCACAATTTAGCCCCCAGCCCCCCTCATCACTTCCTCCCATGGTCGCCTCCAGGACTTTTCCAGAACCTCTCCAATCCTATGGAATGCCCTACTCCAATCTGTCCGCTTATCTCCTACTCAATTAGCTTTTAGGCAATCCCCGAAAACCCTTCTCTTCAGAGAAGCCTACCCTACCCACACCTAACAACTGTTTTTTCATTTTCTCAGCTCACCCCCCACAGTTATTACCTTTTGTTTCCCCATGACCCTCCCTTCTAGATTATAAGCTCTAACGAGCAGGGCCCTCTGATCCCTCCTGTATTGATTTGTATTGTAAGTGTACTGTCTGCCCTCATGTTGTAAAGTGCTGCGCAAACTGTTGGCGCTTTATAAATCCTGTATAATAATAATAATAGTGCACAGAGCACAGAAGTGTCTAGGCACAAGAGAAAAAAGGTAAATATTTTAGTATACTGCTTAGAAACAAGTGTAGCAGGCATGTTGTAATGCAATTTCTCCTTTTAGACACAAGATGGAGACAGAGAGATGCTGACTGGTCCTTCCAGAAAAACTCAGAGACACAGAGCATTTTCATCAGAATTTCCGTCACATAAAAATTGAGAGCTGGTTCTCAAATTTTCCGACAACAAAATCCGTTGTCGTAAATTCCAACGCACAAAGTTCCTTGCATGCTCGGAATCAAGCAGAAGAGCCGCACTGGCTATTGAACTTAATTTTTCTCGGCTCGTCGTACGTGTTGTACGTCACCGCGTTCTTGACGTTTGGATTTTCCAACAAGATTTGTGTGAACATGTATATGCAAGACAAGTTTCCGTCATTTCCGTCAAAAAGCTCCCATCGAACATTTTCTTTCGGAAAATACGACCCTGTGTATGGGGCATTTGTTGCTTAAAGTGGTGTTCCGCCTGGGGAAAAATAAATTTAAAGTCAGCAGCTACAAATACTGTAGCTGCTGACTTTTAATATCTAGACACTTACCTGTCCAGGGAGCCTGTGATGTCGGCACCCCAGGCGATTTTTGGATTCGTCGTAAGGGAAACCAGCGTGCTGCACTTCTAATTGGCCTGGTAGTGGGGGAAGGAGGAAGGGGCTGAACTTCCAAGGGACGGAAGCCATCTCCCAGAAGTGGGGAAGGGTACCTGTCGAAAACAGGTACCTGTTCCCCCCTGAAAGGTGCCAAATCTGGCACCGGATGGGGGGAGGAAGCAGATCAGTGGAAGTTCCACTTTTGGGTGGAACTCCGCTTTAATACCAGAGCCTGCAGGATTTCCCCTCCTTCGAACTCCCCCATCTCTTTTTTCTTTATTCGTTTGTCCTTTCTTTTCTTCCTGCTGTCCTCTTTTTCTTGTTCTGTATGTTTGTCCTTTTTACCTTCACGTTTTGGTTTTCTTTCAACTCTTTTCTTATAAGTATTGTGCTTAAGTCTTTTGGCTCTGCCAGTTGTTTAGGCCAAAGGCTCACACTGTATGGCTGGGTTGCTCAGCTTTTAAAACATTATCCAACACACTGTTACGTATGTATCTATCATTCTGATGCTTGTTTTCTGAAAATGTATGTGATCTTTATATGTGGCCACAAGAACCATTGTGGGGGGCGTGACCGGATGTCGTTGTGAGTGGGTGTGTGTGTGAGCTCCCTCCTAGCTCCGGCCTTCATGCTGCTCAGCCCCATCCCTAGCAGTTCAATCTAGCCTGCTATCTGATTGTTTGCTATCCGGCCTTCCTCCCTGCCTCTGTGTACACCGCTCCATCCGACGGCTATCGTGACCGGCCAGCCGCATCTTACCTGCGCTGCCGTGTATTGGCTTGCTCTCTGCCCTGCATTCCGTGCTCAGGCCGTGCTGCAGGTTCCTCCCCGTCACCGCCGGATTGGTCGCCTGGCAACGCCTGGGGCTATCGTGAGAGCTGTGAAAACTCTTGGTGATCTGGACAAAGGCTTGGGAGCGTCAGCTAAGACGCTCCGCTTCGGTCCCAGCCTTCCTCCCCTTGCTCCAGCCACAGCCATAGCAGCAGACGTCAGCCACAGCAACAGACGCCGGACACACGTGGAGAGCGCGCGCAGCTCTGTAATACTACAGGACAGGTATGAGAGCATCTGGGCTCGGGTTAAAAGCCCTGGGGCTATAGAGGTGGACTGTATGGTATCCTGTTAAAACTACGCCCTGCTATACCCTGATAATGTTACACAGTTATACAGTAGCTGTAAAGAGAGTCATTGTAAGAGCAAAAATAAGGAAGAGCAAGGGGAGAGAGGGAAGAGGCGAGCAGAGAAGAGCGAAAAGAGGCAAGGAAATCGCTTGTTAAAGGGGGAAGAAATAAGAGAAAAGAGAAAAAAAGGAAGAGAAGAGAAGCCTAATTAAGCTCCAGTTGTGGGTTCTAAGGACGCCACGCATATCTCAGAGGGTGGGCTGCAGGGGGGGCGGCAGTGGCAGCATCTGGGCACATCAATTAGCAGATAAGGGGCAAATCACTGTTGGATCCCTGCTTTTTTAGTGTCCCCAATGATGACCAGGAAGAAGGGTGAGGAGCCCCAACAGTTACACGAAAGCACATCAACACAGGTTGCCCGCTCTGTTAAAGAAAAGGGGAACCTAGCAGCATCCGTTCCTGCGGCGGCGACAGCTGCAGCAAAACTAGAAAAGTTCGCACATACCCCTGCACATACCCCTGTTAAAGGTAATCAATTGCCCCACGAGAAGACACAGACAGGCCCGTCTGGGGATCGGAAAAGCGTGGGCAGAATGTCAGCAGCTCCAGCTGTACTACCAGCTAGCACTAAAACTACAATAAATAAAAAAGTTCAGAGCTAGCCCCCCCTGGAGAAAGGAACCGTACCAGCCAGTGGTGTTCCATCTGATCTTAGTACAACTGTTGAACCAGAACCCACACTAAAGGAAGTACTAGCTGCAGTGAATTCATGTAAGGGGTCCCTGAATGACCTGTGTGACCAACTAGGGGGCCTTAAGGTAGAACTACGTTCTATGAGCCAGGAACTTCAGAAAGTACTAGAAAGGACTACCCTTATAGAAGAAAGATTGAGTCAACTTGAGGACACAGTGTTTCCAATGCAACGGGAATTTAAGAGTATACAAACACAGTTTGAAATGTATAGAAACAAAATGGATGAAATAGAGAATAGGATGCGCAGATGCAATGTTAGGGTGCTGGGTCTCCCTGAGGGAAGCGAGGGCCCTCGCCCTGAGGTATATATGGAAAATCTGCTTAAGGGGCTTTTTGGGTCCGATATTTTTTCACCTTACTTTGCTATCAAGAGGGCGCATCGAATACCCACCAGGCCCACCGCATCAGGGGGACGCCCTAGACCAATGATTCTTAAGCTGTTTTGTTACAAGGACAAGGTGACGCTAATGCAAAAATCTAGAGAGAAAGGAGATATTTTTCATAACGGCAGTAGGATTTCACTGTACCCCGATTATTCCCCGGACTTGCAAAAAAGAAGAGCAGGCTTTGTGGAGGTGAAACGCGCATTACGGTCTCATAAAGTCCCATACGCTTTGCTATACCCAGCGCGACTGCGCGTAGAAGCCTCGGGGACAGTCTACTTCTTTGATGCAGCTGACAAGGCCTCAGCATGGCTCGAGGACTATAAAAAGAACTTATAAATCTAGGAAATTGGGAGAGAGGTGAAAGAGGAAAATGAAAAAGAGGACAAAACACTGTATTATTAAAAGTTAAATAAGGGATGGGGGTGGGGGGCTGGGGGAGGGTTTTTTTTTTGTTTTGTTTTGTTTTTTCAGCATGAGCTGGAGGTCGGGGGGAGTGTGGGTTGAAGAGTGTGAGAAAGTCTGTGTGTTGGTACACGATTAAGGTCGTGGGGTGGTTTGATTTTCTTTCTTCTCTTGTTTTTTTGCTTTAGGGCTGTGAGAACATCTCCCCTTAAGGGAGATGTTATAGAAGAAGGGGGGGGGGGGGGGCAGGAGGAGGTTGATGGGTGGGTATGTCTGTTACCAGTTGAGGTATGGAGGTATGGGTTAGATTGAGTCACAGTAAATGCTCCTAGGGCTAACCGAAATAGGCACGGGAGGGGTAAGGGGAAGTCACTGGGTAAAGAGTTAATTATTCCCCATATGGGACTTAAACACATTAGTAAACTGAAGCAGGGGTGGGGGGAGGGCAACAAATTAAATAAGGGTTTGTGTTATTTATGCACGTATGTGGAAAGAATTGGAGTATTGGGGGCATGGGTGAGACAAGAGGGGAAGGGTATCTGCCTTCTCCCTCTGTCCCTCATGCCCCTAAAATATAGTCTCAGCACTGATTGTGGGTTTAGGAATTACAGAGGAGTCACAACAAATGTTAAGAAATTTGACGTGTTCAATATTGCACAAGATGGTTGTTTTTTATTTTGTGTTAAAAATGTTTCATTTTCTTCTTGATGCCTAGTGTAGTTGGAATAGGATCGTGGAATGTTAGGGGTTTAGGAGATCCTGATAAGAGAACTGCCGTATTATTAGAGCTGGAGGCCCAGGGTGTTGATCTGATCTGCCTGCAGGAGACGCACTTGACAAATGAAACCAGGATACGAATTGGGGGTAGGACATTTCAAACGCAATTCCATTCTGTCTACTCTTCCTACTCGAGAGGAGTGAGTATATTGGTTAAAAAAGGGGTATCGTTTACCTGCAGGGGCTTTCGGATCGACACGTTGGGCTGTTATATTTTTTTACACTGCCCGTTGGACGATAGAGAATTTGTTATTGCAAATATATATATTCCTCCTCCAAGTAAGTTGGAAATCCTATACTGCCTGTTGGAATATATGGAGAATAAGATAGGGATTCCGTTGATTTTGGTTGGCGACTTTAATACAGTCCTTGATAGTCGGCAGGATAGACTCCCTTCTGGTACCCGGACAGTGAGGGCAATGGAGGGCAGGCTCAAGCAGTTCCTAGAGGAAGTGGGGTGGTGTGATTTATGGAGAATCCGCAACCCAAACGTTAGACAATACTCTTGTTACTCAGGGACACACCACACATTATCTCGAATAGATCTAGCCACAGGCAATAAGGAAGTGCACCCCCTAGTACATAAAATAGATTACGGCCCAAGAGGGCTATCAGACCACTCGCCCTTAAAACTGGTGATGTGCACCAGTGATAGACAAATACATAGGCCCTGGACAGTAAACCCAGTATGGTTGGAGGTAATAGGGAGCACGGAAGAAATCTCTACTAGTCTAAAGGAGTTTATGGTATGTAACTCGGGTACAGCGACAGGGGGAGTGGTCTGGGACACTCTAAAGGCCTTTCTCAGAGGGCTTTTAATTCAGCAAATAGCAAGGGTAAAGTGGAAAACAAGAATGCAGGAAGATCGCATTAGAAATGAGATTATGGAGCTGGAAAGGCAGTATGTTCTGGGCCCTACTATAGAGCTAGGGGAGCTATGGATTAGGAAACAACAGGAATATAAAGCGGTAACAATGAGAAAAGCCGAAAATAAAAGGCTCTTCCAGAGGCAGAGGTTCTTTGAGGAGGGGGAAAGAGTGGGCCGAATGCTGGCCGTTGTGGCAAGTACCAACTCCCCGACCTCAACAATCTCTGCGATTAGATCCCCAAATGGGGAAATTGTGACGGATCCTGTGAAAGTCAAGGAGATATTCTTTGATTTCTACAGTTCCCTGTATAAGTCGAAACAGCCCACAGTAAGAGGAGAGCTGGATAAACTACTGGAGGGATTTGTATTACCAACCCTATCTACAGTAGATAAAGTTAATTTAGAATCCCCTATAACTCTAGAGGAACTAAGGAGTGCTGTGGCTGCTATGCCCAATCATAAGACCCCAGGCCCAGACGGACTTCCCCTGGAAATATATAAATATTATGGGGGGATTTTGCTCCCCACCCTCTTGAGGACACTAGAGGAGGCTTTCATAGACGGTGGTCTCCCTGCTTCAATGACAGAGTCTAATATTACACTTATTCAAAAAGAAGGGAAGGACCAACTGGATGTAGCGTCATATAGACCAATTTCTTTGCTTTGCTCGGACATTAAAATCCTAGCAAAAGTATTAGCAGCTAGGCTAAGTAAATGTATTAATAACTTGGTACACCCAGACCAAGCAGGATTTATCCCCCATAGGTCTACCAGTGTCAATATTAGGAGAGCATATCTGAACCTGCAGACCCCGGTTGCAGACAGGGATCCCAGAGCCATTATGTCCCTGGATATAGCTAAAGCATTTGATAGCTTGGAGTGGGGCTACCTCTGGGGAATAATGGACAAATTTTGGTTTGGCCCGGTTTTTATCAATTGGGTAAAAATCTTGTACAGTCGTCCATCAGCTAAGCTAAAGATCAACAATGAGTACACAGATAGTCTGACACTAGAGAGGGGCACAAGACAGGGGTGCCCATTATCGCCCCTCCTGTTTGCTCTGGCAATGGAGCCGTTGGCGGAGGCTATAAGAAGGGCACCGGGCCTGCGGGGCTTTAGGAGGAAGTGTAGCGAAGAAAGAGTCGCACTCTACGCAGATGACGTCCTGGTATTTCTGGGGGATATGGGTCCATCTCTGGAAAAAACGATGCAACTGGTAGAAGGATTTGGGAAGGTATCGGGCCTAGTAGTTAACTGGGATAAGTCATCATTGCTACAGATTGACTCAATCAATAACCCCCTCCCTGATGGTCTACCCGGGTTAAACGTAACTGATAAGATAAAGTACCTGGGAATAGTAATGACTAGTGACCCCAATAACTACATCCGAGATAACTTGGCTCCCTTGCTTGAGAAGTTTAGAAGAAAATGCAACATCTGGTGTCGGCTCCCCCTGTCGCTGGCAGGACGTTCAAATTTGATCAGAATGATCTGGTTGCCACAACTACTCTACATTCTCCATAACTCCCCGGTATGGATCGGGAGAAAATGGTTTATGAAAATAAATTCCTTATTTAGGGAACTTATTTGGAAGAAGGGTCAGGCTAGGATCAAATTGCAGACACTGCAGCGACCTACCTGGGAAGGAGGATTGGCAATTCCCCATCCGTATGGCTATTATCTAGCTGCTCAAATGCAGCATCTGGGGGGCTGCGAATCCCTGGGCGAAGCAAGTGCCAGCAATAAAATAATGCTAGAAGGTAGCCCACACAGACGCTTGGTGGATGCATTAGAGGCGGGTTCACTCCAGAGAAAGTTGCCAACACATAAGTTAGTAAATAAGACCTGGCAGACAGTTAAGAAGATCATGGGGTATAGAGGCATTAATGAGCTTTCACCCATATGGTCTAATGAAACCCTGGGGGAATTAAGGTCTATAGAAAAGAATCCCGTTTGGGAAAGTCACGGAATTCATAGATAGTATCGCTGTACAGCTGAGCCAAACTTGAAATCTTTTATGGAACTAAGAATGGAATTTGGAGTTCCATATAATACATTCTATAATTATTTACAGATCAGGCACGCACTGAATACCCAATTTAGGTCTTCCCCTATGAAGCGGTGTAAAACATAAAATAGTTAAAGCAATAAACACTAAGGGGCTGATTGGAGATGTGTATACGCAACTATTGGATAAGATTCTGGTTCAAGGCGTGCCCCTCGGGTCTAGAGAAGGATGGGAGGCGGATGTGGGGGAGTTGACGGACGCACAGTGGAAAAAAATATTGGAACTTGGGCAGACGGTGTCCGTCTCTCCGTCACAGAAGGCCTCACACCTCCTCCTTCTACATAGAGCATATTACACTCCTAGAAGACTGTACAGGTTTGGGAGTAGGCCAGACGACAGATGCCCCAGGAGTTATAGGTCAGGAGATCTCATACACATGGTTTGGAGATGTCCAAAACTGGTAAGGTATTGGTCGGAAGTGGTCGGGACAATAAACCGTAGATTCAAGGTAAACTTGGAATTAGACGCTAAGGTGTGTGTGTTGGGGTTGGTGGGAGCTAACATGGGTAATACCAGCACAACCACTGCCATAGTAAGATATCTATACCAAGCGAGAAAGTTGCTAGCACAATCCTGGCTCTCAACAAACCCTCCAACTATAGGGGAATGGCTTATAACAATGGACTCCTTGGTCTGGACAGAAAGGACAATATACACTAAAAAAGGGAATTACAGTAAATTTCTTGGCATATGGAAGCTCTGGCTCCAGGAGCTGAACATCCGACATCTACTCTGAACCAATTATCCTTGGACCCCTCACGAGTGTGGGAGCGAATAATAGCCCAAACCAGACAAATCCGGGTGTAGGAACAGGCTCCACCGGGGCTTAGACAGTTGTAGCATGCCGTGAGCTCTAGTGTTAATGAATTTAACTTTTGCGCTGGTTACAAGGGAAGGGAGGGGGTGGCAAGGCGGGTAGTAGATAAAGGGTGGGTGGGAAGAGCAGGGAGGGAAAGGAAAAAAGGGGGAAAAATAACTCATTGTAAGTTGTTACTCCTTACATATTTATTAATCTTTGTAATTATCACAGTGCACAGCAGAAATGCAAGATATTTAGTTCTACTTTTGCCTTTGTAATACGTTTTATTGTTTTTGCTAATTGCACTTTAAATACAATGTGCCACGAAAAGTATGTAATTTTTTATACCGTTATCAATAAAAAGAATTAAAGACGACCACAAGATGGACCCCGCGTGGGTAACTTTTGTAATGTACTTTCCTTAAACTCCTTATAAAAATGTTTATACCAGAAAAGTATTAATGTTCTGCTGCTGTGGTGCCCCTTCCTTGTAGATGTGGTTCTCTCCACCCCTCTGTGCCGAGGCTACAAATACGAGGGGGGGGGAGTTAGCTGGAGAGGAGTGGATATTAAGAGGTCCCTGGAACAAGCATGCAGTGTAGAAAGATCATCTGACTGTGGGCACCCTATAATAGGGACATTTCTTAGAGGATTGTATCTGAGTGTGGATTGAAGTTGATGCTGGTGTGTTCCTTCCTAGGAAAGAGAAAACCTTTGCACAGCAGAAGTCCAGTGTGTTTAAAGCAGTGTTTTTCAGCCTTTACTCCAAGTATTCTCAAGGTCTAGAGGCAACCCAGTCTAAAAATCAGTCCTGCCAGCTTATAAAAGCTGTTCTGATCATACAGTG
This sequence comes from Aquarana catesbeiana, assembly GCF_042186555.1. NCBI lineage: Eukaryota > Metazoa > Chordata > Amphibia > Anura > Ranidae > Aquarana > Aquarana catesbeiana. Next base: position 162,413,122 of record NC_133335.1, read on the forward strand.
TACAGGTTAAGAATAAGGCTTTGCTCACACAGGCGTACTTATGTATATGCCAGTGCGAGGGCTGTGTTTGCACACTTTCTGCTTTTAGGGACCTGCACCCACATGGATTTCAAATTGGAAGCAGCAGCTGTGTCCACGTAGCCACTGAGTTTTAGTTGACATGAATGGGACTGCCTGCACGGGTATGCACAGAACAATGAAACTGGCCCTGTACCATGGGTTAGCTGTGACCAATCACAGCAATCATACATGTAAACAAAGGCTACATGTGCTCTGTTTGCTCTCACAGCGATTGTCTATGAGAGTAAATCGAGTGTTTTCACAGTGATCGGGTTTTTGTTGTTGTCATTGTTTTTACACACTGATAACAGAGTAGTCGGCCAGTGTCCCCGATCACCGCCACACCAGTCACAGTGTAGCCAGACAGTGTTCCTGGCTCCACACCCAACCAGTGCAGCAAGCAACAGTATTTCTGAACACTGCCGCTCCAGTGAAAGGGTCACTAAACCAGTGTAATCTGGTAACAGTATTCCTGATTGCCACCACACTAGTCCCAGTGTCACCGGACCAGTGCAAGCCAGCAACAGCATTCCTGATCTCTGCCACACCAGTCTCAAGCCGCGTACACACGGGTGGACTTTTCGACCGGACTGGTCTGATGGACTTTCCGACGGACTTTCAACGGACTTTTGCAGGTTTCCGACTGACTTTTTAATGAACGGACTTGCCTACACACGATCACACCAAAGTCTGACGGATTTGTACGTGATGACGTACACCGGACTAAAATAAGGAAGTTGATAGCCAGTAGCCAATAGCTGCCCTAGCGTCGTTTTTTGTCCGTCGGACTAGCATACAGACGAGCGGATTTCTGGGTCCAGCAGAGTTACGACATAAAGATTTGAAGCATATTCCAAATCTAAAGTCCGTCAGATTTTCAACTGGAAAAGTCCGCTGAAGGTCCGATGAAGCCCACACACGATTGGATTGTCCGATAGAAAAGTCCGACCATGTGTACACTTCATAAGCCATCAAAAGTGTTCCTGATCACCTCTACACCAGTTCCAGATGTACCCTAGACTACACTATAGTTCCAGAGGTACCCTATACATATAAGAGCATAAGATGCTTGCAGTGCAGGGGCAGCCCTACTTAAAGGGGGGTATTTTTTGTTTTTCCTGAAGTCTCCCTTTTTTTAGCAGCTATGTATTCCAATCAAAGGGATTTGTTTTGGTAAAATCTTTTAATAAGCAAAATCAGATTTAAAAATTGTGATGGAATTAAAATATGAGTTCTGGCTACAAGTATACACAAACATGTTCCATTGCTCCTAACAATTATCACACAGTACAACTGTCCATTGACAATACCTTACAAAAATGGTATCCACATGAACACCCCATCGAGTTTCGACATGTTCAGTCCTAGTCTTCTTCAGGGAGGTTTTTATTCTAGAAAAATATGTCGAAATACTCATAAATTTAATGCTGCATGATCTACAAGCACTTATACATGTAATATAATGTAATGAGGTTATAATTACCGCTCAAGGATTGGAACTATATTCTATAGCCAGAATTAGTTTAAAGTAAATCTCAATGATCTCCATGCGCTGTTCCCACCTTCTCAAGATGGAATCCAGCTCCAAAGGGCTTGCAAGGAGCCACACGCTTGGACCTCCATGGGGGGAGGGGATTGGCAGCACCTGTGATGTTTTGCAATCTCAGTAAGTTAATCGAGGGAAATTTGTATGTTTATAGAGATAATAAAAATGTATATAGAGATAATAAAAAATGTAAAAAATAATCCGTCCATTGCAGTACTATTGAAAAATACTGGGTCAGTTAGTATTCATCTATGTTGATATTTTTAAAGCTTTCTATTATTATTTATTTTGAACCAAGTGTTGTTGGATTTCTAGTTTAAATTATTTGTGATGAAGAGGGGATAGAGAGTTAGAATATCTCCTAGTGTGTTAAATGTATGTGGAATGTGAAATGAGTGGTGATGAATATCTACAACATTGGAATGACCTGTGAATATGGGAAGTGATGTGAGTGCATGGGAAAAAATGAATTGATGAGAAAAAAAAAGAAAAAAGAATGGTGCCATGATCGGCAGTGTGACTATTGAATAAATGCATAAATGAATGCAAGTGTGTTGGAGGTGAATGAGTGAACCATGGTGTATAAAAAAATTGGTACTCCAGAGTAGGGATGAGCCGAACACCCCCCGGTTCGGTTCGCACCAGAACCCGCGAACGGACCGAAAGTTCGCACGAACGTTAGAACCCCATTGACGTCTATGGGACTCGAACGTTCGAAATCAAAAGTGCTCATTTTAAAGGCTAATTTGCATGGTATTGTCCTAAAAAGGGTTTGGGGACCCGGGTCCTACCCCAGGGGACATGTATCAATGCAAAAAAAACTTTTAAAAACGGCCGTTTTTTCGGGAGCAGTGATTTTAATGATGCTTAAAGTAAAAAAAAAAAAGTGAAATATTCCTTTAAATATCGTACCTGGGGGGTGTCTATAGTATGCCTGTAAAGTGACGCGTGTTTCCCATGTTTAGAACAGTCCCTGCACCAAATGTCATTTTTAAAGGAAAAAATCTCATTTAAAACTGCTTGCGGGTTTAATGTCATGTCGGGTCATGGCAATATGGATGAAAATCAGTGAGACAAACGGCATGGGTACCCCCCAGTCCATTACCAGGCCCTTTGGGTCTTGTATGGATATTAAGGGGAACCCCGCACCCAAATTAAAATAAGGAAAGGTGTGGGGCCACCAGGCCCTATATACTCTGAACAGCAGTATACAGGCGGTGCAAACAAGACAGGGACTGTAGGTTTGTTGTTAAGTAGAATCTGTTTGTAATTTTGAACATTTTTAACGTGTTTAGCTCCAGCCAAAAAATCTTTTCTAAGCTTTTTGGAAAACATAGGGAAGGGTTATCACCCCTGTGACATTTGTTTTGCTGTCTTTCCTCCTCTTCAGAAGATTTCACCTCACTTTTTTGTCCCAATGAAAAATGTTTTTTGAAAATTTGGGTTTTTTTGTGGAACAAGGATTGGAAAGCATCAGTGGAAAGGAGAAATTGTTTTCCCATATTAACTCTTACAGGAGAGAATTTCCCTTCCTAGGGGTAGATTTCATCTCACTTCCTGTTGTCTCCTTCCGTTTGCAAGTAGGAGTCGTTTGTAAGTTAGATGTTTGAAAGTAGGGTCCTGCCCTATATACTCAGCAGAAATTTGGGCCTTAGGTGTTGCTGTGGCCACAACACTGTAAGCCCTCACAGGGCCCTGCTGTGAAATATTAGATCAAGAATTGTAATTACATGCCCCTGTTGAACAGGAGCTGAAAAATTAGGCCTTAGGCACTGGTGCTGGTGCCACAACACTGCAACCCCTCACAGACACTCTAGTTGGAACGCAGGAACGAGCCCTGCTGCAAATTATTGCTTCAAAAATTGTAATTACACGCCCCTGTTAGACAGGGGCAGAAAAATTGGGCCTTAGGCACTGGTGCTGGTGCCACAACACTGCAACCCCTCACAGACACTCTAGTTGGAACGCAGGAACGAGCCCTGCTGCAAAGTATTGCATCAAAAATTGTAATTACACGCCCCTGTTAGACAGGGGCAGAAAAATTGGGCCTTAGGCACTGGTGCTGGTGCCACAACACTGCAACCCCTCACAGACACTCTAGTTGGAACGCAGGAACGAGCCCTGCTGCAAAGTATTGCATCAAAAATTGTAATTACACGCCCCTGTTAGACAGGGGCAGAAAAATTGGGCCCTAGCCACTGGTGCTGGTGCCACAACACTGCAACCCCTCACAGACACTCTAGTTGGAATGCAGGAACGAGCCCTGCTGCAAAGTATTACATCAAAAATTGTAATTACACGCCCCTGTTAAACAGGGGCTGAAAAATTGTGCCTTAGGCACTGGTGGTGGCGCCCAGAACCAAAAATGTTCTTACAAGCTATCAGCGTGATGATTGAGGAGGAAGAGGATAATTACTCAGGGATAGTCACTCAGCATCAGCATAGGCAGTCTTTGAAGGGATCTGAGATTTCAAAAAAAATTATTCGGTTACATCAGCATCAGGTGCTTGGTAGCTGGTGGTGATCCAAGACTCATTCATTTTTATGAAGGTCAGCCGATCGACCGAGTCGGTGGACAGACGCACCCTGTGATCGGTTACCACGCCTCCAGCAGCACTGAATGTGCGTTCCGAAAGAACGCTGGATGCAGGACAGGCCAGTAGCTCAATTGCATACTGTGCAAGCTCTGGCCAGTGATCCATCCTCAAGACCCAGTAACCCAGAGGATTTTTGGTGGGAAAGGTGTCCAAGTCTGATCTTGCCCCTAGGTATTCCTGCACCATGTAAAACAGACGCTGGCGATGGTTGCTGGAACCGATCATACCTTGGGGCTGCGGACCAAAAAATTGTCTGAACGCATCGGTCAGACGGCCACCTTCTCCACCGCTCCTTCTTTGACTGACCGAAGCCTCAGCAACACGTTGTCCAGAAACAGGAGTTTGTAACCTCCCAGTCTCTGGGAACGCATTGCACAGACCTTTCTGCAAGGCCTCCCGAAGATGTTTCATCCTCTGCTCCCTCTGCGATGGCAAGATAAGGTCCGCAACCTTACCCTTGTAACGTGGATCAAGGAGGGTTGCCAGCCAGTATTGGTCCTTCTCCTTGATACCACGAATACGAGGATCCTTACGCAGGCTTTGCAGGATCAGGGAGGCCATGCAGCGTAGGTTTGCTGAGGCATTCGGTCCGGAGTCCTCTGGGTCACTAAGAACGACATGGTCCGCAGCCACCTCCTCCCAGCCACGTACAAGTCCATGTGTTTCTTGGGACTGATCCCTTAAAGACTGCTGCTGATGCTGAGTGCCAGGCTCCACCTCCATACTGACACAATCTTCCTCCTCCTCCTCTTCCTCCTCGTCCTCTTCCTGTGTGATCGGCGGGCACGCAGGAACACTGTCTGGATAAAGGGGGCCTTGAGAGCTAAGGAAGTCCTCCTCTTCCTGCCTCTGTTCTGCCTCAAGTGCCCTGTCCATTATTCCACGCAGCGTGTGCTCCAACAGGTGGACAAGGGGGACAGTGTCACTGATGCATGCACTGTCACTGCTCACCATCCTCGTGGCCTCCTCGAATGGTGACAGGACAGTGCATGCATCCCTGATCATGGCCCACTGGCGTGGGGAAAAAAAACCAAGCTCCCCTGACCCTGTCCTGGTGCCATAGTCGCACAGGTACTCATTGATGGCCCTCTGCTGCGTGTGCAGCCGCTGCAGCATGGCCAACGTTGAGTTCCACCTGGTGGGCATGTCACAGATTAGGCGGTTCTTGGGCAGGTTAAACTCCTTTTGGAGGTCCGTCAGCCGAGCACTGGCATTATATGACCGGCGGAAATGCACACAGACTTTCCTGGCCTGCCTCAGGACATCCTGTAAGCCCGGGTACCTGCCCAAGAACCGCTGCACCACCAAGTTAAGGACGTGAGCCAAACAGGGCACATGGGTCATTTGTCCCTGTCGGAGGGCAGAGAGGAGGTTGGTGCCATTGTCGCAAACCACCATTCCTGCCTTAAGTTGGCGTGGCGTCAACCACCTCTGAACCTGCCCCTGCAGAGCTGACAGAACCTCTGCCCCAGTGTGGCTCCTGTCCCCCAAGCACACCAGCTCAAGCACCGCATGGCATCTTTTGGCCTGCGTACTTGCGTAGCCCCTTGAACGCCTACGGAGCACTGCTGGTTCCGAGGAAGAGGCCATGGAGGAAGAAGAAGAGGAGGGGGTGGAGGAGAGAGGTGTGTCACAATCAGCATTTTGGAGGCGTGGTGGCGGAACAACCTCCAACACTACTGCACCTTGTCCTGCATCCTTCCCAGCTGCCAGCAGAGTCACCCAATGCGCCGTGAAACTTAGGTAACGTCCCTGTCCATGCCTGCTGGACCATGAGTCAGCGGTAATATGCACCTTACCGCTGACCGCCCTGTCCAGCGAGGCATGGACATTGCCTTCCACATGCCGGTAGAGAGCCGGAATCGCCTTCCGTGAGAAAAAGTGGCGTTTGGGTACCTGCCACTGAGGAACCGCACATTCCACAAACTCACGGAAGGGGGCAGAGTCTACCAACTGAAAAGGCAGCAGTTGAAGTGCTAGCAATTTTGCCAAGCTAGCATTCAACCGCTGGGCATGTGGATGGCTGGGAGCAAACTTCTTTCGGCGGTGCAGCAGCTGGGGCAGGGAAATTTGCCTGGTACAATCTGACGTCGGTGTACCAAAAGCAGATTGCCCACAAGTACTTGGCTGTGACACACCTAATTTTACACCTTCATTCCTCTCACTGCAGGTCTCAGAGAGGACTGAAGGTCTAGTGGGGTTGGAAATCTCAGCTGATGAGGAGCAAGGAGAGATCCTCTTTGTTCTTTGGTGTGGGTCTTTTAGATACGCTTGCCAACGAACTGCATGGCAGGTCAACATATGTCTGGTCAAGCATGTGGTACCCAAGCGGGAGATATTTTGGCCACGCGAGATACGCTTGAGACATATGTTGCAAATAGCAGCGGTGCGATCTGATGCACTCGTCTCAAAAAAGGCCCACACCAAAGAACTTTTTGAATAACGCGCAGAGACTGCAGCGCCCTGCACATGTGGAGCTTTGGGGTGTGATGCAGTCAATGTGCTGCCCTTAGGCTGGCCCCTGGAGGGCATCCTGCCTCGTTGGTGATGTGCTGCCGCCTCCTCCTCCTCCTCCTCCTCCTCTCTCCTATCAGGCACCCACGTTGAGTCAGTGACCTCATCATCCCCTCCCTCCTCATCACTGGAGCAAACCTGGCAGTATGCTGCAGCAGGGGGAGCATGACTGCCAGATTGCTGTCCTTCTTGGGCACCCCCTCTGTCCGCGCTCATGTTACTGCCTTCATCGAGCTCAGTATCGTCATCAGAGCCTTCCAAACGCTGGGCATCCTCCTGGAGCATGTACCCAACACTGTGGTCAAACAGTTCGAGGGAATCCTCATGAGGACATGGTGGAGCTAGGGAAGGAGTCACTGATGACATTGAGCTGAGGGAAGAGGCCGCTGCTTTGCCAGACAAAGCACCCTGGGCATGGGTGAGAGAGGATGAGGAGGATGAGGACGGCTTGGTCATCCACTCGACCAAGTCTTCCGCATGTTGCGGCTCAACATGGCCAGCTGCCGAAAAAAAGGCCAAGCGTGTCCCATGGCCACGTGCTGATGAGGATGCACCGTCTCCACGACCAGCACTAGACACAGAGCCTGCTTGCCCTCTCTTATTGGCTTGTGACTGTCTGCCTCTCCTTCTTGGCCTTCCAGACATACTAATGGCCTGTAGCTGCACTAAGCTGGGATAGAACACCTGTAATTTTCTTCAAGTAGCTTTATATACTGTAACCAGACAAGCCTGCCTGTCAGTAGGAAGATAACAGGAACGGATCTAGCTGAACACTGTGAGCAGGACGCACTGTACTAAATGTAAATAGTCTAGCTGCCTGACCGTGGTACTAATAGGATCAAATAGAACACCTGTAATTTTCTTCAGGTAGCTTTATATACTGTAACCAGACAAGCCTGCCGGTCAGTAGGAATTTAACAGGAACGGATCTAGCTGAACACTGTGAGCAGGACGCACTGCACTAAATGTAAATAGCAGGAACGGATCTAGCTGAACACTGTGAGCAGGACGCACTGCACTAAATGTAAATAGTCTAGAAGATAACAGGAACGGATCTAGCTGAACACTGTGAGCAGGACGCACTGCACTAAATGTAAATAGTCTAGAAGATAACAGAAACGGATCTAGCTGAACACTGTGAGCAGGACGCACTGCACTAAATGTAAATAGCAGGAACGGATCTAGCTGAACACTGTGAGCAGGACGCACTGCACCAAATGTAAATAGTCTAGAAGATAACAGGAACGGATCTAGCTGAACACTGTGAGCAGGACGCACTGCACTAAATGTAAATAGCAGGAACGGCTCTAGCTGAACACTGTGCGCAGGACGCACTGCACTAAATGTAAATAGCAGGAACGGATCTAGCTGAACACTGTGAGCAGGACGCACTGCACTAAATGTAAATAGCAGGAACGGATCTAGCTGAACACTGTGAGCAGGACGCACTGCACTAAATGTAAATAGCAGGAACGGATCTAGCTGAACACTGTGAGCAGGACGCACTGCACTAAATGTAAATAGCAGGAACGGATCTAGCTGAACACTGTGAGCAGGACGCACTGCACTAAATGTAAATTGCAGGAACGGATCTAGCTGAACACTGTGAGCAGGACGCACTGCACTAAATGTAAATAGTCTAGAAGATAACAGGAACGGATCTAGCTGAACACTGTGAGCAGGACGCACTGCACTAAATGTAAATAGCAGGAACGGATCTAGCTGAACACTGTGAGCAGGACGCACTGCACTAAATGTAAATAGCAGGAACGGATCTAGCTGAACACTGTGAGCAGGACGCACTGCACTAAATGTAAATAGCAGGAACGGATCTAGCTGAACACTGTGAGCAGGACGCACTGCACTAAATGTAAATTGCAGGAACGGATCTAGCTGAACACTGTGAGCAGGACGCACTGCACTAAATGTAAATAGTCTAGAAGATAACAGGAACGGATCTAGCTGAACACTGTGAGCAGGACGCACTGCACTAAATGTAAATAGCAGGAACGGATCTAGCTGAACACTGTGAGCAGGACGCACTGCATTAAATGTAAATAGTCTAGATAGAAGATAACAGGAACGGATCTAGCTAAACTGAATACAGTGTATATATATATATGCAACACCTGGGATGCATATATATACACAATACACTGTAAGTGCAGCTAACTGACTGACTGTTCTGCCTAATCTATCTAACTCAAATCAAATGACACTCTCTCTCTCTCTCTCTATCTCTCAGCACACCGGAACACACACTACACAGGGCCGCCGTGCAGGCGGCCTTATATAGTGTGGGGTGTGTACTAAATCCCCTGAGCCATAATTGGCCAAAGCCACCCTGGCTTTGGCCAATTACAGCTCTCTCTACTGACGGCGCTGTGATTGGCCAAGCATGCGGGTCATAGTGCATGCTTGGCCAATCATCAGCCAGCAATGCACTGCGATGCCGCAGTGAATTATGGGCCGTGACGCGCCACACGAATTTAGCGCGAACGGCCCATAACGTTCGCAATTCGGCGAACGATCGAACAGCCGATGTTCGAGTCGAACATGGGTTCGACTCGAACACGAAGCTCATCCCTACTCCAGAGGGAGCATATTGTTTTGGGAGAATCGTGAATGACCACGTCTCCCTACCTTGCCGGGAAGCCCGATGGAGACCGGACCCACCTTAAGAGGCACAGAAGGGACCACGGAGGAGAAGGATCACTGAAAAATAAATAAACAAATGAACATGAACAATCGATTGCAAAACAATACAATTTATGAAATCATTATATACAATCGCAAAATTATTATTCAAAAACTTATTAAAGATTTTAAACTTTAATGAACTGGAGGCATGTCAAATATTCTATATTTCTTTTATGTTTGTACAATAAAAGATATGTTAATTTTTTTATTAATTTTTTTTAATAAATTTTTTTTTTTTTTTTGTCAATGGACAGTTGTACTGTGTGATAATTGTTAGGAGCAATGGAACATGTTTGTGTATATTTGTAGCCAGAACTCATATTTTAATTCCATTACAATTTTTGAATCTGATTTTTCTTAATAAAAGATTTTATCAAAAATAATCCCTTTGATTGGAATAAGTAGCATCTAAAAAAACCCTGGGGGAACCATTCCATTTTGTATCTTTTTAAATGTTTTCTTACTTCATTCATAAGGTGGAAGGGTGAAAGGAGGACTATACTGGTTGCTGGTCATATTTTGTAGGGGATCAAGCATTGGCAAGCCATCTTTGCTCCCCTACACAACCTCTGCTCTCCTTCAACTTTCACTAACAGGTTGGATAGCTTTCCTTGTTGCTTTTCAGCCCTGTTTGACTCACTTGTTTGCTTTGCAGCCTGGATAATATAGTTATCCTTTATTCCTTCTAGCTGGTCTATTTCTGAGGAACTTTTTTAATTGTTACCCTAAAAGTCCATGAAATTAGTGCCTTTGATGCTATAAACTTATGGCAGAAAAAAGTTATACAATGGCCAATAAATACATCATAAAGTTGGCAAATAAAACCAAAATAGAAAAATAGCATGAACGTTAAAGTGATTGTAAAGCTTTGTGTTTTTCTTTTTTAAATAACAAACATGTCATACTTACCTCCGCTGTGCAGTTCGTTTTGGACAGTATGGCCCCAATCATCCTCTTCTGGTGTCCCTCGGCGGCTCTCGCGGCTCCTCCTCGCATCAGATAACCCCCGGGAGAAGCGCTCTTCCCCGAGGGGGTTACCTTACGGGAGCTCTCCCGAGTCCAGCATTTGCGTCCATAGACATGAATGCCAGCCCCACCACCTGGCACCCACGTCATTGGATTTGATTGACAGTGTGGGAGCCAATGGCTGCGCTGCTATCAATCTATCCAATCAAGAGCCGGGACAATGTGCAAAGCGGTAGAGCATGTTTCCACTGAGGGAATGAAGGGGCTCAGGTAAGTAAGTAAAACGGGGGGCCGGTCACTGCCATAAGTTTTTTCACCCTAATGCATAGGATGCATTAAAGGGGTTGTAAAGTTGTTTTTTTTTTTTTTTTAAAATAACAAACATGTTATACTTACCTTCACTGTGCAGCTCGTTCTGCACAGAGTGGCCCCGAACCTGGTCTTCTGGGGTCCCTCGGCGGCTGTTTCAGCTCCTCCCCGCAAGCATTTACCACCTTCATGCGAGCTCCCTCGCACGGTGGTGAGTGCTTGCGGGCGCGCTCCCGTGATACAGCCGGCGGCTATAGCCGCTCGCTGTATCACTCGGCCCCGCCCCCCGGCGCGCCGCGTCATCGGATGTGATTGACAGCAGCGCGAGCCAATGGCTGCGCTGCTTTCAATCCATCCACTGCAGCCAATCAGCGACCAGGCTGAGCTGCAATGAAGCTGACGAGGACGAGGAGCGAAGATTCGAGGCGTCAGGTAAGTAAAACGGGGGGGCTGGGGGCGGCGGTACTGTCAAAAGTTTTTTCACCTTAATGCATAGAATGCATTAAGGTGAAAAAATTTTTACCTTTACAACCCCTTTAAGGTGAAAAAACAGGAGGGTTTACAATCCCTTTAACATTAAGTGGAGAAGGTAAATCAAAGTAAATGAGAAGTACCGTCAAGGTCACCAGTACGTGTATAAGAGACCTTCAAAACTGTTTATGGACTCTTTGACCTTGAGCTGAATCGCATAACAGTCAGGAGAATAGACGCATGTTTAACCACTTGCCGACCAGCCTCCACAGTTTTACTGCGGCAGAATGGCATAGCTGGGCGAAACAACGTTATGTTACGTCGCTTCGCCCTGTGGCCACTAGGGGCACCCACTGCTCGCCCCCGGAGCTGATGTGAGTGCCCGCCGGGCGTGATGATCGCCGGGATCCTGCGATTGCTCGTGAGACACCGAGAAACGGGATCTGTGTGTGTAAACACACAGATCCCGGTTCTCTGAGGGGAGAAGAGGAAGTATGAACAGCGAGCTGTCATCTCCTCTAGACAGTCCCATCCCCCCTTCAGTTAGAACACAGAGAGGGAACACAGTTAACCCTTTGATCGCCCCCTAGTGTTTAACCCTTCCCTGCTAGTAACATTTTTACAGTAATCAGTGCATTTTTTATAGCATTTTTAAAACCTTCCCTGCCAGTGACATTTTTACAGTAATCAGTGCATTTTTATAACACTGATCACTGTATAAATGCCAATGTGTCAAAAGTTTCTGATGTGTCTGCCATAATGTCGCAGTCCCGATAAAAATCGCAGATCACCGCCATTACTAGTAAAAAATAAAATAATAATAAAAATGCTATAAATCTATTCCCTAGTTTGTAGACGCTATAACTTTTGCGCAAACCAATCATTATACGGTTTTTGTGATTTTTATTACCAAAAATATGTAAAAGAATACATATTGGCCTAAACTGAGAAAAAAATTGCTTTTTTTTAAAAAAAAATGGGGATATTTATTATAGCAAAAAGTACAAAATATTGTGTTTTTTTTCTTATAGCTCAAAAAATAAAAACCACAGAGATGATCAAATACCACCAAATGAAAGCTCTATTTGTGGGAAAAAAAGGACGTCAGTTTTGTTTGGGTGCAGCACCGCACGACTGAGCACTTGTCAGTTAAAGCGATGCAGTGCCGAATCGCAAAGAATGGCCTGATCATTCAGCAGCCAAATCTTCTGGAGCTGAAGCGGTTAAGGTCCTAAAATTAAAAAAAAAAAGGCAAACAGGTCCTCAATAAAGGGGTTAAATGCCAACTCACCCAACTCCAGTGTGGTTCCAGTGGTCAAATATGCTCTATACAAAAAAGAAACCCTGAGACTTGAAAGGCTTAGATTTATACAGTAAAAGACCCACTGCACCGGGCCTACATGGCTTGTAATTAGCCCAAAGTCAAAACAACTAATTACAAAAAAATACCCTTTATTAATGCTTGACAATAATCAAAATCCAAAGATTGCAAGTTATTTAAAACTAAATATACATAAAAATAAAATATACGCTTCACCACCTAAGTTAAAAATAAGACAATATTAGGTCTGGATTTCATCTGGGCCGCTATGAATAAACCTGGCTACACTGCCGGAAGCCCGAGTTCATCAAACTTACCCCTACCAGGAGATTACTTACAAAGTCACACACTTGTAGTTGCCATTATATAGCCACAGTGCCCAAAGTGACCTAATTAGCATAGTATAGAATGCACAGTACATTAAATAATAAGCACAGCAAAGTTCCTATAATGAGGTAGAGTTTATAAGGAGTAAACAGATGTCATCTCCCATGTCGTATATAGCTGGCACCTGAAAATGCTTTATCATATATCTATGCCAAACTAAAGAAACTTTTGGAGAATAGAAGGTACAGCAGGATAAGCAAGCTGTCTCACTATCATAGAGCATTTGTAAATCACCATATGATGATGGCTGAAAAAACAATGTTCCTTACTGCTCAGCAGTCTCCTGCACATGGGTTTCAAATTAGTTTAAAGTGTTTATAAAAGTTTTTTTTTATAAAAAACATCTAATACCTGCTCTGTGCAATGGTTTTGCACAGAGCAGCCCCGATCCTCCTCTTCTTGGGTCCTTTGCCAACACTCCTGGTCCCTCTCCCCTGCTGAGTGCCCCCAGAGCTGAGTGCCCAGGAATGTGAGTGGGCACTCAACATCATCATTATTGCATGCTTTGTACATGATTACATTGGGGACAGGCAGCTGCACGACTGGCAAGAAGGAGCTGCTTTAGTTAACTGGTCATCTGGTTGGAAGAAAGTCTGTGGGACCAGGGAGTAAGGTAAGCATTGCACTCAATTAGAGTCCCTCTAAACTGAGCAGTATTGAATTGTTGTTTTTTAAAGGAAAGTTATTATTAGAAAAACAAAACAGTTGTTGATCTTCTGGAGTGGGCGTCATGCTGACCCGGTGGCTTAATTTTATTGTATGTAAGAATTCCCATATCCACACTGCTGTGCTGATAGGAAAAATAGGATTTTTTAAAACAGCTTACCTGTAAAATCCTTTTCTTTCGAAGGACATCACGGGACACAGAGCCTCAGTAATTACTGATGAGTTATATAGGTATCACTGGTGATTGGACACTGGCACACCCTAACCAGGAAGTTCAACCCCCTATATAATTCCTCCCCCTTGCAGGGATACCTCAGTTTTGTAGCCAAGCAATATAGTGTATTAGAAGAGGGGCGGGACCTCTGTGTCCCATGATGTCCATCGAAAGAAAAGGATTTTACAGGTAAGCTGTTTTAAAAAATCCTATTTTCTTTCTCGAACATCACGGGACACAGAGCCTCAGTAATTACTGATGGGATGTCCCAGAGCAATGCTATCTGAGGGGGGGGAGCCACAACCAAGTAGGGTGCAATCAGACCTGAGGACCCCGTACTGCTGCCTGCAGCACACTACGCCCAAAGGCGATATCCTCATGCCTTCTCACATCCACCTGATAGAATCTGGGGAATGTACGGACTGAAGACCAGGTTGCGGCATTGCAGATTTGAGCCATAGAGGCCCGGTGATGCACTGCCCAAGAAGCACCAATAGCCCTTGTGGAATGTGCCCTGATCTGAAACGGAGGAATCTTCTGTTTCAAACAGTAAGCTTGAATGATCAATTGTCGGATCCATTTAGAAATGGTAGCTTTTGATGCTGCTTGTCCTCTACTGGGACCGTCTGGCAGCACAAACAAAACATCCGTTTTGCGAATCTGAGCAGTCGTTTCCAGATAGGACTTAACTGTTCTTACTACATCCAAAGAATGTAGTGATCTTTCTTCCGGAGAACAGGGATCTGGAAAAAAGGAAAGTAGAACAATGTCTTGGTTTAGATGAAAATCTGAAACCACCTTCGGTAAAAAACTAAGATGAGGGAGCAGTACCAAGCTATCCTTGTGTACAACCAAATAAGGCTCTTTACAGGAAAGAGCTGCTAATTCTGATACTCTTCTAGCAGAAGAGATGGCTACCAGAAAAATTAACTTCCTTTTCAGAAAGACCAAAGGAATCTGACGTATTGGTTCAAAAGGCTGTTTCTGTAACACAGATAGAACCAAGTTCAAGTCCCAGGGGTTTAGGGGCGCCTTAACCGGAGGATTAAGACGCATCACCCCCTGCATAAAGTTTCGGACCAAAGAATGCGAAGCAAGTGGCCGTTGAAATAATACTGATAAGGCCGAGACCTGGCCCTTGATGGTACTTAAGGCCAGCTTCATCTCTAATCCCAATTGTAGAAAATCAAGAATTCTACCAATCACATATTTTCTGGGATGCCAACCCCTGGATTCACACCAGGATATATAAGCTTTCCAGACACTATGATAAATCATTATGGAAGCTAGCTTCCTTGCATTGATCAAGGCAGATATGACAGGACCTGAAAGCCCACGACTCTTCAGAACGTGGGTCTCAATAGCCAAACCATCAAATTTAGCGTTTGTAAAGCAGGATGGAACACTGGACCCTGAGATAACAGGTCTGGGCGTACCGGTAGTGTCCATGGGGAACCCACCGTCATCCTTACTATTTCCGCATACCACATCCTTCTGGGCCAAGCGGGGGCCACCAGAAATACTGACTTCCTTTCCTGCCTGATCCTGCGAAGGAGTCGTGGCAGTAGCAGAATAGGCAGGAATGCATAAATCAGTGAGAACCGATGCCACGGAATCACCAACGCATCCGTCCCATCTGCAAGAGGATCTTTTGTCCTTGCCACAAATCTGTCTATTTTTTTGTTGAATCGGGATGCAAAGAGCTCTACATCTGGAACCCCCCATCTTTAGCATATGGCCCAAAAGACATCAGGATGCAGAGACCATTCCCCTGGAAGTAACTGCTGGCGCTTAAATTGTCCGCCTGCCAGTTCTCTATCCCCGGAATAAAAACTGCCGATATGCATGGCACATGCTTCTCTGCCCAGACTAAGATCTGGTTCACCTCCTTCTGAGCAGCTCGGCTCCTGGTGCCTCCCTGATGATTGACATAAGCCACTGCTGTGGCATTGTCGGACTGGATCCTGACCGGGCAACCCTGTAGCCTGATAGTCCAGGTCTTTAGGGCAAGATATACTGCATGGATCTCCAGAATGTTGATGGGTAAGGTCCTCTCGGTCTTGGACCATACCCCCCTGAACCGCAGACTGTTCCAGAACTGCTCCCCAACCCGACAGACTGGCATCTGTTGTTACCACCGTCCAGGTAACCAGCAGAAAGTATTTTCCCTTCTGCAGATTTTTGGGTATGAGCCACCAATTGAGGTTCTGACGCACCACATGAGACAGGTGCATCGGAAGGTCTAATGCCTGAACCTTCTTGTTCCAGGCCGACAGAATACTGTGCTGCAGTAGTCTTGAATGGAACTGAGCATAGGAAACCGCTTCGAACGAAGACACCATCTTTCCCAGCAGCCTCATACAAAGGCAGACAGAGGGACCCTTCTTGGTCCTGACTGCCAGGATCAGCTCCCTTAAGGCAGTGATCTTTGCCTGAGGTAGAAATACCTTCTCCTGGCTTGTATCTATGATCAGACCCAAATACTCCAGTCTTCTTACTGGTTTTAGGAAAGATTTTTCTAGGTTGAGGATCCAACCTAGATGTTCCAGATACTTGACTGTGGTCCTCAAGTTCCCGTTCAATGAGGCTACCGACCGGTCTATCAGGAGCAGGTCGTCTAGGTATGCTATGACAGCTATACCCTGCGCCTTTAATCTGGCCAGAGGAGGAGCCAAGACCTTTGTGAACACTCGAGGTGCAGTGGCTATACCAAAAGGCAGAGCCACAAACTGGAAATGGTGTCCTCCTATCACAAAGCGCAGAAACTTCTGATGAGCAGGAAAAATGGGCACATGCAGATATCGATGCCAGAAATTCTCCTCCCTGCAGGGTGGAGACTACTGTCTGAATTGATTCCATGCGGAAGGATTGAATCCTTAGGAATCAGTTCAGATCCCTTAAATCCAAAATTGGTCTGACATCCCCATTTGGTTTTTGGACCGTAAAAAGGTTGGAATAGAAACCCAATCCTTGATTCTTTGCGGGAACTACCATAATGACCTCCTGCGACAAAAGTCGCTCTAACGCTAGAAGGAGCGACTGCTTTTTCTCTGGATCTCTGGGGACACTTGACCTGAGGAAACGAGGAGAAGGAAATTCCTGAAACTCCAGCTTGTACCCTAAGGTTACCGTGGAGATTACCCATCCTCCTGCCAGAGCCCTGAGAACTGTCGCAGACTTCCCCCCACTCGAGCGAGCGGGGGCGCCCCCTCATGCAGAGCTCTTAGTCTTTTGCCTAGTAGGCTTCTTCCCCCAGGACTTCTTTTGTCCCTGGGGTTGACTCTTGTCTCTGGACCCAGACAGAGGAGGCCGTCGAGACTGCCTGGAGGCTGAAGCCCCTGGCACTGGGGAAACAGTCCGCTTGAAAGAGGGACGCTTACTCTTCTTCTTAACAGGTAAGAGAGTGCTTTTCCCACAAGAGATTCTCTTGATATAGTTATCCAAGTCTTCTCCAAACAACCTTTCACCACGAAATGGAAACCCAGCCAGGAGCTTCTTACATGGTGCTTCGGCTGACCAACCCTTCAACCATAGGATTCTACGTATATGCACTAACCCCAGCGACAGACGAGAGGTTTGCATGATAGAATCTCTGATGTCGTTCACAACATAACATAAGGCCACTGGAAGGATAGCCAACCCCTGGGCCTGCTGTTCAGGTAAAACCTTGATGACCTGCTTAACATGGTCTCTTAGGTATTGACAGACTCCAATCACTGCTACTGCAGGTTGAGCCACCAAACCTGCTAAGGAGAAAACATCCTTCAATAGGGATTCCATCTTTTTACCTACAGGATCCCTGAGCATCTGAGCATTGTCTACCGGACAAGTAAGACTATTATTTACGGAGGAAATGGCGGCATCAATGGCCGGTACTCCCCACATTTTCATAAACTTTTCTTACATAGGATAAAGTGCTGAAAACTTTTTCGGCGGAAAAAAACGTTTACCTGGGTGATCCCACTCAGCATAAAGGAGCTTTTCAAGTAAATTATGAACAGGAAAAGCCTGTGCTGTTTGAGGAGGTTTCAGTGACCCTAAAGAAGAAGAGGGTTCTTTAACTGATTCAGATATGGGCAACTTAAATGTGGAGCGGACCAATCCAGTAAGGATCTGCACTAAGACTTTCTCCTCTTGAGAAGTCGCAGAGGGTCCCTCTCCACCTAATTCCTTCGAAGAGGAATCATCCGTCCTATCCCGATCCTCTGAAAGGGATTCCTCTCCTTTATCCCAGAGCTCCTCTTCCTGAGGATCTTGGGGAACAGAGGAAGGCCTAGTGCGTTTTCTTCCACCGAGTGAAGATGTAATCACGGCCATTAATCTTTCCTCTAAACCATTAATGGCTGAGGAAAAAACCTCCTGTGTAATGTATACAGGGGCTGAAGTGCCAGAAGCAGGTATAGTCCCTGACCCCGACGGCTCTCCCTGGCTAGCCATCCCTGGCCCCTCAGGGGGGGAGGATGCTGCAGACAGGGGGCCCTCAGAACCTGAACGAGATCCCCTAGAGTCTCTGGTCCTTGGGGTGCTTGAACCTCTTCTACCCATAGTGCAAAGCAACAAGGTGGAGGTATCACAAGATGAACACTGACTGCTGAGCGATGTAGTCTGGCTAAAAGCCGTGCTACCCAATGCCCAGTCTGGCGTTACTTTAGTAAATGCTGCCTAGGAGAATGTCTGTGTCCCACCTTACATGCGACCGTCAGCTCTGTGTCCCTCCAGAAGGCTTAGTGCACCTGCAATCGGTGCCTTTAATAGCCTGCAGCCGGTCCTGTGGGCGTCTGAGCACGCTGTGCTGACTCCCTGCCCCCCCCTTTTTTTAAAAAACAAGCGCTTCCCTCGCTACCCGACCGTTCTGAACCAACATGAAGGAGGCTGGGGGAGAGGGAGGAGGGAGAGAGGCCGGTAGTGATGGGCCTGCCCATGCAAATGGCGGCGGCCGCGACGGCGGTGAAAATGCGGTGTCTAACCGCCTTACAGAACACCAGCGCCCCCCCCCTAGTCTGGGGGGAGATATTGCTGAGGAGATCCATCCTACCTGGAGCCGGCCGGAGGAGCTTGTGCAGCGTCGAACACTTGAGACAGACAGCAGCATGAGAAGGTTTGTGCTCTTGGCAGCCCCTGGTGGTCACAATAGGCATAGCATGCATTTACCTTAAAGGAGAAACTTACTAGAATTAAAAAATTCTGTGGAATCTCCCCTACCTTATCCAGCCACAGGGTTTGTTGTACAGACCCAATCTCCGCCTCTCACGGTGGGCTCCGTTTGAAAAAAACATCAGAGACTGGGGCCCCCTACGAATAGGGGGATCCACAGTTCTGGCCCTGTAAAGCACCCGGCTAGAAATTAGGCTAGAAAAAACATTTTCTAATCTGCGGGGTCCAGCTCTCTAAAAAGAGAAGCATTACAGGTAAAACCTCATTTCTTTGGACACGAGGCTCGGGTACCATACAATTCGGCCTAGAAAAGACACTTTGGAATGGATTCGGTTCGCCTGGCCTGCCCCAGTATAGGATAATCCCTTTGGAGCCCAGCACAGGACATCCTTACACGTCCATCACCTAAGACACTGGCGTAAAAACTGAGGTATCCCTGCAAGGGGGGGATTATATAGGGGGTTGAACTTCCTGGTTAGGGTGTGCCAGTGTCCAATCACCTAGTGATACCTACTGTATATAATCCATCAGTAATTACTGATGCTCTGTGTCCCGTGATGTCCGAGAAAGAAAGGAGAATTTTCAGAACTTGTGAGGTGAGATAGAACAAAGGATGAAAAAAAGGCAAACATATGCATTTTATTTGAAAAATTCCAACTGATTATGATAAACAGTGTTTTAGGAAACAGATTTTAGGGTTTACACATCACATTACATATTTTTTAAATGCAATATGACTCTGTAGAATAAAAGGATGGCCTGTTTTTTGTTTTTTTTTAATGCTCTATATTTGTGCTATTGTTTATTGAATCCAAATTATAATAATTTTGATGCACACAAACATAATTGATGTAGAAGTGAGTTAGGCGGCTTTACAGCCATCTGAATCACTTAAGAGAGCAAACAGCATAAGAAAATTTAGACAAAACTTGCAGTCTCTATTACAGGAATTAGTTTGTTAATGGGTGGAGAGTATTGCCTGCTTATCATCCCCTAGATGCACCAGATAGCACTACATTACTTTAAAGTATCTCTCTTCTTTTTCACATGTAGCAAGGTCCCAGGCCTCCTTTGGTCTGAACCTCCATCTGTATCTGCTGGGTTGCGAGGCATAGTGGGTGTAAGGTGGTTAAAGTTATTAGGAACCAGACACTCCTTGGATACAAAAGCGGGTTTTATTTCTCTTAACAGTCCTTTTTGTATTTTTTGGGGGGGTACAGAGGGTTAGGGCCAAGACACCCTTACTTAGGTAGATGTAAGATTAATTGGCATACTCCGAGACTTCAATAGGAGGACAGCCATGCAGGGAAAGGCATCCATCAAGATGCTACATCTGCATGTGCAGGAATGCTGTCTCCAATGGCAACAGTCTTTAACAGTTCAAAACACAAGACTTAACAGTTCCTTCGCTCTCACTACAATCGCTCCTTGTAGTTCTCCAATACACTGAGCTCCCGGTCTCTCACTAGACCCACTGATTCACTATCACTGAATCACTTGAGCTCCTTCATACTTTACGGTGGCATCTTCCTCAACATCACCCCCGCCTTCCCTGCTGGGTCCCTAGATTGGCACACAAGGCTGCTCTGCAAGCGTCTCCTTCGCTGGCTGGGTCCCTGGCTTGAATCCCACTGAAGTTTCCCGATTCTTCACCGTCCCCGGTTCGTGAGAATTCTGCTCCGGTACTTGCTTCAGTTACTCACTGTGGTCCCTGGTAATAAGGCGGATAGTCTCTTACTGGTGACAGCTTCCCTTCTACCTCTGACCACTGATAGGTTCTCCGGCCGACAGAACCATCACTTTAGGTTGGACTGCAAGCCGCAATCCCAACCCTGCGCTGCTCTCTTGCTTCTGGATAGGCCCTCAGACAGCCTAGCAGTCAGATGTGCCCGGGATGAGCCCAATCTCCAGCCTAGCAGACCGGACAATACGACACACTTCCACCCAGACAGCCGTCCAGGCAGCACAGATCATAGATCACCTGACTCCACCCAAATATATAGGTTCTCCCAGCAGGCCAAGGGATTCAAGAAAACCCCTGCCCATTGGCTGAGAGACCCCATATACCCATAACCTGACCTTGGGTTGCCCTTCTCATATCTAGCATCACAAAGTACCCGGCCAGCTAGCGGTAGAAGAGAAAAGTGCAACAAGGCCAAACTTAGGGAGAAATCAATGAATCTCTAGCAATCAACCAGGATAACTACTCCTGGCAAGTAAATTTGTAAGGAGCATCCCTGTCTAAACTCTAGGGTGCTACATACAGTACACGAGAGAGGTCTTTCTGCAGTACAAACATATGAACCCCCGACTTGGCCAGAGGCCAAGTTAACCCTGCACTTCCCAAGCACTGACGCCCACAGTTTGTAAATACTTTGCTAACAGTGCACACAGTCCGGGCATTTAACCACTCGCCGACCGCCGCACGATGATGTATGTCAACAGAATGGCACAGGCAGGCATATGAGCGTACCTGTACGTCCCTGCCTCCCAGCGGGCGGGGGCGCCAGATCGGGTCCCCCGGTGCCTGCGGCAGTCAGCTTTGTTGCAGGAGCGATCCGTGCTGAGGAGGAGGCCACCGATTCATTGTCACCCCCTCACGATCGCTCTAGACGAATGAGAAGCTTCCTCTGCTTCTGAACTGTAAACAGAAGCAGAGGAAGTGATGTCATCTCTCCTCGTGGCGCCCGAGGAGAGAAGACATCCATGTGAGTTGCATCAACACTACACTAACACCAGTACACAAAGGCACATAAAACACCCCCCGATCACCCCCTGCACCCCCAGTCACAGTGTCACCGATTGCAGTGTTTATTTTTTTACTGATTACTGCATTTAGTGTCATTTGTGACTGTGATAAGTGTTAGGGCAGTTAGTGGTAGGCCCCTTTAGGTCTAGGGTACCCCCTAACCCCCCTAATAAAGGTTTAACCCCTTGATCACCCCCCAGTTAACCCTTTCATCCCGTCCCCAGTGTCACTAAGCAATCTTTTTTCTGATCGCCGTATTAGTGTCATAGGTGATGCTAGTTAGCCAGGTAAGTATTTAGGTTCACCGTCAGCTACCCCCATATACTACCTAATAAAGGTTTTAACCCCCCTGATTTCCCCCTAGTTAACCCTTTCACCAGTGATCACTGTATAACTGTTACGGGTGACGCTGGTTAGTTAGTTTGTTTTTTATACCCGCCGTTTATTACCCAGTAGAGGTTTAACCCCCTGATCGCCCGGCGGGTGATATCAGTTAGGTTTTAGGGTCAGTTAGGGTTTGCGTCCCCCTAGGCCAGAAGCGCTATCACCCTCGCATGCAGCATACACCTCCCTTAGTGGTATAGTATCTGAACGGATCAATATATGATCTGATCAGATATATACTAGCGTCCCCAGAAGTTTAGGGTTCCCAAAAATGCAGTGTTAGCAGGATCAGCCCAGATACCTGCAAGCACCTGCATTTTGCCCCTCCACCCAGCCCAGCCCACCCAACTGCAGTATTGATCGATCACTGTCACTTACAAAACACTAAACACATAACTGTAGCGTTTGCAGAGTCAGGCCTGATCCCTGTGATCGCTAACAGTTTTTTTGGTAGCATTTGATACAGTTGCTGACAGCCTAGGAGCTTTTTTACCTGTGAGTCTCACTACTATACCAGTAAATTTAGAGCCCAAAATGGACAATCGAAGGTACAGTTGTGAAGAGGCCTACAGGTTTCTGAGCGTGACAGATAGTGAAGAGGAAGTCACTCATCTGTCAGATTCAGGCTCAGAGTACGATCCTGTAGATATCAGCGGCTCCATGACAGATAGCTCCGACGACGGAGTTGTGGTCCCTGCCAAGGTCAGGCGTACCAGACTCCGATCTTCTTCTGCTGTTGAGGTGCAAGAACCGCAGGGCTTTTGTATGGAGCAGAGAAGTACTAGTGGCGCTCATCCTTCTGGTGAACTGGCAAGCACCAGCGGCCTAGTACACCCTGATCGTACATCCAGCACTGCAGTATCACGTGGTGATGTGGCGAGTCCCATAAGTGCAGTTCAAGATGGCAAGGTGGCAAGCACAAGTAGTGTCCCGCTGCCACCAAAAAGACAAAGACAGGCTTGTCGTGCCCATAGTGTCCTGCAGAATTCGCCAATCCTAATTGGGAACCCACCACTTCTGAAGCACCCGTACTTCCCCCATTCACTGGCCAACCCAGAATTCAGGTGGAAACAGTTGATTTTACATCACTTGATTTTTATTCGCTGTTTTTCACCGAAGATCTCTATAGATCTATGGTGGACCAAAGTAATGTGTATGCTGGTCAATTCATCACTGTTAATCCTCAGTCCTCCCTTGCCAGAGATTGGAAACCAATTACCGAATTTAAGACCTTCCTGGGCCTATCCCTCCTCATGGGCATAACTAAAAAAGAGTGAGTTGCAGTCATATTGGTCCACTCACCTAATTCACCATATGCCCGTGTTCTCTGCCTCCATGGCCAGGGCACGATAGGAGCAAATCTTGTGGCTCATGCACTTCAACAACAATGAACTCTGTCGTCCTCGTGGAGACCCTGGATACGATCGGCTCTACAAAATTCGGTCCCTCGTAAACCACTTCAACAAACGTTTTGCAGCCTTGCTTACTCCCCATCAAGTTGTCTGCGTTGATGAGTCCCTGATTAAGTTTTCTGGCCACTTGTCTTTCATACAGTATCTTCCCAGCAAGCGTGCCAGATACGGGGTCAAGATGTATAAGCTCTGTGACAGGGCCACAGGCTATACATGTAGTTTTATAGTTTACGAGGGAAGAGATAGTCACTTAGAGCCAGAGAAATGCCCGGATTACATAGGGAGCGCTGGCAAGATTGTGTGGGACTTGGTGTCACCCTTATTCGGAAAGGGGTACCATTTGTATGTGGACAATTATTACACAAGCCTGCCACTTTTTAGTCACTTGTTTGATCATCAGATTGGCACCGTGCGACCTAATCGCTGGGGCTTACCCCAGAGGCTTGTAAATTCCTGTCTTAGGCTGGGGGAGAGAGCCTGCTTCAAGTGTAATAATTTGCTCGCTGTGAAGTGGAGGGATAATAAGAATGTTTTCGTTCTGTAATCCCTTCATGCAGACAGGAAGGTCCAAATTCCTACGGCGACTGGTATTGTGGAGAAACCCCTCTGTGCCCACGAATATAACCTTAACATGGGAGGGGTGGACCTCAATGACCAGTTGTTGGAACCGTACCTAATTGCCCGTAAGGCCAGACGCTGGTACAAGAAAGTGTCTGTATACTTATTTCAATTGGCTTTGCTGAACGCTCATGTGCTATACAGAGCTTCAGGACAGACTGGATCCTTCCTTAAATTCCAGAGATCATCAGAGCCCTTCTGTTTCCAGACAGTGCTCCACCTCACCTTCCCAATCCAAATGCAGTAAGCCGGCTGCATGAGAGGCATTTTCTGTATGTCCTCCCGAGTACCCCTACCCAACGAGCCCCCCAAAGAAAATGTTGTGTCTGTAGAAAGCACGGATATAGGCGTGACACCCGCCATTTCTGTCCCTCCTGTCCTGACAATCCTGTTCTTTGCATTGGAGAATGTTTTGAACGCTACCATACACTAGTGGGGTTTTAGCGTAGGGTACAGCACTGCACAGACTAGGACACACTTTCCAGGGTCTCCCAAGATGCCATCGCATTTTGAGAGACCCGAACCTGGAACCTAACCGTTACAGTTACAGTTACAAATAAACGTGTAAAAAATAAAAAAGTAAAAAATAAAAAAAATAAAAAAAACACAAAAAAAAATCAAATAAAAAAAACAAAAATAGTTGTCATTTTATTGTTCTCTCTCTCTCTCTCCATTCTCTCTCTATTGTTCTGCTTTCTTTTACTGTATTCTATTCTGCAATGTTTTATTGTGGTTTATTGTTAACCATTTTTTTATTTTCAGGTTTATTTTTTT
Organism: Aquarana catesbeiana; assembly: GCF_042186555.1. Lineage (NCBI taxonomy): Eukaryota > Metazoa > Chordata > Amphibia > Anura > Ranidae > Aquarana > Aquarana catesbeiana. The sequence goes on from NC_133335.1 coordinate 162,437,964, forward strand.
ACAGCAACAGCAATTTGCTCCCACGATAAAGCCGCGACTCCAGCACTGTCGGAGGTGATTTCACCACCACAGCTAAAAAAAAAAAGAGCACATATGCCGAAGCATGAGGGCAGCAGGGGTGGAGGAGCGATTCCTAACTTTTTGGGTGGATGCCCCCATGCTTCGGCCTATATTTTTTAGGCCATTCAGCTGCAGCACTGATTTATCCATCTTGACAGCAATAGCGTTTGCTCCCACGATACATAAAGCCGTGACTCCAGCGATGTAGGAGGTGATTTCACCACCACAGTTAAAAACAAAATGGTGCATGTATGCCCATCATTAGAAGTGGGTGGATGAAGGGAGGTATTCTAATGGTGGGCATACCCACCGATCAATCTCTTTTTTTCGTTCAGCCCACAGGCTGCATGAAAAAAAAGATTACAATATATACCCAACAAGGACCAGCAACATACTGGTATATTGCTGGACTTTGAATGGTTATACCAGAATGATGCCTGCGGGTTTAGGTATCATCTTGGTATCATTCTTTTCAGCCAGCGGTCTGCTTTCATGTAAAAGCAATCCTAGTGGCTAATTAGCCTCTAGACTGCTTTTACAAGCAGTAGGAGGGAATGACCCCCCCCCCCCACCGTCTTCCATGGTTTTCTCTGGCTCTCCTGTCCCAACAGGGAACCTGAGAATGCATCCGGTGGTTCCGCCAGCTGACCATAGAGCTGATCAGAGATCAGAATGGCTCCAATCATCTCTATGGCCTAAGAAACCGGTAGCTACGAGCATTTCATGACTTAGATTTCGCCAGATATAAACAGCGCCATTGGGAAATTCGGAAAGCATTTTATGACACCGATCTTGGTGTGGTCAGATGCTTTGAGGGCAGAGGAGAGATCTAGGGTCTAATAGACCCCAATTTTTTCAAAAAAAGAGTACCTGTCACTACCTATTGCTATCATAGGGGATATTTACAAATGATAAATGATAAATGAATTAAAAAATGAAAGGAACAGTTTAAAAATAAAATTAAAAATAAAAATAAATAATTTAAAAAAAGCACCCCTGTCCCCTCCCCCGTTTTCACACAAAGGTGAACGCAAGCGTCGGTCTGGCGTCATATGTAAACAGCAATTGCACCGTGCATGTGAGATATCACCGCGAAGGTCAGATCAAGGGCAGTAATTTTAGCAGTAGACCTGCTCTGTAAAGTAGTAACCTGTAAAGGCTTTTAAAGGCTATTAAAAATGTATGTAGTTTGTCGCATCTGCACGTTTGTGCGCAATTTTAAAGCATGTCGTGTTTGGTATCCATGTACTCGGCATAAGATGATATTTTTTATTTCATCAAACATTTGGGCAATATAGTGTGTTTTTTTTTTTAAATCAGAAAAGGTTTTATTGAACATTCATATATTTTCCAGCAATAATCAATGCTCAGGTTACAAATACAGGTACATTGGTTTTTTTTTTTGCTTCATTAACACATATACAGTTATGCTTCAAATTGTCTACCAACCGAGTGCATTACTCCAAACAAATATAGTGTGTTTTAGTGCATTAAAATTTAAAAAAGTGTGTTTTTTCCAAAAAAAAAAATGCATTTGAAAAATCGCTGCGCAAATACTGTGTGAAAAAAAAAAAAATGTAACACCCACCATTTTAATCTGTAGGGCCTTTCCTTTAAAACGAATATATAATGTTTGGGGGTTCAAAGTAATTTTCTTGCAAAAAAAAAAAAATGTTTTCATGTAAACAAAAAGTGTCAGAAAGTGCTTTGTCTTCAAGTGGTTAGAAGAGTGGGTGATGTGTGACATAAGCTTCTAAATGTTGTGCATAAAATGCCAGGACAGTTCAAAACCTCCCAAATTACCCCATTTTGGAAAGTAGACACCCCAAGTTATTTGCTCAGAGGCATGCTGAGTCCATGGAATATTTTATATTTTGACACAAGTTGCTGGAAAAAGACACATTTGTTTTTGCACAAAGTTGTCACTAAGGCTAGGTTTCCACTAGTGCGTCCCCAAAGTCGCGCGATTTTGCCGCGATTTTTTACCGCGATTTTACCGCGACTTTTTACCGCGATTTGAAGCAATGCCTGTATCTATAGACCTCAAGTCGCATCAAAGTGGGACCAAAGTAGTGCAGGGACTACTTTGAAGTCGCTGCGACTTGAAGTCGCACAGATATGAACGGTACTCATTGGAAATCATGGGAAACAATTTGTCATGCGACTTTTCAGTTCCAAGTCGCATGAAAAGTCGCACTAGTGGAAACAGAGCCTAAGGCTCTGTTTCCACTAGTGCGACTTTTCATGCGACTTGGGACTGAAAAGTCGCATGACAAATTGTTTCCCATGATTTCCAATGAGTACCGTTCATATCTGTGCGACTTCAAGTCGCAGCGACTTCAAAGTAGTCCCTGCACTACTTTGGTCCCACTTTGATGCGACTTGAGGTCCATAGATACAGGCATTGCTTCAAATCGCGGTAAAAAGTCGCGGTAAAAAATCGCGGCAAAATCGCGCGACTTTGGGGACGCACTAGTGGAAACATAGCCTAAATGATATATTGTTCAGACATGCCATGGGCATATGTGAAATTATACCCCAAAATACATTCTGTTGCTTTTTGGGAGCATAGCCGCGTATGGGCCCCCGAAAACCAAGCACTGCCTTCAGGCTTTCTAAGGGTGTAAATTTTTGATATCACTACTCACTGCCTATCACAGTTTTGGAGGCCATGCAATGCCCAGATAGCACAAAACCCCCCCAAATGACCCCATTTTGGAAAGTAGACACCCCAAGCTATTTGCTGAGAGGTATGGTGAGTAATTTGCAGATCTTGCTTTTTGTCACAAAGTTTTGAAAATTGAAAAAAAAAAAAATGTTTTTCTTTTCTTTCTTCATTTTCAAAAACAAACGAGAGCTGCAAAATACTAAATGTATGACTAAAATTTAGTTTATTGTATTTTTCTTATAACAAAAAAGAGAAAATATCTTTTTTTTTCAAAATTTTCGTTCTTTTTCCGTTTATATCGCAAAAAATAAAAATCACAGAGGCAATCAAATACCATCAAAAGAAAGCTCTATTTTTGGGGAAAAAAGGAAGCAAATTTTGTTTGGGTACAACATTGCATGACTGCGTAATTACCAGTTAAAACAGCGCAGTGCCAAATTGTAAAAAGTCCTCTGGTCTTTAGGCAGCCAAATTGCCCATTTAGACACTGCCAGACAGTGGCGTCTCCAGCTTTCAAATTTAGGGGGGGGCACATGGGGGGACAGGGACAAAAGTAGGGGGGCAACTATAAAATGCATATATATATATATATATATATATCCTGGGGCCCTTTACTACGACCCCACAACGGGCCCTTTCACATGTTCTGCAGTGAGCTCCCTTCCTACTGTATTGGGGTCCCCCAGGGTGGCAGAAAACAAGAGATATATGTCACCAGCATATCAAGAAAATAAAAGGATCCAAAGCAGTGGGAGAACTATCAGGGTTGCAAAGGTTGTCTTGCCTCCGGGCCCTGGTGTTCTGCCACTGTGGGGTTCCCCAGCCTCCTCTTGCTGTCCTGCCCCTGCTATTGACAGCGCTGGTCTGGCATCTCTTGGAATTTACAGGCTGGTCCTCCTGTCCTAAGGACAGGAGAAATCAGTCTGTTTTTTCAGTAACTGAGAGTCCTGGTGGAGTCCTTCCTGCAACTCGCTCTTCTCCCTGCCAATGAGGATGCAGGTGAAGGAGCAGATCGGCCGGCCGTGGTTGTGTGAAAGCTCGCATTATGCAGTGTCAGCGAGCAGGGGAGGGGGGAGGAATCACCCGCAGGAGCTGACGGGGGACTCTCTCCCTCTTAGACATTGATTTTTTGTAAAAAAAAAAAAAATTTTTTTTTGGGGGGGGGGGCACATGGTGGGGCACAGCATAATGTTGGGGGGGTCAGGGCCCCCTCTGGCCCCCCCCTAGGGTCGCCATTGCTGCCAGAAGGTGCAAGTCTGTCTGCACAACAACCACCGCCTTAGTGTGCTTTTCTCACCCAGCTGACAGTCTCCAAGCATTTTAAAAAAGTAATATGGAACGTACACTTTGCTCTTATGTCATATCTTCACTATATGGTACTCACTTCCCACTTGCTGGCTGCTATTTCTTCTGCATATCTATTGCACCTTTCCCAGCCATAAAGGCTGCACAGGAAATCCTCTGAACATTCTCATAACTTCTTAGGTTAAGTTGAACCAATTTCTTCCAACACATGACTTCTCCTCTTCAACCCAGAGGGTAAACATATCTTCTCTCTCCCCTTGTATTACACTTTATCCCTCTTAGTAACATCAGACCAGGCAAATTACTTGTTTAGAACAAAGACTTTTCCTAACTCCAGTAACAAAGTCCATAATTCACAGAACTAACAAACTCTTCTGACTGTGCAAATAATAATCCAACTGTGCCAACCCTGGTGCACTACCCCATGATACAGTCCATACCTGACAGAAACCATGAACCAGGCCGAGACAGAAGTACAGTAAAATCACACTTGTTTATTAACCCGTATCGGATAGCCAGCCAAGCCAGAGTTCAGTAACCAGATCTGGTAATCAGCCAAGCCAGAGTTCAGTAACCAGATCGGGTAATCAGGCCAGAAGTCAAGGAACCAAGTTGAGGAACAGCAAGCAGGATAAGGAGCCAGAAGGGATGTCAGCAAAGCCAGTCTTTAAACAGATACGCAGGAGATGGTTTCTTGTGATGTGACCAAGGCGAAGGCAGAGATCAAGTGAGCTGGACGACTTTAAGTAGACAGGACTGATGAGCAGAATCAACAACAGCTGGGTAACTGGAGAGAGATGGGAGCTGGCAATTAGCCAACAGCTGAGCGGTCAGCTCAGGGAAGGAAGGGCTGAGCTCAGCCCTGACAGTACTCCCTTCTCAATGACCCCTCCCCCTCGGAAGCCACCGTGCTTGAGGGGAAAACATCTATGGAAATCACGGAGGAGGACAGGGGGCATGTACGTCCGAGGATGAGACCCAAGAGCATTCCTCCGGACCGTACCCCTTCCAATGCACCAGGTACTGTATGCGCCCATGGAACCTACGGGAGTCAACAATGGATTGTACTTCATACTCCTCATGGTTCTCAACCTGTATAGGGTGAGGACGTGGCACCGAGGTGGTAAAGTGGTTGCAGACCAAAGGTTTCAATAGGGAGACATGAAACACATTTGAGATGCGCATAATAGGAGGAAGGTCCAACGCGTAAGCCACTGGGTTAATCCTGCGAAGGATACGGAAAGGCCCAATAAACCAAGGTGCGAACTTCAGTGAGGGAACACAAAGTCGGAGGTTGCGAGATGACAGCCAGACCCTGTCCCCAACCTGGTAGGAAGGCGCAGGCAGGCGTCTGCGGTCAGCATGGAGTCTGTACCTATCATTAGCATGACGCAAAGCCTCCTGGACTTGTGCCCAAGTGGAACAAAGACCACGGAGATGCTCCTCTAGCGCCGGAATATTCTGCGAAACAAATGAGTCGGGCAACATGGAAGGTTGGAAACCATAATTCGCCATAAACGGAGACAATCGGGAAGCAGAATTTAAGGCACTGCTGTGAGCAAACTCTGCCCATGGTAATAGGTCTGACCAGTTGTTGTGATGGTCAGAAATATAGCAACCTAGGAATTGCTCCAAGGACTGATTGGCTCGTTCTGTGGCCCCATTAGACTGCGGGTGATACGCAGAGGAGAAAGCATGCTGAATTCCCAACTGTGCACAAAAGGCTCACCAGAAACCGGACACAAACTGACTACCCCTGTCCGAGACAATCGCCTTGGGTAGCCCATGTAAGCGAAAGATCTCCCGAGCAAAAATGGAAGCCAGTTCCTTAGAAGTGGGCAACTTCTTAAGTGGAATACAATGACACATCTTTGAGAACCGGTCAACCACCATAAGGGTAACTGTATTGCCTTGGGAGTTGGGCAACTCCACAATGAAATCCATAGACAGGTGGGTCCAGGGCCTCTCTCCATTGGGTATGGGTTGTAGGAGGCCCACTGGAAGGTGCCGTGTGAGCACACACGGAACAGACAGCTACGAAGGCAGTTACATCAGCACGTAGACTAGGCCACCAGAATTGTTGGGAAATGGCCCAAATGAGTTGATTCTTACCAGAGTGGCCAGCTGCCTTGGGAGAATGGTAAGTCTGGAGCACGGCAGTACGGAGACACTCAGGGACAAAGCAGCGGTCACAAGGTTTCTCAGGAGGAGCATCAACCTGAGCAGCAAGAATTTTGTCACCCAAAGGAGAAGTAAGACTGGTGCGAACCGTAGCCAGAATGTGAACCAGAACCGACTCCAACTTGGAAGTGGAGGAAAACTGTTGTGACAAGGCGTCAGTCCTTACATTCTTAGTACCGGGTAAGAATGAGACAGTGTAATTGAAACTTGACAAGAAAAGAGCCCATCGCGCCCTTCTGGGAGAGAGGCGTTTAGCCTCAGTCAAGAATGTGAGATTCTAATGGTCAGTAAGACTGAGAACCGGCACAGTGGTACCTTCGAGGAGATGTCTCCATTCTTTCAGGGCTAAAATGATTGCCAACAGCTCTCTGTCACCAATCTCGTAATTGCACTCGGCAGGTGACAATTTCTTGCAAAAGTAGCCACAAGGATGCATAGCACTCTCAGAGGTAGAACGTTGAGACAGAAGGGCACCAACACGAGTCTCAGAAGCATCAGCCTCAAGGATAAAAGGTAACGTAAGATCAGGATGTGCCAACACAGGAGCAGAAACAAAGGCAGCCTTGAGACTTTCAAAGGCTTTAATGGACTGCGGAGACCAACTCTGTGGGTTACCATTCTCTCTGGTCATATCGGTCAGGGGCTTGACCAGAGACGAGAAGTTACGAATAAACCTCCGATAATAGTTGGCAAAACCCAGGAAACGCTGCAGAGGACAGAACCCCACGGGTTGAGGCCACTGTAGGACAGCCGAAAGTTTCACTGGGTCCATCGAAAAAACAGCAGTGGAAATGACATAGCCCAGGAATTTAACCTGTTCCCGATGGAACTCACACTTCTCCAGTTTACAATAGAGATTGTTCTCTCTTAATTTCTGAAGCACCTGACAGACATCTGTGTGGTGGCTCTCCAGGGACTTGGAAAATATGAGGATATCATCGAGATAAACCACCACACATAACTGCAACAAATTTCGGAGGACATCGTTAATAAATTCCTGGAAAACTGCCATGGCGTTACAAAGGCCAAAAGGCATTACGAGATACTCATAATGGCCTGTGCTGGTATTAAATGCAGTTTTCCACTTGTCGCCCTCCTTAATCCTCACGAGATTGTAAGCCCCTCTCAGATCACGCTTAGTGAAAACCATTGCTCCCTGAAGATGGTCAAATAACTCTGTAGTCAACGGGATGGGGTAGACATTGTGGTGACCAGGAAAGAACCTCAGCACGGAGCCAATCAAAAGAGGGGTTGTGCCTTGGTAACCAAGGATAACCAATAACCAGCGGAAACTTAGGAGAGGAAATCACTTGGAATTGGATTATCTCATGGTGAAGAGCCCCTACAGCCATGGACAACAGAACCGTCTCATGAGTCACATGGGCAGGCTGTAGAGGTCTCCTGTCAAGAGCCTCAATGGCAAGTGGAGTGTCATGCAGCTGCAGTGGAATTGAGTGCTTTGATACAAAGGCAGCATCAATGAACAGGCCTGCAGCCCCAGAGTCGATTAGAGCCTGTATCTCGATAGACGACTCAGCCCAAGAAAGGGTGACTGAAACCAGGGGCTTATCCTTCTGGATAACTGGGGACAACACAATGCCACCTACGGTCTGTCCATGACAGGACCTCAAGGTTCGGGTGTTCCCAGGACGGGTAGGACAAGACTTCAAAAAGTGACCTGCCTGGCCACAATAAAGGCACAATCTCTCCCTCCTCCTAAAGGCTCTCTCATCCAAAGAGAGACGCGTGAAGCCCAAGTGCATGGGTTCATCTTCACTGACCGACTCGGTACCAGGAGGCATGGGAGATAAAGGAGGCACGGGTGGGACTGCAAAGCTTGGAGGCAAGCGTACAGGAGGGTTCCGCAGGCGCTCCTTAAAAGAAAGTCTTTCTCTGAGTCTGGAGTCAATGAGGGTGGCAAACGAGATCAAGCTCTCTAACTCAGTGGGTATATCTCGGGCTGCTATCTCATCCTTGATGGAATCTGAGAGACCATGAGAAAAAGCAGCCACGAGGGCCTCATTGTTCCAAGCAACCTCTGCTGCCAGAGTACGGAACTCAATGGCGTAGTCGGCAACAGTTCTCGTACTCTGATGGACATGAGGCACTTGGGAGCAGAAGCGGAGCGCGCGGAACCGTCAAATACCCTTTTAAAGGAGGCCGCAAACTCAGGGTATCTCAAGACAACAGGTTTTTGCATCTCCCATAGAGGGTTAGCCCAAGTCAAGGCTCTCTCAGAAAGCAAAGATATCACAAACCCTACTTTGCTTCTGTCCATGGGAAAAGCCTGGGGCAGCATCTTAAAGTATAGCTCAACTTGGTTGAGAAACTCTCTGCATTGAACTGGATCACCCCCAAATCGCTGGGGAAGCAGCGCGGAACCAGACATACATCTTATAGAGGTAATACTCAAGGCGGGTGCCTGCACAGAGACTGGCGCAGCAGCAGGGATGGCCTGCAACTCAGGTTTTACCGGAGCAGCCACAGTGGGGGATTCCAGATGAGCCGTGCGACTCAGGAGCGTTTGTAACGCCATGGCAAACTGATCCATGGGGTGATCTTGCTCATCCAATATGGGAAAAAATATTACCAACAAGTGGATTGACTGTATCTTCTGAATTCATGGCCTTCGCCTACTGACAGAAATCATGAACCAGACCGAGACAGAAGTACAGTAAAATCACACTTTATTAATAAAAATAAAAAAGTAAATAGAGTAAGCGTAGTCAAAGCATAGTCAGAGTCCAGTAACCGGATTGGGTAGTCAGCCAAGCCAGAGTTCAGTAACCAGATCGGGTAATCAGCCAGGCCAGAAGTCAGGGATCCAAATAGAGGAACAGCAAGCAGGATAAGGAGCCAGAAGGGATGTCAGCAAAGCTAGTCTTTAAACAGGAACGCAGGAGATGGTTTCTTGCAGGGGCGGACTGACCATTCGGTCACTCGGTCGCCGACCGAGGGCCCGACGTCAGGAGGGGCCCCATGAGCGGCTCAGTCAGCAGCGGAAAAAAGCTGCCCGCCGCACCGCATGAAAACCCGTCCTCCTGGATTTTTACAGCTCCCAGCACCGCGGCCAGCCCCCTGCCCGAGCAGACCTCGGCTTAGGCTGAGAGAGGCTCTGTCAGCAGGGAGGGGCGGGGCAGGGAGCTCCACGGACGCTCTGACCCTGCCCTGCCCCGCCCCTCCTCTCCTCATGTAGTCTGAGCGTCTCTCCTGCACTTCTGAGAGCTCCGCTCTGGACCACAAAAATCCCCGCCCCTACAGACGAAAGCTCCGCCCCTATCAACGAAAGCCCCGCCCCATACCGACAAAAGCTCCGCCCCTTACCGACGAAAGCTCCGCCCCCTACCAACGAAAACTCCGCCCCCGGACCTCTGAGAGCGGGAGGTGAGCCCGAATGGTCAGGTAGGTCCTTCTGCCTACATTATATAAACGGCCTGTAGACCCCTTTTTTTTTGCTAAACCATTCTTGGAAATGTTGTTTACCCCCCTGTGTATAGCTGTGCATTGCTGAAAGTTTACATTTTAAAACTGGCTACCTGGTCATCTCCTGTAGTCGCATTCGCAGTCTGGTTATTTCCTGTAGTCGCATTCGCAGTCTGGTTATTTCCTGTAGTCGCATTCGCAGTCTGGTCATCTCCTGTAGTCGCATTTACAGTCTGGTTATTTCCTGTAGTCGCATTCGCAGTATGGTTATTTCCTGTAGTCGCATTCGCAGTCTCTGGTTATTTCCTGTAGTCGCATTCGCAGTCTGGTTATCTCCTATAGTTGCATTCGCAGTCTGGTCATTTCCTGTAGTCGCATTCACAGTCTGGTCATCTCCTGTAGTCGCATTCGCAGTCTGGTCATCTCCTGGAGTCGCATTCGCAGTCTCTGTTTATCTCCTGTAGTCGCATTCGCAGTCTCTGGTTATTTCCTGTAGTCGCATTCACAGTCTCTGGTTACTTCCTGTAGTTGCATTCGCAGTCTCTGGTTATCTGCTGTAGTCGCATTCGCAGTCTTTTTATTTCCTGTAGTCGCATTTGCAGTCTGGTTATCTCCTGTAGTCGCATCCCCAGTCTCTGGTTATTTCCTGTAGTCGCATTCGCAGTCTGGTTATTTCCTGTAGTTGCATTCGCAGTCTGGTTATTTCCTGTAGTTGCATTCGCAGTCTCTGGTTATTTCCTGTAGTCGCATTTGCAGTCTGGTTATCTCCTGTAGTCGCATCCCCAGTCTCTGGTTATCTCCTGTAGTCGCATCCCCAGTCTCTGGTTATCTCCTGTAGTCGCAATCCCAGTCTCTGGTTATTTCCTGTAGTCGCATTCGCAGTCTCTGGTTATCTCCTGTAGTTGAGCCCGAATGGTCAGGTAGGTCCTTCTGCCTACATTATATAAACGGCCTGTAGACCCCTTTTTTTTTTGCTAAACCATTCTTGGAAATGTTGTTTACCCCCCTGTGTATAGCTGTGCATTGCTGAAAGTTTACATTTTAAAACTGGCTACCTGGTCATCTCCTGTAGTCGCATTCGCAGTCTGGTTATTTCCTGTAGTCGCATTCGCAGTCTGGTTATTTCCTGTAGTCGCATTCGCAGTCTGGTCATCTCCTGTAGTCGCATTCACAGTCTGGTTATTTCCTGTAGTCGCATTCGCAGTATGGTTATTTCCTGTAGTCGCATTCGCAGTCTCTGGTTATTTCCTGTAGTCGCATTCGCAGTCTGGTTATCTCCTATAGTTGCATTCGCAGTCTGGTCATTTCCTGTAGTCGCATTCACAGTCTGGTCATCTCCTGTAGTCGCATTCGCAGTCTGGTCATCTCCTGGAGTCGCATTCGCAGTCTCTGTTTATCTCCTGTAGTCGCATTCGCAGTCTCTGGTTATTTCCTGTAGTCGCATTCGCAGTCTCTGGTTACTTCCTGTAGTTGCATTCGCAGTCTCTGGTTATCTGCTGTAGTCGCATTCGCAGTCTTTTTATTTCCTGTAGTCGCATTTGCAGTCTGGTTATCTCCTGTAGTCGCATCCCCAGTCTCTGGTTATTTCCTGTAGTCGCATTCGCAGTCTGGTTATTTCCTGTAGTTGCATTCGCAGTCTGGTTATTTCCTGTAGTTGCATTCGCAGTCTCTGGTTATTTCCTGTAGTCGCATTTGCAGTCTGGTTATCTCCTGTAGTCGCATCCCCAGTCTCTGGTTATCTCCTGTAGTCGCATCCCCAGTCTCTGGTTATCTCCTGTAGTCGCATCCCCAGTCTCTGGTTATCTCCTGTAGTCGCAATCCCAGTCTCTGGTTATTTCCTGTAGTCGCATTCGCAGTCTCTGGTTATCTCCTGTAGTTGCATCCCCAGTCTCTGGTTATTTCCTGTAGTCGCATTTGCAGCCTCTGGTTATCTCCTGTAGTCGCATTCGCAGTCTGGTTATTTCCTGTAGTCGCATCCCCAGTCTGGTTATCTCCTGTAGTCGCATTCGCAGTCTGGTTATCTCCTGTAGTCGCATCCCCAGTCTCTGGTTATTTCCTGTAGTCGCATCCCCAGTCTCTGGTTATTTCCTGTAGTCGCATCCCCAGTCTCTGGTTATCTCCTGTAGTCGCATCCCCAGTCTCTGGTTATTTCCTGTAGTCGCATCCCCAGTCTCTGGTTATTTCCTGTAGTCGCATTCGCAGTCTGGTTATTTCCGGTAGTCGCATTTGCAGTCTGGTTATTTCCTGTAGTCGCATTCGCAGTCTGGTTATCTCCTGTAGTCGCATCCCCAGTCTCTGGTTATCTCCTGTAGTCGCAATCCCAGTCTCTGGTTATTTTCCTGTAGTCGCATTTGCAACCTCTGGTTATCTCCTGTAGTCGCATCCCCAGTCTGGTTATCTCCTGTAGTCGCATTCGCAGTCTGGTTATCTCCTGTAGTCGCATCCCCAGTCTGGTTATCTCCTGTAGTCGCATCCCCAGTCTCTGGTTATCTCCTGTAGTCGCATCCCCAGTCTCTGGTTATTTCCTGTAGTCGCATCCCCAGTCTCTGGTTATTTCCTGTAGTCGCATCCCCAGTCTCTGGTTATTTCCTGTAGTCGCATTCGCAGTCTGGTTATTTCCGGTAGTCGCATTTGCAGCCTCTGGTTATCTCCTGTAGTTGCATCCCCAGTCTGGTCATCTCCTGTAGTCACATTCGCAGTCTGGTTATCTCCTGTAGTCGCATCCCCAGTCTCTGGTCATCTCCTGTAGTCGCATTTGCAGTCTGGTTATTTCCTGTAGTTGCATTCGCAGTCTGGTTATTTCCAGTAGTCGCATTTGCAGCCTCTGGTTATCTCATGTAGTCGCATTCGCAGTCTGGTTATCTCCTGTAGTCGCATCCCCAGTCTCTGGTTATTTCCTGTAGTCGCATTTGCAGTCTGGTTATTTCCTGTAGTCGCATCCCCAGGCTCTGGTTATCTCCTGTAGTCGCATTTGCAGTCTGGTTATCTCCTGTAGTCGCATCCCCAGTCTCTGGTTATTTCCTGTAGTCGCATTTGCAGTCTGGTTATTTCCTGTAGTCGCATCCCCAGGCTCTGGTTATTTCCTGTAGTCGCATTTGCAGTCTGGTTATTTCCTGTAGTTGCATCCCCAGTTTCTGGTTATCTCCTGTAGTTGCATTCGCAAGTCTCTGGTTACGTCCTGTAGTCATTTATGATATCTATGGCTATGCATATTTATTGAATCCATATTGAGCACTATATTTGATTGGCTGTTTGCTTCTGCTTAGGCCTGGCAAACACGCACAATCGCACATGATGATGACTTCATCATCATGTGCTTGATTGTGATTGTGCGTGTGTGCCAAGCAGAAGCAGCCAATCAAATATAGTGCTCAATATGGATTAAATAAATAGTGGGAAGAATGCCCCTTACATTGGTGGTCAGTGAGAAGAATGTTCCTTACATTGGTGGTCAGTGAGAAGAATGTTCCTTACATTGGTGGTCAGTGGGAAGAATGTTCCTTACATTGGTGGTCAGTGGGAAGAATGTTCCTTACATTGGTAATCAGTGGGAAGAATGTTCCTTACATTGGTGGTCAGTGGGAAGGAGGAGGAGGACACACCCAAGGAGCTCTCTGAGAACCAGCCTTTTTTTCAAGCCTGGGCCTTGCCTGTTAGCTTGGCCCAGGAACAATGCCTGATCCTGGGGGAGGCCCAGGGAGGGATCCCCCTGATGACATGGGGCCTAGTGAGGAGGAGGTGGAGGATCTGACTGTGGGTCCAGGCCCTGGTATGGATGCGAGTATCTTCAGACAGAAGATTGTTGATCGCTTTAGGGAAATTGGAAGGGCTGAAGAGAAACTTCAAGTTTTGAAAACTAACCATAAGAACTTCAAAGCCAAATACTTCCAGGCCTGGAGTAGAAATCGCACAGCCATGAAGCCTGAGTTACAGGAATATGAGGAAAAAGTAAAGCAGCAAACTTTATTGTTGGAAAAATTAAAAGCCAGAAGTGGAGCTTTTAAAGAAAAATTTGAGAATGAGAAGAGATTTGCCAGCCAGTCGTCAGTAAGTCGCATGGATCAGCAGCCTCAGGTTATGGATGACCCGGGTCCATCTGCCTCTGCACCTCTCCCCCCATGTAAGGCCTTGGAATCGCCAGCGGCAACCAGCCAGGGGGTTGAGAGTGAGCATGGCACCCTGACCTTCATCCGGCGGATGGAGTCACCCCTGAGAGCAGACAAGTTTGCCATTTCTGGTGATCCATCAGAAATCCCTGAGGATGAGAGGAAAGATAAACCAGGGAATGAAGATGGACCTGCACCAAACACCCTGAACATGGATGTTTCTACTCCTGCATTTGCTGAGACCAGTAGTTCCTCTATCAAGTTTGCTGCATGTGTTTCACACAGTAAGGCTGACACCAGCAAAGAGATTGCCTCACCTGAGCCTCTCTGTGTTCCAGCAGAGCTGATTGATGGTGATGGGGGAGGGGATCAGCACATTGCACCATGTGCAGTGGAAGCCATGGAGGTGTCAGACCAGCCTGCTGAAAGTCCTGTCCTGATGGAGGAGAACAGGCCAGCTGAAGATTCCACCAGCACAGCAGTGGGAACTGACACTGTTGGGAAGACTACAGGAACTGTGAATATACCAGCAAGTATTAAGAATGACAGTAATGATAAAACTATGAATGTGGGTGGTGGTGAAGGGGTTAATACTGCTGGGAAAAATAAAAATGACATTGCTCTCCCTGCTCAGCAGAGGAAAGACTCAGCGATTGTGCAGACCAAATCTGTACAATCGATATCTGCCAGAAATGTGACAGACGGTTCAAAGCACACAAATGCTTCTTCTGCTGGGAGAAATGTGGGCAGTTATGCGTCCGTTCTGGGGAGTCGCACCAAAGAGGGTGGAGGGAATTTTAGTGGTCACAATTTGGGGGGGCTTGGTGGTGGGATGGTTGGTGGGTACAGGAGGAGGAATGTGGTTCAATTGAAGTGGGAGGGGGAGGGGACCCCACCAGTAAGGGGGAGGGTGGCTGAGTTGGTTCTGGAAATGGGGTTTAAAGCATCAGATATCTTTGCTTTGATTTGCCCAGTGGGGAGTTATGAATTTGATTTGTCCTTTGTAAAACCTGAGGGTTTGGATTTATTTTGGGAGCGATATAGGAGGTGCAAGGGCCTTCCGCAGTGGAGTGGTTTGGTGCCAAAGGTGATTTCCAGGCAGCCTCTGATAAAGTCGGTGACGATCCTGGTGCGTAACGAATCCATACCAGAGGCTGATTTGATAGTATGGCTACGCCGATATGGTGAGGTCCTCGCTCCACTGCGGAAGGTCCTTGATGAGCATGGGATATGGACAGGGGCCTGGACAGTCTCACTAAAATTGGGGGTGCTTGGAAATGTAGTTCAACACCTTCCCTGTTCAGCTTTTCTGGGGAGAGATAGGCTGACTATTTTTTACCAGGGTCAGCCTAAAGTCTGTAATAAATGTGGAGACAAAGGCCATTTTGCATCTACCTGTACCCGTAAGAAATGCTCACTGTGCCAGGATCTGGACCATTTGGCTAAGGATTGTACTGAAATTCGGTGCAATTTGTGCCAAAAGCTGGGTCATCCTTATAGTCAGTGCCCGGAGGCATTACATAACTTGCCAGGATTGGAGGCTGAGTTGCAGAGACTTGATAAGGAGGATGAGGCCGCTAAAACTGTTATTGCCCCTCCTGTTTCTGTTATATCTGTTCCAGATTCTGTTTCCCCTAGTAATGTGGTCCCTGAGTCTGTCCCTCCTGTTTCTGTTACATCTGTTGTTTCGGATTCTGTTTCCCCTAGTAATGTGGTCCCTGAGTCTGTCCCTCCTGTGTCTGTTATATCTGTTGTTTCGGATTCTGTTTCACCTAGTAATGTGGTCCCTGAGTCTGTCCCCCATGTGGTGGTCCCTAATCCTACTGTACGTAGATCCTCCAGACTGGCAGAAGCTGCTGGGGGGGCAGGTTTGGCGGATCTTCCCACTCGGCCTCCAGTCCCTGTCCCTCAGCGGCACAAACGTGGTCAGGGGAATGTGGGGGTGCAGGATGGGGGTGGGGCTGATAGAAGGGTGTCCATATCCTATGTCTCACCCTCTGTTGAGGGGGATTCGGATGATGAGGGGTGGGAGAAGTTTAGGAGGAAGAAAAAGAAGAAGAAGAGGAAGACAAGTAAAGTGGTCATTTCTTCCTCAGGGTCGGACCCAGGAGGGGTTTCTCTTGGTAATACCTTTTCAGTTTTGTCAGGTGATGATATGTCTGATATATCTTTCTCTTTATCATCCATGGATGAGGGGGAGTCACGTAGTCTGAAGAGAGCTGCTTCTGGTGATGAGAGTGTGGCAAAGGTTAAGAAACGACTACCCCAATCATCCTGATGGCAGTTCCCACTCCGATAAAGGTGGCGACCATTAATGTCGCCAGCATTAAATCTGCAAGAGCTCGTGATATTGCCTTATTTTTGCTCAGCGAGTTTGATGCCGAGATTTTATTTTTGCAAGAGACCTGGCTCAATACTTTGGCCGATGTCCATCTAGCAAAAAGGGAGTGGAGATGCGGTCCCTCCTTTTGGTCTCTTGCGGCTGAGCCCTGCAGCGGAGTTGCGGTCCTTTTTAAAACCGATATGGTAACATGCCGGCGGGTAATTGAGGTAGAAATGGGGAGATGCATGGTCTTGGACGTCTCTGTTAGGGGGCAGGACCTGCGCCTGATCAATATCTATGGACCGCAGTCAAAATGGGGCAGGAAATGCCTCCTCACAGAGATCAAGCCCTTCCTTTTTACGTCCCAGCAGGTTGTCTTTGGAGGTGATTTTAACACCATAATTAGGCCTGAAGACAGGAGAGGCTCCATAGACAGGCTGGGTTACGATAGCGTTTTTCTTAGAGATATGGTAAGACAAGCAGGCCTGGTAGATGTGCATATTAAGCACTGCCCTGGCAGCACGGGATTCACATTTCAGAGAGGGAATAGTCAGAGTAGGATAGATAGGTTTTTTTTAAAGGAGAACTCTGCTTTCTCGGCTCCTGAGTTGAGGGCGGTGGAGTTCTCTGACCACTGTATGCTGTCTGTGACTCTGAATGCCTCAGACACTCCACCCAGGGGAAGGGGTACCTGGAAACTGAATTCGGCTCTCCTGGAAGATGTAGAGGTAAGACAATCCTTTGAGGATTTTTTTCAGGCACAGGTTTCTATTCTGGACTTTTGCAGCAGTAAGTCAGAGTGGTGGGAGCTTGTGAAACAAAGGACAATTGGACTTTTCAAGGCCATAAGTAAGAAGAAGCAGCTTGGTATGTACATTGCCTACCAGCATTTGCGGAGGAAGCTTGATCGTCTTGTCTCGTATAGAGGAGATCCAGGGGAGATCTCTGAGGTGAAGTTTCTTCTTAGGAAGTGTCAATACGACCGGCATGCCTCCTTGGTTCTGGAGAGGGATTATGGAAAATATCACTCGCCTGATCCTTACCAGAACTGTAAGCAAGGCATAGCAGTTAAGACGGTCATAGGCCTGAGGGATAGTACGGGTTCCCTGGTGAAGTCCAGATCAGGGATCCTGGAGATCTTCAGGTCATATTATGCAGACCTTCTGGGAAGAAAGGACCTTTGTCGGGACAGGATGGAAAGCTTTCTGGATTCTACTCCAGGATTGGGAAATGGTACATTGCCTTTGATGGATTTGACAGAACCAATTTCAGTGGATGAGGTAGTTCATGCTATAGAGAAGCTGGCTACCAAAAAATCGCCTGGGCCAGATGGGTTGACAGCTGAATTCTACAAGTGTTTTAAGTCCATTCTGGCTCCCTTTTTAGCAGAGGTTTATAACAGCTGTCTAGAAGATGGTTCGCTCCCTCCCTCCATGAGGCAATCCGCTGTGATTCTTCTGTCAAAAGGTAAAGACCCCTCAATGATTGAGAACTGGCGCCCCATCAGTCTTCTTAATGTTGATAGAAAGATCCTGGTGAAGATTCTTTTTTGGCGCTTGTCGTCAGTAGCAGGCGATTTGTTGTCCAGTCATCAGCACTGCTCGGTCCAAGGTAGAAGTACCTTTTCAGCGGTTTTAGCTGTCCGGGAGGCTTTGGAACGATGCAGGGCTGCTGGATGGAGAAAGTACTTGCTGGCATTGGATCAGGCGAAGGCTTTTGATAGAGTCAATCACGAGTACCTGTATTTGCTACTTGGTAGATACGGCCTGCAGGGGAGGTTTATAGATTGGCTGAAGACATTATATAGAGGGGCTGAGAGCTTCCCACTGGTTAATGGTTGGGTTGGACGGCCTTTTGAGGTTAGCTCTGGTGTGCGCCAGGGATGTCCTCTGAGCCCCCTGTTATATGTATTCGCAATCGACCCCTTCATAAGAAGGCTAGAGAGTGGATCTTTGTGCGGGGTGCCTTTGGGCATTGCTGGTGTGCCGCCTCTGAAGGTCGTGGCCTATGCCGATGATGTGTCTGTTATTGTCTCTGGGACAGAGGAGGCGCAGGAGGTGGTCTCTATGATAGAGCAGTACACGGAGGCTTCTGGTTCTAAAGTCAACCATGAAAAGAGTGAAGTTTTCTGGATGGGTGAGGAGGGTGAAAGCTTCGAACTTCCGGATGCCTTCCCAGAGCCCCAGCAGGAAATTAAAGTGTTGGGCATCAAATTTGGTCCTGGTGACTATGGTCATCGAAATTGGGAAAGCAGGTTGGTGTGTGCCAATGCCAAAGTAGCAAGCTGGAAGAAATGGAAGCTTTCCTTGAGAGAGAGGGTTGACTTGATCAAAACGTACCTGGTCCCAATCTTTTTGTATGTCAGCTTCGTCTATATCTTGCCAGCATCTCTCTATGCAAGGGTGTACAGCTGTTTTTTCCAACTGTTATGGGGAAGTAGGCTGAACCTGATCAAACGCAATGTAACTTACCTGTCTAGGCGGGAGGGTGGCCTAGGAATGGTCAACCCAATAGTTTTCTTTTCTCTGCTCTTTTTAAAGTACAATCTTGGTAACATGCTAGCAGAAAACCCGCCGGGATGGGTGGGCATTTTTCAGTCTTGTTTTAGGCCTTTTCTGCGATGCTGGGAAGATGGCGGGCCAGTGAAAAGTCTGAGAGTCCGACATGGCAAGCTCCCGGCTTATGTTGCCCCGTGTCTGAAAATACTTCGGCAGTGGCAGGTGACAGTGGAGGATATCAAGTCCCTCCCCAGGAAGCTTCTGGAGAAGAGGATTTTGAGCTCTGCTTTCAGTGTGTCACTGGCCTTAAGGGATTGCCCAGGCTCTGTAATGAGGGAGGGGTTGCGTTTAATCAATTTAGAAAGAATCCCCTTGAAATTTAGGGATCAAGCCTGGCTCGCTTTCCATGGAAGGCTCTATGTCAGAGGGAACTTGAAGCATCGCCCTGTGGATGATCGGGATTGTCCTAGAGCGGAGTGTGTTGGTAAAGTGGAGTCTATGGACCACTTTTTGCTGCAGTGTCCCTTTTAACATAGAGGTGTATAAAAGGGTGGGGAGGGCTCTAGGCATCCCCTTTTTCTATCGCATGAGTTATGCGGAGTGGGTGTACGGGGCATTCCCGACTTGCTGGGATTTTGATTTGGATACACTGTTTTTAGTTAGTATAGTTGTCCGTTACTTCACATGGAATGCACGGTGCCAGATTACCCTGCGGAAAAAAGTCCTCTCTGTTGAGGTGGTGGTGCACGATATTCTGGGTGAGGTTGGGAAAATTCGGGGTCTTGAGAGGGGCAGGGAGCCTCGGGCGGTCTGGAAAAAGGCGTGGAGGAATATCAGACCTGCCTTTGGTGAACTGCCCATCTCTGGGTGAGGTGCTCCTTTTTCTTTTTCTGTTTCTTTCACTCCCTTAGCTTTTGTTGGTTAGTATCTTCTTTTTGAAGAAGGGCTGCATGCATAATGGGTGCGGGTTTGTTTCTTGACCTCACAGTTTGGATGTCTGGTGTATTGGTGTGAGTTGTAGTGAGATTATCCCCAATAATGACATGTTCATGATGAGTTTTGTTTTTGCTGTAAAGTCATTTTTTGTTTGAGAGCAGATTTGCTATATTTATTTTCATTTATGTAAATATGTATATATTTATGTATATTATATATAGTGATTTTATGCTTATTGATTGCAAGACTTTTAATAAAGAAAAATTGGGAAGAATGTTCCTTACATTGGTGGTCAGTGAGAAGAATGATTCTTACATTGGTGGTCAGTGGGAAGAATGTTCCTTACATTGGTGGTCAGTGGGAAGAATGTTCCTTACATTGGTGGTCAGTGAGAAGAATGTTCCTTACATTGGTGGTCAGTGGGAAGAATGTTCCTTACATTGGTGGTCAGTGAGAAGAATGTTCCTTACATTGGTGATCAGTGGGAAGAATGTTCCTTACATTGGTGGTCAGTGAGAAGAATGTTTCTTACATTGGTGGTCAGTGGGAAGAATGTTCCTTACATTGGTGGTCAGTGAGAAGAATGTTCCTTACATTGGTGGTCAGTGATAAGAATGTTCCTTACATTGGTGGTCAGTGAGAAGAATGTTCCTTACATTGGTGGTCAGTGAGAAGAATGTTCCTTACATTGGTGGTCAGTGAGAAGAATGTTCCTTACATTGGTGATCAGTGGGAAGAATGTTCCTTACATTGGTGATCAGTGGGAAGAATGTTCCTTACATTGGTGATCAGTGATAAGAATGTTCCTTACATTGGTGGTCAGTGAGAAGAATGTTCCTTACATTGGTGGTCAGTGAGAAGAATGTTCCTTACATTGGTGGTCAGTGAGAAGAATGTTCCTTACATTGGTGATCAGTGGGAAGAATGTTCCTTACATTGGTGATCAGTGATAAGAATGTTCCTTACATTGGTGGTCAGTGAGAAGAATGTTCCTTACATTGGTGGTCAGTGAGAAGAATGTTCCTTACATTGGTGGTCAGTGAGAAGAATGTTCCTTACATTGGTGGTCAGTGAGAAGAATGTTCCTTACATTGGTGATCAGTGGGAAGAATGTTCCTTACATTGGTGATCAGTGAGAAGAATGTTCCTTACATTGGTGGTCAGTGGGAAGAATGTTCCTTACATTGGTGATCAGTGGGAAGAATGTTCCTTACATTGGTGATCAGTGGGAAGAATGTTCCTTACATTGGTGGTCAGTGAGAAGAATGTTCCTTACATTGGTGATCAGTGAGAAGAATGTTCCTTACATTGGTGGTCAGTGAGAAGAATGTTCCTTACATTGGTGGTCAGTGGGAAGAATGTTCCTTACATTGGTGGTCAGTGAGTAGAATGTTCCTTACATTGGTGATCAGAATCAAAATTATATAAAGTTAATAAAAATAATTAAAAAAAAAATGTAAAGCACCCCCATGATCCCAGCACATGCTCTATATGAAAAGCTTTATGTAGGATGAGCACATGTATGTAAACATGTGTCTATAGACGCAAATGCTGGACACGGGAGCCCACCTGCAAGGTAACCCCCCCCCCCCCGGGAGAGCGCTTCTCCTAGGGAGTTATCTGATGTGGGGAGTAGCCGCGAGAGCCACCCCCAGATGTCGAGGTTCGGGGCCACTCTGTGCAAAACGAGCTGCACAGTGAAGGTAAGTATGATATGTTTGTTATTTAAAAAAACAAAAAACGAGCCTTTACAATCACTTTAATTTTGGAAAGGTACCTGTTGTTGCACTTTCT
Organism: Aquarana catesbeiana; assembly: GCF_042186555.1. Taxonomy (NCBI): domain Eukaryota; kingdom Metazoa; phylum Chordata; class Amphibia; order Anura; family Ranidae; genus Aquarana; species Aquarana catesbeiana. The sequence goes on from NC_133335.1 coordinate 162,459,258, forward strand.
TTAATGTAATTCTGTGATGAACGCATGTAGTGTGGGCAGTGCAAAATGTAGGTGGGGATTTGTGTGGGTGTGGCTTGAGTGTGGGTGGGAACACATGAGCGGGGACAGGGGGCCCCAGGATCTCCTATTGCCCGGGGGCCCCATGAGTTGTCAGTCCGCCCCTGGTTTCTTGTGATGTGACCAAGGCGAAGGCAGAGATCAAGTGAGCTGGACGGCTTTAAGTAGGCAGGACTGACGAGCAGAATCAACAAGAGCTGGGTAACTGTGGAGAGATGGGAGCTGGCAATTAGCCGACAGTTGAGCGGCCAGCTCAGGGAAGGAAGGGCTGAGCTCAGCCCTGACAATATGTTAGTTTAATAAAATCCAGCATAGTAAGTCCACACCTCGGAACCTCGACCTGGGTTCCTGCTGAAGGTTGCTGACAAAACAAGACCTCTACATTTTAACACATCTTCTCCTTTCAATTCCCATTATCGGACTGACCATGAGGCAGAGTTCCCCTGGTATTTATGTCCTTGACATGAGGGAAATGCCATGGACATCAGGGACAGTGCATGACTCAAAAATTAAGGGGGTTGTAAAGTCAAAAGGTTTTTTTATCTTAATGCATGCTATGCATTAAGATAAAAAGCCTTCTGTGTGCAGTAGCCCCCCTAATACTTACCTGAGCCCCCCAATATCCAATGATGTCCACAAGTGTCTCGGGTCGTATGGGACTCTCTCTACTGATTGGCTGAGACACAGCAGCAGCACCTTTGGCAACCACTGCTGTCAAACAAACTCAGTTTGCCAATCAGGAGAGAGAGGGAGTGGGGCCAAACGGCAGCTCCGTGTCTGAATGGATACATGGAGCTGCAGCTTGGCTCGGGTGCCCCCATAGCAAGCTGCTTGCTGTGGGGGTACTCAACAGGAGGAAGAGGCCAGGAGCTCCAGACAGGGACCCAAGAAGAGGAGGATCTGGGCTGCCCTGTGCAAAACCATTACACAGGACAGTTAAGTATAACAAGTTTGTTATTTTAATAGAAAAAAAAATGAGACTTTACAATCACTTTAACTCTCTCTTTACCAATAGTACATAGAACAATACATTAGTCATGCACACAGAACATGTAATAACCATACATGACACAAAAGAAAACATTCTGTAGGCACCTGTCTACATGTTTGTTTACACCCTTCTGCTGCCACAGATAGTGGCAACATAGTTCGCACAGCTGCCATTTTCAGAAGATCACTAGTGGCAAGCTCTGTAGACAGGTTTTATCAATTATTCTATTTGGCCACTATCACTAGGTTGGAACCACAAGGATGTTGTTTTATTGATGCAGTTGGACGATCCCAGGCACCCTAGTATGGGGAGTCAGGTTCATCTTCATTAGCTTGTCCAGTATTGCCTTTTCATTTGGGGGCTATTGGTATTGCACGAGTGTGGAATATGTTGGCTGTTTAAAAACAACAGCTAATGATTGTCATTTTTGATTTGAATGCTCAAGATTTGGCAAAGGTAAGCACCCATTTTCCCAATGCTTTCTCAATGGGTGGGTCCGGTGGATAATGTAGTTTGCAGGTTTAGAAAATGGAAGTCTATGCAGGTTTTTTTTATTTGCCACCATTTAGTTGAATGCTGAAAATCAGAACAGCAGGAGAGTCATTTGGATGTAGTAGGTGGCCATTGGCTTGTTTATGTTCTCCTGGTCATATGTTTTCAAGCTTTCGCAAATGTAGAATATGGTTTCCTATATGTTCTGGATAAAAAAAGAGCAGCAGTGGGATTGAACGATTGGCACTTTGACTTCAAGAATGAAGAGGTTAAAATCCACTGGTACGGTTTTCTATGGTTACATTAGCACCAACAGTTTTGCATTTGACCAGAATATAGGGTTCCACTGATGTTCTTATAGTATATGCTTGTGGAAATGATTCAGAAGTTGATAGAGGACAGTGTTTTTTTTTCTGCAAATTTGTGAGTGACTTTTGGACTTGGTAGTGATATGATCAGAAATAGTTCCTTGTTTGAGATGGCATAGATTTAGATGCTGGAGTTTGAACTGAACTGAATTTTCAGCAGCATGGGGTGATATGAAGCCTGCTTAGCTGTTTTCAAATATGGGCCTGAGAGGGCCAGTGGTTAGCAGTGGGTATGGGCAATTTTCACTGGTAGAACAGAATTCTCTTCTCTTACTTTCTTTTATTTGAGAGTGAATTTATCACATGCTGATTCATTCCTGCTGAGTTCCTCAAACGATAGCCTCCGCATAGGTGATGAATCTGACACTGTGACTATGAGTCAGGCTACCAGTCAGTCTCTCTCATCCCATCAAAATACTTTTCTTATGAAATCAAGTTTGTCTTCATATCTATGCTAGTTCCTAGTATTGTGAGTTTTTTAAACAACCATAGGGGTGGTAGCTCAATGCTGTCCTCCAAACCTAAGCACTAAAGAGGAATAAGACCTGTGTGAAAAGTGTTTGAATGTGAAAAAGAGATAGAAGTAATCTACGATATGGGGAAGTAGGAAAGCACTAAAAGTATAGTTGTCAGTGGTTGTTGTGGTGCCCGTGGCGATTCTACTAGTCAGACACCCATTTGCATGCTAAAGCTTCTATTACTGTTTTTCAGTAATTCTACATATCAGTGATGCTTGTCATGCTGGGTCAGACAATGATGATGATATTGATGATGATGTTGTCATGCAAACCAGTTCAATAAGGGGAAGACACCAGAGGAGGTTGCTCTAAACATTAACACTATATCACCAAAAAAGAACAAAAATATCCAGACGCAGTGCTTCTTTCTATTGCATATGTAGTACTGAATTTAAATTACAACTCCAGACAATTTTTTTTTCATCGTTTTGGGTACAATGAGGAGGGATACAAATCTGTTTGTTTTTTATCTCTGTCTTTGCTGGAGAGATACTGGTAGATTTGAGGTAGTGCTGGACCAATATGGAATAGAATCAGTTTTGTGTAAATCTAACAAGAGGTGGGGTGCTACTGTATCTGGACCTGGTTGGAGTCCTTGGCTGTTACCTATTAGGATGCAAGATTATGGCTCACAAGGTTCATTTTAATTGTTTTGGAAGAAATGGATCATCTTCACTTGAAATCAACTGCTCTCGCTGAAATCAGATCATGCTGACACTTATGCCCTGTACACACGATCGAACTTTCCGCTGGAAAATTTATGATCGGACCTTGTTGTCAGAAATTCCGACTGTGTGTAGGCTCCATCGGACTTTTTCCATCTGAATTTCCGCCACACAAAGTTTGAGAGCTGGATCTAAAATTTTCCGACAATAAAATCTGTTTGCGTAAATTCCGATCATGTGTAGACAATTCCGACACACAAAGTGCCACACATGCTCAGAATCAAGCAGAAGAGTCACACTGGCTATTAAACTTCATTTTTGTCGGCTCGTCGTAAGTGTTGTACGTCACCGCATTCTTGACATTCGGAATTTTCGACCAACTTTGTGTGACTGTGTGTATGCAAGACAAGTTTGAGCCAACATCCGTCTGAAAAAATTTGATGGATTTTGTTGTCGGAATGTGCAATTGTGTGTACAGGGCATTAGTCCTAATCCTGACCTAATCAAGGCAACAAAGATCTTTTCTTCCAAATACCATTGCACATTATTGCTCAAGCTCTAAGGATGAAGAAGTCTAGTTCACCTGAAACACGTTGGCTGTGTTTGACATTTCTGATCAAGTAAACAATTTAAACAAATCTCCAAGCGAGATACCTGTTTGTCACTAGGCTCTCCCAACCACACATCCCGGATTTTACCTTGTAGTGCGACCTCTGCACAGTGTTCAGCTAAAGCTACAAGTTAGTGTAGTGTGTCCTCCTCACAGTGTTCAGCTAAAACTACAAGTTAGTGTAGTGTGACCTCAGCACAGTGTTCAGCTAAAGCTACCTGTATAAGGTTGGTGGTGTTTTCCTGATCCTATCACCACCGCAGGCAGCTAAATAAGCTACAAGTTAGTGTAGTGCGTCCTCCTCACAGTGTTCAGCTAAAACTCCAAGTTAGTGTAGTGCGACCTCTGCACAGTGTTCAGCTAAAGCTACAAGTTAGTGTAGTGCATCCTCCTCACAGTGTTCAGCTAAAGCTACAAGTTAGTGTAGTGCGTCCTCCTCACAGTGTTCAGCTAAAACTACAAGTTAGTGTAGTGCAAACTCTGCAGTGTTCAGCTAAAGCTACCTGTAGAAGGTTGGTGGTGTTTTCCTGATCCTATCACTACTGCAGGCAGCTAAATAAGCTACAAGTTAGTGCAGTGCGTCCTCCTCACGGTGTTCAGCTAAAACTACAAGTTAGTTTTTTGTGAGCTCTGCACAGTGTTCAGCTAAACCTACCTGTAGAAGGTTGGTGGTGTTTTCCTGATCCTATCACTACCGCAGGCAGCTAAATAAGCTACAAGTTAGTTTTTTGCGAGCTCTGCACAGTGTTCAGCTAAAGCTACCCGTAGAAGGTTGGTGGTATTCTCATACTACAGGCAGGCAGTTGATTTTGCTAGCTGCAGTATCAGTAATATATATATATATATATATCTCCCAGCTTAGTGCGGCTACAGGCCATTAGTATGTCTGGAAGGCCAACAAGGAGAGGCAGACAGTCACAAGCCAATAAAAGAGGGCAAGCAGGCTCTGTGTCTAGAGGCAACAGTGCTGGTCGTGGAGACGGTGCATCCTCAGCACGTGGCCGTGGGACACGCTTGGCCTTTTTTTCGGCAGCTGGCCGTGTTGAGCCGCAACATGCGGAAGACTTGGTCGAGTGGATGACCAAGCTGTCCTCATCCTCCTCATCCTCTCTCACTAATGCTCAGGGTACTTTGTCTGGCAAAGCAGCTGCCAACGCGGCCTCTTCACTCGGCTCAATGGCTTCAGTTACTCCTTCCCTAGCCCCACCATGTCCTCCTGAGGAGTCCCTCGAACTGTTTGACCACAGTGTTGGGTACATGCTCCAGGAGGATGCCCAGTGTTTAGAAGGCTCTGATGATGATACTGAGCTAGATGAAGGCAGTAAGGTGAGCACGGACAGAGGGGGTGCCCAAGAAGGACAGAAATCTGGCAGTCATGCTCCCCCTGCTGCAGGATACTGCCAGGTTTGCTCCAGTGATGAGGAGGGAGGGGATGATGAGGTCACTGACTCAACGTGGGTGCCTGATAGGAGAAAGGAGGAGGCACATCAACCAATGAGGCAAGATGCCCTCCAGAGGCCAGCCCAAGGGCAGTACACTGACTGCATCACACCGCAAAGCTCCGCATGTGCAGGGCGCTGCTGTCTCTGCGCGTTATTCTAAAAGTTCTTTGGTGTGGGCTTTTTTTGAGACGAGTGCATCAGATCGCACCGCTGCTATTTGCAACATATGTCTCAACCGTATCTCGTGTGGCCAAAACATCTCCCGCTTGGGCACCACATGCTTGACCGGACATATGTTGACCTGCCATGCAGTTCGTTGGCAAGCGTATCTAAAAGACCCACACCAAAGAACAAAGAGGACCTCTCCTTGCTCCTCATCAGCTGAGATCTCCAACCCCACTATACCTTCAGTCCTCTCTGAGACCTGCACTGAGAGGAATTAAGGTGTAGCATTAGGTGTGTCACAGCCAAGTACTTGTGGGCAATCTGCTTTTGGTACACCCATGTCAGATTGTACCAGGCGAATTTCCCTGCCCCAGCTGCTGCACCGCCGAAAGAAGTTCGATCCCAGCCATCCACATGCCCAGCGGTTGAATGCTAGCTTGGCAAAATTGCTAGCACTTCAACTGCTACCTTTTCAGTTGGTAGACTCTGCCCCCTTCCGTAATTTTGTGAAATGTGCAGTTCCTCAGTGGCAGGTACCCAAACGCCACTGTTTCTCATGGAAGGCGATTCCGGCTCTCTGCCGGCATGTGGAAGGCAATGTCTTGGCCTCGCTGGACAGGTCGGTCAGCGGTAAGGTGCATATTACCACTGACTCATGGTCCAGCAAGCATGGACAAGGATGTTACCTAAGTTTCACTCTGCTGGCAGCTGGGAAGGATGCAGGACAAGGCGCAGTAGTGTTGGAGGTTGTTCCACCACCACGCCTCCAAAATGCCACTACTAATGATTGTGACACACCTCTCTCCTCCACCCCCTCCTCTTCTTCCTCCATGGCCTCTTCCTGTGCTTTGTCCTCTGAACCAGCGGTGCTCCGTAGGCATTCAAGGGGCTACACAAGTACGCAGGCCAAAAAATGCCATGCGGTGCTTGAGCTGGTGTGCTTGGGGGACAGGAGCCACACTGGGGCAGAGGTTCTGTCAGCTCTGCAGGGGCAGGTTCAGAGGTGGTTGATGCCACGCCAACTTAAGGCAGGAATGGTGGTTTGTGACAATGGCACCAACCTCCTCTCCGCCCTCTGACAGGGACAACTGACCCATGTGCCCTGTTTTGCTCACGTCCTTAACTTGGTGGTGCAGAGGTTCTTGGGCAGGTACCCGGGCTTACAAGATGTCCTGAGGCAGGCCAGGAAAGTCTGTGTGCATTTCCGCCGGTCATATAATGCCAGTGCTCGGCTGGCAGACCTCCAAAAGGAGTTTAACCTGCCCAAGAACCGCCTAATCTGTGACATGCCAACCAGGTGGAACTCAATGTTGGCCATGCTGCAGTGGCTGCACACGCAGCAGAGGGACATCAATGAGTACCTGTGCGACTATGGCACCAGGACAGGGTCAGGGGAGCTTGTTTTTTTTCCCCCAGGCCAGTGGGCCATGATTAGGGATGCATGCACTGTCCTGTCACCATTTGAGGAGGCCACGAGGATGGTGAGCAGTGACAGTGCATGCATCAGTGACACTGTCCCCCTTGTCCACCTGTTGGAGCACACGCTGTGTGGAATAATGGACAGGGGACTTGAGGCAGGAAGAGGAGGACTTCCTTAGCTCTCAAGGCCCCCTTTATCCAGACAATGTTCCTGCGTGCCCGCCGATCACACAGGAAGAGGACGAGGAGGAGGAGGAGGATTGTGTCAGTATGGAGGTGGAGCCTGGCACTCAGCATCAGCAGCAGTCTTTAAGGGATCAGTCCCAAGATACACATGGACTTGTACGTGGCTGGGAGGAGGTGGCTGCGGACCATGTCGTCCTTAGTGACCCAGAGGACTCCGGACCGAATGCCTCAGCAAACCTACGCTGCATGGCCTCCCTGATCCTGCAAAGCCTGCGTAATGATCCTCGTATTCGTGGTATCAATGAGAAGGACCAATACTGGCCGGCAACCCTCCTTGATCCACATTACAAGGGTAAGGTTGTGGTCCTTATCTTGCCGTCGCAGAGGGAGCAGAGGATGAAACATCTTCGAGAGGCCTTGCAGAAAGGTCTGTGCAATGCGTTCCCAGAGACTGGGAGGTTACAAACTCCTGTTTCTGGACAACGTGTTGCTGAGGCTTCGGTCAGTCAAAGAAGGAGCGGTGGAGAAGGTGGCCGTCTGACCGATGCGTTCAGACAATTTTTTAGTCCGCAGCCCCAAGGTATGATCGGTTCCAGCAACCATCGCCAGCGTCTGTTTTACATGGTGCAGGAATACCTAAGGGCAAGATCTGACTTGGACACCTTTCCCACCGAAAATCCTCTGGGTTACTGGGTCTTGAGGATGGATCACTGGCCAGAGCTTGCACAGTATGCAATTGAGCTACTGGCCTGTCCTGCATCCAGCCTTCTTTTGGAACGCACAGTGCTGCTGGAGGCTTTGTAACCGATCACAGGGTGCGTCTGTCCACCGACTCGGTCGATCGACTGACCTTCATAAAAATGAATCCGTTTTGGATCACCACCAGCTGCCAAGCACCTGATGCTGATGTAACCGAATAATTTTTTTTTTTGAAATGTCAGATCCCTTCAAAGACTGCCTATGCTGATGCTGAGTGACTATCCTGTTATGCTGAGTAATTATCCTCTTCCTCCTCAATGATCATGCTGATAACTTGTAAGAACATTTTTGGTTCTGGGCGCCGCCACCAGTGCCTAAGGCCCAATTTTTAAGCCCCTGTTTAACAAGGGCATGTAATTACAATTTTTTTATGCAATTTTTTGCAGCAGGGCTAGTTCCTGCGCTCCAACTAGAGTATCTGTGAGGGGTTGCAGTGTTGTGGCACCAGCACCAGTGCCTAAGGCCCAATTTTTCAGCCCCTGTTTAAGAGGGGCATGTAATTACAATTCTTGATTGAATATTTCACAGCAGGGCCCATTTCTGCACCCACCAAGATTAACTGTGAGGACTTACAGTGTTGTGCCACCAGCACCACCACCACCACTAAAGGCCCAATTTTTCTGGCCCTGTTCAAGAGGGGCATGTAATTACAATTCTTGATTGAATATTTCACAGCAGGGCACATTTCTGCGCCCACCAAGATTAACTGTGAGGACTTACAGTGTTGTGGCACCAGCACCAACACCACCACCAAAGGCCCAATTTTTCAGCCCCTGTTCAACAGGGGCATGTAATTACAATTCTTGATCTAATATTTCACAGCAGGGCCCTGTGAGGGCTTACAGTGTTGAGGCCACAACAACACCTAAGGCCCAAATTTCTGCTGAGTATATAGGGCAGGCCCCTACTTTCAAACATCCAACTTACAAACAACTCCTACTTGCAAACAGAAGGAGACAACAGGAAGTGAGATGAAATCTACCCCATAGGAAGGGAAATTCTCTCCTGTAAGAGTTAATATGGGAAAAACTTTTCACTAAAAAACCCAAATTTTCAAAAAACATTTGTCATTGGGACAAAAAGTGAGGTGAAATCTTCTGAAGAGGAGCACAGACAGCAAAACAAATGTCACAGGGGTGATAACCCTTCTCTATGTTTTCCAAAAAGCTTAAAAACAGTTTTTTTGGCTGTAGCTACACTTTAAAAATGTACCAGTTCAAAATTACAAACAGATTCTACTTAACAACAAACCTACAGTCCCTGTCTTGTTTGCACTGCCTGTATACTGCTGTTCAGAGTATATAGGGCCTGGGGGCCCCACGCCTTTCCTTTTTTTAATTTGGGTGTAGGGTTCCCCTTAATATCCATACAGAACCCAAAGGGCCTGGTAATAGACTGGAGGGTACCCATGCCGTTTGTCTCACTGATTTTCATCCATATTGCCAGGACCCAACATTACATTAAAGCCGCAAGCAGTTTTACATGACTTTTTTCCTTTAAAAATGTCATTTTGTGCAGGGACTGTTCTAAGCACGGGAAACACGCGCCACTTTACAGGCATACTATAGACACCCCCCAGGTACGATATTTAAAGGAATATTTCACTTTCTTTTTATTTTTACTTTAAGCATCATTAAAATCACTGCCCCCGAAAAAATGGCCATTTTTAAAAGTTTTTTTTGCATTGATACATGTCCCCTGGGGCAGGACCCGGGTCCCCAAACCCTTTTTAGGACAATACCATGAAAATTAGCCTTTAAAATGAGCACTTTTGATTTTGAACGTTCGAGTCCCATAGACGTCAATAGGGTTCTAACGTTCGTGCGAACAGTGTAAAAATAAAAGGTTAAACAAATAAGAAAAAAAAAAAATTTTTTTTAAACGTGCCCCGTCCCGCCATGCTCGTGTGCAGAAGTGAACGTATACGTGAGCAGCGCCCCGCATATGAAAATGGTGGCCGTGTGTACGCAAAACAAGTTTGAGCCAACATCCGTCTGAAAAAATCCTAGAATTTTGTTGTCGGAATATCCGATCAATGTCCGACCCTGTGTACGGGGCATTAGAGTGCACCAGATTGTATGTAAGATTTGTATCTGCCTGTGTGTGTGGTCAGATAGCTGGATTGGAGTGGAGTCTCCCTCTAGTGGTGGCTAAAGGTAGTGCAGGCTGTGAAAGTACCACAGCCAGTCTTACATGCTCAGTATAAGTTCCCCCTTAGTTCCTCATATACCCCGGTCACGGAACGCACGTCGCGGTTAGTCACCGTGGGTGTGGAATCCGTGACAGGTCCGTTCGCAGCTTCTGGTGCGAACCGAACCGGGGGGTGTTCAGCTCATCCCTACCCAGATCTCATATTTAAGAGGCCCTATCACGCTTTTTTTTTTATTACAAGGGATGTTTACATTCCTTGTAATAGGAATAAAAGTGACACTATTTTTTTTTAAAGAACAGTGTAAAAATAAAAGGTTAAACAAATAAGAAAAAAAAAAAATTTTTTTAAACGTGCCCCGTCCCGCCGTGCTCGTGTGCAGAAGTGAACGTATACGTGAGCAGTGCCCCGCATATGAAAATGGTGTTCAAATCACACTTGTGAGGTATTGCAATAGAGCAATAATTCTAGCTCCAGACCTCCTCTGTAACTCAAAACATGCAACCTGTAGAATTTTTTAAACATCCCCTATGGAGATTTTTAAGGGTAAAAGTTTGTCGCCATTCCCAGAGCGAGCGCAATTTTGAAGTGTGACATGTTAGGTATCAATTTACTCAGCGTAACATTATCTTTCACAATATAAAAAAATTGGGCTAACTTTACTATTGTCTTTTTTTTAAATTCAAAGAGTGTATTTTTTTCCCAAAAGAGTGTGCTTGTAAGACCGCTGTGCAAATATGGTGTGACAGAAAGTATTGCAACGAAGGCCATTTTATTCTCTAGGGTGTTAGAAAAATATATAATGTTTGGGGGTTCTATTTAATTTTCTAGCAAATAACCCTGTTTTTAACTTATAAACACCAAATCTCAGAAAGAGGCTCGGCCCTTAAGTGGTTGGCACCAATGCGTGTGAACATGCATGCCGATGTGAGGGGATGCACACTGGTGCACAGAAATTTGCCACTGTGCAAATGTGTCACTGCCCGCTGCATAGTAACCCAATCTCGTCTGTGTGCTGATCAGTGGCGGCCGGTCCATAGGGGGCGCCCGGTGCTGCCCCCCCTGCTGTAGTCACACAAAAAAAATAATAAAATAAAAAAAGTTTTTTTTTTTTAAAACTGCCCCTTTAAGAAAAACAAAAAAAAAATGTAAAAAAAAATGTGCTTTAACCAAGTGCACTGTGTCCGGGCGCTGGACACAATGCACTATGGGAAGAGCCACGTCAATGCAATCACGAGATTTTGTGACGAAAATGTAAGCGTAGGATAGTTTTGGCTTAACAAGATGTGGTGTGATCTGTAGAAGTAGTGTAATTGTAGATGTAGTTTAATTCTGGGTTATTAAAAATATAGTATTCAATGTCAGTCGTGCACATATGTTCTTTCATTAGCATTTGAAAAGGACAGAGATATTTTTTTCTAGGATCGAAATGACACCTAGATGCCAATAAAAGTTCCCATTAGAGTAAACATAGATTGCCACCTTCCAGAGGCTCAAAGAAAACTGCTAGTCATCTTGGCTACACGGATCTGCAGGGGGCATTCATAAGGCCCCAGCCAGTCTGCAAGCTTTGATTAATATCAAAAGATCTAAGGAACCTATTTTATCTCTCCTAAAAGCTAAAATATTAACGGCAGAGAGATGAAAATAATTCCTTTTGATCGTACACCTGATGGGTTACGTGTACATGTAACTCTGTATGTTTAGCAGGTGTGGAATCCTAGAGAACCATACAAAACCGTTATATGGCACCTGATTGCAGCAGGTAGGCAGTGATTGGTACTGTTGCGATCGGACTGATGCGCTGGTATCGAAAATCCTATCCTTGACCCAGCAATCAGCGCCGTTCTGGGCCAATTTGACTCTGGTCATTTCAGAACACAAACGTTCAGGAACACCCCCCAGGGTTGATTGGCCAAGGGCTAGAGTCCAGCCCACATCCATATTTCAATAAATTGGGTAGCCTGAGATATGGACATTGTTCTTCCACGAAGCCAGTTCTAAACTGGGGAGTTCCCACATGTTCCAGTATGCTTCTACTAACGGATAGACTTGGGTAAAGTTTATTTCTGTTTTTATCCCTTTTTATTTTCATAGCAAATTTGTGTGTCTTTCTGCATTTCTTGTATCTTTTTTGGTAAATCCTTTTTCTTTGTATATCTTATATGCACTGCCCACTTTCGGGATATTAAATGATAAAATTAATAAGTGACTTCTGTGTACTAAGCTAGGACTCATATCTCTGGAGAGGTTGTTGTATTTTAGTGCCTAAGTACTCGTTCTAAGTTATGTGCCAATCGGAATGCAATTGCACTGCGTGTTGGCAGATTGCATGCAGATTGTAAGCTAACAGATCTTCCAGACAGAGATCTGTGTGTGTGGTGGCTCAGCAGACCAGTCTGCGGACAAACTGTTGGGTGGTGGCAGGCTATCGTTTATTGTGTGTCTGGTGTGGGTGACAGTGGTGGGGGGGACAGTGGGAACAGTGATTAACACAGCGCTTCAAGCTTGCAGGATAGCTGGAGGAACCCTAGAAGTGTATAGTAATTGCTAGACTGCTCCCCAACCCTTATGCCCCGTACACACGGTCGGATTTTCCGATGGAAAATGTCCGATCGGAGCGTGTTGTCGGACATTCCGACCTTGTGTGGGCTCCATCAGACATTTTCCATCGGATTTTCCGACACAAAAAGTTTGAGAGCAGGCTATAAAATTTTCCGACAACAAAATCCGATCGCGTCAATTCCGACCGTGTGTGGCCTGTTCCGACGCACAAAGTGCCACGCATGCTCAGAAGAAATTCCGAGACGGAACAGCTCAGTCTGGTAAACTTAGCGTTCGCAATGGATACAGCACTTTCGTCACGCTGCAATGTTAAAAATGGTTTAATACAGCGCACTCTCTTCTTCTTTATAATGTGAGAAGAATGAAGTAGTTTTGCTGCTCATATTCACACAGACTTCTCACAAACTTCTTTCTTTACTATTTATCGGGATTCCCTCAATATATTTTGATTTGTCACATCTGACAACATTTTTTTTGTGTTGGATTTTTTTTTTTTTTGGTTTTAAGGCAGATTATTTTTTTTTTTGGTTTGTCTTTTTTTCAAGGCTGATCTTTGTTTTATTGTATTTTTATTTTTACTCCAGAATATTTTTGTGTGTGTTTTGTGTGTCAAGTTACCACAACACCATTGATATGTTGTTCTATTTAATCTGTAGGAGATTGTTTGGTGTTGTTGTCTCTTGTTAATTTCACATTGTACTTTCGAAATGTACCTGCCTCCACACCAACAAACTGTCCTTTTTGGATGAAAACACACATAGGAGAGTATAATTTTCCCAAAAATTTCATTTATTAAGGGCTCACAACTAAACAAAGAGGGAGGCAACGCTGGAGAAACAGCAGAAATGGGTGAAGCCTTGGACCCCCAGGGCACACATCAACTATTTTCAAGCAAAATTGGTGGCCTGAGGAGTCCTTATCTAAGGGAGTGCAGTCTGGTCCAGAAGTCCCAGAGATCCGGAAAGCAGCAGATGACATCTGTGTCCCCAGGCTGTGGTCATATAAGAGACTGCAGCTTTTGTTAGACCAGACTGAACCCAGGGCCATCACTCTCTTGTCTTCTTTCCACGCTTCCTTCCACGCTGTGGCAGTGGTAGTGGAGTTGTGGCAGCAGGAGGAGGAGGATGGTCCAACTCAATCACGTCGGTCTTGGGTGTGATTTCACCACTCACCCCCTTAGTTAGGACTTTATAAATAAGTTGCTCACACATGAGGCGTTGAGCCTCCTGCATGCCCTGCAGTTTTGTGGCAGCCATGCAGGCAAAGGCCTCTTCAGGAGTGGGTAAGGCTCTGAGGGACGCAGAAGCCTCATGAATAAGCCTGAGTGACTCCCCTTCCTGGCTCTTTTGTATGGAAGGCGGAGGGGAGGAACCTGCGATTCGGTCAGGCTGCGACTGGTCCCAGGCTTCTCCTGGCTGACACTTAGCCCCGCCTCCTCCTGGCTGCCACATTCCACAGCCTCCTCCTGGCTGTATGAAAAAGGGACATAGTTTTAGTTTTTTAGTCATCATTCACACACAATTTTCACCTCCTTAACGAATATAACAGACTATCATTCTGAGCCCAGCATTTTTCATTCCTGTCCCAATTTTGGGTGCCCACTACTGTCTATTGATATGTAAAACACTTTTTTCAATCAGCAATTAGTGATCAATAATAACATCTAGTAAACATCATTTATTTATTGACCAGAAATCTGTAGAAGAATTCTATACCTGACTCCAGCAGGGCTCCTCCACTTCTTCCTGGCTGGAAGGCCCAGGTTGGACATCAGAAGCCTCAGTTGGGGTGGAAGGAAGAGTGGAAGGAAGAGTGGAGAGGGATTCCCTGACTTCAGTGTGGTCTGACAGAAATCGCAGTCTCTCATAGTACCACAGCCTGGGGACATTAACGTCATCTGCTGCAGCTCCGGATCTCGGGGAATTCGTGACCTTCTTGCGCTCCCTAAGATACATGCTCCTTAGGCCAAAAATTTGGGCTTTTAAATAGGGGATGGTTGCTGTGGGGACCACCGGCTTCACCAACTCCAGCAGTTACTCCAGCGCTGCCTGCCTCTTTTGTTTATTATTATAATGGGGATGTCTCACCTGCCACAGACAGGGCAGCTCCATGTATTTGTCTATGAACAGGGGGAGGAAGTTGTGGTCATTGAAGCCATCCATTTTCTCTGCAAGACACAACACAAGACAAACCCTAAGGTCAGGCCAAACTCTCCTAATCTTGTTACAATATAGGCTTCAATTTCGAAGCTGTATAGGCCCAAGTTTAGATCTTACCTTCGTTATCACGATCGGCGCCTCCGATGCGCCTTCCTCCGCTCACAGATCGTACGTAATACGCACGCGTGTTACGCTTTATACACACTGCGCATGCGTGTAACTCCGCCCACCCCTGACGTTCTTTCTAGTCTATTCCCCACCCCTTTTCGTTTTGCGCAGTGGGGGAAGAGCACATGGCGGATACACAGCAGGTGCGTGCTAATTACAGGAACGAGGAGGAGGAAAGCCCAGATCTGGAGATGTCCCGATCCAGAAGGAGATTTAAGGCCTCAAATATGTCCTTTGGGGAGATGTTGGAGATGGTCGACATCCTGAAGAAGGCCGACTATGATGGAAAGTATGGACTTTACCCCAACCCCAATGTCAGAAAGGCCAAGATCATGGCGAAAGTGGTCAAAAGTCTGCACCGGAATTTCGGGGTACGTCGATCGAAAGATCAGCTCAGGAAACGATGGTCGGACCTCAAATTATGAGAACACGAGCAGTACAGAAAGATCCGGAGAGTGTTGCAAAAAAGTAAGTAGTTGTGCTGTGTTCCTATTCTTTGTGTTTATTACGTTCGTGCTGCTCCATGTGCTTTTCTTAAAAGTGTACATTTTAAAATGGCAACTTTCATGTTCATGGGCACTTTATTCGTTCGTATCCAACATTTTTCGTTCGGCCTATAAAACACCATTGTTTTGGCCATATGCATTTGGCCACATTTTTTATGCCCTACTTGTATGAAACTAATTTGGTTGTGTAGATGTGTTTGTTACTAGAATGAAATGCAAACTAGATTCTGTGTAAGGAGAGGACACTGAGCAGCTGTTTTCACATCTGGACACTGGAGCACTAGTGTGGGACCCCAGAACACCATTTTTATTAGGGGGCCCACACAGGTGCTCCAGCGTATACTATAGGGGTGACTCCATCTGTGAAGCTTGTACCAAACAGGTAAAGTATTGCAGCTTGACAAAGGACACTGAAAATGCTACATTTTGGAACTCTGCCAAAATAGACAATTGTACCCCACTTCCAAGCAATGTTTCCTATTTATAGTTCTGCCATCAAATATATGTGTGCCAAGTATACCATTTTTGTTTTACATAGGGGAGAAAAGACTCGGAGGACACCCCTCATCCGAGGAGACCACAGACCCCTCACCTCTGGAAGAAGGGGAAATACCCCCAACCCAAGAGGAGCAGGAGGAAGAAGATGTGGTGGAAATTGTCACAACAGGTGAGTGTCTGCGACCACAGGCTCAGGTAAGAGATGGATGCCGGCATATTTTTGATACCTGTTTTTGTTTGGTTTCTCTCTTTTTAGGTGATCGTGATGTTGTGGATCCAGATCCTTTCACATCAGAAAGTGCCCAGATCCTGATCGGGGAGATCATGGGGTGTAATTTAGAATTGGAAAACCTTAAGAAAAACATCAATGATGTTATTCAAAAAAATAAAAACATCATTGATGTTTTGGGGCGAGTTTAAAACCCCTCCAAATCCCTTTGTTTTTTTTGTGTGCTACAATGTTAAAAATGTTTTAGCGATTTTTCGAAAAGCAAAATTTGGATGCACACAGTGTGCCAACATGTGCTATCTGCCATCACGGGAGATCAATGGACGCGTTTTGGGGGTGCAACCCCTTCCTCAATAATAAAGTAGCTGAGAGGAAGGGGTTTCTCCCCCAAAACACGTCCCTTGATCCCCCGTGATGGCAGCTAGCACATGTTGACATTGTCAAATTTGTGTGCATCTTCCAAATTTGGCTTTTCCTGGGATGACTTCACCCCATCTGAACGCAATATCAAACACAGTTCCTAAATACTCATGTCTGATATTGCCTTCAAGTTCTATCAAATGTGAACTTTGTAAGTTCAAGATTTGTGTCTTTCTTGTTGGTTTTACACATGCCTGTTTTATCTTAAATGGACATTTCTATTTTTTATAATGCCACCCCAAAAATTGTTATACAACAAACACGTTGGTTTGTTTTAAAAACCTTTTATAAATGCACATGTGATTGTGCAAGTATTAAAAAGATTGTTAATCAAGAATGTGTGGATTATTGTCTCAACGCTACAACACTTTTGTGGTGATGAAATTGCTGCTTTCTGTGAAAATGGGGGTTATTTCCTAAGGGCAAATCCTCTTTGCACTACAAGTGCAGTTTCAAGTGCACTTGTAGTGCAAAGTGTCTTTGCCTTTAGTAAATAACACCCAACAGTGCTTTGTATAAGGTTACACAATCACGCCATTTTCAGGACTCCCCACATTTCTGTCAGGGTCAGCTAAAACAAACACAAGCAGTAAATGTCACCAAAGATTTGCATTTTTTTTTATTTTATTTGATAAAGGCTTCACAAATTGTCTGGCATATTGATGGCCCCCCTACCTGCAAAGAACTCAAGGTATTTTAACCGGACATCACAGCACTCAGGGAGGGCAAGCCAGGACGGCCACTTTCAAGCGCCGTCAGGGTTGTTTTATTTAAAATTCCGGCCTCAGGCCCAACTGAGCCAGCATAGTTGGCAGAATGTTGGCGTAAAAAGTTATGTAGAACACAGCACGCCAGGATTATATCATTAAGTTTATACTCCGCCATATGGATGGGTGTCAGAAATAGGCGGAACCGGCTGGCCATGATTCCAAATGTGTTCTCCACCACTCTTCTGGCTCTGGCCAGCCGGTAATTAAAAACCCTCTGTTCCGGAGTGAGAGTTCTCATCGGGAAAGGCCGCATAAGATGGTCCCCCAGCGCAAATGCCTTATCCGCAACAAAGACGAATGGGAGTCCTTCCACATTCTCTTCTGGAGGTGGCAAGTCCAAGCTGCCATTCTGGAGACGCCTGTAAAACTCCATCTGGGCGATGACTCCGCCATTCTTCCCCACGTCCACATACAGGAAGTCGTAATTAGCCGACACCACCGCCAACATCACAATACTATTGAACCCCTTGTAATTATAATAGTATGACCCCGAGTTGGGTGGTGGGTCGATGTGGACGTGTTTCCCATCAATTGCCCCTCCGCAGTTAGGAAAGTCCCACCGCTGGGCAAAGTGGGAGGCCACAGTCAGCCATTCCTGTGGCGTGGAAGGAAACTGTTGAGGAAAACAAAAAAAACTTAGTATTTTTGCACATAAACATGGAAAGCAGATTAGACACAAACATTCTTGGCCAACATCCAGATAACATTTATTAAGGGGAATTTTACAACACCAAAGTATAAGGTACACCTATCATATTCCCCCTCCCCCCCTCTCATGGGCCACTTCTAACATTATGGGGGGGGGGTTGATCTTGGACAGGTAACCCTCTTCACTTCATTGAGAGATGAATGCCTAAATACAGGGTATTACTTGGAACAGCCCCTCCTTAGTTACACTATTGGCAGCCCACTGGACAGGTAAGAAGTGTCAGAATACAAAGATATAAATACACATTGTACACATTTGAGCACATTTGGACATTCTGTTATTACCTATCAAGATAATAATAGGATACAAAAACTTTAAACAGTACCATTTGAAAGTATACAGGCAGGTCCTTGCACTACATGCTTTGGGGAATTCATCCATACATCTGACCACAAAAGAGGTGGGTATAGGGTGTATGGGTTTGGCAAAGTCAGCAGATAGATGATTGAGCATAGATAGAGAATTGGTATCAGCTGACTTAGCAGTTGGGGGGAGGGAGGGTTAATAAAAATGATTTGGGGGCACTCTGCCTGAATTTAAAGCACAAATCAGATTTCAAAACATTTTAGGGGGTGTTTGGGGTAAAGCACTACTATGGAGCTGATAAAATACATTGTTAAGTGACTACATGAGGTGAATATAGGGCCAGGAGAACATGCTGGGGAGGTTAGTGAAGGCAAATATGTATGAAGGACTAAAAAAATAATTACATGAAAATCCAGCATGCATGAGAACAAAGGGGACATTCACAGCATATTACAATCATGGTAATTAGGGAATGAGGAAAGAAATACAATATATTAGCAAACATTCAATACAATAAAATGTGATATTAAAGGATAAATCTTACCTTCATATACTCCTTCTGCAGGACCTGGATGATGGCAGAACAGGTCTCTGGGATAATGATCCCCAGAGCCTGGGGGGAGATGCCTGTCGAGAACTTCAAGTCCTGCAGGCTTCTCCCTGTCGCCAAGTACCGCAGGGTAGCGACAAACCTCATCTCCGGAGTGATGGCTTGCCTCATGCAGGTATCCTGCCTGATATAGGCGGTCAGCAAAGCCAACAAACGGTGAAATTTGGGGTCAGTCATCCGGAGAAAGTTCCTGAAATCAGGATTATTCTCACGGATCTCACGGAGCAAAGGCATATGAGAGAACTGGTCACGCTGAAGCAACCAATTCTTGGTCCATGAACTTCTCCCCACCCTGTTCATGGACTGGACTTGTGTCAAGGTCAGGACCCCAACACCAAGCCCCCGCACAGCACGAACTTTACGAGGAGTACGTATACGCAACATGGCTAGAAAACGGTCGGCTGCTCAGAACGAAGTAACAGAACGCACTGAAGAACAGCAAAGCCTGTGAAGAGAGATCCGAAAAACAGTAATGAACAAACAAGAACACAATGACAAAGTCACGCGTAGCTTGCTTGCGCGCACTGAAGAGCAGATACAAACCCACAAGCACAAACTGAACTGCAGAAAACGATCTGAAAGCCACGAGTCTGAAAAAGCGCGAATCGTCTCTCACCAAACTTTTACTAACATGAGATTAGCAAAAGGAGCCCAAAGGGTGCCGCGCTTGGTTCTGAACTGGCCTTTTCTAGTCTCGTCGTACATGGTGTACGTGACCGCGTTGTTGGCGATCGGAAATTCCGACAACTTTGAGCGGCCGTGTGTACGCAAAACAAGTTTGAGCCAACATCCGTCAGAAAAAATCCTAGAATTTTGTTGTCGGAATGTCCGATCAATGTCCGACCCTGTGTACGGGGCATTAGAGTGCACCAGATTGTATGTAAGATTTGTATCTGCCTGTGTGTGTGGTCAGATAGCTGGATTGGAGTGGAGTCTCCCTCTAGTGGTGGCTAAAGGTAGTGCAGGCTGTGAAAGTACCACAGCCAGTCTTACATGCTCAGTATAAGTTCCCCCTTATTCCCTTAGTTCCTCATATACCCCGGTCACGAAACGCACGTCGCGGTTAGTCACCGTGGGTGTGGAATCCGTGACAGGTCCGTTCGCAGCTTCTGGTGCGAACCGAACCGGGGGGTGTTCAGCTCATCCCTACCCAGATCTCATATTTAAGAGGCCCTGTCACGCTTTTTTTTATTACAAGGGATGTTTACATTCCTTGTAATAGGAATAAAAGTGACACTATTTTTTTTTAAAGAACAGTGTAAAAATAAAAGGTTAAACAAATAAGAAAAAAAAAAAAAAAAATTTTAAACGTGCCCCGTCCCGCCGAGCTCGTGCGCAGAAGTGAACGTATAGGTGAGCAGCACCCGCATATGAAAATGGTGTTCAAATCACACTTGTGAGGTATTGCAATAGAGCAATAATTCTAGCTCCAGACCTCCTCTAACTCAAAACATGCAACCTGTAGAATTTTTTAAACATCCCCTATGGAGATTTTTAAGGGTAAAAGTTTGTCACCATTCCCAGAGCGAGCGCAATTTTGAAGTGTGACATGTTGGGTATCAATTTACTCAGCGTAACATTATCTTTCACAATATAAAAAAAATTGGGCTAACTTTACTATTGTCTTTTTTTTTAATTCAAAGAGTGTATTTTTTCCCAAAAAAGTGTGCTTGTAAGACCGCTGTGCAAATATGGTGTGACAGAAAGTATTGCAATGAACGCCATTTTATTCTCTAGGGTGTTAGAAAAAAATATATAATGTTTGGGGGTTCTATTTAATTTTCTAGCAAATAATCCTGTTTTTAACTTGTAAACACCAAATCTCAGAAAGAGGCTCGCTCCTTAAGTGGTTAAATAGTGTGACAGCAGGCAGGTAAAATCACCTGGTTGCATCCAGGATGGAAAATATGTATGCCCTAGATTCAGGCTTTATGCTGACTTATACCACTAGGGGGAGTGCTGGGAGTCCTGCAGGGGAAGAGTTAATGAGCCCAGCTGAAGTAAGTGGGCTCATTAAGACCTATAGAAAACACCCCAGCAGGCTTAGGGAGATGCTCCATCCTGGAACCAGTTCTGTGATTGTGTAGACTGGGGAGTGTGGTATCTGAGCTTTGCGGTGAGTTAACGCCTGTGTGGCAAAACTTCTCAAAGAGAGATAGGGTCTGGGGCAGCACAAGGCTGCACCCAGTTGTTAGTTAGGGACACTACGTGTGTAGTAAGCGGTCAAGCTGACCAGGATTTCTTTTCATGTTTCTTTTTGTTTTTCTGTTATTTTTCAATGCATCTAGTCTGAATAAACCGCACCTTTGTTTTTGTTTCACCTACCAAGCTGTCTGCTGTGCCTGATTTTGTGTGGTGAACCCATCCAGGGGGTCACACACACCCGCTGCCGAGCTAACCCCTCACAGTTGGTGGAGAATGCGGGCAGTTTTTTTTAAAGGCCAGCATGGAGGAGATACTGAGACAGCTGGTTTTAGCAAATGCAAATCAGCAGCAGACAAATGCAGGTTTGCAAAAGAGCCTTGCAGCTCAACAACAAAGCCAGCAGCAATCTGAGGCCCGCTTCATAGAGCTGTTACAAAAGCAAGAGCAGAGACTCCAACAACAAATCGAGACATTAATGCAGCAACGGCCGCAGACCAGTGAGGCAAGTGGTTCCACTAATACTGCATCCTTTGGTGTGAGCCGTTTACTGACAAAAATGACTGGAGAGGATGATCCGGAGGTGTTTTTGACCACATTTGAAAGGACTGCTGAAAGGGAAAAGTGGCCTAAGGAGCAGTGGGCTGGACTTGTGGCCCCTCTGTTAACAGGGGAATCGCAGAAAGCCTATTATGACCTAGAGCCGGACCAAGCAAAAGACTATGTGGTGCTAAAAACAGAAATATTGGCACGGCTGGGTGTCACCCTGGCCGTCCGGGCTCAGCGTGTACATAACTGGACTTTCCGGCTTGGAAAACCCCCCAGGTCTCAAATGTATGATCTCATTCACCTGAGCAGGAGGTGGCTGCAGCCAGAGACTTTGACCGCACCAAACATTGTGGAACGTGTTGTTATGGATCGTTTCCTGAGAGCTCTTCCTACTGCCATCCAAAAGTGGGTAAGCCATGGAGACCCAGAAACTGCAGATAAGCTTGTGGATCTGGTTGAGAGGTACTTGGCTACAGAGAACCTGACCACCTCTTCCAGGGACTCACGGACTTTCCACCCTAAGACCAGACCATTCCCCGTGGCGGGTAAGATGACTCCAAGGGGTGAGGGTGGAGAGAGTGAGAAGGTGGGGGTTCAACCTAATGTCTGGCGGGAGCAGCCCGGGAAGCCCAGGCCGCAAGAGGCAGCGAAAAAGATTATTTGCTACCGCTGCCGGCAAGAGGGACATATTTCAGCTAATTGCCCAGTTGTGGATGAACCTATGCAATGTGACTTTATAAGGGACAGACGTCAGTCGATGTTTGCGACAGTCGCTTGTACTGCCATTCGGGGACCTGAGAAACATTTATGTAAAATGTGTATTAATGGTAGAAATGTGGATGTGTTGCTGGATTCAGGTAGCCTGGTGACATTGATAAAGGCTGAATTAGTTACTACAGTGGTCTCTGGGAATAACAAGGTGGCTGTTATTTGTGTGCATGGGGACACCCGAGAGTATCCTGTAACTTCAGTGTTTTTTGAGACCCACAAAGGTAACCTCTCTCATCAGGTGGGGTTAGTGTCTCACTTACCACATGATGCCATTGTGGGAAGGGATTTTCCAATGTTCTGGGAACTCTGGGATTGTCCTGAGCCCCCCACTGGTGCCCCTATAGACCAGAAAGATGATGACCAGAATTCCTCTGAGAGTGGTGAGGACTCTCCAGAATTTCCCTTGTCGGTATTGGCAGGGGAAACTCGAGAAAATGGGGAGGAGCCAACACCCTCAGATGAAAACATGCCGTCTGTGGAATTTTCAGATCTTGAGGTTCACAGGGAAAATTTTGCCACAGAACAGTTAAAAGACCCCACCCTAATAAAGGCACGGGAAAATGTGGTGAAAATAGATGGCGAGTTAGTGAACCCAGAAAAAACTTGCACTTACCCGTACTTCACTGTGGAAAGGGACCTACTGTATCGAGTGGCTCAAAGGGCAGAAGAAACCGTTGAGCAACTTGTGGTGCCCAAACCTTACAGGAAGTTGGTGTTGGAATTGGCCCATGGGCACATTCTTGGAGGTCATCTGGGGACAGAGAAAACCAGAGAGAGAGTATTGCAGAGATTCTATTGGCCTGGGGTCATGAAGGAAACAGAAAATTATTGTTCCTCCTGCCCTGTGTGTCAGAAGTCGGCACCTATGCCACATTTCCGTAACCCGCTGGTACCTCTTCCTATCATTGAGATCCCCTTTGAGAGGATCGCAATGGATTTGGTAGGTCCGATAATGAAGTCCGCTAGGGGGCATCAGTACATTTTGGTTATAATGGACTATGCCACCCGTTATCCGGAAGCGATTCCTCTTCGAAATACCTCGGCCAAAACCATAGCCAAAGAACTATCACTTGTTTTTAGCCGTGTGGGTATTTGTAAGGAACTGCTTACGGACCAAGGTACACCTTTTATGTCCCGAGTTATGAAAGAACTATGCAAGTTGTTCAAAGTGACACAGTTACGTACGTCTGTGTATCACCCCCAAACAGATGGGTTGGTTGAAAGATTCAACAAAACCCTAAAACAAATGTTAAAGAAGGTGGTGGATAGAGATGGAAAGAATTGGGACTGTCTAATACCCTATTTGATGTTTGCCATTAGGGAGGTACCCCAATCCTCTACGGGTTTCTCACCCTTCGAGTTACTCTATGGGAGACACCCAAGAGGACTGCTGGATATCGCCAAGGAAACTTGGGAAAATGAGAGTTCTCCCCACAGGAGTGTGATTGAGCATGTCGCCCTGATGCAAGATAGAATTGCACAGGTAATGCCAATCGTAAAGGAACATTTGGCCCAATCGCAGTTAGCACAGCAGAGAGTGTACAACCGTGGGGCCAAGACCCGTACTTTTTCCCCGGGGGATAAGGTATTGGTGCTAGTCCCTATGGTTGAAAGCAAATTCATGGCCAAATGGCAAGGTCCATACGAAGTTCTTGAAAAATTGAGCGAGGTGAACTATAGGGTCAGACAGCCAGGAAGGCGAAAGCTGGAACAGGTATATCACGTCAATCTGCTGAAAGCCTGGAGGGATAGGGAATCCCTAGTTGCAGAGACTTTGTCACCGGTCCAGTCTGATTGCTTTGTTCCTGAGGTTGGAATCGCAGTCACCTTATCGAAACCCCAAAAACAGGAGGTTAAAGAGTTTGTACTTCGCAACAAAGAGATTTTCTCTGAGCTGCCGGGAGAAACATCTGGCGTAGAGCATGATATTATTACCCCGCCAGGAGAAAGGGTAAAACTAAAACCTTATAGAATACCAGAGGCCCGACGGGAGGCAATACGTGGGGAGGTTCAAAGGATGCTGGAATTGGGTGTGATAGAGGAGTCCCAGAGTGACTGGTCCAGTCCTATCGTACTAGTGCCCAAACCTGATGGGAGCTGGCGGTTTTGTAACGATTTTTGACAATTGAATAAAGTTACAAAATTTGACACCTACCCCATGCCGCGTATAGATGAGTTGATCGACCGGCTGGGAACAGCCCGATACATGACAACTCTCGATCTCACCAAAGGGTATTGGCAAATTCCCCTGGCCGAGTCGGCCAAGGAGAAAACTGCGTTTGTAACCCCAGATGGGGCGTTTCAATACAAGAGAATGCCGTTTGGGTTACAGAATGCACCTGCAACATTCCAGCGGAAAATGGACAAGATTCTGAGGCCCCATCAGAAGTATGCTGCAGCTTACCTGGATGATGTGATTATCCATAGCACAGATTGGGTCTCACATCTGCCAAAAGTGCAAGCAGTCTTAGACTCCATTCGGGAAGCTGGGTTTACGGCCAATCCAAAGAAGTGTACCATTGGACAGGAGGAGGCCAAATATCTGGGGTACACTATTGGGAGGGGAGTGATAAAGCCTCAAGTCAATAAAGTCGAGGCCATACAGAGTTGGCCACGTCCCAACAGCAAGAAACAGGTACGAGCCTTTCTGGGAATCGCTGGCTATTATCGGCGATTCATCCCCCATTTTGCTTCTCAGGCTGTGCCCCTCACCAACCTGACAAAAGGGAAAGAGTCTGTCATGGTCAAATGGTCCCCGGAGGCTGAAGCAGCATTCCAGTCATTAAAAACTGCCTTATGTAGCCAGCCAGTGTTGTACTCCCCAGACTTCTCTAAGGACTTTGTTGTACAAACTGATGCATCAGACGTTGGGTTGGGAGCAGTGTTGTCCCAGGTCTGGAACGGGGAAGAGCACCCAGTCATTTACCTCAGCAGGAAATTGAAGTCCCATGAGGTAAATTACGCCACAATTGAGAAGGAGTGTTTAGCTGTGAAGTGGGCTCTAGATTCCCTTCGGTACTATCTATTAGGTAGGCACTTTGACCTGGTAACTGATCACGCTCCTTTAAAGTGGATGGCTCAAAACAAGGAGACCAATAGAAGGATAAATAGGTGGTTCCTGGCCCTACAGGAATTCAACTTTACAGTAAAGCATCGCCCTGGCGTTAAAATGGGGAATGTGGATGCTTTGTCTCGAGTACATGCGTGCCTGACTGCGTGTGTTCCAACCCCAAGGTTGAAACAAGAGGGGGGGGTATGTGACAGCAGGCAGGTAAAATCACCTGGTTGCATCCAGGATGGAAAATATGTATGCCCTAGATTCAGGCTTTATGCTGACTTATACCACTAGGGGGAGTGCTGGGAGTCCTGCAGGGGAAGAGTTAATGAGCCCAGCTGAAGTAAGTGGGCTCATTAAGACCTATAGAAAACACCCCAGCAGGCTTAGGGAGATGCTCCATCCTGGAACCAGTTCTGTGATTGTGTAGACTGGGGAGTGTGGTATCTGAGCTTTGCGGTGAGTTAACGCCTGTGTGGCAAAACTTCTCAAAGAGAGATAGGGGCTGGGGCAGCACAAGGCTGCACCCAGTTGTTAGTTAGGGACACTACGTGTGTAGTAAGCGGTCAAGCTGACCAGGATTTCTTTTCATGTTTCTTTTTGTTTTTCTGTTATTTTTCAATGCATCTAGTCTGAATAAACCGCACCTTTGTTTTTGTTTCACCTACCAAGCTGTCTGCTGTGCCTGATTTTGTGTGGTGAACCCATCCAGGGGGTCACACACACCCGCTGCCGAGCTAACCCCTCACAATAGGCAGTTTGGCACCAATGCGTGTGAACATGCATGCCGATGTGAGGTAATGCACACTGGTGCACAGAAATTTGCCTATGTGTCACTGCCCGCTGCATAGTAACTAGGGGTGCAATGGATCAAAAAACTCACGGTTCGGATCGTTCCTCGGATCAGAGTCACGGATCGGATCATTTTCGGATCAACAAAAAAAAAAAAATATATCCACATCTCCCCACTGTAATACATCCACAT
Organism: Aquarana catesbeiana; assembly: GCF_042186555.1. Lineage (NCBI taxonomy): Eukaryota > Metazoa > Chordata > Amphibia > Anura > Ranidae > Aquarana > Aquarana catesbeiana. The sequence goes on from NC_133335.1 coordinate 162,485,521, forward strand.
GTCCCCCCCCCCCACTGTAATACATCCACATCCCCCCCACTGTAATACATCCACATCCCCCCCACTGTAATACATCCACATCCCCCCCACTGTAATACATCCACATGTCCCCCCCCACTGTAATACATCCACATGTCCCCCCCCCACTGTAATACATCCACATCCCCCCACTGTAATACATCCACATGTCCCCCCCCACTGTAATACATCCACATGTCCCCCCCCCCCACTGTAATACATCCACATGTCCCCCCCCCACTGTAATACATCCACATGTCCCCCCCCCCACTGTAATACATCCACATTTCGTCCCCCCCCCCCACTGTAATACATCCACATTTCCCCCCCCCTCCACTGTAATACATCCACATTTCCCCCCCCCTCCACTGTAATACATCCACATGTCCCCCCCCCTCCACTGTAATACATCCACATGTCCCCCCCCCCTCCACTGTAATACATCCACATGTCCCCCCCCCTCCACTGTAATACATCCACATGTTCCCCCCCCCCCACTGTAATACATCCACATGTCCCCCCCCCACTGTAATACATCCACATGTCCCCCCCCCCACTGTAATACATCCACATGTCCCCCCCCCACTGTAATACATCCACATGTCCCCCCCCCCCACTGTAATACATCCACATGTCCCCCCCCCACTGTAATACATCCACATGTCCCCCCCCTCACTGTAATACATCCACATGTCCCCCCCCCCACTGTAATACATCCACATGTCCCCCCCCACTGTAATACATCCACATGTCCCCCCCCCCCACTGTAATACATCCACATGTCCCCCCCCCACTGTAATACATCCACATGTCCCCCCCCACTGTAATACATCCACATGTCCCCCCCCCCCCCACTGTAATACATCCACATGTCCCCCCCCCCACTGTAATACATCCACATGTCCCCCCCCCACTGTAATACATCCACATGTCCCCCCCCCCCACTGTAATACATTCACATGTCCCCCCCCCCACTGTAATACATCCACATGTCCCCCCCCCCCACTGTAATACATCCACATGTCCCCCCCACTGTAATACATCCACATGCCCCCCCCCCCACTGTAATACATCCACATGTCCCCCCCACTGTAATACATCCACATGTCCCCCCCCCCCACTGTAATACATCCACATGTCCCCCCCCCCCCCTCCACTGTAATACAGCCACATGTCCCCCCGCACTGTATACATTACAGTGCTGTTAGTCTGACCTTAGTGTTAAGAGAAGCCGGCGCCGCCAAGCCAGCCGCCGGACCCACGAGTTGAGGGCGGAGTGATGACGTCAGCACGCAGCTGAGTGCCGCCGGGTGTACCAAGATGGCCGCGGCTCCGGAGCTAGGCCGAAGCCGCGGCCTTTCCTAAAACCCGAGGCCGCGGAGCGCTCCGCGGATCGCGGGTGTGCCGATCCGAACAGCCTGGCCCGTTCGGATCACGGATCGGTGACGATCCGTTGCACCCCTAATAGTAACCCAATCTCGTCTGTGTGCTGATCAGTGGCGGCCGGTCCATAGGGGGTGCCAGGGCGCTGCCCCCCCTACTGTATTCACAAAAAAAAAATTAAAAAAAAAATGTTTTTTTTAAAACTGCCCCTTTAAGAAAAAAAAATGTAAAAAAAATGTGCTTTAACCAAGTGCACTGTGTCCGGGAGCTGGACACAATGCACTATGGGAAGAGCCACGTCAATGCAATCACGAGATTGCAGACGCGGTGCTTCATTGGCGGGGTATCGATCGCGCCGACCAGCATCCGCCCGACCAGGTGCTTTGTTCTCAGTGTGAGAACAAAGTCACTTCCGGCGGGCTACAAAAAGATGGCTGCCGTGAGGACAAATCCCCGTCTGTTCAGTGGAGAACCCTTCTCCACTGAGCACACAGAGAAAACAAGAAAGGAATAGATGGGCCGCCACTGCTGGCTGGTCTCAACACGAGCAGAGGAGTCAGCTGGTGATCGGGACACATTACTGAAGCTGCTAGCAGGTAAGATTAAGCAACTTGTGTTGTGCTCTCAGACCTGCAGCAGCTGTGTAGTGGATCTGGGGAGGAGGAGGGGGAGTGCAGTGAAGGCTTGAAAGAGAAGCTTTTAGCACATTCTGGAGACAGTACATCTGGATGGGGCTGCTAGTGTTAAATGTGTGGCAGGTAGGGGGAGGGGCAGCCTGGCACACAGTGGATAATGCTATGTTATGCTAGTTGTTCAGGCTGTCCTCTCCTCTCATCCAGCTGCATTTACACCCAATCTGAGAGCAGAGACCAGAGCTTCTCCCTGGCAGGGGGAATCTGATCATACTGGTCTGTTTTGCACCCCCCCTAAAATTTTGACCACCAGCCGCCACTGGTGCTGATACAAGTGCATGAGCATTAGTTGCCAGGGAATGACTAGTAGCTGCATGGGAATAAGCAGTAGCTGTGCAAAATTGAGCATTACCTGCACTAGCTGTATTAGCTTCCTGACATGCCAATTTCCTGGATTTCCCTTGCAGCACCGCTGCTCTGGCCCCAGGCTTAGGCCCTTGTCTGTCACCTCCAGACAATATAAAAAAAACTGGGCTAACTTTACTGTTGTCTTATTTTTTAATTCAAAAAAGTATATTTTTTCTTAAAAAAGTGTGCTTGTAAGACCGCTGCATAAATACGGTGTGACAAAGTACGGTGTGACAGAATTGGACACAGCGGGAGCCAATCAGCGGGTCCGGCAGCCGCATGTGCCTGCCGGGACCTGCCGACCGTTTTCTGTAAAGGAAGATTGTCGTCCTGTCAGAGAGGAAGAGCGATATCATGTGTTCCTGCTAATCAGGAACACAGATCTCTCTCTTCCTCCAGTCCGTCCATCCCCCACACAGTTATAAATCACTCCCTAGGGGCACACTTAACCCTTTGAGCTCCCCTGGTGTTAACCCCTTCCCTGCTAGTGTCATTTATACCGTGACAGTGCATTTTTTTAGCACCGATCACTGTATTAGTGTCACTGGTCCCCAAAAAAATGTCACTTAGTGTCAAATTTAGAATAGAACAGTAATATTATGCCAGTGTAGTGCCACATCCAGTATCAAAAGAAAAGGAAAAAAAAGAAAAAAAAATCCCCTAAGGTGGACTTTAAAGGCACACTGTATTTATAGAAAATTGAAAGTATTATAGTACAAAAGTTAATTTATACATAGTTACACATAATAGCTAAAATATGGAATGCATAAACAATTCATAACATTGTTACTATATTTAGACAAGACATATATGAAGTCCCCTTGCAGCCAACGCGTTTCGGAGTAAAGTTTCCTTCTTCTTCAGGGATGTATGAAGAGGAAAAATGTATATGTGTTGTTAGGTGACAGAATGAGTGTATCATTCCATTAAGTTATGTTTTAAAAACAGAAAAGATGAATATATCAGTGATAGCTGGAACTGCTGGTTCTCTACTTCAATAAGAGATATCAAAAGGAGGCTTTGTAAGGCAATATGGGGTCACCCAGAGAGCCGACTCATCGCTCCCTCCATATCCCACAGAGGGGGAATGGCCAGAATATTGCTGGAGAAATCCTGAATATTGCTGATAGCACTTGACCAAGATGAAGGAGAAGATTCTATTTTAAAGAAGGTGAAATCAACTTAAACCAGAGCGTTTAAAGCAAAACGACCGCACATCCTGACATCCAGCAGACTACTTAGTGTCAAATTTGTCTGCCGCAATGTCCCACTAAAAATTGGGGATTGCCTCCATTACTAGTAAAAAAAAAAAAAAAGCCATAAATTTATTCCATAGTTTGTAGACACAATAACTTTTGCACAAACCAATCAATATACGCTTATTGTGATTTTTTTTTTACCAGAAATCTGCAGAAGAAGAATACATATTGGCCTAAATTGATGAAGAAACTCGATTTTTTAAAATGTATTTATTGGATGTGTTTTATAGCAGAAAGTAAAAAATATTGTTTTTTTTTTTTTCAAAATTGTCGGTCTTTTTTTGTTGATAGCGTTTGTTGTTTGGGTACAACATTGCACGACCGTGCAATTGACAGTTAAAGCAACACAGTGCTGTATCGCAAAAAATGGCCTGGTCATTAAGGCTTCATGTACACTGCTGCTGGTAAACGGACGGTTAAGAGCAGTTGGGTCTATGTTATCTTATCAGTACATGTATATAGTTACATAGTAGGTGAGGTTGAAAAAAGACACAAGTCCATCAAGTCCAACCTATGTGTGTGATTATGTGTCAGTATTGCATTGTATATCCCTGTATGTTGTGGTCATTCAGGTGCTTATCTAATAGTTTCTTGAAGCTATCAATGCTCCCCGCTGAGACCACCGCCTGTGGAAGGGAATTCCACATCCTTGCCGCTCTTACAGTAAAGAACCCTCTACGTAGTTTAAGGTTAAACCTCTTTTCTTCTAATTTTAATGAGTGGCCACGAGTCTTGTTAAACTCTCTTCTGCGAAAAAGTTTTATCCCTATTGTGGGGTCACCAGTCCGGTATTTGTAAATTGAAATCATATCCCCTCTCAAGCGTCTCTTCTCCAGAGAGAATAAGTTCAGTGCTCGCAACCTTTCCTCATAACTAAGATCCTCCAGACCCTTTATTAGCTTTGTTGCCCTTCTTTGTACTCGCTCCATTTCCAGTACATCCTTCCTGAGGACTGGTTCCCAGAACTGGACCGCATACTCTAGGTGCGGCCGGACCTGAGTCTTGTAGAGCGGGAGAATTATCGTTTTATCTCTGGAGTTGATCCCTCTTTTAATGCATGCCAATATTCTGTTTGCTTTGTTAGCAGCAGCTTGGCATTGCATGCCATTGCTGAGCCTATCATCTACTAGGACCCCCAGGTCCTTTTCCATCCTAGATTCCCCCAGAGGTTCTCCCCCCAGTGTATAGATTGCATTCATATTTTTGCCACCCAAATGCATTATTTTACATTTTTCTACATTGAACCTCATTTGCCATGTAGTTGCCCACCCCATTAATTTGTTCAGGTCTTTTTGTAAGGTTTCCACATCCTGCGGAGAAGTTATTGCCCTGCTTAGCTTAGTATCGTCTGCAAATACAGAGATTGAACTGTTTATCCCATCCTCCAGATCGTTTATGAACAAATTAAATAGGATTGGTCCCATGCACAGAACCCTGGGGAACCCCACGACCCACCCCTGACCATTCCGAGTACTCCCCATTTATCACCACCCTCTGAACTCGCCCTTGTAGCCAGTTTTCAATCCATATACTCACCCTATGGTCCATGCCAACGGACCTTATCTTGTACAGTAAACGTTTATGGGTAACTGTGTCAAATGCTTTTGCAAAATCCAGATACACCACGTCTACGGACCTTCCTTTATCTAGATGGCAACTCACCTCCTCATAGAAGGTTAATAGATTGGTTTGGCACGAACGATTCTTCATGAATCCATGCTGATTACTGCTAATGATACCGTTCTTATTACTAAAATCTTGTATATAGTCCCTTATCATCCCCTCCAAGAGTTTACATACTATTGATGTTAGGCTAACTGGTCTGTAATTCCCAGGGATGTATTTAGGGCCCTTTTTAAATATTGGTGCTACATTGGCTTTTCTCCAATCAGCTGGTACCATTCCAGTCAGTAGACTATCTGTAAAAATTAGGAACAACGGTCTGGCAATCACTTGACTGAGTTCCCTAAGTACCCTCGGATGCAAGCCATCTGGTCCCGGTGATTTATTAATGTTAAGTTTCTGAAGTCTAATTTTAATTCTGTCCTCTGTTAACCATGGAGGTGCTTCCTGTGTTGTGTCATGAGGATAAACACTGCAGTTTTGGTTACTGAAGCCCCCCGATTTACACGTGAAGACTGAGGAGAAGAATACATTCAATACCTTCGCCATCTCCCCATCCTTTGTAACCAGATGTCCTTCCTCATTCTTTATGGGGCCAATATGGTCTGTCCTCCCTTTTTTACTGTTTACATTCTTAACCACTTCAGCCCCGGAAGGTTTTACCCCCTTCCTGACCAGAGCACTTTTTACAATTCGGCACTGCGTCGCTTTAACTGCTAATTGCGCGGTCATGCAATGCTGTACCCAAACGAAATTTGCATCCTTTTCTTCCCACAAATAGAGCTTTCTTTTGATGGTATTTGATCACCTCTGCCGTTTTTATTTTTTGCGCTATAAACGGAAAAAGACCGAAAATTTTGAAAAAAAATTATATTTTCTACTTTTTGTTATATAAAAAAATCCAATAAACTCAATTTTAGTCATACATTTAGGCCAAAATGTATTCGGCCATATGTCTTTGGTAAAAAAAATGTCAATAAGCGTATATTTATTGGTTTGCGCAAAAGTTATAGCGTCTACAAACTAGGGTACATTTTCTGGAATTTACACAGCTTTTATTTTATGACTGCCTATGTCATTTCATGAGGTGCTAAAATGGCAGGGCAGTACAAACCCCCCCCCCCCAAATGACCCCATTTTGGAAAGTAGACAACCCAAGGAAATTGCTGAGAGGCATGTTGAACCCATTGAATATTTATTTTTTTTGTCCCAAGTGATTGAATAATGACAAAAAAAAAAAAAATTACAAAAAGTTGTCACTAAATGATATATTGCTCACACAGGCCATGTGCATATGTGGAATTGCACCCCAAAATACATTTAGCTGCTTCTCCTGAGTACGGAGATACCACAAGTGTGGGACTTTTTGGGAGCCTAGCCGCGTACGGGGCCCCGAAAACCAAGCACCGCCTTCAGGATTTCAAAGGGCATACATTTTTGATTTCACTCCTCACTACCTATCACAGTTTTGAAGGCCATAAAATGCCAAGATGGCACAAAACCCCCCCAAATGACCCCATTTTGGAAAGTAGACACCCCAAGCTATTTGCTGAGAGGCATGTTGAGTCCATGGAATATTTTATTTTTTGACACAAGTTGCGGGACTGTGACAATTTTTTTTTTTTTTTTTTGCACAAAGTTGTCACTAAATGATATATTGCTCACACAGGCCATGGGCATATGTGGAATTGCACCCCAAAATACATTTAGCTGCTTCTCCTGAGTACGGGGATACCACATGTGTGGGACTTTTTGGGAGCCTAGCCGCGTACGGGCCCCCGAAAACCAAGCACCGCCTTCAGGATTTCTAAGGGCGTAAAGTTGTGATTTCACTCCTCACTACCTATCACATTTTTGAAGGCCATAAAATGCCCAGATGGCACAAAACCCCCCCAAATGACCCCATTTTGGAAAGTAGACACCCCAAGCTATTTGCTGAGAGGCATGTTGAGTCCATGGAATATTGTATATTTTGACACAAGTTGCGGGAAAGTGACAATTTTTTTTTTTTGCACAAAGTTGTCACTAAATGATATATTGCTCAAACATGCCATGGGCATATGTGGAATTACACCCCAAAATACATTCTGCTGCTTCTCCTGAGTACGGGGATACCACATGAGTGGCACTTTTTGGGAGCCTAGCTTCATACGGGGCCCCAAAATCCAATCACCGCCTTCAGGATTTCTAAGAGCGTTAATTTTTGATTTCACTCCTCACTACCCATCACAGTTTTGAAGGCCATAAAATGCCAAGATAGCACAAAACCCCCCCAAAATGACCCCATTTTGGAAAGTAGACACCCCAAGCTATTTGCTGAGAGGCATGGTGAGTATTTTGCAGCTCTCATTTGTTTTTGAAAAAGAAGAAAGACAAGAAAAACATATTTTTTTTTTTTCTTTTTTCAATTTTCAAAAGTTTGTGACAAAAAGTGAGGTCTGCAAAATACTCACTATACCTCTCAGCAAATAGCTTTGGGTGTCTATTTTCCAAAATGGGGTCATTTGGCGGGGTTTGTGCCATCTGGGCATTCCATGGCCTCCGAAACTGTGATAGGCAGTGAAGATTGAAATCAAAAATTTACGCCCTTAGAAAGCCTGAAGGTGGTGCTTGGTTTTCGGGGTCCCGTACGCGGCTAGGCTCCCAAAAAGTCTCACACATGTGGTATCCCCGTACTCAGGAGAAGCAACAGAATGCATTTTGGGGTGTAATTTCACATATTCCCATGGCATGTTTGAGCAATATATCATTTAGTGACAACTTTGTGCAAAAAAAAAAAAAAAATTGTCTTTTTCCCGCAACTTGTGTCACAATATAAAATATTCCATGGACTCGACATGCCTCTCAGCAAATAGCTTGGGGTGTCTACTTTCCAAAATGGGGTCATTTGGGGGGGGGGGTTTGAACTGTCCTGGCATTTTATGCACAACATTTAGAAGCTTATGTCACACATCACCCACTCTTCTAACCACTTGATCAGTACTGCTTGGACCTTGGACCTTGAAGAAGGGGACATACCCCGAAAGCTTGTCCTGAAAAATTGTATGTTAGTGCAAATAAAAAAAGTATCACGGACAGTACTCAATTTTCTCAACCACTTGAAGACAAAGCCCTTTCTGACACTTTTTGTTTACATGAAAAAATTATTTTTTTTTGCAAGAAAATTACTTTGAACCCCCAAACATTATATATTTTTTTAAAGCAAATGCCCTACAGATTAAAATGGTGAGTGTTTCATTTTTTTTTTCACACAGTATTTGCGCAGTGATTTTTAAAACGCATTTTTTGGGGAAAAAAACACACTTTTTGAAATTTGAATGCACCAAAACACACTATATTGCCCAAATGTTTGATGAAATAAAAAATATGATCTTAGGCCGAGTACATGGATACCAAACATGACATGCTTTAAAATTGCGCACAAACGTGCAGTGGCAACAAACTAAATACATTTTTAAAAGCCTTTAAAAGCCTTTACAGGTTACCACTTTAGATTTACAGAGGAGGTCTACTGCTAAAATTACTGCCCTCGATCTGACCTTTGCGGTGATACCTCACATGCATGGGGCAATTGCTGTTTACATTTGACGCGAGACCGACGCTTGCGTTTGCCTTTGCGCTAGAGCAGGGGGGGGACAGGGGTGCTTTTTTTTTTTTTTTTTTTTTTCTTTATTAATTTTTTGATTTTTTATCTTATTTTTAAACTGTTCCTTTCATTTTTATTTTTTTTTAATCATTTTTATTGTTATCTCAGGGAATGTAAATATCCCCTATGATAGCAATAGGTAGTGACAGGTACTCTTTTTTGAAAAAATTGGGGTCTATTAGACCCTAGATCTCTCCTCTGCCCTCAAAGCATCTGACCACACCAAGATCGGTGTGATAAAATGCTTTCCCAATTTCCTAATGGCGCTGTTTACATCCGGCGAAATCTAAGTCATGAAATGCTCGTAGCTTCCGGCTTCTTAGGCCATAGAGATGATTGGAGCCATTCTGGTCTCTGATCAGCTCTATGGTCAGCTGGCCGAATCACCGGCTGCATTCTCAGGTTCCCTGTTGGGACAGGAGAGCCAGAGAAAAACATGGAAGACAGTGGGGGGGGGGGGGAATCCTTCCCACTGCTTGTAAAAGCAGTCTAGAGGATAATTAGCCGCTAGGATTGCTTTTACATGAAAGCCGACCGCTGGCTGAAAAGAATGATACCAAGATGATACCTAAACCTGCAAGCATCATTCTGGTATAACCACTCAAAGTCCAGCAACATACCAGTACGTTGCTGGTCCTTGTATTGTAAACTTTTTTTTCATGCAGCCTGTGGGTTGAACGGAAAAAAGATATTGATCGGTGGGTATGCCCACCATTAGAATACCTCCCTTCATCCGCCCACTTCTAATGATGGGCATACATGCACCATTTATATATGCCGAAGCATGGGGGCATCCTCCCGCAAAAGGCAGGAGCAAATTGCTCCTCCACCCACTGCTGCCCCCACGCTTCGGCATATATGCTGAAGTATGTAACTGTGGTGGTGAAATCACCTCCGACAGCGCTGGAGTCACGGCTTTATATATTGTGGGAGCAAACGCTGTTGCTGTCAAGATAAATAAATCCGCTCTGCAGCTGAATGGCGTACCTGAAAACAAAAAAGTGGTTAACAATAAGAAAAACAAAGTATAAAAAAATTGCATACCTATAAAGCAAACATGATAAAAACATAACAATAAAACATTGCAGTATAGAATACAATAAAAAAGAGCAGAACAATAGAGAGAGAATAGAGAGAGAGAACAATAAAACGACAACTATTTTTGGTTTTTTTATTTTATATTTTTTTTGTATTTTTATTTTTTTATTTTTTTTTTATTTTTTTAACACTTTTTTTTAGTAACTTTAACTTTTAACTGTAACTGTACCAGGTTTGGGTCTCTCAAAATGCGATGGCATCTTTGGAGACCCTGTGTTAGTGTGCCTAGTCTGTGCAGTGCTGAACCCTACGCTAATACTCCACTAGTGTATGGTAGCGTTCAAAACATTCACCAATGCATAGACCAGGATTGTCAGGACAGGAGGGACAACAATACCGGGTGTCACGCCTAAATCCGCGCTTGCTGCAGACACGACATCTTTTTTAGGGGGCTCGTTGGGTAGGGGTACTCTGGAGGACATAAGGAAAATGCCTCCCATGCAGCCGGCTTACTGCATTTGGATTGGGAAGGTGAGGTGGAGCACCATCTGGAAACAGAAGGGCTCTGACAATCTCTTCCTGGAATTTAAGGAAGGATCCAGTCCGTCCTGAAGCTCTGTATAGCACATGAGCATTCAGCAAAGCCAATTGAAATAAATAAACAGACACTTTTTTTGTACCAGCATCTGGCCTTACGGGCAACTAGGTACGGCGCCAACAACTGGTCGTTGAGGTCCACCCCTCCCATATTAAGGTTGTATTCGTGGACACAGAGGGGTTTCTCCACAACACCAGTCGCCGTAATAATTTGGGTCGTCGTGTCTGCATGAAGGGAGGTAAGAACGAAAACATTCTTATTGTCCCTCCACTTCATAGCGAGCAAATTATTATACTTCAAGCAGGCTCTCTCCCCCAGCCTAAGACGGGACTCTACAAGCCGCTGGGGAAAGCCCCGGCGATTAGGTCGCACGGTGCCACATGCTCCAATCTGATGATCAAACAAGTGACTAAAAAGTGGCACGCTCGTATAATAATTGTCCACGTACAAGTGGTACCCCTTTCCGAATAAGGGTGACACCAAGTCCCACACTATCTTGCCAGCGCTTCCTATGTAGTCAGGGCAGTTTATCGGCTCTACGTGACTATCTTTTCCCTCGTAAACCATAAATCTACATGTATAGCCTGTGGCCCTGTCACAGAGCTTATACATCTTGACCCCGAATGACAAGCGGCCAGAAAATGTAATCAGGGACTCATCAACGCAGACAACTTGATGGGGAGTAAACAAGTCTGCAAAACACTGGTTGAAGTGGTTTACGAGGGGCCGAATTTTGTAGAGCCGATCGTATGCAGGGTCTCCACGAGGACGACAGAGTTCATTGTCGTTGAAGTGCATGAACCGCAAAATCTGCTCGTATCGTGCCCTGGTCATGGAGGCAGAGAACACGGGCATATGGTGAATTGGGTCAGTGGACCAATATGACCACAACTCACTCTTTTTGGTTATGCCCATGAGGAGGGAAAGGCCCAGAAAGATCTTAAATTCGGAGACCGTAATTGGTCTCCAATCTCTGGCAAGGGAGGACTGGGGAATAGTGGCGATGTGTTGACCAGCGTACAAATTGCTTTGGTCCACAATAGATCTATAGAGATCTTCGGTGAAAAACAGTGAATAAAAATCCAGTGGCGTAAAGTCAACTGTTTCCACCTGAATTCCGGGTTGGCCAGTGAAAGGGGGAAGTACGGGTGCTGCAGAAGTGGTGGGTTCCCAATTCGGATTGGCGAATGCAGCAGGAAGGGCACTATGGGCAGGACGGGCCTGTGTTCGTCTTCTTCTTGGTGGCAGCGGGACACTACTTGTGCTTACCACCTCGCCAGCTTGAACTGCACTTATGGGACTCGCCACGTCACCACGTGATACTGCAGTGCTGGATGTACGACCAGGGTGTACTAGGCCGCTGGTGCTTGCCAGTTCACCAGAAGGAGTAGCGGCACTAGTACTTCTCTGCTCCATACGAGAGCCCTGCGGTTCTTGCACTTCAAGGACAGAAGAAGTTCGGGGTCTGGTACGCCTGACCCTAGCAGGGACTCCGTCGTCAGAGCTATCTGTCATGGAGCCGCTGTCCTCTACAGGTTCGTATTCTGAGCCTGAACTTGACAGATGAGTGACTTCCTCTTCACTATCTGTCATATTCAGAAATGTGTAGGCCTCTTCACTAGTGTACCTTCGATTTGCCATTTTGGGCTCTAAATTTAGGGGTACACTAGTGAGACTCACAGGCAAAAAAGCTCCTGACTGTTAGCGACTGATTCAAAACGCTACCAAAAAACTGTTAGCGATCGCAGGGATCAGGCCTGACTCTGCGAACGCTGCAGTTATGTGTGCTTAGTGTTTTGTAAGTGTCAGTTATCGATCGATACTGCACTTGGGTGGGCTGGGCTGGGCTGGGCCAAGGGGCAAAACGCAGGTGTTAGCAGGTATCTGGGCTGATCCCGCTAACACTGTGTTTCAGGGAACCCTAAACTGCTGGGGAGTATAGATCTGATCGGATCAGATATCGATCCGTTCAGATACTATAGCACTAAGGGAGGTGTATGCTGCGTGCGTGGGTTTTAGCGGTACTGGCGCTAACCTGACGCTGCCTGGGGCGACGCAGACCTTATCGGATAACCTAAAAACTTAACTTATATCACCGCCGGGCAATTAGGGGGTTAAACCTTTATAAGGTAATAAACGGCGGGTGCCCTAAAACTATAATAAACTATAATAAACTGTAATAAACTATAATAAACTACAAAAAACAAACTAGCTAACCAGCGTCACCCGTAACACTTATACGGTGATCGCTGGTGAAAGGGTTAACTAGGGGGCAATCAAGGGGTTAAAACCTTTAGCAGGTAGTATATGGGGGTCCCTGTCGCTATAAAACACTGACAGCGAACCTAAATACTTACCTCCCTAGCTAGCGTCACCTGTGTCACTAATACAGCGATCAGAAAAACGATCGCTTAGCGACACTGGTGACGGGGGGTAATCAAGGGGTTAACTTTTATTAGGGGGGGTTAGGGGGGTACCCTGGACCTAAAGGGGGGTACCCTAGACCTAAAGGGGGCTAACCTAACTGCCCTAACACTTGTAACTGACACAAACTGACACCAATGCAAAAAAAAAAAACTGCTATTGGTGTCAGAGTGACAGGGGGTACAGGGGGGTGATCGGGGGGTGATCGGGGGGTGACTGGGGGGTGAAAATTGTGCCTGCGTGTTCTACTGTAAGTGTAGTGTTGGTGCACTTACTTGGATGTCTTCTCTCCTCTGCGCCGGGACGAAAAGACCGCCTCGAGGAGGGATGACATCACTTCCTTTCCCTCTGTTTACATTACAGAGGGAAAGGAAGCGTTTTCATTCGCCGGGAGCGATCGGGAGGGGGTGGCCAACAATGGATGGCCTCCCCCTCACCTCTCATCGCCCGCGAACGAGAGCCGACCGCCTATGGCACCGGGGGGGGTCCGATTGGACCCCCCACCCGCGGGAGGCAGATCACGTACGGGTACGTGATTCTGCCTGCCCGTGCCATTCTGCCGCAGTATATATGCGTTAGGCGGTCGGCAAGTGGTTAAAGAATTTCTTGGGATTTTTTTTGCTCTCCTCCGCTATGTGTCTTTCATGTTCTATCTTAGCTGTCCTAATTGCACCCTTACATTTCCTGTTGCATTCTTTATAAAGTCTAAATGCTGAGGATGATCCTTCAACCTTGTATTTTTTGAAGGCCTTCTCCTTTGCTTTTATATGCATTTTTACATTGGAGTTAAGCCATCCAGGACTTTTGTTCGCTCTTTTAAATTTATTACCCAATGGGATACATTGGCTAATGCCCTTATTTAATATGCTCTTAAAGCAAACCCATCTCTCCTCCGTATTCTTTGTTCCTAATATTTTATCCCAATTTATGCCTTTTAGCAAGGTTTGTAGTTTAGGGAAGTTGGCTCTTTTGAAATTCAGTGTCTTTGTATTCCCTTTATGTTTCCTATTTGTGTGATTTATACTGAAACTAAATTGACCTGTGATCGCTGTTACCTAAATTGCCCCGTATTTCCACATGCGTGATCAGGTCTGTATTGTTGGTAATCAGCAGATCCAGTAATGTTTTATTTCTAGTTGGTGCGTCTACCATCTGACCCATAAAATTGTCCTGCAAGACATTAAGGAACTAGCGAGCCTTAAATGAATGCGCGGTTCCCTCCGCCCAGTCTATGTCTGGATAATTAAAATCCCCCATTATGATAACACTTTCCATCCTTGCTGCTAATCCAATTTGTGATAGGAGATCCGTCTCCACTTCCTCCCTCAGGTTAGGGGGCCTATAGCATACTGCCAGTATTATTTTCCCTTTAGCTTCATTCCTTTGGAGCTTTACCCATAAGGATTCCACCTCCTCTCTAGCTCCCTCAGTGATGTCATCTCTCACATTCACTTGTACATTATTCTTGATATATAGGCATACCCCTCCCCCTTTTTTACCCTCTCTATCCTTGCGGTATAGGGTATACCCTTGGATGTTTGCCAGCCAATCATGAGAGCTGTTGAACCAGGTCTCTGAAATTCCCACAAAATCCAAATCCTCCTCGTACAACAGTATCTCTAGTTCACCCATCTTGTCCGCCATGCTCCTGGCATTGGTGAACATGCCACATAGTTTAGACCGGTCGCATATTGTCCTCGTATTGGGTGTTTCGAGATTGCAACTAGGACTTGCTACTATACTCACCTTGTGTTTTTGTGCTTTGGTTAACCTACCACTAATGCCCCCAATACTACCCTCTGGAATATCTTCCGCGCTGGCTCTCTCTGCCTCTGGACCCTCCCCCCCATTGCCTAGTTTTGTACACTCAGTTGTTTATAGTAGTTTCTAGGCAGTTGAGTTTACAAGCATTTTTTGGAAAGCAAAAAAAATATGCGTTCAGGACGGATGTTCTGAGGAATTTGAAAAGGCTAAATGCTTGTAAACGCGGTAATTCGATTTTAGCTGTGCTTTGTTTACAGGCGTTTTTAATGGAGATACATTTTTGACTATTTGCAAAAAAAAAAAAAGCTTCTAAATGCTAAACGCAACTAAACATAGCATGTAAACGCGGCTAAACTGACATTGAGGAGAGGTTTTAAAATGTCCCGTGTACATTAACCACTTCCATACCGCACAAATTCCAGCACTCCTCTCCTACATGTAAAAATCATAATTTCTTTTTCATACATCATGGGACACAGAGTTAGGTTAATATTCATTACCTACTGGATTATACTTAATTTCCAGGTGAATGGACACTGGTAGACCAAAGGTCTTTAGACAGGACGTGATCCCCTTTATAACCCCTCCCGTACAGGAAGTACTTCAGTTTTTTACCAGTGTCTCTGAGCTACAGGTCTCTAGTCCCACAAATGGTTCTTAAATGAATCAAGGGATTGGCCGATCGGATCCATTTGACACAGGCTTTATATGCTTAGATAAATGGTACCCGAGCCTCGCAAAGAAGACTCAAGATCCTGAGAGGTTTTGCCTGTAATGCGGCCTCCGGGCGCTGGACTCTGCAAAGTGGAATCCTGGACACTACAACGCTAAGGCATTCCTGCAGGGTGCTGTACAGGTTCAAGTCAGTGAACCCTAAACATGAAAAGGGTACCCAGTCTTTGAAGGTCCTCAGGTGACAGGAACCCGCCGTGAAGGGTGAAGATTGGGCTCTTAGTTTCAAAGCTGCCCTGCGCCTGGACGGGTAAGTAAAACCCCTTTATTATTACTGTGGGGTGTCCCACAATAATAATAATAACATAGAGGCTGGACACCTGTGTGCTGTGACCATACGGGGGAGTTTTTGGGCTAGCTGCGGGTGTTTGCAAAGTGTACCTTTTTTGCTGTTTTTTACCTGTATGATGGCGCACAACGGTGCACAATTTTGAATTGGTTCGCCTTTATTCGCAAAAGAGCCGCTGGGCTCAGCAGCTTTTGTTTGCATAGCATACTAGCTCATTATGAATGACTTACCTGAGATCGAAGCCCCCGCAGCAGTCCTCGTTCACCGATGACATCGGCACATGCAAATTCAGGGATATCTCCTAAACCGTGCAGGTTTAGGAGATATCCAGTGTAGCTACAGGTAAGCCTAATTATAGGCTTGCCTGTAGTATAAAGTGGTTGTAAAGGGTTTACAACCACTAAGAACTGGTCAGCCGAGCTTCCTTGTAAGAAGTTATTGGCAGGTTTCTCCTTTCATGGGGAACGATTAGTTGGACAAATATATCCAGAAGATTTCCAGAGGGAAGAGTTCTCTACATGCTGTGAAGAAAGGCACCAGGCGTCCCTCGTTTAAAACCTCAAGGACTGCCTCCTCAAATGTCTCAGCGCCAAGGCAGTTCCGCCGCCAACAGGGCGCTAGGGCCAGGGGCAAACCACAAGGCCAGGGCCAGAAAGAGCCCTGGGTCCAAAATTCTTCTAAACCCAGCACCAAGCCCTCCTTTTGAGGGGATGCCCCCACTCCATCAGGTGGGGGAAGGCTGCTGCACTTTGTGGACATTTGGAGAACAATAGTTCAGGATGGGTGGGTCACCTCAACTATATCCCGCGCTTTACAAACTGGAGTTACGGGGAGTTCCCCCTCCTCGTTTTTAAGACCCAGCGTTTCCTCTGATCCTCCAAAAAGAGACTTATTGCTTCAGGCACTACATCATTTAGTGCATCAAGGAGTGATTGTAGAGGTTCCTGTACCCGAAAAAGGGCATGGGGTTTTACTCAATCAGTGGTGGCTGGTACTCAAAATTTTTGGGGGGGCGGAAACAAACTGAAAAAAAAAAACCCCAATTTCAGCCACTGTACCAAACGCAGCCACTGTGCCCATCAAACGCAGCCACTGTGCCCATCAAACGCAGCCACTGTGCCATCAAATGCAGCCACTGTGCCCATCAAACGCTGCCACTGTGCCCATTAAATGCTGCCACTGTGCCCCAAATGTTGCCACTGTACCCCCCACCATCTGCCTGCCACTTATCTTGTCTTGGGTGGGCAGCGGGTGACGGCGGCAGGCGGCAAGCGTTGTTCGGTGTCCTCCATTTCTTCCCTAACCCCGATGTCTTCTCCCGCCCGCTCCTCCTCTCGTCCTCTGCTATGATTGGACGCCTGATAGGCGTCCAATCACAACGCCTGTCATTTCAGCCAATCAGGTGACAGGTAACACAGACCCGGTAACCTGATTGACTGAGAGGCGGTTCAATGTTAGCACAGCGAATTCCTTCACTTTGCTAACATACAGCTGAGTGAGAGGCGAACTCACATTTTTGGGCGCCTATTAGAGCCTATGGCTCTAATCAGGTGCTTCCAAAAAACACCCCCGTTGGTGTAATTCAGATGCCAGCACCCGAAAATGGGCCGGGCACCTGAAAAGGGGGTTTCAGCAGCAACCATAGATAGATTCATGCAATGCATGAATCTATCTATGGTGATTTACATGGGGAAAGCCACAGTGAAGTCCCCGTGTGTCAGAGGAGGGCAGGGTCACCGGGTGGCCCCACCCTCCATTATATAAGAAGTGTCAGAAGAACTGAAGCGTCACACAGCGGAAGACTCCCACTGAGGCAGATCGTGCGGACGGAGCTGAGAAGAAGCCGGAAGATGCGGGACAAGAAGAACGGAGGAAGAAGAAGATGGAGAAGGAGAAAATGGAGGAAGAAGAAGAACACCGAAGGAAGACCAGAAGAAAGAAGATGGAAGAAAAAGAAATTAATAAAGGACTTGTCAAAAACTGTCTCTTGTGTTTAACATTTTTGACACTTTTTTTGTGAAATGTTAGGGGTACATTTGTACCCCATTACCAATTCACACAGGGGGGGCCGGGATCTGGGGGACCCCTTGTTAAAGGGGGCTTCCAGATTCCGATAAGCCCCCCGCCCACAAACCCCCACAACCACCAGGCAAGGGTTGTGGGAATGAGGCCCTTCTACCCATCAACATGGGGACAAGGTGCTTTGGGGGGCTACCCCAAAGCACCCTCCCAATGTTGAGGGCACGTGGCCCTGGTACGGTTCAGGAGGGGGGTGCTCTCTTGTCCCCCCCTCTTTTCCTGCAGCCTGCCAGGTTGCGTGCTTTGATAAGGGTCTGGTATGGATTTTTGGGTGGACACCACGCCATTTTTTTTTTTTAATTTTGGCGCGGGGTTCCCCTTAAAATCCATACCAGATCTGAAGGGTCTGGTATGGATTTTGAGGGGGACCCCCACACCATTTTTTTTTAAATTTTGGCGTTTTATGTATTACTTTGGGGAGATGCAGAATAGAATACTGCAATCACCGAGCAGCTAATGATATCACTTGTGGTGATTTCAGTCCTCTTGCAAACCTGGCCTGTTAGTAGGCCCTGAGGACAGGGTTGATGACCACTGGTCTAAAGTATTTAGGTCTGATCCTAGATACGGTCCAAGCAAGAGTATTCTTGCCTCCCGCAAGGATCTGTGCCCTGAAGGATGAGGTGCATCAGATAAGGGGCACCAGACAACCCTCCATTTGGCTCTGTATGAGTCTTCTAGGGAGGATGGTATCCTTCTTTGAGGCAGTGCCCTATGCCCAGTTACATTCCATGGCCTCTACAACAAAACATCTTGTTGGCTTGGAACAGGAAAGGACAAGCCCTGGATTATCCAATGTTTTTATCTGCTCGGGCAAGTTTAAGCCTAAACTGGTGGCTTCGGGATCAGAACCTGCGAAAGGGAAGATCCTTCCTCCCAGTAACTTGGAGAGTACTGACTACAGATTCCAGTCTCTCAGGCTGAGGAGCAACCCTAGAAGGGCTCACAGCTCAAAGGAAATGGTCAAGGACAGAACAGATCCTGCCCATCAATGTCCTGGAATTACGGGCAGTACGTCTAGCCCTACTGTCCTGGACGATGGAGCTTCAGGACTGCCCTATCAGGATTCAGTCTGACAATGCCACTATATAAACTACCAAGGTGGTACCAGGAGTCGTTCAGCTCTGAAGGAGGTGAACCACATTCTAGCCTGGACAGAAGGACATGTGCCGATTCTATCGACATTCCATATCCCGGGAGTAGAGAACTGGAAGGCAGTTTATCTCAGCCGCCAGCAGATCTGCCCCTGGGGAATGGTCCCTACACTCAGGGGTGTTTCAGGAAATATGCCAATGTTGGGGATGGCCAGAGGTCGACCTACTGGCATCCAGGTTCAACAACAAGCTACAGCAGTTTGTGTCTCGAACAAAAGATCCTCGGGCAATTGGAGCAGATGCTCTGGTAGTTCCATGGAACCAGTACTCCCTGGTTTATGATTTCCCTCCGATCCCTCTCCTTCCACATTTGTTGCGCAGGTTTCGGAGAAAGGGAGTTCCAGTCATTCTGGTGGCACCAGCTTTGCCCAGAAGGCCCTGGTTCCCGGAGATTGTGAGACTGACAATAGAGGCCACGGACGCTTCCACATCACCCCGATCTACTGTCTCAAGGTCCTATATTCCACCCCAATTTACAGTTTCTAAATTTGACAGCATGGCTATTGAAGCCAGGGTGTTAAAGGACTGTGACATCTCAAGACCAGTGGTGTCTACCCTAATGAATGCTAGAAAAGCTGTCACTAGGAAGATCTATCATAAGGTCTGGAAGACTAATGCCCCGTACACGTGATCGGACATTTTGACAACAAAATCCATGGATTTTTTCCGGATGTTGGCTCAAACTTGTCCTGCATACAGACGGTCACACAAAGTTGTCGGAATTTACGAACGTCAAGAACGCGGTGGCATACAACACGTAAGACGAGCCGAGAAAAATGAAGTTCAATAGCCAGTGCGGCTCTTCTGCTTGATTCCGAGCATGCGTGGCACTTTGTACGTCAGAATTGTGTACACACGATCGGAATTTGCGCAAACAGATTTTGTTGTCGGAAAATTTGAGAAATTCCGATGGAAATTGTCCGATAGAGCCTACACACGGTCGGAATTTCCGACAACAAGCTCCGATCGCACATTTTACGTTGGAAAATCCGACCGTGTGTACAAGACATCACAGTGCCTTGCAAAATTATTCACCCCCTTGGCTTTTTACCTATTTTGTTACATTACAGCCTTTAGTTCAATGTTTTTTTAATCTGAATTATATGTGATGGATCAGAACACAATAGTCTATGTTGGTGAAGTAAAATGTCTGGCGCAAACCCAACACATCACATCACCCAAAGAACACCATTTCAGCAGTCGGGACTAAGAAACTGGTCAGAGTTGAGGGAAAGATGGATGGTGCTAAATACAGGGATATTCTTGAGCAAAACCTGTACCACTCTGTGTGTGATTTGAGGCTAGGACGGAGGTTCACCTTCCAGCAAGACAATGACCCCAAACACACTGCTAAAACAACACTTGAGTGGTTTAAGGGGAAACATGTAAACATGTTGGAATGGCCTAGTCAAAGCCCAGACCTCAATCCAATAGAAAATCTGTGGTCAGACTTAAAGATTGCTGTTCACAAGCGCAAACCATCCAACTTGGAAGGAGCTGGAGCAGTTTTGCAAGGAGGAATGGGCAAAAATCCCAGTGGTAAGATGTGGCAAGCTCATAGAGACTTATCCAAAGTGACTTGGAGCTGTGATAGCTGCAAAAGGTGGCTCCACAAAGTACTGACTTTAGGGGGTGAATAGTTATGCACATTGACTTTTTCTGTTATTTTGTCCTATTTGTTGTTTGCTTCACAATAAAGAAAAAAAAATCTTCAAAGTTGTGGGCATGTTCTGTAAATTAAATGATGCAAATCCTCAAACAATCCATGTTGATTCCAGGTTGTGAGGCAACAAAACACAAAAAATGCCAAGGGGGTGAATACTTTTGCAAGGAACTATATATTGCTTGGTGTGAAGCCAAAAAATGGCATCTTGGGAAATACGGGATTGGGAGAATTCTCTCTTTTCTACAGTCAGCTGTGGAAATCAAATTGGCTTTGAGTACAATCAGAGTTTAAGTTTCGGCCCTATCAGTATTCTTCCAAAGGCCTTTAGCCTCCCATTCACTGATCCAAAGCTTTATGCAGAGGGCAACTCGCTTGCTTCCCAGCATTAGGTCACCTGCGTGTCCTTGGGACTTGAACTTGGTGCTGTTACAGAAACAACCATTTGACCCTATCCAGGAAATTCCATTAGACTTGCTGTCACGCAAGCTAGCCTTCCTGACCCTTCCTGTCCCTCACCTCGGTTAGAAGGATGTGGAGTTGGCGGCCCTTTCGTGCAGGAAACCATACTTGATCCTTCACCACGACAGGGTTGTGTTACAACCTGTTCCATGTTTTTTGCCAAAAGAGGTGTCGGCCTTTCATTTAAATCAGGACATTATATTACCTTCTTTTTTCTCTCAGCCTCGTTAGGCGGAAGAGAGATGACTGCATTCTTTGGACGTTGTCCGGGCAGTCAAGCTTTATTTGTCAAAAAAAAAAAAAAAAAAACGTCTTTTAACACAATGTTTTTGTACTCCAGTTCATGTTATGACCCTAATTGTCAGTATTAATATTTTTTGTAACAATAAAACTATTTATTACATTATAATTTTTTCAGTTTGCTAATTACCATATTACTGACTGCTAAAAACCCCCCTGGGGGATTTTCCGTTTTTTTTTTTTTTTTATTATTCATTATCTAGGGTGTGCAGCCCCCTTTTTTGTCTTTACGCCTGCGAGTGTCCTTTCTTCACAGCTTTATTTGTCTAGATCTGCAGAGATCCAAGGATCAGACTCCTTTTTTTTTTTTTTTTTTTTTTTTTTTTAGCAAAAGGACCCAAGAAGGGGCAGGCAGCTTCCAAAGCTTACACTGCCAATTGGGTCCATCAATTGGTCATTCAGGCCTATGGTCTGAAACGTAAAGCTCCTCCCTTCAGGGTGAGAGATCATTGTACAAAGCGTGTAGGAACCTCCTGAGCTTTTTGCCATCAGGTATCTGTGGCTCAGATTTGTAAGGCTGCCACCTGGTCTTCAGTGCATACGTTCACAAAATTTTACCAAGTGGATCTTCGAGCAGCTGAGCATTCGGCTTTCAGCCGCAGTGTACTGCGGGCTGCCGTATAAGGTCTGATGGCTATTGTTTCGCATGGTGTCTCCCTCCCCTCAAGGCTATTGCTCTGGGACATCCCAATAGGTAATGACTATTAGCCTAACTCTATGTCCCATGATGTATGAAAAAGAAAATAGGATTTTTTCATCATACTTACCTGTAAAATCCTTTTATTTGAGTACATCATGGGACACAGAGGTCCCTCCCCTCTTTTTTGAGGATTTAGTGCTTGCTACAAAACTGAAGTACTTCCTGTGTGGGAGGGGTTATATAGGGGATCACTTCCTGTCTAAAGACCTTTGGTCTACCAGTGTCCATTCACCTGGAGATGAAGTATAACCCAGCAGGTAATGAATATTAGCCTAACTCTGTGTCCCATGATGTACTCAAAGACAGGGATTTTACAGGTAAGTATGATTAAAAAAATCCTATTTTTTTTTTTGCTAGAAAATTACTCAGAACCCCCAAACATTATATATATATTTTTTAACAGATACCATAGGAAATAAAATGGAGGTTGTTGCAACTTTTTATGTCACACAGTATTTGCGCAGTCATTTTTCAAACGCGATTTTTTGGGAAAAAACATTTTCATGAATAAAAAAAAACAAAACAGTAAAGTTAGCCCAATTGTTTTGTATAATGTGACAGATGATGATATGCAGAGTGAATAGACACCTGACATGTCACTTTTTAAAATTGCGCACACTCGTGGTATGGCGCCAAACTTTGGTTCTTTTAAAATCTGCAGGCGCGACCTACGTACAGTGGGGCAAAAAAGTATTTAGTCAGCCACCAATTGTGCAAGTTCCACCACTTAAAAAGATGAGAGAGGCCTGTAATTGTCATCATAGGTATACCTCAACTATCAGAGACAAAATGTGGAAACAAATCCAGACAATCACATTGTCTGATTTTTGAAAGAATTTATTTGCAAATTATGGTGGAAAATAAGTATTTGGTCAATATCAAAAGTTCATCTCAATACTTTGTTATATATCCTTTGTTGGCAATGAGAGAGGTCAAACGTTTTCTGTAAGTTTTCACAAGGTTGTCACACAATGTTGCTGGTATGTTGGCCCATTCCTCCATGCAGATCTCCTCTAGAGCAGTGATGTTTTGGGGCTGTCGCTCGGCAACACGGACTTTCAACTCCCTTCAAAGGTTTTCTATGGGGTTGAGATCTTGAGACTGGCTAGGCCACTCCGGGACCTTGGAATGCTTCTTACGAAGCCACTCCTTCGTTCCGAGGGCGGTGTGTTTGAGATCATTGTCATGCTGAAAGACCCAGCCATGTTTCATCTTCAATGCCCTTGCTGATGGCAGGAGGTTTGCACTCAAAATCTCAGGATACATGGCCCCATTCATTCTTTCATGTACATGGATCAGTCGTCCTGTTCCCTTTGCAGAGAAACAGCCCCAAAGCATGATGTTGCCACCCCCATGCTTCACAGTAGGTATGGTGTTCTTTGGTTGCAACTCAGGATTCTCTCTCCTCCAAACACGACGAGTTGTGTTTCTATAAAACAGTTCTACTTTGGTTTCATCTGACCATATGACATTCTCCCAATCCTCTTCTGGATCATCCAAATGCTTTCTAGCAAACCTCAGATGGGCCCGTAAATGTACTGGCTTAAGCAGGGGGACACGTCTGGCACTGCAGGATCTGAGTCCCTGGCGGCGTAGTGTGGTACTGATGGTAGCATTTGTTACGTTGGTCCAAGCTCTCTGCAGGTCATTCACTAGGTCCCCCCCGTGTGGTTATGGGATTTTTGCTCACCGTTCTTGTGATCATTTTGACCCCACGGGGTGAGATCTTGCGTGGAGCCCCAGATCGATGGAGATTATCAGTGGTCTTGTATGTCTTCCATTTTCTAATTATTGCTCCCACAGTTGATTTCTTCACACCAAGCTGCTTGCCTATTGCAGATTCAGTCTTCCCAGCCTGGTGCAGGTCTACAATTTTGTTTCTGGTGTCCTTCGACAGCACTTTTTTCACCATAGTGGAGTTTGGAGTGTGACTGTTTGAGGTTGTGGACAGGTGTCTTTTATACAGATAACAAGTTCAAAAAGGTGCCATTAATACAGATAATGAGTGGAGGACAGAGGAGCCTCTTAAAGAAGAAGATACAGGTCGGTGAGAGCCAGAAATCTTGCTTGTTTGTAGGTGACCAAATACTTATTTTCCACCATAATTTGCAAATAAATTCTTTCAAAAATCAGACAGACAATGTGAATGTCTAGATTTGTTTCCACATTTTGTCTCTCATAGTTGAGGTATACCTATGATGACAATTACAGGCCTCTCATCTTTTTAAGTGGGAGAACAATTGGTGGCTGACTAAATACTTTTTCGCCCCACTGTATGTGTTCGCTTCTGCATGCAACATTTTTTTTATTGTTTATTGTAATTTTTTTTTTTTTACACTTTCCCTTTAAAAAAAAAAATTTTGATCACTTTTAGTCCTATTACAAGGAATGTAAATATCCCTTGTAATAGGAATAGTGCGTGACAGGTCCTCTTTATGGAGAGATGTGGGGTCTATGAGACCCCACATCTCTCCTCCAGGCTGGAAAGCATCAGATCAGAAAAAAAAAATTGAGTATTGGTAACTGTAAGCGCAAACACACAAGTCCATATATAACAGGAGATATAAAGGGCTGGGCAACTTAGTCCATAGGGGACAGGCTGGAAGTTCAAGGGTTAAGTGGTAACCGGTAATGTAATGGTTAAAGTAGGCTGGTAGGCTAGGCGGCTGCTGTTTCCTCAGAGAGCTGGCTCTGTGATGGATGAGAGAGGGGTAGAGAAGGAAGCGCCACCTGAGTGTAGTATTAACAAATGATGTTTAATGACACCAGGTAAAAACACACTTACAGGATAAAAACATATAAAAGGCTCATCTGTATGAGTATGTGGTCCTCAGTGTTCCCTCTGATCCTGTGGTGGTGACGCTGCAGGGATGCTGGGCTGCAGAAGGTGGATTACCAGCCGGGAGCTCCTTCTGTGGCCATCAGGAAGAGACTAGGGGTCGGCGTGGAGCGCACGTGAAGCGTGCATGACGTCACAGGTCCTCCGTCTGCTTCTGGGTTCGGTAACCAGGGGAGGGATCGTCCCGGGAGGAGGGCTAGCAGAGAGGTTGAGAGAAGGCTACGCGCTCGGAGCCACTGCTCCTTCAATAGGCCTAATAGGGAGGTGTCTGCAATGTGCTTTTATATGGCAGTGCTGTGGGATAACAGGTCCCAGCGTCTATCACAAGAAAGCACAGTGCCACCTGTGGGCGGGAGGGGAACTACAAGGTAACAATGTACACAGAGAAAAAAACAGGAGGTTATATAATAGTCAGTGTCATGGAAACATATATATGAAGAAGTGCATGGTAGTAAACATGGAGACAATAATATTAACAATACTAAAAATGGGAGTAACAATGGGGGCAAAAGATGGATGTAAGTATAAGCCCGGTTTCACACATGTGCGGTGCGAATTGAGCTCAGGTTTCAGTGGGGAGATAAAAATCTCCTGTTCAAAGGAATCATTGCGTTTTAGCTCAGGATCAGTGAGCAGGGAGAGGGGGAGGGAGAGGGGGGGGAGAGGGGGAGGGAGAGGGGGAGGTGAGGAGAAGTAGAAAATCCTTGTTCAGAACGCAATGCATCTGCAAATCAGATGCGTTCCCATAGGAGATAATAGGCTTGCAGTTCGCACAGCAATCCCCAAAAAACGCACACGTCTCCTGTGCAATGCGCAGTGCGAATGCAACGCACACAAGTGAACCAGATGCATTCATATGAATGTATTTTAAAATGTCCTGCGAATCAGATGCGGCACAAGTCGCATCCAATTCGCACAGGTGTGAACCCGGGCTAAAAGCATAAAAAAAAAAATATATATATATATATACACACACGTGTAATATCCCTTGTAATAGGAATAGTGCGTGACAGGTCCTCTTTATGGAGAGATGTGGGGTCTATGAGACCCCACATCTCTCCTCCAGGCTGGAAAGCATCAGATCAGAAAAAAAAAATTAACGGTCTGATGCTTTTCAGCCAAGTCCCAGGCTTTAATTTACTTCCGCTGGCCCGGACATGACGTCATAACGTTGCGCCCGGGCCTCCGAGATTCATTGAGATTGCCGGGGACCATCTGTCCCCTGGTTTTCTCTATGGCTTCCTTCCGGCACAGGCGGATTCCTACTCCGGGTCCCTGATCGCACAGGAGAGCCCGAAGAAGCACCGGAGTGCAGCGGGAGGGGTGGTCCCCTCCCGTCACCAGTAACAACGATCAAGCAGCCGCTATGATTGTTCTTATGGTGTAGGGAATCGCTGGCTGAAAAAACGATATCTGGATGATGCCTGCAGCTGCAGGCATCATTCAGATATCACCGCTGAAAGCCGTGGACGTCATATGACGTTCGGCGGTATGGAAGTGGTTAAGCTTTAGGGGGTGAAACCCAGAGATGCATGGGTTGCCTGCTGGTGAAGCTGTCTGATGGTTCCAGGAGCGGACACCCAGGAGCAGAGAAGGTGGTCACAGCCGATGAGTTCCTGGAGGTACTGGTGGATCTTAACAGGTGGAAAAGCAGAGACGTCGTCAGAAGCCAGGCTAGGGGGTCAAACACAGGAAGTCAGTCAGAAGCAGGAGGTGTAGTTGTGATCAAGCCGGGGTCAAACACAGGAAGTCAATCTGGAACAGACAACAGCAGGTCCGTGGAACAAGCCGGTTTCAAAGCCAGAAGAGAAGCCAGAGCAGGTCAGGGTAAGCCGGGTCAGTAACAGGTAATCAAGCAAGAAACACAGGAACACAAGATACAAAGCTGACGATAATCCAGCAATTTATGAGAGAAATTGGAGTCCTTATATAGGCCAGCAAAAGACTGGTAATTAGCATGTTTTTGCGTACACATGTTAGCCATTGCTAACTTGCGTTCGCCATTACGCGCCGATTGCTAATGCGCATGCGCAGATTCGCATGGCCATAATGGATATTGGAATATCTGCCAGTTCTTCTCCAGTTTCTTCCCTGACTAAGTGTTTGGCTGTCATGGTCTTTGAGGGAGCCTCTTTCTGGGGAGTGACCTTAGGCCCGGAGCTCGGGACCTGGGAAGGAACCTCTCCATACAACCCAACCAGAGGTGTCCTGAACAGGAGCAGGAGAAGGACAGCAGGGAACATAGCCAGGCAAGTCATCAGGAAGGATCCATCCGGGGTCAGTGAGTGACAGGCACAGTGAGAAGATCTGGGTGAGACATGCCAGGAGTGGATGTAGAGCCAGAGAAAGAGACTTTGATGTCGTCGGTGTTAGAGTCAACTTGCTGCAGCCCGGAGGGTTGGCAGGACTTTCCCAGTACTGACTGGGACCAGTAGTCTACGAAGATTCAGCTAGCACAAAAAGTACTCTTTCAACGCTGTTGGTTGCTACACCAAAGGGGACTGCAGATCCCTGCCAGCAAATGGCGGATATTGAATAGTTAGGACTTATTCAGAGTGAGGCCTAACCATGTGCTAGTTGTGCAAGTAATCTAGGATTGGGCAGTAGAGAAAGTGAGTTTATTCAAGTGATGTTGTGGAGGAGTAAGGAGCTTTAGAGACTGCCAATATAGATTCAAAATCCTTTTTTCAATCTAACAAGATCAATTATCTGGGCATCCCATGTCCCTTTTCCTTATCTAAGTTAAATCCCTCAATAAAACAACAAAAACAAGCTCATGGACTGTTCATTGTCTGGGAATGTGTGGGTGGAAGTGAATGCCAGGCTGGGCAGTGTGACAGATGGAACTAATACACTCAGCGACCCCACAGGGGCACCGCTACACATGCATACCTAGCTCCTCCACAGCCATGCCTGAGAACTCTGGTTTTTACACCATATTCTCTTTACACTGTGGCACGATGCAGCCCGGTCATAGTATATACTTTTTTTGTCCAGGTAAACAAGAAATATTGCATATTATTTTTAATACATATGATTTACTGCCTGAATTCTTTTTCTAGGATTATTTTCACATATTTATGCTTCCTCAGCTTTATATGACTTTACACAGAGCTAAATCAGAAAGAGACTGTATAAAGGAAACAGCTATTGATGTATATACTGTATATATATTTTATAAAAAAAACATAAAGAAATTGAAGCAATATGTAACAAAGAAAACTAAAATGAAATTGACACTATTACATTGCATATTCCTTTTAGAAATTTACTGCAGGGGGACCTTAGTCTTTATTAAATATGCTATAGCTCATCCACAGTCTATGCTATGGATTGACTTGGGTACTTTCAGCCTGTCGATACATGGTTCGAATCTCGGCCAGTCTCTTTTGAACCGGCCAAGATTCGAACCATCTATGGTTGGTTTAACCGAGATGTTAGATTTTTGAAAATAAAGTTGCACTTTAAAAGACAAGGAGACCCAGAATAAACATTTCCTCACCATAAATTCACCATCTCAGCACCAGTACCTCCTGCACATCCATTACTGGTGGAGGATCTGTGCATGTTTCAGCTGTCATAAGCATATGTTCCAGGTAAATCAGGAATGTTTGAGCTCCTTGAAGCTTACTGAGCAATCAGAGCCAGTACGGACAGTTTTCAAGGCTAGGAATTTGGAAATGTGAGGCAACCTTGGACTTTCATGGTATGGTAAAGCCTATATCATGTATAGCTATAGGTATTCTGAATAATCAACCGCCCTTTATTCAAAAATACCTCCACTGTGCCACTGAATGGAGTGCATCTAGATCAGAAATGTGATAAGGTGAATAACCATCTAAATAATCTAAATATCTATGAAAATATACAAAAAAGAGCTGCCCCTTTAAAATGACTAAACAGTAAATATTATTTGATCTCATATATCTGTTTTACCCATATGATCCTTCTACCAGATATAAAAGAAAAAATAAGAGGCGCTCACACCCCCCCAAGTCATGTAGATTAGGTGAACTACAATTACGCTGAATAATAGTGCATGTA
The DNA here is from genome assembly GCF_042186555.1 of Aquarana catesbeiana. Classification (NCBI taxonomy): domain Eukaryota; kingdom Metazoa; phylum Chordata; class Amphibia; order Anura; family Ranidae; genus Aquarana; species Aquarana catesbeiana. The sequence continues at coordinate 162,514,576 of NC_133335.1, forward strand.
TTAACATGTGAACCTATTCATATACACAGTGCTTGCACACTAAATTTATAACTATGCATAAATTAATTCACCATGTGTAAAAGGTGGAAAAATCTGTGCCAATGGAGTACTATATTATTCATATAGTATAAACCTCCATATCATGTGATATAAATAAAGTCCATACCTATAAAAATATATATGAAAAACAAATTATAAAAATCAGTCCAGAATCATGTGACAAAAAAATCGTGATATAATTGTGACAAAAAAAAATCTTTAGTAAATATCTTTAGTAAAAAACTCTTCAATGGATGCTGTGATCTTGATAAGTGTATGATTCCACGTGTCCTTCACCTCACCACCGTGAAACGTGAATCCACTCCCAAAAGAAACTCACTCACTGATTTTTATTGCCAGCACTCTCATCATGCACGGCAAACAACGTTTTTTTACCACACTTCAGGGTAATCAGATATACGAATATCCCACAGTGCTTGATATACCGGTCCACATGAAAAATAATCAAAGTGCTCACATAGCATAAACCAGCACGGCAAGTTTATTAAAACCACTACAATCTTCTAGAAAAACACTCACATTTAAAAAATTTAAAACAGCAGCAAACGCAGTGTAGCTCACAGCAACTTCAACACTCAGTGGATGAACTCAGAACACAAATGGTCACGGCGGACCCGAGGTGTGCTAATGCTTAGACTCACAGTCTCTCTCCCTTCCTCGATGCGGCTGTCAGCGTTGCTCGTCACATCTCACAGCCACGCCCCCAACATGTTTCGTCATAGATTTGACTTATTCATGGGATTGGCTGGGTAGGCTGCCACTCATTCCTTAAATCTCCTCCTCACTAGCGTCCCTCAGGCTAGCTAGTCCACATGTGCACATCTCGTGTCCCCGCTCTAATGATTACTCAGAGACTGCAGAGCGCCGCTATTCAGAGATGAGGGTTGCCTTGAACACACTTCGGACTGATTTGCAGCATATATATACTATGAATGGCTAATTATGCCTACACAACAGTGCGGATGGTTCACAAACGGAGCCATCATGCCTGCACCTGAGATATAATCTCATTCATGTAGCGCACAGACCACTTTCTTATTACAATGTGCAATAACTAGTGACACACTTAATCTCTAGCTTACAATCTGATTACTGCACTCATCCACAAATGGATATGCATTGCTGGATCGCAGACAAGTCCAGAATCACATCTCACACCGTGGACTATTATAGTAAGTCGCATAATTGATTTAAAACTTTATACAATAATAAAAATCATAAAAATCATTAAAAAATCCCTTCCATCTCAGTAGATTACTGGATGACTTTAACATGGTGAGAATCTATCTTATTAATTAAAACTTTATTTGAACTTCATACCATATGTATGTCAATCTAATATAGAAAAATTATTATATAGAAAAATTGTAAAAAGGGAACCTATCCATATGGAGGAGCTTCCTTACTGAACTGCTCAGGGAGTGTGTCAACATCCTTACTAATTAACACCTCCCCTTATATTTACCTACTCATTTATGGTATCACTCCAAGAATGGATCCATTCTCTCCCCCACTATTTAGGGCTAATTATACTCCCAGGTATAATCATATTTCACCCACCATTACCAACGATGTGCAATGCCTGGAGATACCTTCACCTATCATCCAAGGACTTTTATAATCCAGGAACATCTCAAATATTGTAGGTGCATATATATACCTTACCCTCATAATCCTTTGATCAAACGAGAAACCTGCTATTCAACCCCATTTCTTTAGATTAAAAGTTATTTATAAAACAGTTCAAGTCCAGCTCTATATTTAACCCCCCTAGGAGCTAAACTCTTCAATAAAAAGATCCAACGAGTTTCCCTCTGTGATAGATCTCTAACTCTATTGGACCCTCTCCATGACGGGTGGACCACGTCAATTCCGCAGAACTGTAACAAAGATGGGTCCTTCTGATGCTTTTCTTTAAAATGCAGGGAGACACTATGGTATTTATAAACATTCTTGATATTGGTTAGATGCTCCGAGATTCTGATCCTCAACAACCTTTTGGTCCTCCCCACATAAAGTAGGCCACATGGGCACCACATCAGATATACAACGTGGGAGGAGTTACAAGTGCTGAATTCCTTAATTTCAAAGGATTCTCCTTCTCTATTGGTTACACTTGTCACCCCTCTGTGACTCACTTTTACGGTCCTGCAGCATATGCATCTCCTGCAGCAATAAAAACCCCTAAAATAAAGTCTCAGATCATTCTGCCCTGGCGGGTCAAGAATTTTCTTCACCACATGGTCACCAAAACTCGGAGCCCTCCTGTAAATAAATTTCGGTTGGTTCGGCAATATTTCTCCCAAGTGTCTATCCTTGCGCAGTATATGCCAATGCTTCTTAAATATCCCCTCAATATCCCTATATTGGCAGTGATAACCTGAGATGAAACCCAACTGATGTTGTTAGCATTTGTCTTCTCCAAGCATTTTTCCCTCGGAATTTGTGCAACTTCTTGGATGACCTTATTCAGTACTTCAGTATCATATCCCTTTTGTACAAATTTATTTTTTAGGATCCCTGCCTGTTCATAGAAATCCTCTATCTGTGAGCAATTCCGACATACTCGCAACATCTGCCCTTTCGGGATGTTTTTTATCCATGCAGGATGGTGACCACTTCTTATTGACAAATAGCTATTACGATCTGTCGGTTTGAAGAAAACTTTTGTTTTTAATGTATCCAACCATCTCTCTATTGTTACATCTAAAAAGTTGAACGTATTGTTGCTAATCTGGTATTCTAGTCTAATATTATTGGGGTTATTATTTAATTCCTGTAAGAAATCCACCACAGATTCTTCTGTACCCTCCCAAATAAATAGGAGGTCATCAATAAATCTCCCGTAAAATAAAAGCTGAGACCTCCTATGATTAAACACCTTCCTGTCCTCCCACTCAGCCATAAACAGGTTGGCGAGGCTGGGAGCATATTTCGCTCCCATCGCCACGCCAACCTGCTGGGAGTAAAAATCACCATTACACCAAAAATAATTATGGGACATGCAAAAATCCAATACATGTCCCAAAAATCGTTTCTGCACAGCTGGAATGTCATCCCTTTTACTTAACGCCCAATTAAGGGCTAGAGATGCATCCTCATGTTGTATAATGGTATACAAGGAGGCTACATCTGCCGTTACCAGATATACCATAGATGAGGTCTCCAACTTCACATCCTTAAGTAATGTCAATAAGTCCCCCGTGTCTTTCAAATACGCTCTAGTGACCTTCACACTCGGCTGGAGGAATTTATCCAAGTACTCCCCCAGTCTGGCTGTAACAGAACCAATACCATTGACGATAGGGTGAGGTGGTGGGCACTGCGTACTTTTGTGGATGTTTGGCAGAGTGTAGATTACTGGGATTCTGCAAGCACTTGGGATGAGATATCTTTTTTCTTTTAAATTTAACGCATCCATTCTATAACCCAATTCTACCAGAATTGTCAACTGAGTTTTGTATGCCTCAGTAGGATCAGAGGACAATTTTCTATAGGTGGATCTATCCCCAACAAGTCCCAAGAGTTGGTTCAAATAAAATGACCTAACAACACCACTCCTCCCCCTTTATCAGCAGGTCGTACTATTAAGTCCATCTTCTCTTCCAAAGACCTAATCCCTTCTCTGATATAATGTGGGTTGACCCCCTTACGTGGCGTGAGTTCCTCAATGTCATTTAATACCAAACTCTTGAATACTTCTATAAAATGGTTGCTCAGATTTTGGGGATTAAAGATGGATTTGTTTGTAAGTCCAGTGTCCGTTTTACTGGCTGGCACCATAGATTTGATAGTAGATTCAACTGGGTGGCTCAAAAAATACTTTTTGATATTCATGGATCTAATAAAATTTATGTGTGTCTATATAGAAATCAAACTTATTCATTTCTTTTTTTGGAGCGCATTTCAAACCCAAGTTCAGTGTGTTGAGCTCTTTATGATTGAGCTCAACACTACTTAAATTGTATATCCCTGTATTCATGCATCCCTCTGTCGTTTTCTGGGATTTTTGGGATCTCCTTGCCCTGCATCCCCTTCTTCTCTTCGAGGGGGCATATAATCTTTGTTGTGACCCTGAGTCGGCGTGGATCTCCCTCCCCCTCTCTGGTATGTTCCCCTGGGGTTCCTTCTCGGTGTTCCCCTCCCTCTCCCCCATTGCCCTAAAAAAGGCACATTGTAAGGTGCATACCCTGCTTGCTCATCATTTCCCAATGGAGCAAATCTATTATACAGTGGGACATCACTGTTGCCCTCAATGTCTCGGTGATATAGGGGATACTGTTGCCACTGCCTATAATCTTGCGGAGTATCATATCCATATGGAGTATCTCTTCTGTAACTCCTAGGGGAGGAATATTCATTCTGATATACTGATGGGTATCCTCCTCTGCCCCACAACGTAGGTCTAGGAGACTGATAGTACCCTCTTCCATAATGTACATCGACTGTGCCTCTCCCTCTATCATTCGGCCTGGGATCACTCACCCCTTGGGTGCCTTTACCTTTATTCCCTGCTTTTTTATTATTGTTATTACTCACAGGGTTAGGAAGGGGGCTACTGGTGTTACCTGTCCCATTCGTATTAGTGACTGAATCCCCCATGGTAATAGCATTTGTTGTTTGCCATGCATAAATTTTGTTAGTTTGGAAATCATTCGAATCCCTATTAAACTTTTTAACCTTCTTTTTCTGCGTTTCTTGGTCAATCTTTTCCAACTTTTTTTTTATAATTTATGTTTTTCATATATATTTTTATAGGTATGGACTTTATTTATATCACATGATATGGAGGTTTATACTATATGAATAATATAGTACTCCATTGGCACAGATTTTTCCACCTTTTACACATGGTGAATTAATTTATGCATAGTTATAAATTTAGTGTGCAAGCACTGTGTATATGAAAAGGTTCACATGTTAATACATGCACCATTATTCAGCGTAATTGTAGTTCACCTAATCTACACGACTTGGGGGGGTGTGAGCGCCTCTTATTTTTTCTTTTATATCTGGTAGAAGGATCATATGGGTAAAACAGATATATGAGATCAAATAATATTTAAAGTCTATATCATACCGTGAAAGTCCAAGGTTGCCTCAAATTTCCCAGTTGTTTTTGCAGAATTGATAGGACGAAGGTACATTACACTTTTCTCTACTTCAGTAGCGACAAATATTTTTGAAAGCTGGGAATTTAGCAATATTTTTACCATACTCTTTTTTATTTAGATGTTATGAGACTACAAGGCATATGGCACATAATGCCTCTTGACTCTCCCCTATTTCAAAGTTCTTTTGTAATCCAAGTCTCAGAGTTTATTTTATCTCTTGCCTTAGGAACAAATAGCATGTTTTAGGGAATGCATTACTGTTACTATTTACTGTGTACTGCTAATAATCATATGCATTGTAGAGAGAACACATGCATTGTAGGACTCACATGCATTGTTGGTGTGCGTTGTGACCCTGCATGGGGCTGGCTTCTATGTGAATAGCACAAGTTGAAAATGAAGCACATATGGCGGGAGAAATATTCCAGTTTTGGAGGTTACCAACACAATTGCAGACAGATCAGCACCCAAATCTGGTGTTACTTCCGATACAGGGTGAGAGTAGAAAGCAATTTTTATATAAATACATACCTAAACCTAAACTAGACTCAGTTGAGCCCTATTACCACTTCCTCTTTCTGTATGAGCTATATTAGCGATCTCAGACTAGTATTGCCTCTGCACACTTTTCTGTGTTAATATGTTCCTCTTAACTAAAGGGACTTTCATTGTCTGTGGTTAAGAAATAGCTCAGCAAAAAAAAGTGTTTTATCAAGAATATTTAGGACTGATCAGCCTTTTGTTAGGAATCGAAAATAAAAAGGTCTTGTCAGGTTTCGTCAGGTTTACTGCATATGGTTGTGGTTTTCTTTGAACTGCATAGTCGTCACTTATGCCCTCAAAGAAATTCCAGCGGAACTCACCCACAGTTCTGGTCAAAAGCCAGGCTGTTTGAGCCTTAGGCTTCTGTACTGAATACAGCCTTCAGTACTATAAAGAAAAGGCCAGAAGACCCGTGATACACATTTTTAGCAGCTGCAATTAATCAAAAGCAAAAGACTAACAAAATCTTAAATCTTCTTAAAGTGGATCTGACATTCGCACATTAAAAACATACAGTATAAAAAAATAGAGCATACATGGATTGTATGGATTAACTGGTTGCATAGCTGGAGGCTCACGTTGGTGTACATATTTTTTATTTTTATTTGACCTAGCAAAAGTGTGCCCCAATGTTTAATTAATAATACTGAATTGCTTTAAAAATTCCTTGCAGTATAAATGTACAATAAGGAGTACAGGGTTTAGCAGTATGGGAAATGTAATGTATAGCACAGCATACATGGTGCAGCAGTTTGTATTAAAGTAGAACTAAGCCCATGAATGATAAGAGTCAAAGTTGCTTGTGTTCTCAATTGAAATGGTAAGCCATCAAATGGCTGGTGTCATAACCGAACACATGTGTAGCACTGCAGATCAAACAGAACTTAAGATGGCAGCTTCCTTGTCTGAAAAGGATAGGAGGGTTTTGTTCTGCTTTAAATGGAATGCTGTTACATTGGATACTGTAAGTGGAGAAGTGCATGGTGCAGTGGTGGTCACTGAAATGTGTGGAGGGGCAGTGGTGTTTAGGTGAAGTGTGTGGGTGGAGAGGCGGTCAGTGGGATAGTGCGATTGTGTGCTCTTTAGTGCTGACGTACTTACTGCCCAAGCAGTGAAAGCTCCCCCATAACTGAGAGAATACCAGTGCCATCTCTATGTAGGCAGTGTAAGCTGCTTGTGCAAACATGTGCTATTGAAGTTTTTTAATCGACAGTACTGTTGGCCTCCATATTGCTCAAGACAAAATAGGTCCTTGGCAATATGGTAGCAGACAGCATGGATGACAGACAAACACAAGTGTTCATGTCTGTCCTGGATACTTGTGACTTTTGGCTTCTATAGGCGCCTGAAAGTTACAAGACCTGATGCCACTTTGCTGATAGTGAGAGGAAGGGCAGAGCTACAACTCACTTCCATGGCTTTTGCTTTTAAATAATATAGGATATATTATTTTAAAACAAAAAGGTGGTGAGAAACAGAAGCAATGTAAAGCAAAAAAAGAAAGCAAGAGTGCAAGGAAAAATCTGCCAGCAGACAAAGAAGCGGGAACAAGGGAGTGGCTATAGAGTGACAAGAAAAATAAAGTGTGAAGGGAGATAGTCAGATAGAGTGCAGACTGAAGTCTGACAGAGATTTTGCCCTGTTCATTACAAAACTCTACTACATCATTCCCAGCACATATAATTAGAAATTGTACACTAAAGTAATCTTAGCGCATATTTTTGTCTCACTACAGACGAAAGATAATGTTACAAGGAACTGATGCATGTTAGAGCCACTTGAGTGGGAAAAAGCTAGGAAGACATGTTTACGTACAGCTCTGGCTCAGCTGGTTCCACCAACTAAGCAAGTCAGTAACTCTTATGACACCATTTTTCACTACCGTCCTTCTAAGACTGAAAGACAGAAGCAGGATATTTGTATTCTCTTTATTAGCCACTTGTGCTAAGGTGCCGTACACAACTTGCGCAGCTGTAGAGAGATTTACAAAATTAAAAAAAAAAAATTCCCTTAGGCCAGTGATTCTCAACTCCAGCCCTCAGGACCCACCAACAGGCCAGGTTTGCAAGATAGCTGAAATACATCACAGGTGATATCACTTGCTGCTCAGTGATTGCAGTATTCTAGTCTGCAACTCCCCAAGGTAATACTTAAAATCTGGCCTGTTGGTGGGTCCAGGGGACTGGAGTTGAGAACCACTGCCTTAGGCTTTACCTAAGTAGCCGTGGGCCTTGCAGCTTAGCCATTTATTTCTTTACATAAAGAAACCGTACAATCCCTTTGGAAATCCAATCTTAAAGGATAACTAAACCCAAGAACAAAAATGGAATATATTGCAGCTTACAGTCCATAGATGTGGTGGCTTCAATAGTTGAAATATGTGATCCACCGGCACAAAAAATAAAAAAATTACAAAAATGATATAAGTGTAACCTAACTAATGTGAGATTATTGTTTGCTGCAGTCAAAAATGCATTCCACCTTTGGATGGAGTGAAAAATCAAAAACAGAAAAGTGTTGACTGCGCTAACCCCTATGTTATATTAAATGAATTAAATAACACCACTCCTATTATGACAGTGAATATATATGTGGGGCAATGAAACCCTAAAAATATCTATCTATCTATCTATCTATCTATCTATCTATCTATCTATCTATCTATCTATCTATCTATCTATCTATCTATCTATCTATCTATCTATCTATCTATCTATGTTGTGTGCACAAAATATACCACTATACACTATATAACCAATACCTATGTCACATCAAAATATGTCAACATTAACCTTTAAGTGATACGCCAAAACAACAAATAATAAATAATTGAATAAATGTCCAGTGTTTCTGCTGGATTAAATATCCCAGCTAATTGTTACTAGTGGATAAGAAAATATAAAGTCCCAGTGCAATTCTCCAGTGTGGATAAACTACTTCCGTGTGCTTCTATCCCCATCCATGGTTCTGTGCAGTTAATTACACCAATATTGTGACAGCACCACCACTAGGATTGAGCGAACACCCCCCGGTTTGGTTCGCACCAGAACCTGCGAACAGACCGAAAATTTGTACGAATGTTAGAACCCCATTGACGTCTATGGGACTCGAACGGTCAAAATCAAAAGTGCTAATTTTAAAGGCTAATTTGCATGGTATTGTCCTAAAAAGGAGTTTGGGGACCCGGGTCCTGCCCCAGGGGACATATATGAATGCAAAAAAAGTTTTAAAAACGGCAGTTTTTTCGGGAGCAGTGATTTTAATGATGTTTAAAGTAAAAAAAAAAAAAAAAAAAAAGTGAAATATTCCTTTAAATATTGTACCTGGGGGGTGTCTATAGTATGCCTGTGGCGTGTGTTTCCCATGCTTAGAACAGTCCCTGCACAAAATGACATTTTTAAAGGAATAAAAGTCATTTAAAACTGCTTGCAGCTTTAATGTAATGTCGGGTCCTTGCAATATGGATGAAAATCAGTGAGACAAATGGCATGGGTACCCCCCAGTCCATTACCAGGCCCTTTGGGTCTTGTATGGATATTAAGGGGAACCCCGCACCCAAATTAAAAAAGGAAAGGTGTGGGGCCACCAGGCCCTATATACTCTGAACAGCAGTTTACAGGCGGTGCAAACAAGACAGGGACTGTAGGTTTGTTGTTAAGTAGAATCGATTTGTAATTTTGAACTGGTACATTTTTAACGTGTTTAGCTCCAGCAAAAAAAAAACTATTTTAAGCTTTTTGGAAAACATAGGGAAGTGTTATCACCCCTGTGACATTTGTTTTGCTGTCTGTGCTCCTCTTCAGAAGATTTCACCTCATTTTTTGTCCCAATGATAAATGTTTTTTGAAAATTTTGGGTTTTTAGTGAAACAAGGATTGGTGATAAAGCATCAGTGGAAAGGAGAAATGTTTTTCCCATATTAACTCTTACAGGAGAGAATTTCCCTTCCTAGGGGTAGATTTCATCTCACTTCCTGTTGTCTCCTTCCGTTTGCAACTAGGAGTCGTTTGTAAGTTGGATGTTTGAAAGTAGGGGCCTGCCCTATATACTCAGCAGAAATTTGGGCCTTAGGTGTTGGTGTTGCCACAACACTGTAAGCCCTCACAGGGCCCTGCTGTGAAATATTAGATCAAGAATTGTAATTACAGGCCGCTGTTGAGCAGGGGCAGAAAAATTGGGCCTTTGGTGGTGCTGGTGCCACAACACTGTAAGTCCTCACAGTTACTCTTGGTGGGCGCAGAAACGGGCCCTGCTGTGAAATATTAGATCAAGAATTCTAATTACATGTCCCTGTTGAACAGGGGCTGAAAAATTGGGCCTTAGGCACTGGTGCTGGTGCCACAACACTGCAACCCCTCACAGATACTCTAGTTGGAGCACAGGAACGAGCCCTGCTGCAAAGAATTGCATCAAAAATTGTAATTACACTCCCCTGTTAAACAGGGGCAGAAAAATTGGGCCTTAAGCACTGGTAGCGGTGCCCAGAACCAAAAATGTTCTTACAAGCTATCAGCATGATCATTGAGGAGGAAGAAGATAATTACTCAGCATAACAGGATAGTCACTCAGCATCAGCATAGGCAGTCTTTGAAGGGATCTGACATTTCCAAAAAAAATTATTCGGTTACATCAACATCAGGTGCTTGGTAGCTGGTGGTGATCCAAGACTGATTCATTTTTATGAAGGTCAGTCGATCGATTGAGTCGGTGACTAGGTGCACCCTGTGATCGGTTACAAAGCCTCCAGCAGCACTGAATGTGCGTTCCGAAAGAACGCTGGATGCAGGAAAGGCCAGTAGCTCAATTGCATACTGTGCAAGCTCTGGCCAATGATCCATCCTCAAGACCCAGTAACCCAGAGGATTTTCGGTGGGAAAGGTGTCCAAGTCAGATCTTGCCCCTAGGTATTCATGCACCATGTAAAACAGACGCTGGCGATGGTTGCTGGAACCGATCATACCTTGGGGCTGCGGACTAAAATATTGTCTGAATGCATCGGTCAGACGGCCACCTTCTCCACCGCTCCTTCTTTGACTGACCGAAGCCTCAGCAACACGTTGTCCAGAAACAGGAGTTTGTAACCTCCCAGTCTCTGGGAACGCGTTGCACAGACCTTTCTGAAAGGCCTCCCGAAGATGTTTCATCCTCTGCTCCCTCTGTGATGGCAAGATAAGGTCTGAAACCTTACCCTTGTAACGTGGATCAAGGAGGGTTGCCAGCCAGTATTGATCCCTCTCCTTGATACCACGAATACGAGGATCCTTCTGCAGGATTTGCAGGATCAGGGAGGCCATGCAGCATAGGTTTGCTGAGGCATTTGGTCTGGAGTCCTTTGGGTCACTAAGGATGACATGATCCGCAGCCACCTCCTCCCAGCCACGTACAAGTCCATGGGTTTCTTGGGACTGTAAATGATCCCTTAAAGACTGCTGCTGATGCTGAGTGCCAGGCTCCACCTCCATGCTGACAAAATCCCCCTCCTCCTCCTCTGTGATCGGCGGGCACGTAGGAACACTGTCTGGATAAAGGGGGCCTTGAGAGCTAAGGCAGTCCTCCTCTTCCTGCCTCTGTTCTGCCTCAAGTGCCCTGTCCATTATTCCACACAGCGTGTGCTCCATCAGGTGGACAAGGGGGACAGTGTCACTGATGCATGCACTGTCACTGCTCACCATCCTCGTGGCCTCCTCAAATGGTGACAGGACAGTGCATGCAACCCTGATCATGGCCCACTGGCGTGGGGAAAAAAACCAAGCTCCCCTGACCCTGTCCTGGTGCCATAGTCGCACAGGTACTCATTGATGGCCCTCTGCTGCATGTGCAGCTGCTGCAGCATGGCCAACGTTGAGTTTCACCTGGTGGGCATGTCACAGATTAGGCGGTTCTTGGGCAGGTTGAATTCCTTTTGGAGGTCTGCCAGCCGAGCACTGGCATTATATGACCTGCGGAAATGCACACAGAATTTCCTGGCCTACCTCAGGACATCCTGTAAGCCCGGGTACCTGCCCAAGAACTGCTGCACCACCAAGTTAAGGACGTGAGCCAAACAGGGCACATGGGTCAGTTGTCCCTGTCGGAGGGCGGAGAGGAGGTTGGTGCCATTGTCGCAAACCACCATTCCTGCCTTAAGTTGGCGTGGCATCAACCACCTCTGAACCTGCCCCTGCAGAGCAGACAGAACCTCTGCCCTAGTGTGGCTCCTGTCCCCCAAGCACACCAGCTCAAGCACCGCATGGCATCTTTTGGCCTGCGTACTTGCGTAGCCACTTGAACACCTACAGAGCACCGTTGGTTCTGAGGACAAAGCACAGGAAGAGGCCATGGAGGAAGAAGAGGAGGGGGTGGAGAGAGGTGTGTCAGAATCGCCAGTAGTGGCATTTTGGAGGCGTGGCGGTGGAACAACCTCCAACACTACTGCACCTTGTCCTGCATCCTTCCCAGCTGCCAGCAGAGTTGCCCAATGCGCCGTGAAATTTAGCTAACGTCCCTGTCCATGCCTGCTGGACCATGAGTCAGCGGTAATATACACCTTACCGCTGACCGCCTTGTCCAGCGAGGCCAAGACATTGCCTTCCATATGCCGGTAGAGAGCCGGAATCGCCCTCCGTGAGAAAAAGTGGCGTTTGGGAACCTGCCACTGAGGAACCGCACATTCCACAAACTCAAGGAAGGGGGCAGAGTCTACCAACTGAAAAGGTAGTAGTTGAAGTGCTAGCAATTTTGCCAAGCTAGCATTCAACCGCTGGGCATGTGGATGGCTGGGAGCGAACTTCTTTCGGTGGTGCAGCAGCTGGGGCAGGGAAATGTGCCTGGTACAATCCGACGTCAGTGTACCGATAGCAGATTGCCCGCAAGTACTTGGCTGTGACACACCTAATTCTACACCTCCATTCCTCTCAGTGCAGGTCTCAGAGAGGACTGAAGGTATAGTGGGGTTAGAGATCCCAGCTGATGAGGAGCAAGGAGAGGTCCTCTTTGTTCTTTGGTGTGGGTCTTTTAGGTACGCTTGCCAACGAACTGCATGGCAAGTCAACATATGTCTGGTCAAGCATGTGGTGCCCACGCGAGATACGCTTGAGACATATGTTGCGAATAGCAGTGGTGCGATCTGATGCACTCGTCTCAGAAAAAGGCCCACACCAAAGAACTTTTGGAATAACGCGCAGAGACAGCAGCGCCCTGCACATGCAGAGTTCTGCGGTGTGATGCAGTCAGTGTGCTGCCCTTAGGCTGGCCCCTGGAGGGCATCCTGCCTCATTGGTGATGTGCCTCCTCCTCCTTCTATCTCCTATCAGGCACCCACGTTGAGTCAGTGACCTCATCATCCCCTCCCTCCTCATCACTGGAGCAAACCTGGCAGTATGCTGCAGCAGGGGGAACATGACTGCCAGATTGCTGTCCTTCTTGGGCACCCCTCTGTCCGTGCTCACGTTACTGCCTTCATCTAGCTCAGTATCATCAGAGCCTTCAAAACACTGGGCATCCTCCTGGAGCATGTACCCAACACTGTGGTCAAACAGTTCGAGGGACTCCTCAGGAGGACATGGTGGGGCTAGGGAAGGAGTCGCTGATGCCATTGAGCCGAGGGAAGAGGCCACGTTGGCAGCTGCTTTGCCAGACAAAGTACCCTGAGCCTGGGTGAGAGAGGATGAGGACGGCTTGGTCATCCACTCGACCAAGTCTTCTGCATGTTGTGGCTCAACATGGCCAGCTGCTGAAAAAAAGGCCCATGGCTACGCGCTGATGAGGATGCACCGTGTCCACGACCAGCACTGTTGCCTCTAGACACAGAGCCTGCTTGCCCTCTTTTATTGGCTTGTGACTGTCTACCTCTCCTTGTTGGCCTTCCAGACATACTATTGGCCTGCAGTGAGCTGCACAAAACTGGGATATATACCGATTATACTGCAGCTAGCAGAATCAACTGCCTGCCTGTAGTATTATTAGTATGATAACACCTGCAATTGTCTTCAGGTAGCTATACTGTAGGTGCAACTGTGCAGGGTGCACAGTACCTGGAAATACTTCAATGAGCCTACACAAGCACCTGGCTGCAGGTTGCTATACTGTAGGTGAGACTGTGCAGGGTACACAGTACAGTAGCTGGAAATACTTCAATGAGCCTACACAAGCACCTGGCTGCAGGTTGCAATACTGTAGGCAAGACTGTGCAGGGTACACAGTACAGTAGCTGGAAATACTTCAAGGAGCCCACACAAGCACCTGGCTGCAGGTAGCTTTACTGTAGGTGAGACTGTTCAGGGTACACAGTACAGTAGCTGGAAATACGTCAATGAGCCTACAGTGAATACAGTGTGTGTGTGTATATATATATATATATATATATATATATATATATATATATATATATATACACACACATACACACACACACACAATACACTGTAACTGCAGCTAACTGACTCGACCTGCCTGCTCTAGCTAACCTAAATCAAATGACACTGTGTCTCTCTCTCTCTATCCCTCTATCTGAACGCCGGAATACACTACACAGGGCCGTGTGCAGGCAGCCTTATATAGTGTGGGGCGTGTACTAAACCCCCTGAGCCATAATTGACCAAAGCCTCCTTGGCTTTGGCCAATTACGGCTCTCTGTTCAGACGGCGCTGTGATTGGCCAAGCATGCGGGTCATTGTGCATGCTTGGCCAATCATCAGCCAGCAATGCACTGCGATGCCGCAGTGAATTATGGGCCGTGACGGGCCACTCGAATTTGGCGCGAATGGCCCATATCATTCGTAATTCGTCGAACGACCAAACAGACGATGTTTGAGTCAAACATGGGTTCGACTCGAAAACGAAGCTCATCCCTAACCACCACCATATGTATTGGCCACTCACCAGATATAGGTGTCAACACGCCTTTGGTTCTTTAATGGGATAACCACTCCACTCAGGGTCTTTGCCTATGCTTTTCCCAATAGTATCGGTACAAAGGATATTCGTCCTCATATGCCGGCACCAAGCCTATCCTACTTTGATTTAAAATTAGCTTTATTGATTGTGTGGTATTGTTTTGGCGTATCACTTAAAGGTTAATGTTGACATATTTTCATGTGACACGGGTATTGGTTATATAGTGTATGTTGTTGTATATTTTGTGCACACACACACATACATATATATATATTTTTTTTAGGGTTTTATTACCCCACAAATATATTCACTGTCATAATAGGAGTGGTGTTATTTAATTCATTTAATATAACAAAGGGGTTAGCGCAGTCAACACTTTTCTGTTTTTGGCTTCAATAATTGTCTTCTTTTTATGCTAAAGCATTTTCAGCAAATGCAGAAATACCTGTTACATAGTTACATGGTTGGTAAGGTTAAATAAAGACACTGGGGATGGGCCGAACAACCCCCTGTTCGGTTCGCACCAGAACTTTTGAACATTGCGAAAGTTCGGAACCGAATAACGAACCCCATTGAAGTCTATGGCACCCGAACTGGAAGAATCAAAAGTGCCCATTTTGAAGTCTTATATGCAAGTAATTGGGCATATTATGGGGGTCTGGGTGCTGCCCTGGGGGACATGTATTAATGAAAAAAAGTTTGTAAAAAAACGTAATTTTTAAATGAGAAGTGATTTATTGATGCTTAAAGTGAAAGCATAAAAATGAAAACTTTCTTTTAATATAGTGCCTGGGGGGTCCCCTTAGTCTACATGTAAAGTGGCATATCTGTACTATGTATAAAAGCTGCTGCAGAAATAATTGCATTTATAAAGCCCAAAAAATGTTATTCTCCCTGCAAGTTTTCTTTATTTTGTAAGCAACGGCTTGTGGAACCAGTCAGTATGATGAGACCACTATGTCATGTAATGGGAACAAGATGAGAGATTATTTGGATAAATTCTGGTGTCTCCACAGACTTTGGATAAGAGTAACAAGTGCGGAAAAATTGGTCTTTGGGTGTCGGTGGCGCCTTTTCACAGTAACCCTATTGAGGTACTCTTGATGAAAGCAAGATTTGGCCTTGCTGTCAAAATTGAAATGATATGCACCTTTCAAACAGGTGCAGAAAAATTGGTCTTTGGGTGTCCATGGCGCCTTCACACTGTAACCCTATAGAGGAACTCTTGATGAAAGCAAGAATTGGCCTCGCTGTCAAAAATTTAAATGATATGTCAAACTGGTACGGAAACATTTGTCTTTGGGTATTAATTGTGCCCATGAAATCTACACCAAAAAATTCTTCCAGATAAAATCAACACCCACAATGCTAGGCTGGATGTGGAAGCTGACAGCCCTGGGCGGTGAGGACTAAAAAAAAAATTGTGAAATGCATCACAGGTGGCTGTCTTCTCCACTGCTCCTCTCTTGACCAACAGAAGCCTCTAAACTACGTTTTCCACGACACTGTAACCTACCAGACTCAGGAAAAGCGTGATAAACTCCTTTAGGGTGTCCTCAAGAGATTTCATCTTCTGCACTCTCTGTGGGGATGGGATGAGTTCTGAGACTTTCCCCTTGTTATCCTGTCAGGAACCATGAATCAGACTGAGACAGAAGTAAAAATCACACTCTTTAATAAAATGGTAAAATGGTACAAACGAGTTGGGCGGCAGGCTCCGGGTCATCGAGCTGGGCGGCAGGCTCCGGGTCACCTGGGGGGTGTCTATAGTATGCCTGTAAAGTGGCACGTGTTTCCTGTGCTTAGAACAGTCCCTGCACAAAATTACATTTGTAAAGGATTAAAAGTCATTTAAAACTTTAAAAACTAGTCATTTAGTCATTTAAAACTAAAGCTTGCGGCTATAATGTAATGTCGGGTCCCGGCAATATGGATGAAAATCAGTGAGACAAACGGCATGGGTAGCCCCCCAGTCCATTACCAGGCCCTTTGGGTCTTGTATGGATAGTAAGGGCAACCCCGCACCCAATTTAAAAAAAAGGAAAGGCGTGGGGCCCCCAGGCCCTATATACTCTGAACAGCAGTATACAGGCGGTGCAAACAAGACAGGAAAAAAAAGGAGGTCGCACCGATCTAGTGCATTACCGATTACTACTCACAAATGAGCGTAAAAACAGGCTTTTCTTATCAGTCAAACTGCATCCCTTGGCACCTGCAGACAGGACCTGATGACAAGAGGTAGAAGATGGCACTCCAAATGGCTGACGCGTTTCAGGGGCTTACCTTTTTCTTCAGAGCCTAGGCGGTCTGTGGCTCCTCTGTCCTGTGTGCCCCAATATATGCATCCATATGCCCATGCCCCAGGTGACCACTACTCTACTAAGCCACGCCCATCAACATGAGCTGGCTCCAACCAACCAGGGACGGAACTTTTTCCCTTTTTGTAACACGCTACACTGATGTCACCAAGTGCAGGGTGGCCAACAGACAAATCAATTAGCCATACAGATATTGAATCATTCTAAAAAGTGTATTGGACATGATAAAAACACGTTAGTTGCAGAATATTCAATGTTCATAGCAGTGCACAGCCCGATCCCCCCAGAAAAGAAAGGTCAGGCAAAAAACCTACCCTCATTAATCTCTCTCCATAACTCTATGCGGAGGGGGGGGGTCGCTGCCATCCATTCCATTAGCCTTGGAGTCCCTCATTGTCCTACAGCGTCCGTTGGAACACACGCCGTCAGAGCCAGGAAGTGTGGGTGTCCCTGCATTCCAGCCCACACTTCCGGCTCATGTGGCGACATATCCGCTCCTGCGTGTGCATCCAAAGTCAATCATGCGAGGAACGCGACCCGGAAGTGCAGGTGTGTTTGCGTTCCACCCAACACTTCCGGCCGCTTGAGAGTGGCTCTACCGCCCTTTCTCTTCCGTATTTAGCTCATGCGCATCTATATATACGTAAGACACCGCTCCCTCTAGTGGCCCAAATGGGGAAAAAGAAAATAAGTTAAATAAAAAAAAAGTAGTACAGCTGAAGGATGATGTTACACAGGTACTCGTTAACGGCCCTCTGCTACATGTGCAGCTGCTGCAGCGATGCAAAAGTCGAGTTCCACCTGGTGGGCATGTCACAAATCAGGCGGTTTTTGGGCAGGTGGAATTCCCGCTGAATTTCAGCCAACTGAGCACTGGCTGTGTATGACCGCCTGAAAAGGCTACAGACTCTTTTGGCCTGCTTTAGCAGATCTTCCAACCCTGGGTACCTATTTAGGAAAGGCTGCACCACCAAATTGAGGACATGTGCCAGGCATGGCACATGTGTCAACTTTCCCTGTCTAAGGGTGGACAGTAGGTTTGTGCTATTATTGCACACCACCATTCCTGGCTCCAGCTGGTGTGGTGTAAACCACCTCTGGGCCTGCCCTTGCACAGCTGCAAAAATCTCTGCTCCGCTGTGGTTCCTGTCCCCTAGACACACCAGCTGAAGCATTGCATGGCCACTTGAATGCTTATGGGATACTTGTGGTTCAAAGGACAATTCAGCAAAGGAGGGCATGGAGGAGGAGGGGGAGGAGGAGAAGGGGGTAGAGCTGACAAATCTCGCATCATCACCACTAGCTGTATGGAGACGTGGGGGCACAACAAGCTGAAGCACTAAGCCCTGTCCTGCATCCTTTCGAGTTGCAAGCAGAGTTACTCAGTGTGCTGTGAACAAAATATATCATCCCTAACCATACTTGCTGGACCATGTGTCAGCAGTAATATGGACTTTGCGGCTGACTGCCTTGCCCAACGATGCCACAATATTGCCTTCCACGTGATGGTACAGAGCTAGAATTGCCTTACGTGAAAAGAAATAGCGACTGGGAACCTGCCATTGTGGTACAGCACATTCTGCAAATTCACGGAAGGGGGCAGAATCCACCAGATGGAAAGGCAGAAGTTGTAGAGCCAGCAACTTTGACGAGCTTGCATTTAGACGCTGGGCATGTGGGTGGCAGTGCCTGTATTTTTTTTTTCCGCTGCAGCACATGGGGCAGAGAAATTTGCCAGCTATAGTCTACAGCTGGTGGTGTGCTACTGGCAGATGTGCTGCAAGGACCTGGGACACCCTGCGCAAAACCATTATCATGATCATGATAGATCATGAGTTACAGCGAGGGCAGACTGAGTTGAATGAGGAGGAGGAACAGAATTGTGCAGCTTTGTGTGGCTTTCAGGTGCTCTTGCCAACATCTGAGTGGTGGGAGGTTGAATGCCTTGTCAAGCACATGGTACCCAAATGTCTGATCTTTTTGCCACGCTTGATGTGCTTGAGATAAAGTTTGCAAATTGCAACAGTGCGATCGGCTGCACATGTGCTACAAAAGGCCCAGACAGTTGAGTTGTGGGAAGTGAGCCAGGAGAAAAGAGCTCCACAATGTGTAGGGAATAGGGTGGCTGCTCTCTACTCTTCCATGATGACTGCCTCATTGGGGTTGTGCCTCACCCTCACTTTCCTCCTCTGCTCTATCCGGCACCCAAGTCACGTCAGTGACCTCATCATCATCATCATCTCCTCCATCCTCATTACCACTGGAGACAACTGCGGCTGGGGGAACATGACTGCCTATTTGTGTACCAGTGTTCTCCCCTCTCTGTGGGCTCATGTTCTTGCCTTCCTCAACCTCAGAACCAACATCTGAATCAAGCAAAGGCTGTGCATTGTCAAGGAGCAAGTGTCTGACACTGTTAACTCAGCTAACTCCTCCATGCCTGATGCTGGGGCTATGGCAGGAATAGCTGTGGACAAGGAGGCAGGTTTTGCCACTCTGGCAGCTGTAGCAGACTGTGCACTACTCTCTGCTTGGGTGACAGAGGATGAGGACGAGAATGATTTAGTAAGCCAGCCCACCACTTCCTCTGCATGCTGTTGCTGGATAGCACAGGCAACATCACTAAACAGGGGAAATGATGCCCTGCCTAAGGACTGACCACATCCACCTTTGCCAGTGGACACATACTCTGCTGGCCCCCTCACAGTGCCATGGGAATGTCTGCCTCTCCTTGTTGTCCTCCCAGACATGATGGTGGGGGGGTGCTTTTTAACAAAATGTAATAAAGATGTGGAAATGTGTACGTGGATGCACTTTAATCAATGGAAAGTAGTGTTTGGTGCACTTTAACTTGAGTACTCACTACACTGACACACTCCAATGATACACTGCAGTAAAACTGTACTGATGAACTGCACTATACTGCGTCAAACGTGATGCACTGAAATATATGGCATTAAACTTGCAGTAATGCACAACTATATTTTGTTAAATGTGCACTAATGCACAGAAATATGCTGCATTAAACTTGCAGTAACACACTGAACTATACTGCATTAAACTTGCATAAAGGCACTGAAATAAACGTGCATTAACGCACAGAAATATACTGCGTTAAATGGCACGTAACACACTGAAATATACGGCAGTAAAATTTTCAGTAACGCACTGAAATATACTGTATTAAACGGTCACTACACTCACACTGACTGAACTATCATTAGATTCACACTAATGGAAAGATGAATGGTGGTCACTACACTCACACTGACTGAACTATGCCTTGATTCACACTAAACTGATATTTTCTACTGACAATAGAAACAGGATAGCACACTATAGCACACTGTCTAGTAGCACTGAACAGAGCCCTGTTCAATCTCTCTCCATGGCGATATCACACTAAAAATGGCCACTATTGAAAGAATACTTTTATAGTGTGGGGCGGGACTAAAAGCAATGAGCCATGATTGGATAGAGTCATCATGACAGCATCCAATCACGGCACTGATAGTGCTCTGTGCCCTGATTGGGCAAAGCTTTCATTGCCTCAGCCAATCAGGGATTCCAATGCACTGTGCATTGTGGTCATTCGACGGGCCGAACAAACGGTCGGACACCCTGATAATTTGGGTGTTAGTTGAAGGGGTGAACAGCCAATGTTCGGCCCGAACTCATGCTCGGGCCGAACCTTTGGCCCATCCCTAAAAAAGACCAGTCCATCCAGTTCACCCTGTGTGGATGTGTTTATGTTAATTCCCTTTTTACATATCCCTGTATATTGTGTTTGCTAAGATGCCCATCTAAGAGTCCCTTATCATCCCCGCCAATAATTTACATACTATTGATGTTAGACTGACTGGCCTGTAGTTTCGAGATATATCTTGGCCATTTTTTAAATACTGATCTTGCTAGTGTCCTTGTCACTTCCTGTGAGCTGCACCAAAGAATATTTGCCTTCCAACCTATCTTCTGTAAACTACCTATTGCCCTGACCTTCCATGTAATGGCGATGAAGAGATACGGTCATGCTTGGAGTCCATATCAGGAGAGCAGCCAAAGGTGACAACCAAGGCACCTTCCATAGATATACTGGAGGAGTAATGTAGCCACCCAGGGATAAGAATTGTGTTATGAGGATTACCAGGTGAAAATAAAGCACAAGCTTGAAAAAAAGTAAAACAAATATAGCCAGCACACCAAGGACTTGTAATCTGTAATGTATTACATTTTTGATTTTGGGTTTAGATGCACGCTTAACATGCAGAATTACAACTCCTAGAGTTGAGTCACTAGTATCATTAGTGGCTTTCATGTCAAATTCTTGCAATGGATTTTAGGACTTACATTGCTCTGATTAGGCTTAGGCATGAATGGGATTTATTGTGTTCTTGGGTCTCATTGCTGCACTAGTGAGGCTGATAAGTTTGTACATTACACATTACAGTAATTTAAACATTTTCAATATTGCTCACTGCACATTTGGCAGATTCCCTGTCTTTTTTGCATTAATGCCTTTGATGAAAATAAGCATGGCACACTTAGGTAGCACACTGTCACAAGATACTTTGTTGGTCCTACAAACAGTCATATTCACAAGTTTTGCTCAGAGTTCAAAAGGGTTGCCCTCACATTAGCCTCAGTTTTATGTTTCCACTATGAACTAAATACATTTAGGGACAAATACTGGCAAAAATATTGTGCAAACTAAAGAAGGGCACACTATCTGGTAGCTGATGTACTCCTTACAGGTTGACTAACTGCTCTGAATTCTACTGCTTTTACAGAGAACTGGCCTTTCATAAAAACTTGCTTTCTTCAAATCTTCAAATGCAGCAGAGACGTTTGGTTGGCTCGCAGAATGGGCGCCACATACCCACCAACATTTCTGTTTTACTACTTTTTTTTTTTTTTTAATTATAGAGGTACAAAGAATTCAAAACGACAAGAATTTATACAGTGCATTGTAGGAGGACTGAGCCCTCTGGCCCCAGACCTTCGACAAGAAGATCCTCTCCAAGAAATACAGTGGGGACGGAAAGTATTCAGACCCCCTAAATTTTTCACTCTTTGTTATATTGCAGCCATTTGCTAAAATCATTTAAGTTCATTTTTTTCCTCATTAATGTACACACAGCACCCCCTATTGACAGAAAAACACAGAATTGTTGACATTTTTGCAGATTTATTAAAAAAGAAAAATATCACATGGTCCTAAGTATTCAGACCCTTTTGATCTAATACAGCCATGAGTCTTTTTGGGAAAGATGCAACAAGTTTTTCACACCTGGATTTGGGGATCCTCTGCCATTCCTCCTTGCAGATCCTCTCCAGTTCTGTCAAGTTGGATGTTAAATGTTGGTGGACAGCCATTTGTAGGTCTCTCCAGAGATGCTCAATTGGGTTTAAGTCAGGGCTCTGGCTGGGCCATTCAAGAACAGTCACAGAGTTGTTGTGAAGCCACTCCTTCCTTATTTTAGCTGTGTGCTTAAGTTCATTGTCTTGTTGGAAGGTAAACCTTCGGCCCAATCTGAGGTCCTTAGCACTCTGGAGAAGGTTTTCGTCCAGGATATCCATGTACTTGGCCGCATTCATCTTTCCCTCAATTGCAACCAGTCGTCCTGTCCCTGCAGCTGAAAAAACACCCCCACAGCATGATGCTGCCACCACCATGCTTCACTGTTGGGACTGTATTGGACAGGTGATGAGCAGTGCCTGGTTTTCTCCACACATACCGCTTAGAATTAAGGCCAAAAAGTTCTATCTTGGTCTCATCAGACCAGAGAATCTTATTTCTCACCATCTTGGAGTCCTTCAGGTGTTTTTTTTAGCAAACTCCATGCATGCTTTCATGTGTCTTGCATTGAGGAGAGGCTTCCATCGGGCCACTCTGCCATAAAGCCCCGACTGGTGGAGGGCTGCAGTGATGGTTGACTTTCTACAACTTTCTCCCATCTCCCGACTGCATCTCTGGAGCTCAGCCACAGTGATCTTTGGGTTCTTCTTTACCTCTCTCACCAAGGCTCTTCTCCCCCGATAGCTCAGTTTGGTCGGACGACCAGCTCTAGGAAGGGTTCTGGTCATCCCAAATATCTTCCATTTAAGGATTATGGAGGCCACTGTGCTCTTAGGAACCTTAAGTGCAGCAGAAATTTTTTCGTAACCTTGGCCAGATCTGTACCTTGCCACAATTCTGTCTGAGCTCTTCAGGCAATTCCTTTGACCTCATGATTCTCATTTGCTCTGACATGCACTGTGAGCTGTAAGGTCTTATATAGACAGGTGTGTGGCTTTCCTAATCAAGTCCAATCAGTATAATCAAACACAGCTGGACTCAAATGAAGGTGTAGAACCATCTCAAGGATGATCAGAAGAAATGGACAGCACCTGAGTTAAATATATGAATGTCACAGCAAAGGGTCTGAATACTTAGGACCATGTGGTATTTCAGTTTTTCTTTTTTAATAAATCTGCAAAAATGTCAACAATTCTGTGTTTTTCTGTCAATATGGGGTGCTGTGTGTACATTAATGAGGAAGAAAATGAACTTAAATGATTTTGGCAAATGGCTGCAATATAACAAAGAGTGAAAAATTTAAGGGGGTCTGAATACTTTCCGTCCCCACAGTATATATTTAAAACTAACAGCAAAGCCCGACATATTATATGGGGAGAGCTGATCTTCCAGTGTAATATGCAGACTCTGTTATCAATTAACAGCTGGTCCAGCTATATGTATCTGAAGCCCTGACAGCTGTTCTCGCCTGGTCTGTGGGGCTTGTCTGTACTTGACAATTAGGTCCCACTTTGTGTCTCAGTAGCCATTGTCAGGGATCCTGCTACAATGAGCAGGAGCCGGCTGTCAAAAGTGAGCCTAGCTCCAGAGATTGCACCAGAAAAGCTAGGAATTTTAGCCCTTTTCTAAAAAATATTTCTGGCATGCTGCCACTGACCTGTCTGTTTTATGGGTTATTAGGCCTATCTACTGGGTGCTTTGTCTTTCATTGATATATAAATTCTGTGTATAACATGTGGGGGGGGGGTGCAGGGTGGTGTGGCAGAATAACACCCTCAGTCCTACTGCGATGAAAGAACTTGTGCAGTAATGCAGAAACAGTTCACAAATAACTTGGTGGGAAACAGCCAAAACAGGAACATTCTCTGTTCCAACAGCATGCAGAGTGAGGACTGTAACTGACTGTCAGCATCTGTAGTGAGGGGAAGAATGTGGCCTGGCAGTCTTGTGCCCAGCAGGCGGTTATTCAGAGAGGTTACGTTTCTCTACTCATCAGGAACCTTTCTCTGCCACTAGTGCTGTCGCTAACAGGTGGGGTACCTGTCCCTACCCCGCCAACTCGCAAATGCATGCCAAACCTGGGAGTCAGGGCACAAAAAGAGCCTCTGCCTGACCAAAGATGGCTGCCAGAGTCACATGGGGTGGCAGCATCCAATTGGATGATTCCCCAGTGACCCAGAAAACCATAGAGGAACTATGTTCCCCTTGAATTCCTCTTCATCTGCAGTGCCACTGTGCAGAGTGCCACCTGCTGTGGAGAAAGTCATCTGCACTTGCCTACAAGCAGAATAGAAAAAAAGTGAAATCATATTGCAAGTAGAAATTGATATATGGCTTTTAAAACTTGATGCGTGTACCATCCACCCAAAATACAAATTAGGTGGGAGAGAAGCTATTATCTGGCAGTAGCAAACACATCAACAGCAGCAACACACAGGAAGTATTCTAAATATATATTTTATAAACTTTCAATGGGCCATTTGCCCACACAAATCATCTCAGATTCTCTACTCCCAGGAAGCCCCCAGGAAGCAATGGGAAATCTTTCCAGTGGGAACACAGACAGCAAGAAAACACTTTTTTTCAGTAAAATAGGGAAGGGTTCACATTTCAGTTAGGTTATTGTTATTATCTGGGTGTGCTACAGGACATGTAAGACAGTATTAATATATACAGTACTGTGCAAAGGTTTTAGGCAGGAGTAAAAAAAATGCTGTATAGTAAGAATGCTTTAAGAAATATATAATTTAATTGTTTATTTTTATCAATTTACATAATGCAGAGTGAGCAAACAGAAGAAAAATTGTTAATTATATCAATATTTGGTGTGACTACCCTTTGGCTTCAAACCAGTACCAATTCTTACACTTGCACATTTTGTACACTTGTATGAAGTCAGGGAATTTTAGGATTAGAGTCAGGTGTATGATTAAAGTGATACTAAAGTCTTGTTTTTTTTTGTTAACAACAAATATGGTAATATGGTATACTTATCTCCTCTGTACAGTTGGTTTTGCACAGAGCAGCCCAGAGCCTCATCTTCTCAGGTCCCTCTTCTGTACTCCTGGCCCCTTCCTCCTGTTGAGTGCCCCACAGCAAGAAAGCTTGCTATGGAGGCACCCAAGCTAAGCCTCAGCTCCCTGTGTCCATTCAGACATGGAGCAGCAGCCCCACCCCCTCTCTCCTCATTGGCTCGCTGACTTTGATTGACAGCAGCGAGAGCCAATGACGCTTCGATGCTGTCTCCAATGTGGAGGGAGAGTCCAGGTCAGCTGAGTCTCTCATGCAACATCACTGGATCGAGATGCACTCAGGTAAGTATTAGGGGGACTGCTGCTCATAGAAGGCTTTTTATCTTAATGCATAAAATGCATTAAGATAAAAAACCTTCTGCCTTTACAACCACTTTAGACCAGTCAAACCCAGAGCAAATTTCTTTTCAGCAGCCAAAAGATAGAAATTCTCGATTCCCCCATCAACACAGACAGTATTGATGCGGGAATCCCTCCTGCCGAGTCATTGTCTGCTCCCAGCGTGGGGGCGGGGGCAGCCATCCCTGTGGGGAGAGAACAGTGATTATTGCCAGAGGCTATAGCGATCACAGGTAAAACCCAACATGCTGGTTGTACCCAAGTTGATTGATCAACCTGGTAAATTCAGCCTGCCCATACATGGTTTGAATCAAGTATAGCCTGCCTGACCAATTATACCAAGGAGGCGTAATGATCCTCAACTTCTTATGTAGGTTAAAACACAGTCATTAACTGAAACAGAAACAGCTGTGTAGGAGGCTTAAAACTGGGTAAGTAACAGCCAAACTCTGCTACTAAGGTGAAGTTGTGGAAGACAGTTTCATGTCACAGGTCATACACCATGGCAAGACTGAGCACAGCAACAAGACACAAGGTAGTTATACTGCATCAGCAGGGTCTCTTCCAGGCAAAGATTTTGGGATTTTAAGATGGTCAGCCAAGGAAATTGTCATGGGTATGCAATAGAATTTGTCGATCAGCCTACCTGTCTCCATGTGTTCATCTCTAGAAACCAGCTGCCCCTCACCTGACTGCTTATGTAACCTCTCCTCTAAGCATGGCCCCACCCCAGGCCCTATCAGGGAACCCTATATTAACCTGTGCACTGCAAGCCAGCAGTGCTGATCAACCATTGTGTGTTAGCCTCCATGTGTACTTGCTGTGTTTCCTACGTCTGATTCCTGTTACCGACTTTGGCCTGTTCTTAACTATTCCTGTCTGCTCGTGACCCTGACCTTTGGCGTGTCCCCGACCATCCCCGTTTGCCTGTGACCCTGAACCTTGGCATGTACTCTGTTGTCCTTATCTGCTTGTGGCCCCGACCTTGGCTTGTCCCTTACTTCCTTGTTGTTCCATCCTGCTGCCTCCTTCCTCTTTTCCTGTAGTCTACTGTGAGGGGGCTGCGACCTGGAGCCAGACTGCAGCGCAGTCCAGCCTTACCATTAAAGGCTCTGGTGAACACCTGCTGGCTCTTAGACTCCGCGCCCTGGGGAATCTATGCTCTAGCTCCCAGTGGGATCTGTGTCAGTGATCCAGTAGACGTGCTTCCTGAACCTCCCAGTGGTCTATCCGCAGCAGTCAGTCCTAGGGTCCACTACCTAGCAGGTGCACTTCTGACTCCTACAGAGTGCATCTGTCACCTAGCCTCAAGGTGACCTGACAGAAACTTAATGCAGCAGATAAAAGACATCATGCTCACTTCCCTTCAACATCGGAACATATCCAGCAGTGCCATCAGCACAGAACTGCTGGAAACCAATGGGGCCCAAGTACACCCAACTCCTGCCTAGAGAAATCTGGCCAGAAGTGGTCTTCATGGAGGAATTGTGGCCAAAAAGTCATACCTCCGACGTGGAAACAAGGCTACGTGACTCAACTAGGCACAAAAACATAGAAAATGGGGTTTAGAAAAATGGCACCAGGTGCTCTAAACTGATGAATCAATATTTGGCTGTAACAAAAGGCAGTTTGCCCGTGAATGGCTGGAGAGCGGTATAATAAAGAGTGTCTGCAGGTAACAGTGAAGCATGGGGGAGGTTCCTTGCAAGTTTGGGGCTGCATTTCTGAAATTTGAGTTGGAGATTTGGTCAGGATGAATGGTATCCTCAATGCTGAGAAATACAGACAGATACTTATATTAACAATTTTGTCAAAAATTGTTAAAAAACTTTTTTTTTCCTGTGTCTAAATAAAAAAAGGGAGTGAATTTCTAGTGTCAGTAAAATATTTAAATCATTAAAATATTACATATTTAGATCATTAAAATATATGAAATCATTAAAATATATAAATCTGAAAATACACAAACCAGGGGTAAGTAAATAGTAAAACCACACAGTGAGACCACTGGATGACAAATATTTGTTACGTAAAATAATATAAATAATGCTGTTTCATAACCTACTTGCTATAGGGCAAAACAGATATGCAAATGGAAGCGTGGATATGCCATAATATACTAATGTAGATATACACACTGATTTGCTCCCATTGGTTACTGATGCCCATTGCCAAGCTATTTTTTGTTCCTACTAATGCCAATGTAATATTAAAACATTTTTTATTTATTAACAATCATAGGAAAATTTAAAAGTCAGCATAAAAGATTGTAAGTTAGGCCCCTTCCTCTGTCCGCTGATCCCCACTGAGCAGGCAGATGGCTGGCCGCTTATGCAGAGCAGCCCACTCTCCTCTATGGATGGTCAGATGTAAACAGATCTCCTGTCCGTTTACACCTGACTGCCATCGGATACACTAGACAGATGGGGAACGGATCCCCATCCATCTGTTTTTAGCGTATGGGATGTCAGTGGGTGTAAACGGACGCATGTCCGTTTATATCTGCTGCTTCATAGAGAATAATGGAGGGCCCGATTAGGTCCACCTGAAAAACTGACAGGCAAACCCAAACAGGAAGACAAAATTTTGATAAACAAGTTGTACAGCAGTCAACAATTGGCCTGTCAATTACATTATTTGTGCCAAATTTGCAATAATGATGACAGCAAATATAACTTATCATAGCTATGTCTTTGAGGAGAAGGGGTAAATCAAATGGGTACTAGGGTGCTGGGAAAGCTAAAGAAAGATGACTCCACTGCAATGTAATTGGTAGCAATGCAAGTATGCAGTGAGGAGTCTGAAATCAATAACAATGCTAGAGATGACGTGTATTCTCTGGTGAGGGTAAATTCCAGCCAAAGTCCTCCTTTGTGCCCTTTATTGTTGAGTTAAGGCCCTTTATATGCTTCATATAATTTATTCAGGTGACCCACTATGCTACTATTGGGAGTCTTGGTTGACACCATAGAGCAGGTATGCACAACCGTGGTTATATTCACCAGAGGTATCTGTAGAGATTTTATATATGTCTTACATGAGACTTGTTAGTGGTGTAAGAAGAAGGCAGATCCATATGGTAAAGGTAAGTCAGCAGTTTTCTATGACATAGTTACCCAGCATCCAACAATTCTGGAGTTTAGGTCAGTCCCAAAATATGTGGAGAAAGGAGCCCAGGCCATCTTTGTGTCTCCAGCTCATATTTGAGGTTAAAGAGGAAAAGGAATGGAACAATGTGGGAACCAGGGGCATAGATAAGGGGGTGTTCAGGGGTGTCCAAATCCCCCAGGGCCAAAAGTAAACGCATGGTGTCCCTGCTCTGCATCCACACATGGCACCAGCGACAGGCAGCACTGCAGACAGTGGCACACAGAGTGTAATAATGCCACTGCAGCAAGTGTAATAGATCATTAGGCATACCCGCACGCATGTTGTAGTACACTGTCAGGCCGGTTTATTGGGCTCGGGCTAAAGGCTGACAGATCTATCACCAGGCAGCACAGTGGGAGCCGGCGGAGCGTGTAGTCCTGCTCAATGCACACCATGTATTCTCGTTGGCTTGCAGTGCCAGTCCCACCTTGGGCTTGGGAGAGGAGCTTTGCCTGGGCCCTGGAGCGCAGAGTGCTGTGTAGCCGCCAGCCCCCTATATGGATGAACTGCTGCTGTCCTGTCCAGGTATGTCACTCTCTCTTCTGACCTAGTCTCCGAGAGTGTGCTCAGACTTACCACTGCTCAGACTGCTGTGCTGCTGTTGGCATTTTGCTGTTCATACTAGGTAATCGTGAGTCAGCGAAAAACTGTCTGTGATTCTGCGTGGCAACTGGCAAAGTATGTGATTGAGGCTGGCTGGACTAAAATTTGCATTGCTTGTGTTACTGACAGTTGGCTAAGCTGAGTTTTATATTGCTTGTCTAACTGACAGTCCAGCCTGGCACTGGCAAGCTTGTTGTGGTGCTCGCCGGCTTACTGATTCAGCAGTTGGCACCACAACATGTCTACCAATGCTAGAGCCAGTCTGGACTTTCTGCTCCCCTCAGTGGCATGCCTTGGCCTTGTTTTACCCCTGGTTCATCCATATGTAGTACAGGAAACGCTGCGATCCCTGTGCGTTGCCCGCACCGCATTGCAATTACACTGTGCTTTTGATCTGCTGCAGGTGTCAATTAAAAGTAAACAACTCCCCAAAAGAAGGTCGCAAACGCAGTGTTTGTCTGAACCAGATCGCATGGTTGGTTTTCAAAAAAAGGTGTCTGCACTTCTTTGGTGCGATTCAGCCCATTCAAAATGGACTCAAATTACACCACACAGAGTCACATGTGAATTGCACAGGAATTCGGTGCAGTTCCTGTGCGATTCACATGCAAACTATAGTGTGAAACCAGGCTTACTGTGTTGATTGCGGTGCAATCAAATCCCATTCATTTTGAATGGGCTCAAATCGCACCAAAGTCTTGCATGCACCAATTTTGGAACCGCATTGCAACCGGTTCGCGTGGTCGTTTTGTAAATGCGATCTGGTACAGGCAAACACACTGTGTTTTGCAACCTTTGTTTGGGGTGTCATTATAATAACACTGACACCCACTGCAGATTGCATGGGGGGGTGCAATTTGAATGAGGTGCATGAAACGTGCATGGATTGAGGGTTTTCCGCATTGTAGTTTACCTCCGCATATCTCCTAAGCAGTAGTGTGTTTTTCCTGTAAGTCATGTATTCAAGGCTGGTAATTTTTCAATTGTTTTTTTTCTATATTCTGCGAATAATTGAAAATTAAGGTAATGTGAACGCAGTCAGTGTGGAAGATGGTGCCCTTTGTAACTGCCCAGTAAGATTGGCGATTACAGTGCACCTCATCCTGTGGTAGGCAGTCTTTTTTTTAAACCTGTTATGCCACGTACACATGACCGGACTTTACGGCATACTTGGTCCGGCGGACCGGAGTCCGTCGGACAATTCGATCGTGTGTGGGCTCCAGCAGACTTTTTTTCTCAAAAGTTTGACGGACCTAGAAATGAAACGTGTTTCAAATCTATCCGACGAACACGGAAGCGCTCGGTCTGGTAAAACTAGCCTTCGTATCGAAGCTAGCACATTCCTCTTCTGTGATCTTTTAATACAGCACATTCTTTTTTCCTTTATAATGCGAGAGGAATGAAGTTGTTTTGCTGCTTATATTCACACAGAGTTCTCACAAACTACTTTCTTCATGATTTATCCTCATGCCATGACTAATATTATAGTTTTTAAAAGCCAGATCTCCAGAAATAATGTATAAAATTATTTTTTGGACTCATCTTTAGTATTTTTAGATTTAATCAATATCTATTTTCCAATTTGTGCTAAATTCTCAAAACTGTTAGTTTATTTTTTTTTTTTTCCTTGGAGTTTCAAGTCACCACAATAACCTTAATATTTTGTATTGTTTTAATGAACCTTAATGAGGTTGGTGTCCCTTGTTAATTGGACATAGGGGGTTATTTTCAAAAGGCTAATTCATTTTGCACTATAAGTGCAAAGTGTACTTGAAATTGCACTGAAAGAGCATTTGGAAGTGCATTCGCTGTGGATCCGAGGGGCACATGCAAGGAAAACCAACCAAAAAAAATTTGCACTTGTACTTTGCACTTGAATTGCAAAATGATTTAGTCTTTTGGAAATATCCCACATAGTCTTTTTGACATGTACCTGCCTACTCACAAACAAAATGTCCTTTTTGAATCAAAACACATAGTCAATAATGTAAGGTAAAGAAAATATCTATTTAGTTTTGGAAAAACATAAATGAGGAAGGCAACACTGGAGACACTTCTGGAATGTGTGAAGCCTTTTGTCCCCCAGGACACACATCAAGTTCTTGGAAAATAAAATTGGGATCTTGCGACTAGGGAGCACAATCTGCATCTTCTGTCAGACCAGACAGAAGCCAGGCAATCACCTTCGACTCTTCAGTGGAGCCTTCCCTGCACACTGCCCTGCAGCCTTCCCTCCACGCTTCTCTGAAGCCTTCCTTGGAGGCTGTGTCTCTGGTGGTGTACTTGGGGCAGGAGGAGGAGGAGGAGGAGGAGCAGGAGGAGGGGTTTCATCTGCAATGTAGCTTGTTGGAATAAGCTCCCCTCTCAACCCCATCTGAAAGGCCTGAAAAATAAGCCCCTCACAGAGGAGGCGTTGCCCCTTTTCAAGTTCCAGCAACTTGGTGGCCATATACATTCCATAGGCCTCTTCAGCATTGGGTGGGGTACTGAGTATTTGGCTGGCTTCCCGAATGAGGGCTAGTGATTCCTCCTCTGTTTGGGTGATCTTCCTTGGCCTTTTGGTGGTAATGCGGAGGGGAGGCACATGCCATTGGGTGAGGCTTCTACTGGGCCCAGCTACCTCCTGCCTGCCACTAGGCATGGCCTCCACCTCTCTCCCACTGGGCAAGGCCTCCTCTATACCACTGGGCACGGCCTCCTCCATACCACTGGGCACGGCCTCCTCCATACCACTGGGCACGGCCTCCTCCTGGCTGAGCTCATCCTGAGTTAAAAAAAAAAGGGACATAGTTGTAATTTTTGCTTCCGCAATCACACACAATTTTCAGCTAATGACTTGCAAATATAATTGTAAACAAACAGAAAAGGCTATCTTTTTGACCCCACCATTATTCTAGCTGATCACCAATATTTGAAGTACATTTTTTGCCACTATTGTCTAGAGATATGTATACATATTAATAATTGTGATGAAATCATTTTTTGGGAAGCACTTAAAACATTTTACACTTTACATCATTAATATTTACACAATCCCAAAATCTCAAAAAAAGTATACCTGGCTGAAGCTGGGCGCATCCACTTCAAGGATGAAAGGGCCCAGTTCTTCCTAGGACGCCTCAGCTGGGGTGGAGGGAAGGCTGGAGGGAAGGGTGGAGGGAAGGGTCGAAAGCAATTGCCTTGCTTATGTCTGGTCATCCAGAAATCGCAGTTTTTGGTAGTACCACAGCTTGGAGACATAAACCTGGTCTGCTGCTGCTCCTGATCTGAGGGAATCCTGGATCTTCTTATTTTCCCACCTGTACATATTGCACAAGATCCCAATTTTATTGTCCACAAACTTAAGGTCTGCCTGGGGGACTCGAGTCTTGACAAATTCCAAAAGTGTCCCCAGTGTTGCCTTCTTTACATGTCTACTAAAATACAATGGGTGCGAGGGCGTGGCCTGACACGGACCATGATGGATGCCTGAAGCCTGAGCTCCGCGCCGCTGACGGGATCTACAGCTACTGTAAGCCACGATCCGACCCCCGTTCCGTTCACACGGCGGGGGGAAGACAACAGGACCAATTCTGGGCATGTCTAGAAGGCGGAATAAGCCGCCAGTACCTCGCCGCCTCAGGGACTACTATCCCCCTGCAGTTATGAACGAGGCCCAAGATGGCGCCGACACCGGGAACATCACCTTAGAAGCGTCCCTCACTGCACACACTGAGACACAGCTGGCGGCTCCTCCTCAAGACGATCTCCTGTTCCAGCCACCTGATCGCTCTCACAGGGAGGACATGGATGCCCTCCCATCGCCAGATGTCTCCTCCTCGCAACATGGCGCAGATAAAGGTAAGAGACTGGCATCTTCCCCAGCCATCTCCCCCAGCAAGGAGCCACAACACAAACGGCATCAGTGGGCTGACAGGGATCATGACACAGCACACACCCCAGCTCTAGCGACCATCCCTGTATCTGACAGCCCTGTGACAGAATCAATGCTGAAAGCCATGCTCCTTACCCTGCAGAGAGACCTACGTAGAGAACTGCAACTCTCTGTCTCAAAGATACATGGCAGGGTAGATCACCTGGAAGAGAGAACGACTGTACTTGACGACAACATGCAGGACCACGTCAGGGCCCACAATGAACTACTGGACGCACATGAACATCATGCGTCTGAAATACACCATATGAAGCTGAAATTAGCAGATTTGGAAGACCGTTCCAGAAGGAACAATATTAAATTCAGAGGTGTCCCCGAATCTGTTAAACCGAATGAAATCATGCCCTACCTACGAGAGATGTTCTCCAGTTTACTACCCCGCTTAAACGCACGAGATATCATGATTGATAGAGCACACAGAATTGCCAAGCCAGCACACCTCCCCCCTGACACCCCCAGGGACATACTAGCAAAAGTGCATTACTTTCAGGTTAAGGAGCAGATCCTACAAATTGCCAAAACCACTAAACCGCTGCCAGCACCATATACAAATGTCATGTTTAGTGACCTCTCCAAGGCGACAATGGAGATGAGAAGAGCGTTCACCCCTGTAACCTCTGTGTTACAGGAGAAGAAAATTACATATAAATGGGGTTTCCCTACCAAACTAGTGGTCACATACCAGCAACAGATAATTCCCATCCTCACTCCCAAAGATGGATATAAAAAGCTGACCAATTGGGGATTTATGCCCATATCTGCCAACCAAAATGAATACAGGGGCTCCTACTCGTGTCCTCCGCCAGCACGGAACGGTATGCACGATCCAGGCGAGGTCCGTAACAAGAAGGTCTTCGGTCCTCCGCACCACTAGGATCCCTGATGGGCGCAGTTACTGAAACACATCCACTCCCTAAGGTTATAGTGTGCTAAGCACACTGATATAATTGTTTTGTTGACTTTCTGTTCCTAACGAGATATATATTGATTTTCTCTTTAAATTTTTTTTTTTTTTGGTTCTCCTAACACGGTTTACGCGTTCATACCGAACGTATAATTTACTTACTGTTTGACCTACTTTTGCATTATAAAACCTTTGGCAGTCCCGAGTAACTTCAACAGGTGTCTCTAGTACGAAATTTGTGTATAACAGCCATACTCTGTATAGCTACCTACTCTATTGTTTGTTTCTTATATAGTCAGGGCGAACAGAAGGGGTGTGGAATCTCACTCCTTTCATCACCAACCCGGGTCATTCCCCAATATCATGGCCCTCAAAATCACCTCCTTAAATGTAAAGGGCCTAAACTCCCCATTCAAACGCAACCTCCTCTGGAAAGAGGCACTATCCCATCACGCTGACGTGTTTTGCGTACAAGAAACGCATTTCGCTAAAGATAGCTCTCCAAAATGCTCGCATAAGCGTTACCCACACTGCTTCTTTGCCAGTGCCCCCACCAAAAAAAGGGGAGTAATGATAGCAATCGGTTCCTCTGTCTCCTTTCAGTTACACCACTGTGAGACTGACGAAGACAGCAGGTACCTGATTCTCTCTGCAACGATTGCAAACCAACGCCTCACCCTGGTAAATCTATACGCCCCTAACACTGGCCAAAAGAAATTTTTCAACACACTGATCTCCAAACTGACACCGTATAGATCTAACCCAGTGATATTATGTGGGGACTTTAATGAAATTGTTGACGTAACCCTAGACACATCCAACCCAGCTAAACGTAGGCCCTCTGTCTTGTTCTCCCTCCTACATAAAGATCTTTATGACCCTTAGAGATGTACCCATGACACAGAGCGAGATTACACTTTCTTCTCCAGCCCCCAGCAGTCTTACTCTCGGATCGATATGTTCCTCACATATAAATTTCTCCTCCAATCAATCACTGAAGCACACATAGGTACAATTACGTGGTCGGATCACACGCCCATATCCATCACGTTATTCAATTGCAAAAAGACTACAAGTCATAACATTTGGAGACTAAACACGTCCCTCCTTACCAACCCATCCTTTGAGGATGAGCTTCGATCCGAGATTAAGACCTACTTTGATAATAATGTACATTCTACTGCTGACCAATCCATTGTTTGGCATGCACATAAAGCTTTCTCACGGGGCCTCCTCATTAAATACGCAGCACAAACTAAAAAAACTACAAACGGCCATCACAGAAACACTACTACAACAGATCAGAGCTTTAGAATATGCCAATAAACAAAATCAATCTGCCACATTATCCCTAGACCTCAAAAAACTAAGATACGATCTTAGCGAACACCTCCACAAAAAATTTGATTATTACATTAAACACCTTAAGCTACAATATTACTCCTCAGCCAACAAGTCAGGTGCGTTCCTCGCCAAGCAACTACAAAAGCACCGAGCCAATCATAAAGATACAATACTTATTCAACTCCCAAGGTAAAAAAGTTCATAATCCTCTGGATATAGCGAACTAATTTAGTACCTTTTACGCCAAACTTTACAATCTCAATGACCTAGACCAAGAAACCAAGCCAAAATTAGAAGACATAGATGAGTTTCTCTCCTCTATGCACCTTCCCTCAATATCCACTGAACAACTAGACTCCATCTCTGTGGCTTTCACCCCCGTGGAAATCCACATGGCCATCAAACGATTACCCCTACATAAGGCCCCGGGACCAGATGGGTTCCCAAACGAATATTACAAACACTTTTCTGACGTGATCACCCCGCACTTATGCACTACCTTTAATCAGTATATTCTCACAGGCAAAATCCCCACAGAAGCCCTGGAGACCCTCATTGTCACCATACCCAAACCAGGCAAACCCCCTGATAACCCAGCCAATTACCGCCCGATCTCACTCTTGAATACTGATACCAAAATATATACAAAATTACTAGCCCAACGATTATCCAAAGTCATCCCTCTCATCATACACCCGGACCAAGTCGGATTCGTGCCCGGCAGGCCTCCGATGGTACCAGACGCCTTACTGACTTGATCCAATGGGTGGAGCACAGTCAAACGCCTTCTCTCTTCCTCTCACTGGACGCAGAGAAGGCGTTTGACAGGGTGCACTGGAAATACATGGAAAAAGTCATGTTCAAGTTCGGACTGACAGGGAACTTCCTCCAGGCTATAATCAACCTTTACTCCTCCCCCAGTGCCCGAGTATGGACCTCAGGAATAATATCAGACCCCTTTCTCATCACTAATGGCACTAGACAGGGGTACCCACTTTCCCCCCTGATTTTTGCCATGGTGATGGAACCACTTGCACAAGCCATTAGATCCACGCCAGCAATATCGGGCATCACTGTAGGGGATGTTGAACATAAAATTGGTCTATACGCAGAGGATGTTATTGTTACCCTCACAAATCCCCGATCCTCCCTTCCCAATATCCAAAAAAACTTTGGAAAAATTTAGCTCAGTCTCTCTATATAAAATAAATCACAGCAAATCCACCATGCTGAACCTAGGGATAGACCCTCAAACTTCACATCATATCTCGACAAACACACCTTTCACTTGGGCTAAAAATTCCTCGCTCCCATACCTGGGAATTCAACTAACCTTCCCCAGTAAGTCTATGCTTCAACTAAACTATGCTGCCCTACAAGAAAAGCTTCTGCGCATCTCCAAAGATATGTGTAACTACTGTTTCTTGGGCTGGTAGAATAGCTCAAGCCAAAATGTATTTACTGCCACATATTTTATATATGTTTCGCACGATCCCATTACCTATGCTACCCCAACAACTGGCACAGCTACAAAGTATACTCAATGCACACATTTGGCAACATAAACATGCCAGGCTCAAAAAAGACATTCTCTTATACAAAATGGAGGAATGGGAGCCCCCAACGTCCACGCATACTACAAGGCAGTTATACTGGATCAACTACGGGAATGGTGGTCGCCCACCACGACCAAGACATGGACACAAATCGAAACCGTGGCCCTTAACACAAATCCGCAACACATACTAATGGCTGCGCTACTCAGCTTGCAACCACTTCGGCACTTCCTACTTTGGATAACTGCAGCCATGCAAGTGTGGTCGGCCACTGCAAAAAAATCCGCATAAAAACTGCAAAAAAACTGCAAAAAAAGCGCATATCCAAAGCTATCCTCTCTAAAATACACCTTCAAGCACTAAAGTTGATCTCTCCTAACTTATCCCTTCAGGCTACAAAAAGGACTCACCAACTTGGGACAACTCATTTCCACATCTGGACCCCACCCATTCACACATCTATGACAAGCTTTTGACCTCCCTGCCAATACCTCTTTTTTATATATGAGGCTCCGTTCTATCCTCGCGAAACTTGATCTCACAGTATGTGAATCCCAACTGGCTGACATCCTGAACTTTTACAATACCCCTAATCCAGCAGTTAAGGGCATTGCATGGATATACAAGTTGTTGACAACGCTCCCCAAAGATCACACCTCTTCATCCATCACATTTTGGTCCACCTTCACAAGCTCTCCACCAAAGCCCCCACTGTGGCACAAAGCCCTGACCATTCCTCTTCAAGCTTCAAAATGCATCTCTCATTGGGAATCGACGCAAAAACTATTCCACAAGTGGTACTTCACCCCAGCCAGATTGGCGAATATTTACCCGGCTACCTCCTCTCAATGCTGGAGAAATTGCACAGGAAAAGGCACCCTGCGACACATATGGTGGGACTGCCCTAACATCCACCAGTACTGGAAGGAGGTCTCTGTCCTCATCTCACAGCTCTGCAAAATCCCTTTGCCGTTATCCCCACTAGACCTCCTCCTGGGTCTTAACATCCCCAACTGGCCCAAAAATGTCAGAGTTCTGAAGACTCATATACTCATTGCAGCTCGATTAGCTCTAACGAAAAAATGGAAAGCCTCACAAGCCCCCTCTGGATCGGAACTCATCGCTCTACTAAACAACCACTTCCAAATGGAATCCTCCTTTGCTAAGGCCAACATGTCTACCGCAATGTTTTGTCTCAACTGGAAACCATGGATCAATGACCCAAGGAGTACAACAATACCCTGATTGTCTTCGTCTTTTTCTTTTCCAATGAGAAATATCTGATGTTATTAATCTTTACCCCCACAGACTGCTACAACCCCTCACATCTAACATGTGCAGAAAGTAGGAACCCCCACACCAACCCACCTCTCCGCTTAGGGGCACATCTACCAGTTACTACTTAGGACGGGACTTAAAAATATGTACTATACTTATAACAAGTAGGCCCACAAGTTGCCTTTGCTTTTCAGCTTTCAGTTTTATGTATCTAGAATGTTACTGGTTCTATAAGATACCTAGCTCTGTCAGGTGGATGGTTGGTGGTGTTACCTCTAGTCCCATGGCACAGTAAGTGCCCAGATGGGGTGCCGGGGATTGGAGATGGCGCCTTCATTCATCGAACTTCAACTTTATGACTATGTATTCGCTATGTACATGGGTTACAGAATGACAGTGGTCATTATACCAGATACTAAACTATGTAAGTTTGCTTTCTATCTCAACCTTCTGTATTGATACCCTGTGAAAAATTCAATAAACATATTGTTAAAAAAAAAAAAAAATAAAAAAAATATATATATATACACACACACACACACACACACAATGGGTGCTTGACCTCCCACAGGTTTGTTCTCTTGATACAGCTCAATAAAACACGACAAAAATTCTTCCTCAAAGGGATTAATTTTTGCTGAAAGACAAGACAGAAGATGAAAACTGTAATGTCAGTCCAAAATCCCAGTATTATTTTTAGCAGAATCTAGGGTACACATACACACACACCAAACACACACCCACGTTTAAATCTTACCTTCGTTTGACGCTCGCTACCTCCGCTCGGACATACGTAGGCCAGCGTAATAGCTTTATATACACTGCGCATGTGTCATGCTATGCCTGCGTCGCCCGCCTCTGACGTTCTTTACTACGATTTGTCCCCGCCCCTTCACTCTTCATTGGGCAGTGGGAGTATCTAGAGAAAGATGTCGGAGAGATTATCTGGAACTAGCGCGGAGGAAAGCCCGAAGCCACAACCATCCAGATCCAGGAGGAGATATAAGGCCACCAACATGGCCTTTGAAGAGATGGTGGAGATGGTGTCCATATTGAGAAGTTAGGACTATGATGTCAAAAAAGGACCGTACGAAAACCTCAAACGAGATCTCATTCCTACATACCTCCAGTTTGGGCAGTACAACATCATAATACATAGACTAACTGCTGCAACCCAGTCTGGTAGATAGCCTGTACACCTGATGTTTATTTAATGTTATGTACATGTGTACCAGATTAATACTGCAATGTGGCTTTGATTGTTAAACTGCATTTACCTCTAATAAAAACTTTTGATGGAAAAAAGGACCGTACACCCAATATGCGGAAGGACAAAATAATGTCCTCAGTTGTCACAGCTCTTGAACAAAAATTTGGCATTAAATGGACTAAAGAACAATTGAGGAAGCGGTGGCCTGACCTCAAAACTAGGGAGCCTGAATATTGGCGAATCAAGAAGCTGCTTAAAAAAGTACTTGTTGTGTGTTCCTATTGAGATACTTAACTTGCATGCTGATCCATATGCTTTTCGTTTATACAGCATAGTTCGTAAAGACCGTTCTTTTGAAACTACATATGATAATAAGAAAATTATGTTTGTTTTGCTAAAAAATACGATGGTACAGGGTTGGACATACATTTAGGTCTTGATAATTTTTCGTATTCCAAAAATGTGGGGATGTTGCGTAGATGTGTTTGAAACTAGAATGCTTCTTAAAAAATGATTCAGTGTAATGTAAGGACAGGACACAGCAGCTGTTTCCACATCTGGACTCAGGAGCACTAGTGTACTATGTGACACCAGAGAAAATTTTTGAGGGTAATACACATAGGGGCTCCAGGGGATACTTGAGGTGTCTGCATCTGTGAAACTTGCATGAAACCGTGTATTGTTTTGCATTTTTTGTCAGAGCGAATTTTAATCCTGTTTTCTAAAATTTTCGGGGAACAAAATGACAATTGTCCCCAACTTCTAAGCAACGTTCCATATTCCTTTTTCAGGACTGAAATATCACTGTGTTTTAAGTACCGTATTTATCAGCGTATAACACATACTTTTTTCCCCTTAAAATCAGGGGAAAATCGTGGGTGCGTGTTATACGCCGATCCCCACTGTCTGTGTGCCAAAAAAAAGCGAGCGCCGCCGAAAAAGACCGAGCGCCGCCGGAAAAAAATGAGCACCGCCACAAAAGACCATCCGCTCGCAGTCACGCCATCCCGCCTCCCTGCTGTGAGAGGATGAGGAGCGAGTGCTGCAGAAAAAGACCGAGCTGAGTGCTCGGCTCTGCTCGCAGTCACGCCCAGCTCCTGTGATGGACATAACACTCCATCCAATGGCGGGACTGGGCGGGACTGCGAGCCGAGCACACAGTACACTCGGCTCGGTCGTTTTCGGTAGCGCTCGCTCCTCATCCTCTGAGACAGCAGGGAGGCGGGGCGGCGTGATGAGCCAAGTACACAGGCTCTATCTTGGCGGCTGGGGGAGCAGGATACCGATAACAAGGAAGGAGTTACATGTAAAATATCTTTACTTTTTATTTTTATAGGAATGTGCATCTGCATTAAATTTTGTTTTATCATTTCTATCTCGATTTCAGTGTTTTTTGGCATATACTGTTGGAGACATAGACCAGGCACACTCATTGGACTGTGATTCATTACTGTATAACTCACATCTGTGACACGATTTGCTAGTAGCGAACTCAGTCCTTGTCCATATATGTGCAGTTAGAAATGTAGAAAACGCCTTGTTGGCAAACCATCAGGGTTAATTTCTGGATGTATGAGGCAACCTGGAAGACATTGATTGGGACAGTCAGCTTATGTGATAGGAAAGAGACATCTTGTCTCCAGCGTGGATGTAGAGTTGACATCGCTTGTGCAGGCAACAGTTTGCTGCCCGCATTGTGATGCCAACTAAGAGGCTTGCACTAGCAGCAGCTGCAGCGAAACACTGCAAACGGCACTGGGCAAGGCTGCACTGGGCAAGGTCCATATGACAATGGGCAACTGCAAACGGCACACAGCACTGGGCAAGGATGCACTGGGCAAGGCTGCATATGACTATGGGCAAGGCTGCAAACGGCACTGGGCAAGGCTGCAAATGGACAAGGCTGCAGATGGACACTGATAAGGCTGCATTCATGGGAATTTAAATGTAAGTGTTTTTTTTCCTTAAACTTCCCTCCTAAAAGTTTTTCCTTAAAATGCCCTCCTAAACTTGGGTGCGTGTTATA
Organism: Aquarana catesbeiana; assembly: GCF_042186555.1. NCBI lineage: Eukaryota > Metazoa > Chordata > Amphibia > Anura > Ranidae > Aquarana > Aquarana catesbeiana. Next base: position 162,556,157 of record NC_133335.1, read on the forward strand.
CGCCAATAAATATGGTATACCTTTTGTTTCATTCTCATAGGGGAGAAAAGACTCAGACAACAGTCCGAGGATCCCAGGACCCCCCCAAGTCACCAGCCTGAAGCAGGAATTACCCCAAGCCCCAGCCCAAGACCACCTGACGATCTTGAGGAAGGAGAGGTGGAGGAAGTGTGCGATATTTGCACCCCACCAAGTGAGTGACTGACACCCCAGCTTAAGGTAATCTATTTAGGCGTGCATATTTTTCTAAAAATTTTTATCCACACATTTTAGGTGATGTTCTGGTTGTGGAAGGGCAAGCGGCGGAGCCATTTAGCACAGACAGTGAACAAAGACTGCTTGGGCAGATAATGGTGTAGAATGGCCAAATTGATCGAATGCGTGAACAAATTGACAGCATGAGAAATCGGCTGGACAGCATGCGACAGGAAATGAAGAACATGATTGATGTTTTGGGCAGAATCTAATAACTTTTTGCCTAAAAACATCAATCATGTTCTTCATTTCATTGTCAAGTTTTTCATTTTTCAAATTTTTGAAGTTGTGAAATAGTAATATCAAAATTTACCAGATGCACATGGCGTGTCATCATGTGCTATCTTCCATCAGGGGATATCAATGTACTTGTTTTGTGTTTGCAACCCCTTCATCAGAATAATGTTAGTTTGTGAGAGGAACAAAGGGATTGCACACACAAAACACATCCATTGCTCCCCCATGATGGGAGATAGCACATGTTGACTTGAACCTTTTCTACTCCCAATTTGTGTGCATCTGCTAAATTTTGTTTTTACATGGGTGACATCACCAGCACCGTTTTTGACATGTTGAGCTTTGTAAGTTCCTGTTATTTTTTTGTATTATGTTTTTAAAAACCCTGTTTTCAAGCCTAATTTTGTAAACAAAATATATTTTTGACAAATATGCCTAAACTAAAAAAAAAAAAATAAAAATAAAATTATATTGTTCCTAAAAAAAAAAAAAAAAAAAAAAAAAAACCTAAACACGTTAAAACAAAATGCACCTTTCAATGTGCACACAGTAAAATGTTTTTACTACTGCAATGTGTGTGGCTTATTATTTATCAATAACAGTTTAATTTTTTGTGTGTTTACAGTGACAAAAGGCCTTATTAACTAAAGGGAAATGTACTTGCCACTACAAGTGCACTAGGAGACAGACAAAACTAAATGCAAACAGAATAAAAACAAGAGATTTTTGCCCAAATAATTTGTGTTTATTTGGTAAAAGATTAAAGTTGTTCTTGCATTGCAATGGCCCCCCGACCATTAAAATAATTAACATATCTGTCACGCACTTGACAGGCGGTTTGGGGGGCCAAGCCAGTACGGCCAGTATCCAGGCCTGCGAGTGGATCTTCACCACTAAGTCCGGCCTCAGGCCCAACTGAGGTAATATATGTAGATGAATGTTGTCTCAAATAATTATGAAGAATGCAGCAAGCCATTATGACATGATTTATCTTGTATTCCGCTAGATTTATGGCCGAACAAATGGAACCGGCTGGCCAGAATCCAGAAGGCATTCTCCACAACTCTTCTTGCTCTAGCCAGCCGGTAATTAAATACCCTCCTCTCAGGGGTGAGGATCCTTTGGGGAACGGCTTCATCAAGTGCTCGCCAAGAGCAAACGCTTCATCAGCGATGAAAACTGAGGGGAGTCCATCAACGTTCTGGTCATCAGGTGGCAATCACAGGCCACCAGTCTGGAGACGCTGGCACAACTCTGTCTGTGCAAAGACTCCTCCGTCCAACATCCGGCCGTTCTTCCCCACGTCCACGAACATAAAATTCAATTGTGCCGAGACCACCGCCATCAATACTACACTATGAAACCCCTTGTAGTTAAAGTAGTAAGACCCCGAATGGGGTGGTGGCACAATGCGGACATGCTTCCCATCAATCGCCCCGACACAGTTGGGAAAGTCCCAATGGTCAGCGAACTGGGATGCCACAGTCTGCCATTCCTGTGTGTTTGAAGGAAACTGGAGTCAAACAAGAAAAAAACAATACTTTTAAACATAACTTTGCTAGCAGATTACACAAAAACATTCTTGAACAACAGCAGTCGAACATTTTTTTCAAAAAATAAAAAACATAAGGCTCACTTATAAGATTACTCACCCCCTCTGATGGACCATTGACCAATTTGTATGTGGAAGGAGGGGTTCTAATTTGGGAGAAGAACACACCTGACATTTGGAAACATTTGAGGGGGTGGGGGAGGGGATTTAATTTAGGAGAAGAACACACCTGACATTTGGAAACATTTGAGGGGGTGGGGGAGGGGTTCTGATTTGGGAGAAGAACACACCTGATATTTGCAAACATTTGAGCGGGTGGGGGAGGGGATTTAATTTAGGAGAAGAACACACCTGACATTTGGAAACATTTGAGGGGGTGGGGGAGGGGTTCTAATTTGGGAGAAGAACACACCTGACATTTGGAAACATTTGAGGGGGTGGGGGAGGGGAAAGCAGTACAATGGAGCTGACAATATACATTGTTAAAGGGACTATAGGCTAGAGGTATAAATGGACCCAGGATTGCATGGTGGGGAGGTTAGTGAAGGTAAATATGCATGTAGGGCAAAAAATGATTAATTTAAAAAAACAGGCATGCATGAAGATAAAGGGGACATTCACAGCATATTCCAAGCATGGTAATTATGTAACGAGGACATTTAGACAATACATTAGCAAACATTAAATACATATCATGTAATGTTAAAGGATAACAAACTTACCTTCATATAGTCCTTCTGCAGGACCTGAATTATAGCAGAACAGGTCTCTCGGATTATGATCCCCAGAGCCTGGGGGGAGATGCCTGTCGAGAACTTCAAGTCCTGAAGACTTCTCCCAGTCGCCAAGTAATGTAAAGTGGCAACTAGCCTCTGCTCTGCAATAATGGCTTGCCTCATGCAGGTATCCTGCCTGCAGATATAAGGGGTCAGCATAGCCAGCAGACGTTCCAAAACGGCGTCCTTCATCCTGAGATAATTCCTGAAATCCTCAGGATTATTCTTACGGAGCAAAGGCATGTGCGAGAATTGGTCACGCTGGCGCAACCAATTCTTCGTCCATGAACTCCTCCTCGCCCTGTTCATGGACTGGACTCGGGTCAAAGTATTAACCCCAACACCAAGTCCCCACGCAGCACGAACTCGAGAACGAGTATGTCCGTGCATCATGGCTTCAAAACGGTCGGCTGGTCAAACAAACAAACTTAGAACAAACGCACTGAAGAACAGCAAGGCCAATGAAGAGCGACCTGAAGATCAGGAACGAGCGGACCAGAACGGCCTGCTAGCAGGTTACGCACAGACCAACACGCACTGAAAACCAGATACAAACCTCACAAGCACAAAGTGAACCGCAGAAAACGATCGAAATAAGCTGAAGTGTGAAAAACGCGAATAGTCTCTAATCAAACTTCTACTAACACGAGATAAACACGAGATTAGCAGAAGGAGCTCAAAGGGTGGCGTAGTGGGGCTTGAACTTCCTTTTTCTAGTCCCGTCGTACATGCTGTACATCACCGCGTTCAAAACCATTGGACTTTTGGAGTGATTGTGTGTGTCCAAGTCCATCGGTTTGTAAGTCCGGCGCACCTACGCTACAAAGTCCGTTGGAAAGATCGCCGGACCAAGTATGCCGTAAAGTCCGGTCGTGTGCACACGGCATTAGAGTTAAAAAAGTCAGTGAGTGCTCTGTCTGACAACATGGTGCACTTTGCACCATAATAGCCAACCTTACTGAGGAGGTGCAAAGAGCACCATCTCCTTGTAGGTAGGTTTGCACATATTCAGTTTGGACACACACTAATACTGGACAATAGCCAACCTTACTGGGCATAAAAATTGGAAGAAGGAAAAAACTGAAATCAGGTTTGATTTTCTAAAGGACCTGATAAAATACAATTAAGGATGTGATCGCTTACTAGGGGCAACACATCATTTTTCTTTTTTCCGGTCTTCATAATTTTGGCGCAATTTATTTTATTTAAAAGGCTTTTACTTAGTACCTGCTGCTGAACCCCCCCCCCCCCCCCCCAGAACAAAAACCTATCTACGGCCCTGGTGGGAACTCTATACTACTAGCGTGTTCGAAACTGTAGCCTGTTTCCTGATATGTGCTACTGACAGAGAATTTGTAAAATTTAACAATCTGACTATTTGATCAGGAGAGAATGAAATCCCCAAATTTCTCTTCCATTTTTGAATATAGGGTGGAATATAATCAGGAGCAGGCAGCACTAATGCCATGTATAATGTGGTCAAGATATGTCTCACTGAACCTTCACCAGCGCATAATTCTTTAAAAAATGTCAGAGGGTGAACAAAGGTTCCTGACTTTGGTAAGAAAGATGTAGGAAGTTATGGAGTTGAATAGTTCTCCAAAAGTCTCTGTATGTAAGCAGGGGCATCCATCATGTCCTGCACTGCAGGCAAGGGGTGTATGTTTTTATTAAATGCAACAATGACAGCTCCAGACCCTACTAGGCTCCCAGGTCCATCAACTTAGGCTGAAATGTAGGATTTCTTAAGATAAGATCAAGTAGAGAAAGGTCTAATGTTATGCCATGTTATATATTTTTAAAGACTATGATAGTGGTATCCAAAGTAGAGTAACTTCTTATACTTTTAGATAGGTCACCTTTACACAAAGGAAGTTAGGGAGAGGTATATTTGTCACAATTTGTTCCACGGCTATTCAATCTTAGGTCACATGTCAGCACCAGTCTAATTTTCTGCTCATGTGTCAGGCCGGGTGGTATGTAATCCTTAGGATTTTGGCATACATGGAATAGTCTTGTCATTTGGCTGTTTAAGACCAGATAAATAAAAAAAAAAGTTTTTAAATTACAAAAAAGGCTGAAGATATGTGGGCCGGGATCCCCTAAAGGAGTACAATATTCTACATAAAATATTCATTTCAACAATATTGCATCTCCCAAACCAAGAAAAGGTCCCTCAAGTCAAACTAGAGAAGTCCAAATGGATTTTTGTCAGCAGAAGGTGGAAATTCAATATATAGACAAAAGAAAGATGAAAGGTGTCTAGGTACTAAATCGATGTGGTAGAAGTGATTTAGGCATCGAAAAGAAATATTCTCCTTCAATCTTTAGCTTTCGGTCTCTGGGATATTTAATGTTTACAACTTTTGGAATTTGATATGACCACTTTAGCTTTTCTACCTTTATATCTCTTATGGACCAGAGCGATTTTTACTTTTCCACTATCAGCCTGTTTATTTGCTAAAAACTTTGTCATTACTTCAGATTGTAAGCTACTTGAGGGCAGGGACTGATATAAATGTACAATATAAACTATATTACTAAACATTTTGGGACACCTGGCTTTACACGCACATAAACTTTAATGGCTTCCCAGTCTTAGTCTGTATGGTTCAAAATGGAGTTGGCCCACCCTTTGCAGCTATAAAAGCTTCAATTCTTCTGGCAAGGTTTAGGAGTGTGTCTATGGGAGTGGTTTGACTATTCTTCCAGAAGCGCATTTGTAAGGTCAGGCACTGATGTGGACAAGAAGGCCTGACTCGTAGTCTCCGCTCTAATTCATCCCAAAGGTGTTCTATCGGGTTGAGGTCAGGATTCTGTGCAGGCCAGTCAAGTTCCTCCACTCCAAACTCGCTCAGCAATGTCTTTATGGACCTTGTTTTGTGCACTGGTGTGCAGTCATGTTGGAACAGGAAGCGCCATCCCCAAACTGTTCCCACGAAGTTGGGAGCATGAAATTGTCCAAAATGTCTTGGTATGCTAACGCCTTAAGAGTTCCCTTTACTGTAACTAAGGGGCCAAGCCCAACCCCTGAAAAACATCCCCGCCCCAGAATCCCCCCTCCACCAAATGATTTGGACCAGTGCACAAAGCAAGGTCCATAAAGACATGCATGAGCGAGTTTGAAACTAGCATAGCTTTCCCCCTTCCATGTATCTTAAAAGCTGAAGTTTAGATATGTCAGCTTTTACATACAACCCTGTCTATACTGAACTAGCAGATCTGCATTATCAGTTGCAAACTAGATATGCACATTGTCTGTCTTAAAGTGTTTACGATCTCAGGGCTTAGGTGGTACAATATACGTTAATGAATAATAAAAATGCCTTTCATATTTCACATTTCCCAATTGCAAGTTATTTTAAACAAAGCAAGCCTCCTATAGAGTTCTATGTAAGAACATATTTTTTACATTTTAGGTATGCTGTGGGAACAAGTACATATACCAAACATAGCAAAGACTTTTAAAATGTAACTACAAAAGGTGAAAATACAGTTTAAAAGTCTACCACTTTGTTGATCACCAGTCCATAAAGGTATTCTGTATCCTGTATTGATGTAGGAGCTGTGGAAAGGAACCTCAGCACCATGGCAGGGGAGCCAGGTCTTCAGCACACCCGGAAATGTCAGATACCTGCAGTTACACTGAATCAGCAGCATGAAGAATGTCTTAAAGTAGATATGGGCTGATGGTAAGGTATGTATACAACATTTTTTTTTACAGGGAAGCTTTTGTTCTAGGTCACTTTAACCTTCAATTAATGGCAGACTCAGAAAAAAAAAGCAATTCACCAGATTTATAGTAAAACCATTGGTGTTTTATGGAGATTACGCAGAAGTACAGAGAAGCTGTCATGGGAAAGCAGAAGGAACTGAGCACAAAACCTATGCAAATCTATTGTTTGAAGAGTTATCCTTTTCTAATGAGATATTGATAACGTCAACTTTTTCAGTTTTATTGAAACAGCGGAGGACATTCATCAGGTGTAACCAGAGCAAGATATAGAGCATTGTTTCTTTCATTAATTGCCCATTGTTTAACCAATGTTCTTGAATTTTAGATGAACACAGTGATGAAACAAGATACTAAGCCTGCTTACAATGCAATTCAAGTTAAAGGACCATGTGAATCTAAACGACAATCTGTTTTTTATAAAGCAGAAATTCAAGGTTTACCCAGCTAAGAATGCTTGTTTGCAATTTAACCTGTTCCTGCCTTCCATATGCATATATGTGGTCACTGGGTGGGCTTTAACCCCAAGCGGCTGCATACATGAACCTATAGGGACCGGCTTTTCTGTGCTGAGAGAGCACTCACTGCATGCTCTCAGCACAGTGACTAAGCTGTCATGGGTAGCTCCCAATGCATATTTGTGATCAGGAGCTTCTGATCATCTGATGGCCATGACAGCCAATCACAGTGGTCACTAGATTGGAAAGCCTGCCTCTGCCTCCTGGCATTTAGATACTCTTAAAGGATCAGGGGGGCTGTGGTGGCAAGGGGTTAAGCATTAGATAATGACTACCCAAAGTCAGGTGACAATAAGAATTTACAAGGTCGCCATGAGGTGTCCATACTTTCTCTGACTACACCTGTCACCTCAACTGAAATAAGGAGGGGTTTTTGAATGACATTTGGCATGCATGCTTGTAAGATACTTGATATGTCCATGCACTGTACCTATTAAATAAAAGAAAAAACATTTCCCAGCTGGGGGCAAGTCCCGGGATGACCTTGGCTCAGAGGATGTGAATTGAATGATGCCGACTATCAGAATGATGACATCTAGTGGCAGAAAAAAAAAAAAAAAAAGGACCGAAGGTGAATAATGCCTCAAACACTTGCTTTAAGTAGTCTTTATATGGGCTATCGATTTTACCTTTTTTATGTTTGGCTGGAGTTATGCTTTAAATCGACAAATAAAACTCTAATTGGAAGAGAGGCCAATCACATGACTTTGAAAGGTCACATGACTGAGCTCTCATTAGGCATTTGTCTTTTGTTCCATTCTTTTGAATAGTGTTCTGCTTGCTTCACAATCCTGATGCAAGGGACACACAATGCACATTTGTAAAGCACATCATATTTTTTAAACAGTATTATAGGGTGTACACACGGTCGGACTTTGTTCGGACATTCCGACAACAAAATCCTAGGATTTTTTCTGACGGATGTTGGCTCAAACTTGTTTTGTCTACACACGGTCGCACAAAGTTGTCGGAAAATCCGATCGTTCTAAACGCGGTGACGTAAAACACGTACGTCGGGACTATAAACGGGGCAGTGGCCAATAGCTTTCATCTCTTTATTTATTCTGAGCATGCGTGGCACTTTGTCCATCGGATTTGTGTACACACGATCGGAATTTCCGACAACGGATTTTGTTGTCGGAAAATTTTATCTCCTGCTCTCCAACTTTGTGTGTCGGAAAATCCGATGGAAAATGTCCGATGGAGCCCACACACGGTCGGAATTTCCGACAACACGCTCCGATCGGACATTTTCCATCAGAAAATCCGACCGTGTGTACGGGGCATTAGGGTCATGCTGTTGCTTATCACTGCGGCCCTTGGAAACAGTTGTCCACTGTATCCATTTAATAAGGCAACTTAATTTTTCAGCATGCATAAAAAAGAACTTTGAGATAAGCAAGCATTGTCTAAACACAAGAGGTATGTGTATTCTTCATTGAATATCGGTGTGCTTTGTGTATTTCTTCCAGATCTGTGCAGTAATCCAGTGCGAAAATTTGCCTCTGTGCAAGAGATTCCTGTATTAAAGATCAGTCACTGCTGCTCTCTCCCCTATGCAAGGTGACTGGTCTTGACTGTGCATTTATATTCTTTATGGCTATTGAGAAATATATTCATATTAACCGCTTGCCGACCGCCGCACACACATATACGTCGGCAGAATGGCTCGTACAGGCAAATGGGTGTACCTGTACGTCCCTTTGAATTTGACGCCTTGCGGGCGCGCGGGAGTGTGCCCGCTGGTTCCGTAAACTCAATGTTCACCAGCGGCCCACGATCGTGAGATGGAGAGGCAGAACAGGGAGGTGCCTATGTAAAACAAGGCATTTCCCTGTTCTGCCTAGTGATATCACAGGGATCTACTGCTCCCAGTCATCGGGAGCAGTGATCGCTTTCATGTCAGTGGTAGCCCATCCGCCCCACAGTTAGAATCACTCCCTAGGACACACTTAACCTCTTGATCGCCCCCTAGTGTTTAACCCCTTCCCTGCAAGTGTAATTTACACAGTAATCAGGGAATTTTTATATCACTGATAGCTGTATAAATGACAATGGTCCCAAACTAGTGTCAAGTGTCCGATGTATCTGCCATAATGTTGCAGTCCCGATAAAAATTGCAGATCTTCGCCATTACTAGTAAAAAAAAAAAAAAAAAATTTATAAAAATGCCATAAATCTATCCTCTATTTTGTAGACGCTATAACTTTTGCGCAAGCCAATCAATATATGCTTATTGCGATTTCTTTTAACCAAAAATAAATAGAAGAATACATAAACTGAGGAAAAAATTTGTTTTTTTATATATTTTTGGGGGATATTATAGCAAAAAGTAAAAAATATAGATTTTTTTCAAAATTGTTGCTCTTTTTATAGCACAAGCACAAAAAATAAAAACCACAGAGGTGATCAAATACCACCAAAAGAAAGCTCTATTTGTGGGGAAAAAGGACATCAATTTTGTTTGGTTACAACGTTGCACAACCGCGCAATTGTTAGTTAAAACGACACAGGGCCGAATCGCAAAAAATGCTCTGGTCAGGAAGGGGGTAAAAATCTTCCGGGACTGAAGTGGTTAAAGTGTTCAAATGCCATATTTCAAATTGATATTCCTAGAGAATCTCTTACCTGTATGCGGAGTTGTGTTGAGTTGTACTGAGCATCTCTTTTATGAGACAAGTATAGGCAGCAGTACTGAGAGCTTTAGTTTAAGTCTGTAAACTACTCTTTATGTGGTGGAAATACCCAAATAACGCATTTTTGCTGAGTGGAAGCAATAACTAAATATTACGCTTCATATGGAAAAATATATATATGCGCTTTGAGGTATATATGGGAAATGATTTATAGGTTATGGCTAGTTTGGATTTGATAAACACCCTACTGGGCCGATATTTTGAGTTAGATTGTATTTAATTCCTGCTTCATAAACACACAAGGCCAATGATTTTGAATTTGCATTGTGGGGGAGAGATCTGAACTGTTTAATCTGTGCTGCGTGTTGATCTGTGGTGCTGGACACCATGGTATAATGTCAATAATGTCCTATTGAATCATATTGTATGCACTGTCCCTATACCTATGCTGAAATTATATGGTATGTATTACAACCCATCTACATGGTGCATTCTCGTTGTATATCGTGATTCTCTATAATTAAGCCCCTAAAGATATAAGATGTGCACCACACCCCTGAAAGTCGCTGGTTTTGAACAGTCCTGCTGTTTCCCTACTTTAGGACATACACACCAGGCACACCCTATTTTCTTCTCTCTCACCGGCTCCAATGAACAGTCTAGAGGTATCTTTTTGTATTTTTTATTGCTGAGTATAATGTGGATAGGGATGGCGGAGGCATGGGATACCCCAAAGTAACTAAAGTAACTGAGGAGTCTTCTCATACTGGCTGGGTACTTGCTCAAAGTCATGTCTTACTAGGAGAAAAGCTTTGGATTTGTCTTTGTAGAACTGCTAGCTGCATACAGTCTCTAGAGCACAGGACTTATGTCAGTACTCATGGGCTTCAAGATCAGCTGCCACCTTCTAACAACCACCAGGCGCTTAGTGAAGAAGACGTAGACTCACAATACCACCAACCACTGGACCCTCTTCTGTCCAGCCTCTACCAGGTGCTTCTCCAGACCACGTAAAAGAACCCCAGATTTTAGGGAATAGGCCACCCAGCCTAAGCTGGAACCTTGATGATCTCCACACAGCATCTCAGCAGACTGCCCTAAGGGTCAGAACCCCTCAGACAGGGGACTCCTCTAGTAGGGCTCACCCAGGATCCAGAGAACCCCTGCTTTGGTGCATCAGGCTATTTATGGGCTCTCCGACCACCTTCTGGACACACCTGTACAATATTTGCTGCAGCTGTGAAGCACAGCATCGTTGCCTTGGTATGTGTATAGCCCTGAGCTGTCTGTGCTCGGGGGGGGGGGGTGGGGTTGTCTCTTTGTTCTTTTGCCCACTGACTGCATGTGTTCGCAAACCTTAAGGGCACTTTTAACCATATTCAGATCAGTTTTCAGAGGGCGTTTAACAGACAGTGAGAAGGCATTATATTGCCTCCTCACTGCCTGATTTAGCCCTGTAATGTCACACTACCGTGCCACAATTGCAAGCCTTGCAAGCATTTGCTTCATGGCCCCCTTGATCTCAATGGGCTAGTTGGCAAGCGGTGCATTCTGCACCTAGAGTTAAATATACCATGGCTGCAAAACATCACAGCTGTGACATGTATACAGCCCTGCCAAGCTGTATTGAGACAGTTCAAATGGGCAGCTGGTGGGGGGGGGGGTTGGGGGGGTTGCGGTAAAACCATTCACAGGAGGGATTAGGAATAGGAATCAGAGGTCCATGTGCATAGCTGCATCAGGGAAGCTTGTACAAATGAATGATAGGCTGACAGTGGCTGCATCTGTCTTCATGTACTTGCATTACCTGCAATTAGGGACAGATGATCACCCCCAGAAACTCCCTGGAATTCATAAAGACTGGCGCAGACAGATTTTGTGAAAGTATCTCTCATGCATTCTAAAAGAGGCTATTCATCAGTGGCCGCCCATCCATACAGGGCGCAGGGGTGCCGCCCCCTAATCCATGCACCCCACCCCTAATCTACATGCAGGGTGCCGGACGCATGGATTCCAATAGGGTTTTTTTTTTTTTTTTAAAGCACGATTAGAGCCTGAAGCTCTAAATGGCTTAAAAAAAAGGGTGGGCTCGGGTTGCAGAGCACTGCGCCCCAAACCCACCCAGTTGTGTGACAATGACCAATTAATATTCGCTATTGTCTTCCTGATTCTCCCACGAGCCAATCAGGAAGCGGGTACTGAGACACGATTGGCCGTGAACCTATTGGCCACCAAGGAGGAGGAAGGAGGAGACACAGGGAAAGCTGCCATGAAGCCCAGGAGGAGGAGACGCAGGGTGGAGCTGCTGCCCGGAGGAAGCGTTGCCCGCGACCTAGATGGGGTAAGTGCGGGGCTGGTGACCAACCGGCCAACCGGGGGGTTGTGGCAGATGGGTGGATTGTTTGCCAACCCCACCCCCCCCCAAAAAAAAAAAAAAAAAAAAAAAAAAAAAAAAAACACCAGCCGCCACTGAAATTCATGTACCTGTCTAGAGCTTGTACTTGAGATTGGCACATGCTGCTCTACTTTTAGAATGAATGCGAGACACTTTCAGAAAAATCTGCACCAGTTTCTCGATACGCCAAAAGAGAGTTCACAGTAGAACACGATCTGTGTGCGTTTCCTGATCTGCGTTCAAAAATGCTCATAGAAGCTCATACTGCACCAGGGTTTAGGAGAGTTTATGGACGTTTGCTTTTAAAAAGCATTTGTTTCCAAAACATTCCCCACATTATTTTATTACAATTAATGTACACTTGCAAATGCTGAACACTTTCTGAACATTACTAAATCCTCTCAAAATGCACTTGCAATATTTTTTTTCTTTTCTGCCTCTGAACTCTCTTCTTAAAATATGCCCCCAAACTCCCTAATGTGCATGGACACGTAGGATAACATTTAGCTGCTTCTTCAGGCAGGAGAAAAAAATGAATAAAAACTCCCGTAGAAGTAGAGTTTTAAGACCAGTGTGCATGGACCCTAAATGTGGTGCATTTTAGAACTACAGTGGTACCTTGGATTACAAGCATAATTAGTTCCAGAAGAATGCTTGTAATCCAAAGCACTAATAAATCAAAGCGAGTTTCCCCATAGAAGTCAATGGAAACTCAGATAATTCGTTCCACAGTGACTTCTATTGTATGCAGTACCGCATGTGGCCAGAGGTGGGGGGCGCGCCGGAGACACTTGGAAACACTTGGGAATGGAGTGTTTGAGTGTTTCCGAGTGGCTCCGAGTGCATCCGAGTGGCACCGTGTGTCACCGGCGCCCCTGCACCTCTGGCCAAATGCGGTACTGCACACCGCAGAGGCTTGAATCCTGCTCGTTTTGTGAGACACTCGCAGAGTCAGGATTTAACCACTTCAGCCCCGGAAGGTTTTACCCCCTTCCTGACCAGAGCACTTTTTACAATTCGGCACTGCGTCGCTTTAACTGCTAATTGCGCGGTCATGCAATGCTGTACCCAAACGAAATTTGCGTCCTTTTCTTCCCACAAATAGAGCTTTCTTTTGATAGTATTTGATCACCTCTGCCGTTTTTATTTTTTGCGCTATACACGGAAAAAGACCGAAAATTTTGAAAAAAAATGATATTTTCTACTTTTTGTTCTAGAAAAAATCCAATAAACTCAATTTTAGTCATACATTTAGGCCAAAATGTATTCGGCCACATGTCTTTGGTAAAAAAAATGTCAATAAGTGTATATTTATTGGTTTGCGCAAAAGTTATAGCGTCTACAAACTAGGGTACATTTTCTGGAATTTACACAGCCTTTAATTTATGACTGCCTATGTCGTTTCTTGAGGTGCTAAAATGGCAGGGCAGTACAAAACCCCCACAAATGACCCCATTTTGGAAAGTAGACACCCCAAGGAATTTGCTGAGAGGCATGTTGAGCCCATTGAATATTCATTTTTTTTGTCCCAAGTGATTGAATAATGACAAAAAAAAAAAAAAAAAATTACAAAAAGTTGTCACTAAATGATATATTGCTCACACAGGCCATGGGCATATGTGGAATTGCACCCCAAAATACATTCTGCTGCTTCTCCTGAGTATGGGGATACCACATGTGTGGGACTTTTTGGGAGCCTAGCCGCGTACGGGGCCCCGAAAACCAATCACTGCCTTCAGGATTTCTAAGGGCGTACATTTTTGATTTTACTCCTCACTACCTATCACAGTTTTGAAGGCCATAAAATGCCCAGATGACATAAAACCCCCCCAAATGACCCCATTTTGGAAAGTAGACACCCCAAGCTATTTGCTTTGAGGCATGTTGAGTCCATGGAATGTTTTATATTTTGACACAAGTTGCGGGAAAGTGACAAATTTTTTTTTTTTTTTTTGCACAAAGTTGTCACTAAATGATATATTGCTCACACAGGCCATGGGCATATGTGGAATTGCACCCCAAAATACATTTAGCTGCTTCTCCTGAGTATGGGGATACCACATGTGTGGGACTTTTTGGGAGCCTAGCCGCGTACGGGACCCCAAAAACCAATCACCACCTTCAGGATTTCTAAGGGCGTACATTTTTGATTTTACTCCTCACTGCCTATCACAGTTTCGGAGGCCATGGAATGCCCAGGTGGCACAAACCCCCCCCAAATGACCCCATTTTGGAAAGTAGACACCCCAAGCTATTTGCTGAGAGGCATGGTGAGTATTTTGCAGCTCTCATTTGTTTTTGAAAATAAAGAAAGACGAGAAAAAAAATTTTTTTTTTTCTTTTTTCAATTTTCAAAACTTTGTGACAAAAAGTGAGGTCTGCAAAATACTCACTATACCTCTCAGCAAATAGCTTGGGGTGTCTACTTTCCAAAATGGGGTCATTTGGGGGGGTTTTTTGCAACCTGGGCATTCCATGGCCTCCGAAACTGTGATAGGCAGTGAAGAGTGAAATCAAAAATTTACGGCCTTAGAAAGCCTGAAGGCGGTGCTTGGTTTTCAGGGTCCCGTACGCGGCTAGGCTCCCAAAAAGTCTCACACATGTGGTATCCCCGTACTCAGGAGAAGCAGCAGAATGTATTTTGGGGTGTAATTTCACATATTCCCATGGCATGTTTGAGCAATATATCATTTAGTGACAACTTTGCTCAAAAAAAAATAAAAAAAATAAAAAATTGTCTCTTTCCCGCAACTTGTGTCACAATATAAATTATTCCATGGACTCAACATGACTCTCAGCAAATAGCTTGGGGTGTCTACTTTCCAAAATGGGGTCATTTGGGGGGGTTTTGAACTGTCCTGGCATTTTATGCACAACATCTAGAAGCTTATGTCACACATCACCCACTCTTCTAACCACTTGAAGACAAAGCCCTTTCTGACACTTATTGTTTACATAAAAAAATAATTTTTTTTTGCAAGAAAATTACTTTGAACCCCCAAACATTATATATATTTTTTAAAGCAAATGCCCTACAGATTAAAATGGTGGGTGTTTCATTTTTTTTTTTCACACAGTATTTGCGCAGCGATTTTTCAAACGCATTTTTTGGGGAAAAAACACACTTTTTTACATTTTAATGCACTAAAACACACTATATTGCCCAAATGTTTGATGAAATAAAAAAGATGATCTTAGGCCGAGTACATGGATACCAAACATGACATGCTTTAAAATTGCGCACAAACGTGCAGTGGCGACAAACTAAATACATTTTTAAAAGCCTTTAAAAGCCTTTACAGGTTACCACTTTAGATTTACAGAGGAGGTCTACTGCTAAACTTACTGCCCTCGATCTGACCTTCGCGGCGATACCTCACATGCATGGTGCAATTGCTGTTTACATTTGACGCCAGACCGACGCTTGCGTTCGCCTAAGCGCGAGAGCAGGGGGGACAGGGGTGCTTTTTTTTTTTTTTTTTTTTTTTTTTTCTTTATTATTATTATTTTTTTATCTTATTTTTAAACTGTTCCTTTCATTTTTTTTTTTTTTTAATCATTTTTATTGTTATCTCAGGGAATGTAAATATCCCCTATCATAGCAATAGGTAGTGACAGGTACTCTTTTTTGCAAAAATTGGGGTCTATTAGACCCTAGATTTCTCCTCTGCCCTCAAAGCATCTGACCACACCAAGATCGGTGTGATAAAATGCTTTCCCAATTTCCCAATGGCGCTGTTTACATCCGGCGAAATCTAAGTCATAAAATGCTCGTAGCTTCCGGTTTCTTAGGCCATAGAGATGTTTGGAGCCACTCTGGTCTCTGATCAGCTCTATGGTCAGCTGGCTGAATCACCGGCTGCATTTTCAGGTTCCCTGTTGAGACAGGAGAGCCAGAGAAAAACACGGAAGACGTTGGGGGGGGGGGGGCATTCCCTCCCACTGCTTGTAAAAGCAGTCTAGAGGCTAATTAGCCGCTAGGATTGCTTTTACATGAAAGCCGACCGCTGGCTGAAAAGAATGATACCAAGATGATACCTAAACCTGCAGGCATCATTCTGGTATAACCACTCAAAGTCGTGAATGGCGTACCTGAAGACAAAAAAATGGTTAACAATAAAGCACAGTAAACGGTAAGGTATAAAAAATTGCATACCTGAAAAGCAAACATGATAAAACATAATAACAATAAAACATTGCAGAATAGAATACAGTAAAAAAGAACAGAACAATAGAGAGAGAGAATAGAGAGAGAAAGAACAATAAAACGACAACTATTTTTTTTTTATTTTATATTTTTGTATTTTTTTTTTTTTTTTTTTTTTTACACTTTTTTTTGTAACTAACTTTTATAACTGTAACCGGTTCCAGGTTCGGGTCTCTCAAAATGCGATGGCATCTTGGGAGACCCTGTGAAAGTGTGCCCTAGTCTGTGCAATGCTGTACCCTACGCTAATACTCAACTATTGTATGGTAGCGTTCAAAACATTCACCAATGCAAAGACCAGGATTGTCAGGACAGGAAGGAAAATAATAGCGGGTGTCACGTCTATATCCGCGTTTGCTGCAGACACAACATCTTTTTTGGGGGTTCGTTGGGTAGGGGTACTCGGGAGGACATAAAGAAAATGCCTCTCATGCAGCCGACTGCATTTGGTTGGGGATGTGAATGGGGGAAGTACGGGCGCTGCAGAAGCGGTGGGTTCCCAATTAGGATTGGCGAATGCAGCAGGAAGGGCACTATGGGCACGACGGGCCTGTGTTTGTCTTCTTGGTGGCAGTGGGACACTACTTGTGCTTGCCACCTCACCAGCTTGAACTGCACTTATGGGACTCGCCACGTCACCAAGTGTTACTGCAGTGCTGGTTTGACTACGACCGGGGTGTACTAGGCCGCTGGTGCTTGCCAGTTCACCAAAACGCTACCCAAAAAACTGTTAGCGATCGCAGGGATCAGGCCTGACTCTGCGAACGCTGCAGTTATGCGTTTAGTGTTTTGTAAGTGTCAGTGATCGATCGATACTGCACTTGGGTGGGCTGGGCTGGGCCGGGCGGAGGGGCAAAACGCAGGTGCTAGCAGGTATCTGGGCTGATCCCGCTAACACTGCGTTTGTGGGAACCCTAAACTGCTGGGGACGCTAGTATAGATCTGATCGGATCAGATATTGATCCGATCAGATACTATAGCACTAAGGGAGGCGTATGCTGCGTGCGTGGGTGTTAGCGCTACTGGCACTAACCTGACGCTGCCTGGGGCTGGTGCTTGCCAGTTCACCAAAACGCTACCAAAAAAACTGTTAGCGATCGCAGGGATCAGGCCTGACTCTGCGAACGCTGCAGTTATGCGTTTAGTGTTTTGTAAGTGACAGTGATCGATCGATACTGCACTTGGGTGGGCCGGGCGGAGGGGCAAAACGCAGGTGCTAGCAGGTATCTGGGCTGATCCCGCTAACACTGCGTTTTCGGGAACCCTAAACTGCTGGGGACGCTAGTATAGATCTGATTGGATCAGATATTGATCCGTACAGATACTATACCACTAAGGGAGGCGTATGCTGCGTGCGTGGGTGTTAGCGGTACTGGCGCTAATCTGACGCTGCCTGGGGCGACGCATATCACCGCCGGGCGATCAGGGGGCTAAACCTTTATTCGGTAATAAACGGCAGGTGCCCTGACACTATAAAAAATAAACGAACTAACCAGCGTCACTCGTAACAGTTATACGGTGATCAGTGGTGAAAGGGTTAACTAGGGGGCAATCAAGGGGTTAAAACCTTTATTAGATAGTATATGGGGGTCCCTGACGCTATAAAACGCTGACGGCGAACCTAAATATTTACGTTCCTAACTAGCGTCACCAGCGACACTAATACAGCGATCAGAAAAATGATCGCTTAGTGACACTGGTGACAGGGGGTGATCAAGGGGTTAAAACTTTATTAGGGGGGGTTAGGGGGGTATCCTAGACCTAAAGGGGGGTAATATTCACTGCCCTAACACTGTAACTGTCACAAACTGACACTATGCAGTAATCAGAAAAAAAAAAAAAAAAATACTGCTAATGTCAGTTTGTGACAGGGGGGGGGGTGATCGGGGGGGGGATCGGGGGGCGATCGGGGGGGGATCGGGGGTGTAAGGTATGCCTGGCATGTTCTACTGTGTGTGTGTGTGTTGTGTGCACTTACATGTCTTCTCTCCTCGGCGCTGGGACGGAAACTGCCAGACCGAGGAGAGATGACATCACATCCTCTGCCTGTGTGAAATTACACACAGGCAGGGGAGGATTCCTATTGGCTGGGAGCGATCGCGAGGGGGGGGCCACGATCGGATGGTCTCCCCCTCGCCTCCCGACGCTCCTAGTCAGATGCCGACTGCCGGTGGCACCGGGGGGGGGTCCGATCGGACCCCCCGCCCGCGGGAGGCAGATCACGTACAGGTACGTGATTCTGCCTGCCCGTGCCATTCTGCCGACGTATATATACGTTAGGCGGTCGGCAAGTGGTTAAAAAAAATAATAGCTCATATTGCGAAACGCTCGTTAAATACCTCACAATCAGAGGTATTACTGTATCTGAATTTGTCTCATGAGTCGCCGTCAGAACCAAAAGTGTTGCAAATGCTTCATGAATTTGACAATATATTAACCGCTTGCCGACCGTCCGCCGCAGTTATACTGCGGCAAAATGGCACAGGCAGGCGAATCGCCGTCATGATACGGCCGCGACGATCGGATTCAATCAGGAACCGATCAATCCCCAGGCCAATGAAATCTGGCCTGGACCTGGTGATCGCTCCTGATGAATGATATGCTTCCCCTGTCTAACTATAAACACTGACAGGGGAAGTGATGTCATCTCCCCCCGTGTCGGTCTTTTCGTTCCAGACCGAGAGGAGAGAGCATCTAAAAGTGAGTTGCACAACACTACACTGACACCAGGTCACGTAGGCACACAATTCACTCCTCAATCGATCATCTGATCACCCCCCCAGTTAACCCCTTCACCACCTGTTACTGTGTCACCCAGTACAGCAATCAGGTTTTTTTTTTGATCGCTGTACTAGTGTCATTAGTTACATTAGTGTTATGCCGCGTACACACGGGCAGACTGTACGGCAGACTTCGTCCTGCGAACTTTACAAATGAACGGACTTGCCTACACGCAACCAACCAAAGTCCAACGGATTCGTACGTGATGACGTACGACCAGACTAAAACAAGGAAGTTCATAGCCAGTAGCCAACAGCTGCCCTAGCGTCGGTTTTTGTCCGTCGGACTAGCATACAGACGAGCGGACTTTTCGACCAGACTCGAGTTTGTCGAAAAGATTTGAAACATGTTTAATTTCTAGTGTCATGAGCACTTAGACCACTACAGAGGAGACCTTTTCTCTATCAACTTTTGGATTTAAATTTAAAGGGACTTTTATTAGTAATATTTGAACTTTTGGGTATAGCGCTGCACTGCTTTATTCATCCTATGTACTTTGAGGTTTTTTATGTTTACCTTCAGTGTTCAGCTGCTTGTATTTTTAAATATTGGATTTTTTGCGCTGACTTTATTTTATTTATAATTTCTAGGTCCGTCCAACTTTTGGGGAAAAAAAGTCCGCTGAAGCCCATACACGATTGAATTGTCCGACGAACCAAGTATGCCGTAAAGTCCGGTCCTGTGTACGCGGCATTAGGGTAATTAGTATTAGGCTCAGATAGGTTTAGGGACCCCCCAACCCCCCCCCCCCCCATAGAGGTTTAACCCCTTGATTACCCCCTGCCACCTGTGATCACAGTATAAGTGTCACGGGTGATGCAGTTTAGCTAGATTTCTTTGATAGTGTCAGGGCACCCGCCATATTTTACCCAATAAAGGTTTAACCGCCCAATCACCTGGCGAGTGATCAAAGTTAGGTTTTAGCGTCAGGTAGGGTCTGTGTCGCCCCAGGCAGCGTCAGATTAGTGCCAGTACCGATAACACCCACCATACGCCTCCCTTAGTAGTATAGTGTCTGAACGGATCGATATCTGATCTGATCAGATCTATACTAGCGTCCCCAACAGTTTAGAGTTCCCAAAAATGCAGTGTTAGCGGGATCAGCCCAGATACCTGCTAGAACCTGCGTTTAGCCCCTCAGCCCAGCCCACCCAAGTGCAGTATCAATCGATCACTGTCACTTACAAAACACAACACACATAACTGCAGCGTTCGCAGAGTCAGGCCTGATCCCGGCGATCGCTAACAGTTTTTTTGGTAGCTTTTGAATCAGTCGCTAACAGTTAGGAGTTTTTTTTTACCTGTGAGTCTCACTACTGTACCAGTAAATTTAGAGACCCAAAATGTCAAATCGAAGGTACACTAGTGAAGAGGCCTACACGTTTCTGAGCATGACAGATAGTGAAGAGGAAGTCACTCATCTGCCAGATTCAGGCTCAGAATACGAACCTGTAGACAGCAGCGGCACCCTGACAGATAGCTCTGACGACGGAGTTGTGGTCCCTGCCAAGGTCAGGCGTACCAGACCCCGATCTTCTGCTGTCGTTGAGGTGCAAGAACCGCAGGTCTCTCGTATGGAGCAGAGAGCCAGTACTAGCGCCGCTATTCCTTCTGGTGAACTGGCAAGCACCAGTGGCCTAGTACATCCTGGTCATACATCCAGCACTTCAGTAACACTTGGTGACGTAGAAAGTCCCATAAGTGAAGTTCAAGCTGGCGAGGTGGCAAGCACGAGTAGTGTCCCGCTGCCACCAAGAAGAAGACAAAGACAGGCCCGTCGTGCCCATAGTGCCCTTCCTGCTGCATTCACCAATCCTAATTGGGAACCCACCACTTCTGCAGCACCCGTACTTCCCCCATTCACTGGCTAACCCGGAATTCAGGTGGAAACAGTTGATTTTACCTCACTTGATTTTTATTTGCTGTTTTTCACCGAAGATCTCTAAAGATCTATTGTGGACCAAAGCAATTTATATGCTGGTCAATTCATTGCTGCTAATCCCCAGCTGACCCTTGCCAGAGATTGGAGACCAAATACGG
The DNA here is from genome assembly GCF_042186555.1 of Aquarana catesbeiana. Lineage (NCBI taxonomy): Eukaryota > Metazoa > Chordata > Amphibia > Anura > Ranidae > Aquarana > Aquarana catesbeiana. The sequence continues at coordinate 162,577,287 of NC_133335.1, forward strand.
TCTCCTAATTTAAGACCTTCCTGGGCCTTTCCCTCCTCATGGGCATAACTAACAAGTGTGAGTTGCGGTCATATTGGTCCACTGACCCAATTCATCATATGTCTGTGTTCTCTGCCTCCATGACCAGGACGCGATACGAGCAGATCTTGCGGTTCATGCATTTCAATAAGGAACTCTGTCGTCCTTGGGGTGACCCTGAATTTGATCGGCTCTACAAAATTCAGCCTCTCGTAAACCACTTCAACCAACGTTTTGCAGCCTTGTTTACTCCCCATTAAGCTGTCTGCGTTGATGAGTACCTGATTACGTTTTCTGGCCGCTTGTCATTCAAACAGCATCTTCCCAGCAAGCGTGCCAGATACGGGGTCAAGATGTATAAGCTCTGTGACAGGGCCACAGGCTATACATGTAGTTTTATGGTTTATGAGGGAAGAGATAGTTTCGTAGAGCCAGAGAACTGCCCTGACTACATAGGGAGCGCTGGTAAGATTGTGTGGAACTTGGTGTCACCCTTATTCGGGAAAGGGTACCACTTGTATGTGGACAATTATTACACAAGCGTGCCACTTTAGTCACATCAAAAAAAAGAAAAAAAAAAGTTTGTCATTTTCCGGAGGAGGAGTAGGAGTGAAATCAAAAATTTACGCCCTTAGAAATCCTGAAGGCGGTGATTGGTTTTCGGGGCCCCGTACGCAGCTAGGCTCCCAAAAAGTCCCACACATGTGGTATCCCCGTACTTAGGAGAAGCAGCAGAATGGATTTTGAGGTGTAATTTCACATATGCCCATGGCATGTTTGCGCAATATATCATTTAGTGACAACTTTGTGCAAAAAAAAAGTTCTGAATTTTCCCGCAACTTGTGGCAAAATTTAAAATATTCCATGGACTCAACATGCCTCTCAGCAAATAGCTTGGGGTGTCTACTTTTCAAAATGGGGTCATTTGGGGGGGTTTGTGTCATCTTGGCATTTTATGGCCTTCAAAACTGATAGGTAGTGAGGAGTGAAATAAAAAAAATTTACGCCCTTACAAATCCTGAAAGCGGTGCTTGGTTTTTTGGGCCCCGTACGTGGCTAGGCTCCAAAAAAGTCCCACACATGTTGTATCTCTGTACTCAGGAGAAGCAGAAAAATGTATTTTTGGATGCAATTCCACATATAATCATGGCATGTGTAAGCAATATATCATTTAGTGCAAACTTTTTGTAAATTTTTTTTTTTTTTTTGTCATTCAATCACTTGGGACAAAAAAATTAAATATTCAATGGGCTCAACATGCCTCTCAGCAATTTCCTTGGGGTGCCTACTTTCCAAAATGGGGTCATTGGGGGGGGGGTATGTACTGCCCTGCCATTCTAGCACCTCAAGAAATGAGGCAGTCATACTAAAAGCTGTGTAAATTCCAGAAAATGTACCCTAGTTTGCAGACGCTATAACTTTTGCGCAAACCAATAAATATACGCTTAACATTTTTTACCAAAGACATGTGGCTGAATACATTTTGGCCTAAATGTATGACTAAAATTGAGTTTATTGGATTTTTCTTATAACAAAAATTAGAAAATATATTTTTTTCAAAATGTTCGGTCTGTTTCTGGATATTTATTATAGCAAAAAAGTAAAAAATATTGTTTTTTGTTTTCAAAATTGTTGCCCTTTTTTTGTTTATAGCGCAAAAATGCAAAATGACCAAATACCATCAAAAGAAAGCTCTATTTGTGTGAAAAAAAGGACGCAAATTTCGTTTGGGTATAACATTGCATGACCGCGCAATTACCAGTTAAAGCAGCGCAGTGCCAAATTGTAAAAAGTCCTCTGGTCTTTAGGCAGCCAAATGGTCTGGGGCTTAAGTGGTTAAGAGGGATTAAAGGAGAAGTTTAGCCATAGCTATTTTGGCTGTACTTCTGGAGATCACAGGAGTGCACTTCGTTCTGCACTCCTGTGACCCGTTTTCAGTCGACAGCGGGCTAAAGTCTGCTGTTGGCTGATATCACTCAGCCGAGCCAGGCACGGGAAAGTTGAGATCCACCCACATACTTGCACCGGCAGCTGACTCAGCCTCTTAGCAAGCTGCTAAGAGCCTGAGCAAGCCACTCCCGCCATATGCATGGTCTAGCGCTTCCATGATCACTTAAGGGGCAGATCAGAGTGCAAATAACTGACAGTCACAGACAATCTGCTCTATGAAGTCTGAGAACCAAGGGATCAGTGGTCTTTAACTACTTAAGGACTAGAAGGATTTCCCCCCTTGACCAGGCCATTTTTTGCAATACGGCACTGTGTTGCTTTAACTGACAATTGCGTGGTCTTGAGACATTGTACCCAAACAAAATTGATGTCCTTTTTTTCCCCACAAATAGAGCTTTCTTTCGGTGGTATTTGGTCATTTTGCATTTTTGCGCTATAAACAAAAAAAAGGGGGACAATTTTGAAAAAAAAAAAAACAATATTTTTTACTATAATAAATATCCAAAAAAAAAAAAAAGTAAAAAAACGAATTTCTTCATCAGTTTAGGCTGATATGTATTCTTCTACATACGTTTGGTAAAAAAAATAAATAAATCGAAATAAGCGTATATTAATTGGTTTGCGCAAAAGTTAGTGTCTAGAAAATAGGTGATAGATTTATGGCATTTTTATTCTAAATTTTTTTTTTACTAGTAATGATAATCAGCATTTTTTAGCGGGACTGTGACGGACAGATCGGACACTTTTCACACTTTTTTGGCACCATTGACATTTATACAGCGATCAGGGCTAAAAATAGCCACTGATTACTGTATAAATGTCACTGGCAGGTAAGGGGTTAAACACTAGGAGCGAGCAAGAGGTTAAGTGTTCCGTAGGGAGGTGTTTCTAACTGTGGGGGCAGTGTAGTGACTGGAGGAGGAGATAGATTGCTGTTCCTAATCACTAGAAACAGCAGATCTGTCTATCCTTCCCTGACGGAACAGTGATCTGTCTGTTTACATTGACAGATCCCCGTTTTGTCTCTCTAAGGAGCAATCGCAGGTTGCTGGCCACACACATCGGCTCCGGCGTTGCGCCTCGGGCGCACGCACGCCCCCTAGTGGTTGTAAAGTGGCCAACGTACAATGACGGTGATTCACCCTGGAGAGTCAACCTGCCGTAGTACAACTACGGCGGCTGGCTAAATGCTCGTTTCGAAGTCTTAGAGCCAGAGGGGGACAGATACAGCATCCATCTAGGTGAATATAAATGTTTTTTTTCATAAGCCCATACTTCTTTTTTAATTCTCATTCAATTATCTGTCTCTAACCACCAGTTGTCCCTCCATGTATAGTTATATGGAGATAGCTGCAGACACATTCAGCCACTGTCAGCCTGTGATTTCTGCCACAGAAATCCACTGTCTGTTCCTAATAACCCATCCAAATATAGCCTTGTACACACACAATGAGAAAACTGGATGAAAGTCTTTTGACGTGATCATACGATAATCTGATCATTAGTACACAGCTTTTGTCTGAAATTTTTCAAAGGGACAAACATGAAAATGTTTCTCGTACAATACCAGGTTTTCATTTAATTAGTACAGTTTTCATCTGAAAATACAATACACTGCATTACATCACTTCCAATGCTTGTTTCATGAGTGTTTACTTTTATTTTCTCCATGCATGTCTCCCACACAGCAGTGTGGTGCCAGTTTTGTCAACCTACTAGAGTTTTTACTGGCATTTCCAAAAGTTCCAAAAAAATGTTTTAAGTGGAAATTTCAGTATTTAGGCTACAAACATGTACAATATGCAATTAGCAATGTGATTTAAGGTAGATATTAAGGCAAAAAAAAAATTCTTATCTTAAAGTCTATAGGCAAAGTAAGGCGCTAATCCCATTAAAAATCTCATGGGGGCATGGCTACCACGCTACAAGATGACTGCCGAACTCAGGAGCTCTGCTTCAGCGCCGGGGAACAACAACTAGAGGTGAACTCAACCAACCAAACACTCATCAAACTACCTCCAAGGGGAACCCAGCCTCTATAGCCATGACGCGAAAGAGGAAGGAGACCCACCAACCTAAAAAACTCCTGCATTTCTTCCCACCGGTGGCACGGGAGAGAGCCCAAGATGGCTAGCGGACGCTCGCCGACTGCATCCAGCGGCTCTCCTCAAGCCTCACAGAGCCCTTGCTCACAGGCAGGCTCCCAGAGAAGCTCACCCAGCATCTCTATACCCCTGTCAAGCAGCCCAGCTAAATCCAAACCCAGGCTAGACACTGACTCTCCAGCTGCAGAGCTGCTCAAAGGGCACATCTCCCTGGATGACACGGAGCTGATAGACTATTAACTTTTTCCCTACTGCCAATCAGCTTCAGACACAACATTGAAGGATATGCTGATCTCCCCCCAACAGCTCTCTTCATTCAGACATGATGACCTGTATGCAAAACTGAGATAGGAAAGCTGGGAGGCAGGGTTGAATATGTGGAGAAGAAAATGGGTGAGTTTGCATCATCTTATAACTCACTGGTTGACTCCCATAATGAGCAATCTGATGAGGTTGACTGGCTTAAAGCAAAAGTTGCCGATTTAGAAGATCGCTCACAAAGGAATAATGTGAAAATCCGTGGCATTCCTAAAGCTATACAGCCAGCTCCACTGCGTCAATATGCCACTGATTTCATAAAGGAATTCCTCCCTGATGCACTAGGTTCTGAGATAGTGATCAACAGGATCCATGGTCTTCCTTAACCGGCCTTTTTAGCTGACAACGTACCTAGAGATGTACTGATGCGGGTACATTAAAGATAAGGTTTATGATGGCATTCCACAAGAACTCCCAACCTCCTCACAAATATGCTGCCATTCAAAACTTTGCAGACCTATCCCAATATACCATGCAAAAAAGCAAAGCTTATTGCCCATCACCAAGGCTCTATGCAATCACAGCATAATATACCGCTTGGGCTACCCCACTAAATTGACTGTTACTCACAATGGATCAGCTACCGTGATCTCATCCTTAGAAGAGGGTCTGAAACTACTACACTCCTGGGATGTACTGCCTGAGCAAGAACTGCTGCACCAGTCTCCCTCTATTAAGTTGGGCACCCAGGAGGACTGGAAGTTGGTGTCCCACAAACGCCGCAACAAAAAGAACACATAACCTTCTCACCTTCACCTTACAACAAATGCAACAACCCTGTGGCGCTTAGGAACTTAAAGCCCACTAATTTACCCCCAGTTATAATGTGCAGTACTACCACTAACGGATTCCCATTGAGATTCTCCTTTTTATACTACCACTGTATTGTTTCTTTTTTCACTCTATATGTTTAATATTTCTATTTTTGTTCTACATGTTCATGTTCCAACTTAAAGGCTACGAAGTATTTTCTCTCCATTGATCGCCTTAGATCTACACACCCTGGGCATCTCCTCCTGTTCCTCCCGACATGGACTTGAAACTCCTCAAATCGTAATCGAGTCACATGAGGTACTGTTTAATCTTCCTCCTACTTCACATACATGGTTATTAAGTTTGTTTCATTTAATGTTAACAGGCTCAACCACCCCGTTAAAAGCGCTGCACTATGGAAGGAAGTCCTTAAACTAGGACAGTGGTTCTCAACCTTTCTAGTGTCATGACCCCTTGATAAAATTCCCCAAGTTGTGGGGACCCCTAACAGTAAAATTATTTTCGTAGTGTGGGTTATCGGCACCCAAGGCAAGACAAGCGATTTGCACCCCTAACCCACAGACATTTAGCACCCGAGTCCCTTCCACTAAGTACAGTATTAAAACCCCATGGTACATTTTAGGATGTACCACTCTCTTTGTTCTCCTCTTTTTCCCTTTTCCTTCTATCCCAATTTCTTGTTTTTTTCCCTTTCCCTCTCTCTAGCCGTTGTTCTCTTATTCTTTCTCTCCCTTTTCTTTGTTCCTCCCCCTCTTTTCCTCTCCCTTCCATGTAGTCTCTATTTTTATTCCTTCTCTTACGCCTTGGTGGGGGGGTGGGGGGGAATGGGATGAGTGGCAGTGCTGGCGGGGAGTTGAACAAGTGGCAGTGCTGGTGGGGGGTGGGATGAGCAGCAGTGCTGGCGGAGAGTTGGGATGAGTGGCAGTGATGGTGGGGGGGGGAATGGGATCAGTGGCAGTGCTGGGGGGGGGGGGGTTCTGATCAGCTAACTTAGGTGCTCTTGATCAAGGTCATCTGCTGATCTGAGAACTGTAGTGGGGACTTTTAATGGCAACTATAATCACAGGTAGTGTTACTCACTGCGTCTCCCAGCAGTGACACCTATGCTGAAATCTGGAGATTTCAGGGTCTCCAGCCCCTCCCAATTCATATTCCTCACCAGTCAGCTGACCTTTAGTCTCTGCCCCCCAGCCATGCTGTGAACTGAGTGGGCAGCCGCGGGCTCCAGGAACTGCCCAGCTGGGTGGCCACAGGCTCCAGGGACAGCCCTGCTGGGCGGCTATGGCTGGGGGAAAAGGCTGGGGGATTCAGGAAAAGCCCAGGATTCGAATATATATATATATATATATATATATATATATATATATATATATATATATATATATATATATATATATATATATATATATATATATATATATATATATATATATATATACACACATACACACACACACACATATTGATGTCTAGAATGTACTACAGTCAGTGTCTTCCTCCTCCATTCACACAATATCATGGTCAGACCGCGCTCCAATTTCAATAGTGGTGCAGAAGGAAAACACAACTAATCCAATCTTTATTTGGCGTGCAAATTCACAGGTCATGCATACACCTACCCATGCTGTATATACTGCAAAACAGCTTACTGAATTTTTCCCAATACTCCCTCTGTTTCCAATCCCTCCATTTTGTGGTGTGCCCACAAAGCCTTTATCAGGGGAATATTACCACAACTCAGCTCTCGAGTCAAAAAACAGAACGCAGAAACTAGAGAATGTTCTCTCTGAAATCAAACGAATAGAGTCAATCAATAAAGCAAGCCCGGGCACAGTGACGATGCACAAACTTTCCAAATTACGTTTGGAACTGAGGCTACTGCTTCTAGAACAAAATGAAAAACAACTAACTTCCCCTAAATTATCACACTATTCCTCTGGCAATAGAGCTGGTAAACTCTTAGCTCAAAGACTGAAAAGCCGTAAAGCCCAAACCAAAATTAATTATCGAATCCACCCACGAGACAAAAGCAAAATCATGAACCCCAAAGAGATTGTAAATGCCTTTGCTGATTACTATTATTCTTTATATAACCTCTCTTAGGACTTCGGTACTGTCCAACCTACCAAGGGCGCGATCCAACAATTTCTAGACAGTCAACATACCCTCTCTTTCTCCAGCCCAATTGTCCTTGTTAAATGCACCTATCACAGTATCCGAGCTTGCTAAGGTTATCAATACTCTTCCTAATGCTAAGTCCCCTGGACCATATGGTTTGACGAATGATTATAATAAAGTATTTGTGGCTAACCTCAGTCCCACCCTTGCCTCTGTGTATTCTGCGGCAATAACTTTAGCATCGTTCCCACCCGAGATGCTACAAGCATACATTGTCACCATCCCAAAGCCGGGGAAATCGACCCCACCTAACTTTAGGCCCATTTCATTATTGAACACAGACAGCAAAATATATGCAAAGATACTTGCTCTCAGATTACTCCCTATTCTACCCTACCTGATAAACCCTGACCAGATGCGATTCACCTCAGGCAGACAAGATTCTGACACAACTGGAAGAATTATAAACATAATCCACCACTAACACTCATCGCACGCCTTCTCTGCTCCTTTCATTGGATGCGGAGAAGGCAATCAATAGAGTCCACTGGGGCTATAGGACAGACTCTTAAAAAATTCAGCTTCATGGGCGCTGCCCTTTCTGCCATCCTAGCCCTTTACTCATCCCCATCAGCTCAAGTATATACCTCGAATACGCTTTCAAGATCCTTTGCTATAACCAATGGAACGAGGCAGGGTTGCCCTTTATCCCCCACCATATTTAATTTTCTTATAGAGCCCCTCGCGGCCTCTGTTAGATCCTATCCAAACATTCATTAAATTCACAGTTCAGGACAGATCCCATACTATAAGTCTGTTTGCGGATGATGTCATTTTATGCTTAACCAACCTATTTCTTCTCTACCTAATGCCCACAAATTGTTGACCACCTTCAGCAAAATTTTATACTCTAAAGCTAATTATAGCAAATTAATCATTCTAGGTATGAATATACTGTAAATCCCTCCCTTAAGACTAAACTTCAAACTTAATTTCCCTATTCCTGGTCTGAATCCACCATCTCATACCTTGGACTCTCATTGACAGCAGACCCCTCCAAACTAGCTGAGGTCAACTTTATTCCGCTAATTAATAAAATATTCCCGGAAACCAAACGCCTAGCTAGGGTGAGCTGACTTGGTCTGGATGCCTAGCCTCTTTTAAAATGCTATGCCTACCTCTGATTCTGTACCTGTTCCGTACATTACCGATCCCTTTGGAAAAAAAACATTTAAAAGCCCTCCATAATATACTGAAGCAATGTTTATGGAAATCCAAACACCCTCGGTGCTCTCAAACTCTTCTTACAAAACATAGAACAGCAGGAGGGATGGGTAACAGACCTCAAGGACTATTACTACTCATCTCTTCTTACCCAACTCAGACACTGGTTCTCTCCCTCCCCGGATATTCTTTGGACTCAAATAGAAATTACTCTTATTCCTAGAGGAGAGCTCCGCTCCTGTCTACTAACAGACATGTGGAACCCACATCCTCTACAACTCCCACCCACGATCCAAGCTGCCTTGGTGGCCTGGAGAGCGATGAGGAACACCCAACCTTCTCCAACTCCCCGAACTACTATACCCCTTCCTCTCAATTCTAGAAAATCTAATTTCAAACTTAAACCTTACACATTGGCAATGGAAAGGTATTAACTCAATCACAAATCTCCTCTCAGTGAAGAGAATTAAAACATTTGAGGAACTATCTACATAATTTAACCTCTCCTCTACAGATCAATATGTATACCTTCAAATTTGCCATCTTTTGAGATCATCACAGTTTTATGATATCATACTTCCAACTGTAGCATTGAGGTTCCTCACTGCTCTTCCACCTATCCCTAAGGGAATCTCTATATTTTATAATCTATTCCAAGACAAACTCACTTATACTAAGTCCACACCCTATCTAAAATGGGAAACAGAATTGTATTGGGGTGGTACTGAACCCCCTACATACATCCAAATTTCTCCAGTCATCCTCACCTCTGTTGGAGAGGGTATGGAGAGGTTGGACATCTTTTGCATATGTTCTGGACCTGTAAAATCTCACTGGTGCGCAGTCATGTTGGAACAGGAAGGGCCATCCCCAAAATGTTCCCACAAAGTTGGGAGCATAAAATTGTCAAACATGTCTTGGTATGCTAACGCCTTAAGAGGGGCCAAGCCCAACCCCTGATAAACAACCCCACACCATAATCTCCCCTCCACCAAATGATTTGGACCAGTGCACAAAGCAAGATCCATAAAGACATGAATGAGTGAGTTTGGGGTGGAGGAACTTGACTGGCCTGCACAGAGTCCTGACCTCAACCTGATAGAACACCTTTGGGATGAATTAGAGTGGGGACTGCGAGCAAGGCCTTCTCGACCACATCAGTGCCTCACGTCACGAATACACTTCTGGAAGAATGGTCAAACATTCCCATAGACACATTCCTAAACCTTGTGGACAGCCTTCCCAGTTGAGCTGAAGCTGTTATAGCTGCAAAGGGTGGGCCAACTCAATATTGAACCCTACAGACTAAGACTGGGATGTCATTAAAGTTCATGTATGTGTAAAGGCAGGCGTCCCAATACTTTTGTGAGAATAGAAAAAGAAAAGAGGGCGCACTGGCCTAGTGCATTACCCAATGGATTTATTAAAAGATTTTAATAAAATCATAAAGATGTCTACTCACATATATAACTTAAAAACACGCTTGTCAGGCCACACATGTGGCTATCTCTCATCAGTTGCTCAAGTCACCGAAACTGGGAGTGGAAGGTCCTGGATATGACCCCTGAGGCTGACGTGTTTCGAAGGACTGGCCTTATTCTTCAGAGCCGAGCTTGAAATGGCTTAATTCACAGTACTTATAACCTACAGACACACCAATGGTGTGAGAGCCATGGCCCCTCCCATGAGATGGAATGAGGGAGGGATAAGAGGTGAAGTGAAGTGCATCAAAGCACCAACCAAATGAACACTACAAAAATACAAAAACACACACAAGGCAGATATGCAGCTACCAGGTGAAGGACAAATGCACATAAAAGGGGTCCCCGGGTTACAAACAAGATAGGGACTTTAGGTTTGTTCTTAAGTTGAATCTGTTTGTAAGTCGGAACAGGTAAATTTTTTAAGTGTAGCTCCAGCCAAAAAATCTATTTTTACGTTTTTTAGATAGTCTAGGGAAGGGTTATCACCCCTGTAAGATGTGTTTTGCTGTCTGTGCCCCTGTTCAGAAGATTTCACATCACTTTCTGTCCCAATGACAATTGGATTTTGAAAATTTGGGGTTATTAGGGAAACAAGGATTGGTGATAAAGCATCAGTGGAGACACCTTTTTGGCCATATTAACTCTTACAGGAGTGAATTTGCCTTCCTAGGGGTAGATTTCCTCTCACTTCCTGGTGCCTCCCTCCGTTTGTAAGTAGGAGTCGTTTGTAAGTCAGGTGTTTGTAAGTAGGGGACCCCCTGTACTGCATTATGATACAGGACCCCCAACAGTCAAAATCACCACATCTGTAGTACACTCCAAATGCTAGCGATGAGTGACTCTATCATTAAGTAGCAAAGAGCTAGGGGATCCAGGGATGTTAGCTATATTGTGAACATAGTATCACTGTATGTGCACTTACCACAATGATGCAAGTGGCCCAATAAGGGGGGAAGGAATGTGGAGCACTCATTTGCTGTGAGATCCAAGTATGGGAGTTCCACACGTTCCAGCGAGCACTTGCTGCTATGAATGTTATTTCCCCTCCACGGGCCTCCGCCATCTTGGTAAAGACCAAAATGTAGAGGTCAAAGCTCTGTATTCTTGGCAAAACAAAGAGTGAAACGCAGATATCACATGGGTTCCAAGAACTAGTGAAGGCCACCTACATCACGCTGAGTGAAATCAGTACTTTTTAAATGTGAACAAGGGCTACATGGCTCTCACCTGGTGTTCACAGTCGTACTAACATAAAAAGACCATCACATTAGAGTATATGTGTGCATTATCAATATGATCTCTTGCCTAAACAAGTGGATATACAATAGGCAATATGTCTATGTTGCCAAAATGATATTAGCAAATGTTTAAGGTGCCCTATCGTTATTAGACCTCTAGATAATGTGTGTATATATGGGAGTGCAACGTTTGTCAGAAATACTGAAGACCCACTAAAGGAATAGATCTTATATTTGGAAGCTTGTTTTATAGGAAAACCATTTTAACTTAAAAGTGCAGTGGTGTAGTGGTTATCACTCGTCTGGTAGCAAAAGGGTCCCTGGTTCTGAATCCCAGCCATGACCACACCCGCCCGGAGTCTGCATGCTCTCTATTCCCTGTGTAGGTTTCCTCTGAGACCTCTGGTCCCCTCCCACACTCTAACGACATGCTGGTAGATCAACTGGATCCTGTCCAAACTGGCCCCAGCATGTGCATGCATAAATGTGAGACAGGGACCCCAGACTGTAAGCTCCCTGAGGGCAGAGACCGATGAAAATGCACAATATACATCCAAAGCACTGTGTAAATAGACGCCGCCAGGGCTTTTTTCAGGGGGAACTTGGTGGAACTGAGTTCCACCACCTCTGGCTCAGACCCTTTGGTGCCTGCTCACCACAATCACTTGTAAACACAGAAGTCTGGTTTCTGTGTTTACAAGTGACAGCTCTCAGACCCTCCTACTGTTTTCATGAAATTTGACTGAACACACTATTTGATGTGATTTGGAGGGTGTGTGTAGGGGGAGGGGTCTTGTGGGGCCGTGGTTAAGTTCCAGCACCTATTGTTTGAGAAAAAAAGCCCTGGATGCCGCTATATAAGTACCTTAAATAAATACATTAAAAGTGTATAGAAAAATTGTATTGAAAGCAGGAAAAGAAAAAATGCTTGGTGGACCCTAAAAAACTGAACAGAATCAGGGGCAAGTGCAAAAAAGTAGAAAGGGGATTTTTATGCCCGGGTGATCAGTGACAATCAAAAGGGGAAAAAAAGAAAAAAAAATAAATCTACTCAGGGGCAAAGCCTATATTGGCATCATATGGTTTTTAAAATGGACCAGAAGTTTCCCTAAAAAGGGACCATAAATATAGGTGTATGAGCCTGTTAGGAGACAACCCCTAGGGAAGACATACATACCTGTGGATAACCCACTTGGATGATAGATACATAAATGAGATGAGAAGTGTCAGAGGTGGGGGGCTCTCTTGACTAGTACGAGAGACAGGAAGAGAAAGGGAACTCACACTCCCTCGGGGGACGGGGGGGTGTCCAAAAGAAGAAAGGGGGAAGAAGGGGGTTCCATTCACAAAGATAGGCCAGAAATGGGGCGTACTCTTCATTACTTGATTATATTATACATTTCTGGATCTTCGTTGAGGCCCAAAGGGGCCATGCTCCCGAGGGTGAAGATCCAATAAGCCTCAAGTTTGCAGAGTAACTGATGTCTCCGGCCAGTGTCCATGTCACCTCCCACTGCCTCAATGCCAAATACTTCAAACCAGAAGGGTCCCAATACTTTTGACAATATAGTGTATATAGTATAGCTCTGCATGCCTTATGTATTGTATGATTGCATATTACCATGGAGAACATGATAGGAAGTAATGTCCTTGCATGTTAGAAAGACATAAGGCTTTACTTGTTTTCTCTTCACAATTGTTACCTCCTGATATTTGTTTTCCTGGAACACAACCCATTTCATATTACCACAAACTGCAGCTCCCGGGGCTATTTGTGAAACGTCTTTGTTTATGTAAGAAAGGAAAACCCTTATTGCCACAAGAAAGTGAAATATGAGCAGAAATTGTGCTAGGCTTAATATCTGAAATGACACGAGGGCTCAGTGCTTTCTTCATGGGAACCAAGTTTGTTTCCTGAGAAATGCTTTTATTCTAGGTCACTTCACTGCCATCATATCCACTGCTAATAAGGTCACAGCAGAAAACTAACAGGATAATAACCGCAGATATTACTGTCCCTAATGGGACTAAGAACAGTACATCATAGATCCCAACAGTCCCTGATTTCAAGGGACTGTCCCCGGTTTCGAGGGACTGTCCCCGGTTTCTAGGGAATGTCTCTCCCTCATTTGTCCCTCATTATGGTCCGATCTATATAGATGTATATAAAATGCACTTTTTATCTATCAAAAAGTGTTTTCCAGCCCTAAATCTTTCATCTGATTTCTAAATTGCTGCATTTGTAAATTCTAAAAGCCAATATAAAGCCAATATTTAAGGGGGCGTGACAAGGGATGTGTCCTATGCCTGTATACTTTTGCTGATAGGTGTCCCACATTCCCATCTCAAAAAGTTGGGAGGTATGGTACATGAATACATTGATACTAAACGATATCCTTATTCTCCAAACATAATCCATACACATTCACTACCTAATGGCCAGGTAATCTATTTTTCATTAAATTATTTCTTGCTGTGTTTTTATGCCTCCTTGTAATGTCCTATGTGAGCTCCCAAACCTCTTCTTTCCCCCCTCACTTCTGTTTGCAGTGCACGTTAGTTGCACTTTATGCAGACTACAAATCCCATAGTCCATAGTCTATCTCAGAGAGGGTGGATATGTACCTACATACAGGGAAACCATGGAGAATGAACTTATGCCTCGTTTCCACTGAGCGCATCGGTTCGGGTTGGTACAGTTTGAATGGCCTAGAATGGTCCGGTCTATTCTGGTGAGCGTTTCCACTGCAAGTGGGACCACAAGGGGCCATACAGGGTTTAGAAAAAATGCCTCAGCATAGCACAGCAGAGGGTTTTCTGTCAGCCAATCAGTGGAATGTATCATAGCTCCGCCCTAACCGAACCGTTCCATTTTCTATGGCCCCACATCTGAAGCAGGACCCTGAATGGAACGGTTCGGTTGTATGCGCCGCTTTCATAATGGAAACACCCAAAATAGCGTACCGTACCGAACCGCTCAGTGGAAACGAGGCATTAGACACCCTATAACAGGAAGTCAGATCACAGCAGAGAAAAAAAGGAATGTGGAGATTTGGAGGAGGTTGAGAGTAATAAAAGGAACTTTTCTGACTTAAAGCGATTGTGAAAGCAATTTTCTTTTTAAAGTAACATACAGTACTTAACCACTTGCTGACCGTCTACTGCATATTTACTGCAGCAGTTTTGGCTCTATTGTGCGAAATCATGTACCTGTACGTCATTTCATGCACTAAACACTGGGGGGGGGGGCGCACGACACAGGGGATGCCAATCAGCAGGTCTGGCGGGATGTGATGTCCGCCGGCAAACCACGATCGTTCCCGGGAGAGGCAGAATGATGGTCTGCCTATGTAAACAAGGCAGATCACTGTTCTGACAGGGAAGAATATAGAGATCTTGTGTTCCTGCTAAGCAGGAACACCGATCTCTGTCTTCACTCAGTCACAGCATTCTCCCACAGTTAGCAATCACCAGCTAGGCACACACTTAACCCTTTAATCGCCCCTGATGTGAACCTCTTCCCTGCCAGTGCCATTAGTACAGTAACAGTGCATATTTTTTGAGCACTGATCACTGTATTAGTGTCACTGGTCCCCAAAAAAGTGTCAGTTTGTCAGATTTGTCCACCGCAATGTCGCAGTCCTGCTAAAAATCTGCTGATTTATTTTGGGCCTGTACTCTGCTTTATACCCCCTTGAATATCTCAGTCCCCCCGACACAGCTGTGGTGTAATAATGTGCAGTTAGAACAAAATCACAAAGACAAGTCCACGATACTCAATATAATACTGTATACCTGTTTGTAATTACCTTACCCTCGTTTGGCTGGTGATGAAGAGTTAATCAACACTCACACAGTTGTACTTAATAACTGTATTTACTGTAGTTGTATTAGAAGGGTTAAACTACAATGGTTGTATTGTCAGACCAACAGTCTGACAGACAACTAAACTTTACAAAGGTACAATACAGGTGTATAATGTCTGAAGAAATATATGAGAGGTATAACAAAGTAAATAGGATACCGTCAGAGTGCGTGTATCTCACTCTAAGCACTGTCCTATTTCCTGCGCGCTTAAGGCTGTACTAAATCAAATGTTGACTTGATTTAGTATCAGTGGCGGAATTATAGGGGTCGCTGAGATCGCCATGGCGACCGGGCCCCTTGCTGCAGGGGGCCCTTGAGGTCCCCCTGTACTCTTCAATAGGAGGAACAGCAGGGGCGGCTGAGACTGAGCTCCTCGTTTGTCAGCCGAACTGTAATCGGCACTGACTGTGCAGGGAGCTCAGCAAAGTGAAAGTACAGTGTGTGCTGTGCTCTTTGTCTCCCCCTACACTGCAGTTTCCAGCAGGAAGAACTAAGGTAAAGGTCTGCCGTTTATTTATATGAATATCTACTGTATGTGCGTACATGTATGTATGTGTGTGTGCGTGTACATGTATGTGTGTGTGCGTGTACATGTATGTATGTATGTGTGTGTACATGTATGTATGTATGTGTGTGTGCGTGCATGTGTGTGTGTGTACGTGCATGTGTGTGTGTGTGCGTGTACGTGCATGTGTGTGTGTGTGCGTGTACATGTATGTATGTGTGTGTACATGTATGTATGTATGTGTGTGTGCGTGTACGTGCATGTGTGTGTGTGTGCGTGTACGTGCATGTGTGTGTGTGCGTGTACGTGCATGTGTGTGTGTGTGCGTGTACGTGCATGTGTGTGTGTGTGCGTGTACGTGCATGTGTGTGCGTGTACGTGCATGTATGTGTGTGTGTGTACGTGTACGTGCATGTGTGTGTGTGTGTACGTGCATGTATGTGTGCGTGTACGTGCATGTATGTGTGCATGTATGTATGTGAGTGTGCATGTATGTATATGTGCATGTGTTTATCAGTGGTGGTGCGTCCATAAGGGCACACGGGCACTGCCCCCTATCTCCAGCCACCCTCTCTATGACCAATGGATAGATTCATGCATAGCATGAATCTATCCATGGCCACCGCTGCCACCCCCATATTTAGGTGTCCGGCCCCTTTTCAGATGCCTGAATTACAGTGGCAGGGTGTTTTTGAAGCACCTGATTAGAGCCATAGGCTCTAATAGGCTTCAAAATAGGTTAACTGCAAGTGCCATGCTTGGCGCTCACAGTCCACCCAGGTGTTTTAGAAAAGCGAATTAATATTTACTTTCCTAAGGCTGAACCACCTCTCCAATCAGGTGTGCTGGTCTGTTACCTGTCACCTGATTGGCTGAAAGGATAGGCACGGCTATTGGACGCCTATCAGGAGGAGAGGATGGGAGATGAGGATGGCAGGAGATGCATGGAGGACCCCGCTCGTGGCCGTCACACGCTGCACCACCGAGACAGGGTAAGTGCCGGGCAAACAGCGAGCCGGTGGGGGATTCACAGTGGCAGCATTTAATGGGCACACTGGCAGGATTCGATGGCACAGTTGCAGCATTTGATGACACACTGGCGGCATTTGATAGCACAGTGGCAGACTTCAATGGGTACGGTGGCTGCAATTGATGGGCACTGTGGCTGCAATTGATGGGCACGGTGGCTGCAATTGATGGGCACGGTGGCTGCAATTGATGGGCACGGTGGCTGCAATTGATGGGCACGGTGGCTGCAATTGATGTTTTTTTCATAATTTTTCAGTTTGCTTGCGTCCCCCTAAAAATTTTGAGCACCAGCCGCCACTGGTTTATATGTGCGTGCATATGTGAGAGAGATATATATATATATATAGATAGAGATATATATATATATATATATATATATATATATATATATATATATATATATATATATATATATATATATATATATATATATATATATATATATATATATATATATATATATATATAAATATATAATGTGTTTTTATATATATATGCGTGTGTTTTTATACGTGTGTGTTTACATGTATGTATGCACATTTTAGGTAAACACTTTTAATCCTGACCCCCTATATGTGCACAATCAGAACCGATTTTTTTTGCTTGTTCATAGTACGAGCAAAAAAATGCTGTTCCTGTGAAAAGCGATCCATGCTCGGATCGCTTTTCAGAGGCATTTGACAGCCGGTAAAGAGGCAATATGTTGCCTACTGACCGCCTGTTTTAACCCCTTAAATGCATCATCACTATACTCCAACTGCATGCAATGCACACAGTTGCGGAGTGGTTGCAGTGCAGCCCCATTCACCTAGGGGTGTACTTCAAGGGTGCCCTGACTGGAAAAAGATTGAGAAACACCGACATATAGGAACCCATCTCTTCATTTTCCTCCTGCGGCCGCTGAATGCCTGTGGGAGAGAGAGGAGGAGAAGCAGGGGGAGATGGAGAAATCGGTTACTTTATATGCAGCCACCCACTTGTGACCGGGCCCTGGTGTTCCACCATCAGGCTCGGAGAAAAGGGCCATGTCCGGGGGTCAGGGGGGCCCTCCATGGTTTCTTGCATCGGGGCCCTGAAGGTTCAATTACGCCACAGTTTAGTATAATACAACACTAAGGAGCTCCCTCCTGTAATATCACACCCCCTGATACAGTAAAATTACCCAAGGCCTTATGTGTTACTTAACAGTCCTTCTTTATCTTCTTTTCTTCTGCTAGCAACAAGGTAATTTTGTAATTCAAGAGTTAATGATTCCTTAACAAAGTAACCTGATGTATAAAGCAAAGTCCTGATGCAGCAGAGCTATAACTAACTTTGATGCAGTGACTTAGTGTTGAATCCTCTTGACTTTGCTTGTGGGACTACGGGTCCCAGCAACGCTGTCTTGTGTAAACTGATGTATGAAAGTGCGTCAAGAAACTTGTGGGCCTTAGCCCTCTCACCCAACCAGGACAATGCTGTCAGGAGACTCCGTTCTGATGTGCCGGGTTCTTTCTCCACAGTATCTCAGTTCGTTCACTGCGGCCACACCACCACGCTGTACCACTTCACAGATGACCAGGAGTCCTCGGTTACCTCCTTCAAGGGTCTCTGGAACGATCGCACTGCTGCTCCAGCACGCAGGGATGTAAGGCAGGACCGCTGGCTGCTGTTCTGCTCCGCACAGGGTAGGCCGCACTGGGCTGGGGATCTCACACAGATCCTCCCAGGCTGGCCATGCATCTCCAAGAGACCTAAGCTGGCCGCTCCCAGCCTTTTTATAGGCTTCCCACAATGCAGTTCTGCTCCCCAAGGATCATGGGAGTCACTGTGCATTGTGGGTAGGTCAAGTTAATGTCCAGATATAAACAAACAAAAACTTCCAGGTCAACTTGAAAAGCGAAAAGAAAATAAAGATTCAGTCCTTTTGCACTTTGGCCGCTAGATGGCGCCATAGGATAAGATATAACATTAAGTTACATCAAAAATGTGTCCCTGCTACACTAGTAAAAAAAAAATAAATAAATAAAAATTCCATAAATTCCAAAATTCCATAATAAACTTTTGCACAAACCAATCAATATATGCTTAGTGGGATGTTTTTTTACCAAAAATATGTAGCTGAATACATATTGGCCTAAATTGATGAGGAAATTTGATTTTTTAAATGTTTTTATTGGATATGTTTTATAGCAGAAAGTAAAAAATATTGTTTTTTTTTTAAAATTGTCTCTCTAGTGCAAAAAATAAAAAACGCAGAGGTGATCAAATACCAACAAAAGAAAGCTCTATTTGTGGGGACAGCGTCACATGACAGCGCAATTGTCAATTAACCGCTTGCCGATAAGCTGCCGCAGTTGTACTCCGGCAACATGGCTCGGCTGCGCGAATCGGCATTATGTTACGTCGAACACACACTAGGGAACACAATTAACCCCTTGGTAGCCCCCCCAGTGTTAACCCCTGCACTGCCAGTGACATTTTTACAGTAATCAATGCATTTTTATAGCACTGATCACTGTATAAATGCCCAAAAATGTCCCAAAAATGTGTCAAAATTGTCCGATGTGTCCGCCATAATGTCACAGTCCTGATAAAAATCGCAGATCGCCGACATTACTAGTAAAAAAAAAAATAATAATAATAAAAATGCTATAAATCTATCCCCTATTTTGTAGACGCTATAACTTTTGCGCAAACCAATCAATATATGCTTGAAAAAATTAGCTTTTTTTAAAAAAAAGGGGGATATTTATTATAGCAAAAAGTACAAAAGATGGTGTTTTTTTCAAAATTGTCACTCTTTTTTTGTTTATAGCGCAAAAAATAAAAACCACAGAGGCGATCAAATACCACCAAAAGAAATCTCTATTTGTGGGGAAAAAAAGGACGTCAATTTGTTTGGGTACATCATCGCACGACCGTGCAACTGTCAATTAAATCGACGTAGTGCCGAATCGCAAAAAATGGCACGGTCATTCAGCAGTCAAATCTTCCGGGACTGAAGCGGTTAAAGTAACGCAGTGTCATATCGCAAAAAATGGCCTGGTCATTAAGCGGCTAAAACCTTCCGGGGGCTTAAGTAATTAACTGCACTGTGTAATGGTAGCATAGTGGTGTAGTGGTTAGCACTTCCACCTAGCAGAATTAGGGTTGTTGGTTTGAAACCCAACCATGACACTACCTGCCTGGAGTTTGTATGTTTTCTCTGTGCCTGTGTGGGTTTCCTCCGGGTACTCCAGTTTCCTCCCACACTCCAAGGACATGCTGGTGGTTAATTGGCTCCTGTCTAAATTGTTCCTAGTATGAGTATGAATGTGAGTTGGGACCTTAGATTGTAAGCTCCTTGAGGGCAGGGACTGATGTGAATGCACAAAATACAGTATATATGTAAATTGATGGCGTTATATACAGTAAGTACCTATAATAATGGGTTTGAACAGAGCAGCCCCAATCCTCCTATTCTCAGGTCCCCCACCAGTGCTCCTGGCTCCCCCCCTGCTGAGTGCCCCCATAGTAAGCTCCCTATAGTGTAGCTCGGACCCTCCCTCTTTGCTGCCTGTGATTACAGGAGCAGAAGCCAATGGCTCCCGCTGCCTCTGAGCCAGTGAGGAGAGAGAGAGCAGTATTCTTGTGCACATGGCTGGGTTGAGATTGGGCTCAGGTAAGTATAAGAAGGGAGCTGGGGGTGTTTGCACATAGAATGCATTAAGGTTAAAAAAAAAAGAAAAGAACCTTCTGCCTTTGGAACGAATTTAAGAGTACATACTTGAATATAATTTTCCTATTTTTAACCAGAATTTAGTGCCACTTAAAAGGCCTGTCTCCATGTGCAAATACAGTGGGATTGTGACCTCAGTTTGAGAGCCTTCAATTTAATTTACAATTTATTGAAGGTACTGTACACTTGACCTGCAGTTGACCACCTTGTGACTTCTATTTGACCTGCTTGAGCCCTGTGCGTTTCCTGCACCGCATTGCAATCGCACAGCGTCCATGCGAACTGTTTCCGGTGACAATGTTACCTTAATGCAGTGCGATTGCCAGAATCGCATCGCATGGGTGTGAGCACCCATGCAATGCGATTCAGGTGTGGGTGAGGGGAAAGGGTCCTGCACCATTCTGGTGTGGATGCGATGCAATTTACGCCATACAAAATGTATGGCTGAAATCGCGCCACACAGACATCGCATTACAACATTATACATTTTTTTTTCTAACACCCTAGAGAATAAAATGGCGGTCATTGCAATACTTTTTGTCACACCGTATTTGCGCAGCGGTCTTACAAGCGCACTTTTTTTGGTAAAAATACACTTTTTTGAATTAAAAAATAAGACAACAGTAAAGTTAGCCGAATTTTTTTTTTAATATTGTGAAAGATAATGTTACACCGAGTAAATTGATACCCAACATGTCACGCTTCAAAATTGCGCCCGCTCGTGGAATAGCGACAAATTTTTACCCTTAAAAATCTCCATAGGCAATGTTTAAAAAATTCTACAGGTTGCATGTTTTGAGTTACAGAGGTCTAGAATTATTGCTCTCGCTCTACCAATCGCGGTGATACCTCACATGTGTGGTTTGAACACCGTTTGCATATGCGGGCACTACTCACGTATGCGTTCGCTTCTGCACGCCAGCTAGGCGGGACGGGGCACGTTTAAAAAGGTTTTTTTTTCTTATTTATTTTGCCTTTTATTTTTTATTTTTACACTGTTCTTTAAAAAAAAAAAATATGTCACTTTTATTCCTATTACAAGGAATGTAAACATCCCTTATAATAGAAAAAAAAGCATGACAGGACCTCTTAAATATGAAATCTGGGGTCAAAAAGACCAATATAAAAAAAAAAAAAAATTGTCATTTAAAAATAAAATAAAATAAAATAATGGCCCTTTAAGAGCTATGAGCTAAAGTGACGTTTTGACGTCGCTTCCGCCCTGCAATGGTATGGAGATGGGTGGGGGCCCCTAACTCGTCTCCATGCCAAGGGAGGCACAACATGCGATCGCCTCCGCCGCTGTCGACAGCTCCATGAAGCAGCGGAGGGCACCAGAGATAAAAGTGATCTCGCAGCGAATCCTCCGTAGAGACCACTTTTATCTGAAAGCGGACCACCGGCCGAAGAAGAGGATACCAGGGTTATGGCAGCTAGCTGCTGCCATAACAACGATATTCCTCTTTAAAGTCAGGATATATATCGGTGTGCAGCGTCTTGAAGTGGTTAAGTTTACATGCACACAGCACTATAGATGTAGGGATTTTAGTTTTAGCATGGACTTCTACTTTAAGATAACAACAGTGGCAGCCCGAGCATTGTGGGCGCACGGGCGCCACCCCCCGACTCCTCCGCTGCCCTCCCTATTCATGTGTCCGGCCCCTTTCAGGACACCGGACACATGAATTACCAAGGCGGGGATAGGCGGGGGGTGTGTATTTTGAAGCACGTGATTAGAGCCAGAGGCTCTAATAGAGAGGAGAAGAGGAGACCACAGCCCCAGCCTCAGCCCTGAATCAGGTAGATGCCTTACTGCTGGTTGCCCGATGGGCAGGGAGGGCTTTCTCTGTCCTGCACCGCAGACCGTGCGCGGGGGGGGGGTTGTTGTCAGCTGCCACTGGTTGATTCTTTAATTATGAGCAGACTGCACCTTGGAACTCAACATTTGCCTCACCACAAAAGCTGAGAAGCAATTGCGCTGGTCCAATCATAGGTTTTTTACTTGGCGTGATCGCCCAGGATCCTTGCTAGCACATAAGCTCACTCCTAGATATACTCATCTGGCATTGCCCAAAATTAGACTTTCAGGGGGGTCACATTTTCCAAAATCCTCAAAAAATCTTTCAAGAATTCCATAATTTCTATGCTGACCTATATGGAGGCTGCTTCTTCATCCATCAGGGAATTTCTGGGGAGCCTACCTGTCCCCTCTATTGAGATATAATGGATCAGCCTTTCACTTGTGAAGAGATCAGTAATACCATCAAACTGATACCACTTCAGAAATCGCCAGGACCAAATGGTCTCACTAACATTTATTACAAAAAATTCTCAGAACAGCTCGTCCCACACATGGCTCTCTATTTTAATTCCTTGTGGGATGGAGGTGCGGTTCCTCTGGATGAAAATAAGGCCTATATTAGTTTTATTCCTAAACCTAATAAAGACACTACCAATGTCCTTAATTATTGCCCAATCTAGTTAATTAATTGTGATCAAAAAATCCTTATGAAACTCATGGCCCTATGTCTCAACACTTTCTTGGCAGAATACATTCATAAAGATCAGTCAGGATTCATCGCTGGACGCCAAACGTTAGACCAAATTCGTAGAACCATAACCTTGATTTCAGCTTTACGCGCTAACTGGGATGGCCCCCTTTCTCGGGAGATTCTCCTTCTATAATTAGACCTTCATAAGGCTTTTGATAGCGTGAATTGGAATTATTTATTCACTACTTTCGGGTTCGGACCTAGCTTTTTATCCTTATTGAAAACTTTATATGGATCTCCGTCAGCTCAGTGTCATGGTTATGCAATAGAGTTTTCTCTGTCAGCTTACCTGTCTCCATGTGTTCATCTCTAAAGACCAGCTGCCTCTCACCTGACTGGTTTTATAACCTCTCCTCTAAGCATGGCCCCACCCCAGGCCCTATCAGGGAACCCTATATTAACCTATACACTGCAAGCCAGCAGTGCTGATCAACCATTGTGTGTTAGCCTCCGTGTGTACTTGCTGTGTTTCCTACGTCTGATTCCTGTTACCGACTTTGGCCTGTTCTCGACTCTCCCTGTCTGCTTGTTACCCTGACCTTTGGCGTGTTATGTTTAGCCTTGTCTGCTAGTCACCCTGACCTTTGGCTTACCCCTTACTTCCCTGTCGTTCCAGCCTGCTGCCTCCTTCCTCTTCTCCTGTAGTCTACGGTGAGCGTGAGCTGTGAGACCCTGGGGGCCGTGACCTGGAGCCAGACTGCAGCGCAGTCCATCCTCACCACTAGAGGCTCTGGTGAACACCCACTGGCTCTTAGACTCCGCGCCCTGGGGAATCTATGCTCTAGCTCCCACTGGGATCCATGTTAGTTATCTTGTAGACCTGCTTCCTGAACCTTCCAGGGTTCAATCCGCAGCAGTCAGTCTTAGGGTGCACTACCTTAGCGGTGCACTTCTGACTTCTACAGAGTGCATCTGTCACCTGGTCCCAGGTGACCTGACACTCAGGTTTCCATACGGGGTTACAAATCCTAGTCATTCACTATCAAACGTGGTACGAGACAGGGATGCCTTCTCTCACCCTTACTTTTCGCATTAGCTATCGAACCTTTGGCCATGGCAATCTGGTCCCACCCTAATATTTCCAGTATCAGCTGTGGGAAACAAGAACATAAATGTGCCTTATTTGCCGACAATGTCCTTATGTATATTACAAACCCTCAAGTCACTCTACCTCATTTGCTATCCTTATTGGACCAGTTCTCTTTGCTTTCCGGCCTCTCCCTGAACCCTCACAAAACAACAGCCCTTAATGTCTCGCTTCCCCAGTCAATGGTATGGACTCTTTGGAATAGATACAACTTTCAATGGGCATCACATTCCCTTTAATATTGAGGGATTCAATTAACGCCTTCTATTGAGACTCTTTATAAAGCTAATTATCCCCCGTTGTTTAAAAAACTTAAGGAGGACCTTCGCCGTTGGGCGGATTATTCACTATCATGGTTTGGCAGAATCAACTCTGTCAAAATAACACTTCTACCCAGGATACTTTATTATTTTAGAACTCTACCAGTGACAGTCCTGAGAGGAGATCTGAAGCGTCTATAAGCCAAGGTTCTTCGTTTCATCTGGGGTAATAGAAGACCTCGACTGAACAAGTGGATCCTATATGCCCCAAAATGAAAGGGTGGGCTTGGTCTCCCTAACTTACTAAACTACTTTCAGATTTCCCAACTTGCCCATACTACAGCTACAGGTCCTGCACCTCTTTGGGTCTCCCTTGAGGCAATCCCCTGTTACCCCTTGGCCATAGGATTACTGATGTGGCTTCTCAACCAGTTACGCCCTCCTATATTATGCCCTTCCTTATCACATTCATTGGCGGTTTGGGACAGAGTGCGTCACCGGGCATCCCTATCATCCCCACACACACCTTTAGCTCCCATCTTCTGCAATCCGGAGTTTCCACCAGGGTTAGTGCCACAATCATTTCATTGGTAGCTCAATAAAGGATTGCTGAGAATTGGCGACTACCTTAATGGTAACTGGGTATATTCTTTACAACATTTTAAAGGCAAGATGCAGATACCTACCAGTGAAATATTCCGATATAACCAAATTGCATCCTTTGTCAGACGCAAACTTAATCTAATAAGTGAGCCGCTTACACTTACAATGTTTGAGTTATCTTGCCAGACAAGAGGTCCTTTGAGGGGACGACTATCTGCGGTTTGTGCTTCCCTCACTGAACCAAACTCCTATATGAATCAATGGGAAAAAGACCTGAATCTTAATTTTGATCTGTCTGAATGCCAGGATATTGCTTATAATTTATCCAAAATCTCTATCAATACCACTCTAATTGAGGCCAACTATAAAACAAACACTGTTGCGTTGGTACCTGGTCCCAACTCGGGTAGCTAAAATGCATCCACCCACATCACCTAACTGTTTTCAACGCTGTGGTTAGTTGGGGACAATGCACCATATTTGGTGGCAGTGCCCCCTGGTGATTAGGTTTTGGATTAGGGTATTTAATTTAATAAATTGGGTGACAGGGGTGAACATCCGTAGATCCCCAGAGGTGGCCTAATTCCATAGACTACCCGAATTGGTGCCCAGGAAATCAACTAAATTAATCACATATATACTGTTAGCAGCAAGGATTACAGTGGCTCGGCATTGGAAACAACTGGTTATTCCTCTGGATTATGTTAAAAATAAAGTCAACTGGATTATGGTTAATGACAAACTCACTGACATACTCCATAATAACTCTGAAAAAATTGATAAAATATGGGACCCGTTTCGGTTCCCTAAATGAGCTCTGGGCTGACCCTCTTGAATTCCTCTCCTTCCACTTTCTTTTTTCCTCAATTCTGCTTTCCTTCTTTCCCTCCACCTCTTTTTATATGTAGTTTGAACCCAATACTTATTGGGATGTTTTAGAACTGCATTAAGTTTTGACATTGATATTCTCAGGAAATGGTACAAAAGTCCCCTAATATGTCTTATTCACTATTCCCCCTCAACCCCTCCCTCCCCTTCACCTGCCTCTCTGTACCATACTCAGGTTCTTGTATGTTACTACACATGGTTACGATTTGAGTACTGATTAGAACGGAATGTGGTTAGGTTAACTATACGTTTAATACCCTTTGATATTATTTGCTGGATTTTCTTTGCTCAACGGGTTTATCTGAGAACATCCCATGAGTAGGGATGAGCAGAACACCCCCGATTCAGTTTGCGGCCAGAACATGCGAACAGACCAAAAATTTGTGTGAACACGCGAACCCCGTTAAAGTCTATGGGACTCGAACGTGAAAAATCAAAACTGCTAATTTTAAAGGCTAATATGCAATTTATTGTCAAAAAAGTGTTTGGGGACCTGGGTCCTGCCCCAGGGGACATGTATCAATGCAAAAAAAGTTTTAAAAACGGTCGTTTTTTCGGGAGCAGTGATTTCAATAATGCTTAAAGTGAAACAATAAAAGTGTAATATTCCTTTAAATATCGTGCCTGAGGGGTGTCCATAGTATGCCTGTAAAGTGGTGCATTTTTCCTGTGTTTAGAGCAGTCCCTGCACAAAATGACATTTCTAAAGGAATAAAAGTAATTTAAAACTCCTTGCGGCTGTAATGTAATGTTGCCCCCCCCCCCAACCCATTACCAGGCCCTTTGGGTCTGGTATGGATATTAAGGTGAACCCCGCACCCAAATTAAAAAAAAAAAGGCATGGGGCCCCCAGGCTCTATATACTCTGAACAGCAACAGTATACAGGCAGTCCCCAGGTTACAAACAAGATAGAGACTGTAGGTTTGTTGTTAAGTTGAATCTGTTTGTAATTAGGAACAGGTACATTTTTTAAGTGTAGCTCCAGCCCAAAAATCTATTTTTAAGCTTTTTGGATAATATAGGGCAGGGTTATCACCCCTGTAACTTTTTTTGCTGTCTGTGCCCCTGTTCAGAAGATTCACCTCACTTTCTGTCCCAAAGACAATTGGATTTTGAAAATGTTGGGTTATTATAAAAAAAAGGATTGGTGATTAAGCATCAGTGGGGAGACACCTTTTTCCCATATTTACATCTTACAGAAGAGAATTTCTCTTCCTAGGGGTAGATTTCCTCTCAGTTCCTGTTGTCTCCCTCGGTTTGTAAGAAGGAGGCGTTTGTAAGTCGGATGTTTGAAAATAGGGGACCGCTTATATACCGTATTTATCGGCGTATAACACGCACTTTTTTCCCCTTAAACTCAGGGGAAAATCGTGGGTGCGTGTTATACGCCGATCCCCGCTAATTGTGAACTATCGGAGCGATCGCCGCGATCGCAGCTGACATTCACATAGCGTGTAGTTTTAAATATGGCACCGCAGAGTTCAGAGGGACTCGGCGGAGCTGAATGAGCGCCGCCGAGATCACAGTGACTGGGCGGAGCCGAGATACACATAGTCGAGTGTTCTCGGCTCTTTCCAGCGCCGCTCACAGTCCCGCCCAGTTCCGCCATTGGACCTGTGTTATGCCCATCATAGGGCGGGACTGGGCGGGACTGTGAGCGGCGCCGGAAAGAGCCGAGTTAACTCGACTATGTGTATCTTGGCGGCACTCGTTCAGCGCCGCCGAGTCCCTCCGAACTCCGCGGCGCCATATTTAAACTACATGCTATGTGTATGTCGGCGGCGATCTGTCCAAGCATGTAATGGACACTGGGGGCAAGGCTGCACTGACCACTGGGGCAAGGCTGCACTGACCACTGGGGCAAGGCTGCACTGACCACTGGGGCAAAGCTGCACTGACAAGGCTGCACTGGGGCAAAGCTGCACTGACAATTCTGCACTGGGGCAAAGCTGCACTGACAAGGCTGCAATGGACACTGGGGCAAGGCTGCAGATGGACACGATAAGGTTGCATTGATGGGCATTTTAATGTAAGTTTTTTTTCCTTAAACTCCCCTCCTAAAAGTTTTTTTCCTTAAAATTCCCTCCTAAACTTGGGGTGCATGTTATACGCCGGCGCGTGTTATACGCCGATAAATACGGTATACTATATGGCCTGCCCTATACACTCTGCGCAAAATTGGGCCTTAGGTGTTGGTGGTACCAGAACACTGTAAGCCCACACAGTTACTCTTGGTAGGCGCTGGAATGTCCCCTGCTGTGAAATATTAAATCATGTATTGTAATTACATGCCCCTATTAAACAGGGGCAGAAAAATTGGGCCTTGGGCAGTGGTGGTGATAGCACAACACTGTAAAGCCTCCCAGATACTTTTGTTGAGCGCAGGAACGGGCCCTGCTGTGAAATATTAGATCAAAAATTGTAATTACGCACCCCTGTTAAACAGCGGCAGAAAAATTGGGCCTGTGGTGGTGGTGGCACAACACTGTAAAGCCTCACAGATACTCTTGTTGAGTGCAAGAACGGGCTTGCCTACGACCATTCTTCTGCTTGTTTCCTGGTACCTCTGCTGTCCACCTGATACTTGACCACCGGCCTGTCTGACTATTCTTCTGCCTGACCCTCTGGTACCTCCTCTGCCTGCCTGATATCTCACCTGGCCTGCCTGACCTCTGTTTGCCTGCTGTTGTTCCTGGTTCCAGTCCAGCACTTCAGTCTCCAGTCTACTGCCTGCTGTTCCTGGTTCCAGTCCAGCACTCCAGTCTCCAATCTACTGCCTGCTGTTGTTCCTGGTTCCAGTCCAGCACTCCGGTCTCCAGTCTACTGCCTGCTGTTGTCCCTGGTTCCAGTCCAGCACTCCAGTCTCCAGTCTACTGCCTGCAGTTGTTCCTGGGTCCAGTCCAGCACTCTGGTCTCTGGTCTACTTGCCTGCTGTTGTTCCTAGTTCCTACCAGGTATGTGACACTAGCATACAGCCATGTCTGAGCCCGAGCAAGGAACCTGGAGGAACTGTGTGTACACCTGGCAAGGTTGACTGAAGCAGTCAAGAACCTTCAGCAAGAATACATCCGGCTGGAAGAATGGGTATTAGCCCTGTCTAACCCTACCGAAGCCCAGGGAGCCTTCCATGCTTCAGTTTCCCCAGCTGGGCTTTCACCAACCGTGGTAATGCTTCCTCCGGAGCCTAGAGTTCCAACACCTGAAAAATTCTCTGGAGACCGAAGTGAATTCAGGGCTTTCCGCAACTCCTGCGAATTGTTCTTCGCCCTCCAAACACGCACCTTTTCCCTGGAGGCCACCAAGGTGGGCTTTGTGGTTTCCTTGCTCACAGGCGACCCCCAAACCTGGGCCCACCGCCTCCTGGAACAAAAAGATGCGTCACTGACCAACCTCACCACCTTCTTTGATGCGATGGCCCAGCTATGCGAAGATCCCCAGCTTTCAGTGACTGCAGAAACTGCATTGCGTGCTCTTCAGCAGGGCGCAGGGCAGCGGAGGATTATGTGGCTGAGTTCAGACGGTGGAGCGCAGACACAAATTGGAACGATGCTGCTCTCCGCTACCAGTTCCGCATGGGACTTTCTGACTCCCTGAAAGATGAGTTAGCCAGAGTTGGCATATCACAGACTCTGAATGCATTAATCGATTTGGCCATCCAGATCGATCGATGCCTAAGGGAACGTAGGGCGGAGAGGGCTACAGGACTTTCTCGCCCAACCTGGATGCTTCCAAGAGTTCCAAGTCAAACACCACCAGCAACACCTGCCTCCACGTTTAATGTACCTGAACCCATGCAGCTGGGGGTTCTTCGTCCTTCCCTCAACCAGGAATAACGTCAACATCGCCAGATGAATAATCTGTGCCTGTATTGCGGGGAACCCGGCCACTATGTCAGGAATTGCACTCTTAAAATCCGTAAGTGTCTCTTCTTGTCCACTGACTATGTTGCTCCTCTGGCCAAGACCACATCTCATCTTGCCCTCTCTGTTTCATTACAGCTTCCAGACTCTGCAAATACCCGCCATTATTGGTTCCGGAGCTTGCAGCTGTTTCATGGATTCATCTTTTGCTGCCAAACATCAAATCCCCCTTTATCCGAAAACCCATGGACTTTCCATCCATCTGGCTGATGGGTCCGCCATCAAATCCGGACCTGTAGTTCAAGAGACTGCTCCAATACCAGTAACCATTTCTAACTCTCACCAAGAATTTCTGCTCATAGACATTATTGCTTCCCCCTTGTTTTCTATAATCCTTGGCATGCCTTGGTTACAAGCGCATAACCCTGACATCATAGGTGTGCGCAGCCTATTGTATTAGGGTGTGCACCTCAAAGCTCCAACACATATGCTTTTGTGACATATTAACCGGCCTCTTCCCCACTCATCATCCTAAAACAATGGGGGGGAGCAGGTGAGCACACAGGGGGACCTGGGCAGCAGAAAGAAAAGGAACTGGGACAAGAGGGGTGGCATACATTGGTACCAATCCCCTGTATTTTCCTCCCATGGCAGCTGAATATCGGCGAGAGGAAGAGGAGGAGAAGCCTACTTTCAGCTGCTGCAGAAGAAAATACAGATCAGTCCATTAATTTCCACTCCAGCCGCCTACCATGTCCAGGTTCTGGGGGTTGGCAAGTAAGGATCGCGGCTTACCTGTCACCTGCCCACAATTGATAGGTTGCCAAATCCAGGATTAGGGTGTGCCCAGGCACACCTGGCACACCCCTTGGGCACGCCTATGCCTGACATTAACTGGGCCACAGGAGAGGTCACCTTTTCCTCTCCCTACTGCCAGCAGTTTTGCAGTTCACAAGACTTTCATAGGCCCTCTACTTTACTGTGCCTGGACACAGAAGCCAGTATATGTCAGTCTATTCCAGAAACTTACCATGACTTCCTGGACGTATTTAGTAAACAAGGGGCAGAGACTTTACCACCTCACTGGGCCTATGACTGCCCTATCGAGCTGCTTCCCGGAGCTGAGATTCCTTTCGGGAGGATTTTTCCTTTGACATAAGAAGAACAAGGGGCATTAAAGGAATATATTGACGAGAACTTAAAAAAAGGTTTCATCCGCCCATCCACGTCTCCAGCAGGCGCGGGCATCTTTTTTGTAGACAAAAAGGTCATACCCTTCGACCATGCATGGACTACCGCGAACTAAATAAAATTACAGTGAAAAACTGTTACCCCCTTCCCCTGGTACCAGAATTATTTCAAAGACTTGGGACCGCCACTCTATTTACCAAACTTGACCTCCGCGGAGCCTACAATTTGGTCCATATCAGGGACGGAGATGAATTGAAAACTGCTTTCCGTACCCGCTATGGGCACTTTGAGTACTTAGTGATGCCCTTCGGGTTGTGCAATGCTCCCGCTACTTTTCAGTACTTTATTAATGACGTTTTACGGGACTTTTTGGATCTATTCGTCATCGTCTACCTGGACGATACACTAATCTTTTCTTTTTCCCTTGAATCTCACCGCAGGCACGTCAGAAGTGTATTGGCTTGGCTTCGACAGCATGGTTTGTATGCAAAGGCAGAAAAGTGTGAGTTTGATCAGGTAAGTATACCATTTTTGGGGCTAATCATTTACAGTAAAGGCATTAAAATGGACCCTCAGAAAATCGCTGCAATCTTGGATTGGCCAGTCCCAACAGACAAGAAGGGAATCCAACGTTTCTTTGGATTTGCCAATATCTATCGGAAATTTATTAAAGGGTTCTCAGCCATTATCACTCCAATTACCCAGTTAACTAAGCAGGGAACACGTTTCCACTGGTCTCCTGAAACCCAAAAAGCCTTTGAGACCCTCAAAGGTCTTTTAACTTCTGCCTCCGTACTGATACATCCAGATTCCTCTCTACCATTTATACTTGAAGTAGACGCATCTGAAATTGCTGTGGGGGCAGTACTGTCCCAAAGACAAGGAACCAGGGCTCTGCTTCACCCGGTGGCCTTCTTCACCCGCAAATTGTCGGCAGCAGAGAGGAATTATGACGTGGGAGACCGAGAGTTGTTGGCAATAAAATCTGCGTTTGGAAGAGTGGCGCTACCTTCTGGAGAATATCTGAGGTCTGCGAAGAGATTGAAGCCACGACAAGCCAGGTGGGCCCTCTTCCTCTCCAGGTTCTCTTTTCATGTCACCTATCCCCCTGGTTCCAAAAACACCAAACCCGATGCCCTATCCCAGATGTTTCACAAACCCCAAGAAATTTCATCTCCAGACACTATCCTGTCCCCGGGGAATTTTCTTCTGCTTCAAGAAGACCTGCTCTCACGAATTAAGCAAGCCTCCGCAGGACTAAGACCTTCCGTTGGGCCAGAACTACAGGTCAGAGATGGGTTGCTTTGGCACGAAAACAAAATTTACATACCTGAAAACCTACGAGTGTCCATATTGGAACTTTGTTACGATCACGCACTGGCCGGGCATTTCGGCATAACTAAAAGCACTGACCTGGTACAGCGTACCTTTTGGTGGCCTCAGGTACGTGAGGATTGCAAGAAATTCGTGGAATCCTGTACTACCTGCATTAGGAGCAAAGGTCACAAAACCAAGGCATGGGGGCTACTAAAACCTCTGCCTGTCCCAGACAGACCATGGAAGATGTTATCCATAGATTTTATTGTTGAGTTACCTCCGGCGGAGGGCCATACCACCATCTTTGTGCTGTAGATCGACTGTCAAAAATGGCACATTTTGTCCCAATAAAGGGTACTCCCTCAGCTCATGAAACGGCACAAGTATTCATTAAAGAAATCATCAGACTCCACGGGGTACCAGCCAATATCGTCTCAAATCGGGGGGTACAGTTTACTTCCCGGAGGCTGGGGGGGGCAATGTCAGGAAGATCCTGCCAGTAACCGGCACCCCAAGCTCACTGGTGTGCACTTGCGGGCGCCACTGCGCGCGCATCCCTGTTGGCGCCAGGCGGGCTATTTAAGTCTGTCTGTCACTTCCAGTCCGGCTGTCTGCTCTACAGTGTTTCGTGTGCTTAATCTGACCTGATCTGAGATTACCTGTTTAGACCCGGCTATCTGTTTGTGACCAACCCAGCTGTCTGCCTGCATCTGACCTCCGGCTTGCCTATGACCATTCTTCTGCTTGTTCCCTGGTACCTCTGCTGTCCGCCTGATACTTGACCACTGGCCTGTCTGACGATTCTTCTGCCTGACCCTCTGGTACCTCCTCTGCCTGCCTGATATCTGACCCGGCCTGCCTGACCTCTCTTTGCCTGCTGTTGTTCCTGGTTCCAGTCCAGCACTCCAGTCTCCAGTCCACTGCCTGCTGTTGTTCCTGGTTCCAGTCCAGCACTCCAGTCTCCAGTCCACTGTCTGCTGTTGTTCCTGGTTCCAGTTCAGCACTCCGATCTCCAGTCTACTGCCTGCTGTTGTCCCTGGTTCCAGTCCAGCACTCCAGTCTCTAGTCTACTGCCTGCTGTTGTTCCTGGTTCCAGTCCAGCACTCCGGTCTCCAGTCTACTTGCCTGCTGTTGTTCCTGTTTCCAGTCCAGCACTCCAGTCTCCAGTCTACCTGCCTGCTGTTGTTCCTGGTTCCAGTTCAGCACTCCAGTCTCCAGGCTACTCTCCACGTCCAGTCTCCTGGCTCATAGTTTTTCCTGGACTTCTGAACTGACTGTTGATCCTGCCAGGCACTCATACCACTCCTTACTCCTGTGCCCTCTGTCTCCATTCCAGGGGGCCGGGAGTGGGAGCCCTCTCTCTGCAGTTCGGGCTCAAAGACTAGCAGGTACGTGACAACCTGCCAGAAGTATATTAGAAAGAGTACACCAGGAACGGCCTGCAATGAGATATAGCTAAACTGTATGCACTGGATATATATATACGAGACTGACTGTATATATATATATATATATATATACGTATATTAAATACACTGCAGCTAACTGAATCACCTGCCTGTCTGAAGTATATTAGAAACAGTACACCAGAAATGGCCTGCAGTCAGATCTAGCTAAACTGGATACAGTGGATATATATACAGCGGGGACGGAAAGTGTTCTAAATTTTTCACTCTTTGTTATATTGCAGCCATTTGCTAAAATCATTTAAGTTCATTTTTTTCCTCATTAATGTACATACAGCACCCCATATTGACAGAAAAAGCACAGAATTGTTGACATTTTTGCAGATTTATTAAAAAGAAAAACTGAAATATCATATGGTCCTAAGTATTCAGACCCTTTGCTGTGACACTCACATATTTAACTCAGGTGATGTCCATTTCTACTGATCATCCTTGAGATGGTTCTACACCTTCATTTGAGTCCAGCTGTGTTTGATTATACTGACTGGACTTGATTAGGAAAGCCACACACCTGTCTATATAAGACCTTACAGCTCACAGTGCATGTCAGAGCATATGAGAATCGTGAGGTCAAAGGAACTGCCTAAAGAGCTCAGAGACAGAATTGTGGCAAGGCACAGATCTGGCCAAGGCTACAAAAAAACTTCTGCTGCACTTAAGGTTCCTAAGAGCACAGTGGCCTCCATAATCCTTAAATGGAAGATGTTTGGGATGACCAGAACCCTTCCTAGAGCTGGCCGTCCGGCCAAACCGAGCTATCGGGGGGAGAAGAGCCTTGGTGAGAGAGGTGAAGAAGAACCCAAAGATCACTGTGGCTGAGCTCCAGAGATGCAGTCGGGAGATGGGAGAAAGTTGTAGAAAGTCAACCATCACTGCAGCCCTCCACCAGTCGGGGCCCTATGGCGGAGTGGCCTGACGACAGCCTCTCCTCAGTGCAAGACACATGAAAGCCCGCATGGAGTTTGTTAAAAAACACCTGAAGGACTCCAAGATGGTGAGAGATAAAATTCTGATGAGACCAAGATAGAACTTTTTGGCCTTAATTCTAAGCGGTATGTGTGGAGAAAACCAGGCACTGCTCATCACCTGTCCAATACAGTCCCAACAGTGAAGCATGGTGGTGGCAGCATCATGCTCTGGTGGTGTTTTTCAGCTGCAGGGACAGGACAGCTGATTGCAATCGAGGGAAAGATGAATGCGGCCAAGTACAGGGATATCCTGGACAAAAACCTTCTCCGGACTGCTCAGGACCCCAGACTGGGCCGAAGGTTTACCTTCCAACAAGACAATGACCTTAAGCACACAGCTAAAATAACAAAGGAGTGGCTTCACAACAACTCCGTGACTGTTCTTGAATGGCCCAGCCAGAGCCCTGACTTAAACCCAATTGAGCATCTCTGGAGAGACCTAAAAATGGCTGTCCACCAACGTTTACCATCCAACCTGACAGAACTGGAGAGGATCTGCAAGGAGGAATGGCAGAGGATCCTGGTGTGAAATGCTTGTTGCATCTTTCCCAAAAAGACTCATGGCTGTTTTAGATCAAAAGGGTGCTTCTACTAAACACTGAGCAAAGGGTCTGAATACTTAGGGCCATGTGATATTTCAGTTTTTCTTTTTTAATAAATCTGCAAAAATGTCAACAATTCTGTTTTTCTGTCAATATTGGGTGCTGTGTGTACATTAATGAGGAAAAAAATGAACTTAAATGATTTTAGCAAATGGTTGCAATATAACAAAGAGTGAAAAATTTAAGGGGGTCTGAATACTTTCCGTCCCCACTGTATATACGAGACTGACTGTATATATATATATATATTAAATATACTGCAGCTAAATGAATAACCTGGATATATAGAATCTAGGGATGGGACTTTGAAGGCACAACAATATTAAACTACAAAAAGGTGGGTTGGTTTAGGGGTTTTTTATTAATAAAGTAAAAAAAACAATGGACAGACATACATGTTTAAAATCACATCAGACTAGGCATAGGACCTAATATTGGTATGCCGTGTGGAACCTATCCTGCAAGCTTGTATAGTAATAAAAGATTATAAATACATAAACAGATCACTTGGTCAAGGTGGAGGAGAGATACTTCCCCAAGTGTTACACAGTAGATAGTCAAAAAGCTAACACAAGCTAAATGCTGCAGGTTTGGTGATCCACAATGGATAATCTCTGGTTGCTCTACATGTTTTATCTACTACCTGCAGAGTCACCCTGCATTTTTAGGTACTACATTACTAGGTCCTCTGTTTGATAACTGAATAACCTGCCTGCCTGCTCAATCTAAATGACACTCTCGCTCCGTCCACGCCAACGACACACTACACGCGGTTGACGTGCAGTCGGCTTTATATATTATGGGGCGTGGACTTAGTCCCCCTGAGCCATGATTGGCAAAAGGCACCCTGCCATTGGCCAATTATGGCTCTCTTAGCTGAGGACGCTGTGATTGGCCAAAGCATGCAGGTCATGGTGCATGCTCTGGCCAATCATCATACAGCAATGCACTGTGCTCCCGCAGTGCATTATGGGCCGTTACGCTCCGCTCGAATTTGGCGCAAACAGCCCATAATGTTTGGATTTCAACGAACGGGCGAACAGCCAATGTTCGAGTCGAACTCATGTTTGACCCGAACAGGAAGCTCATCCCTACCCATGAGTATTGTTTGTTCCTTTATATTCATGGACCATGTAATACTTTGTTTGACTATATCTTATGTACTTGTAAATTTGTCATGGCAATAATCTGAACATTGACCTATGTTTAACTGCTACTCTCGTTACTTCTAGAATCTTTCAATAAAAACATTGAAATATAAATGCAGCAAGTGTGAATGAGATCTAAAGGGCACTGGGGTTATTAAGCATGCCACCTTTATGGGGTTTAGATGAGGAGGGAGATCCATTCGTTCTCCAAGGGGATGGAAGCATATAGCACACCAAGAGGGGAGTGTGGTCCAAGTGTTTGCTAGATCCTCCATACCAGGGGTCTCCAAACATTTCAGTACAAGGGCCACAGTGTATTTTACAAATATTTGTGAACCAAAAAAAAAACTGTTTTATAAATAAATAAGTCCCTGTTTACACTAAGGTCCCCATCGGAGTCCCACCTTATGTCAAGGTCCCCATCAGCATTTCCCCTTACATCAGATAATCCATCAGAGTCCCTCTTACATCAGGATCCCCATTAGAGTCCCCCCTTACATCAGAGAATCCAATAGAGTCCCCCCTTACATCAGAGAATCCATCAGAGTCCCTCTTACATCAGGATCCCCATTAGAGTCCCCCCTTACATCAGGGTCCCCATCAGAGCTCCCAATTACAGAGTCCCTATCAGAGTCCCCCTTACATTAAGGTCCCCATTAGAGTCCCCATTACGTCAATGTACCCCCTTGCATCAAGGCTTCCCTACTTACATCAAGGTTCTCATTAGAGTTCCCCTTACATAAGGGTCATGTATCATCCAGTTAAAGTGGATGTAAACCCGAAAATATTTTGTTTTTTTTTATGTCATAATGTAGAGCAGGGATATGCAATTAGCGAAACTCCAGCTCTGCCTCTGGGTGTTATGCTTGTGGCTGTCAAAGTCTAGCTATGCCTCGTGGCCTGCAAAGGAAAAGATCTGGCAAGAGAAACAGCGAGGCTATAAACAGATCACCATACAGAAGGCTGAGACCAGGCGGCTCCTCCAGTGTCAGGTATCCCTAGTGGAGGGTGAGAGAGTGGGAAGGGTACTAGCCCAATTGGTGAAATCCAATAAGGCTCCATCATCGGTCCTTGCTATTAGAGCACAGGATGGAGAGATCCTTTCAAGCCCCTTAAAAATAGTGCAAACCTTTAGAGATTACTATAAAAAACTGTACACTTCTCAAAAAAAAAGTAAAGAGACAGAGATGGAGGACTTCTTGGGGAAATTTTCAATTCCGTCTCTGTCACAGGTGGAAAGGGATTGGTTGGAATCCCCAATAACAATTACAGAATTACAACAAGCAATTAAAAGTATGGCGTGTCTTAAATCGCCAGGCCCCGATGGAATACCAATCGAGGTCTATAGGCACTATGGGGAGGTGCTAGTCCCAGAGCTACTGAAGGCCTTGGAGGATGCGCAGGAGGGGGGGCAGCTGCCGGCATCAATGCTTGATGCAACAATTATAGTCCTACAGAAAGAGGGGAAAGATCCCCTCGACACGGCTGCTTATAGGCCAACCTCCCTAATTTGTACAGATGCTAAAATTCTGGCCAAGGTCTTGGCTGCCAGATTGAGTAGAGTTATACACAAATTAATACATGAAGACCAGGCGGGTTTTATGACCAATAGATCTACAAGCCTAAATATTAGAAGGGCTTTCTTGAACTTGCAGTCTACTATGGAGAATGAGAGTTCAAGAGCCCTGTTGACCTTGGATATTTCCAAAGCCTTTGACAGTGTTGAGTGGGAGTATATGTGGAATGTGTTGGGAAAGTACGGCTTTGGTCCATCATTTATTGGTTGGATTAAGATGCTTTATAACAGCCCAAAGGCAAGAGTAAAAATAAACAATGAATTTTCAGAATGGTTTGTATTAGAGAGGGGGACAAGACAGGGGTGCCCCTTGTCCCCTCTGCTTTTTGCTCTGGTAATGGAGCCCCTAGCCATGTCCATCAGAGCGAGTCACGAGATAAAGGGCTTCCAGAAGGGGCTGATTGAGGAAAGAATTGCATTATATGCAGACGACATTCTGTTGTTTTTGGATGATAATAAGAACTCAGTGGCAGGAGTAAAGAGTATAGTGGCGGAATTCAGTAATTTTTCCGGTTTGGAAATAAACTGGGAGAAATCCGAGTTCCTACCGCTAGCCCCCTTAGGAACACCAACTGTGCCAGGATTACCCCAGGTGGCAGTTGTGGAAGCACTGAAGTACTTAGGGATCGTTTTAACGAAGGACCCCAACCAATATATTAATACGAACCTAGTACCTCTCCTAGCCAAATTTAAACAAAAGATAAGCATATGGAGACGCCTCCCCTTATCAGTAGCGGGAAGATGCAGTCTGATAAAAATGGTCTGGATGCCCCAGCTGTTATACATTTTACACAATTCCCCAGTTTGGATCAGTAAGAGCTGGTTTGGGAAAATAGAGACCCTATTTAGGGATTTGATATGGAAAGGTGGACAGGCTAGGCTTCGGTTGCAGGTCCTCCAGCTCCCCACTAAAGAGGGGGGGTTTGCTCTTCCCCACCCGGAGCGCTATTTCCTTGCATCCCAATTACAGCACTTAATGGGCTGTGGAGTACCAGAGGGCGGCACTCCAAACGGCAGGTTAATCCTGTTAAATGCTCGGCATAACACACTTATTGAGGCTTTGGAGGCAGAAATGTTCTATCATGAATTCCCGACATTTAGGTTACTAATTAAGCTTTGGATAGTTGTTAAGAAACTAACGGGGCATGAGGGATTTACAGAATATACCCCTATTTGGAACAACCGGAACCTACAAGAAGTTCTAAAAATCAGAAAGAGTAGGGGTTGGGAGGCGGGCGGTATTAAAATGCTGAGACAGCTCTACTCAGGTAATGCTCTCAAAGAATTCCCTGAGCTGGTTAGGGAATTTAAGATCTCTCAGAGCTCCCTGTTTTTCTATCGACAGATGGAACATGCTCTCAGGGCCCAATTTGGTGATCAGTCTCCGGGCTGGGTGGAAATGCCCTTAGTTCGCCAGCTACTACAAGTAGTACCCACCAGGGGGCTGATAACCAAAATTTATGAACAATTAAGTAACTCAGAGAATAGAATGAGGATACTTCAGAAGGTAAGAGC
The DNA here is from genome assembly GCF_042186555.1 of Aquarana catesbeiana. Taxonomy (NCBI): domain Eukaryota; kingdom Metazoa; phylum Chordata; class Amphibia; order Anura; family Ranidae; genus Aquarana; species Aquarana catesbeiana. The sequence goes on from NC_133335.1 coordinate 162,616,651, forward strand.
TAAATGGGAGGAGGAACTGGGGGTAATCTCTGAGGAACAATGGAGGAGAATATTTGATATGGCGTCCCAGGTGTCAGTTTCCCCTCCACAGAAGATTTCCCATTTAATGTTGCTCAATAGGGCCTATTATACCCCAAAACGGCTATTTAAGTTTGGTGGAAGGACTAATGATAGATGCCCTAGGTGTCAAGAGTCTGGGGACCTCATCCATCTACTCTGGAGATGTCCTAAGCTATTTTGCTACTGGGAGGGAGTAATCAGTACCCTGGGGGATGTCTACTGTACATCAGTAAAAAGGGAAGCGGTGGAATGTATTTTGGGCTATAGAAGAGTAAGGGGAGAGAGGAGGTGTATTACTCAAGCAATCCTGAGAAGTCTGTTTCAGGCTAGAAAAATGATAATGCTAAGGTGGCAATCAAAGGACCCCCCAACAATGTACGATTGGATAGACACGTTGGATGCCTCTATCGGTAGGGAGAGATTGGAGTACATTAAAAGGGGGAACCTCCAGGAATTTGAAAAAATGTGGAAGCCATGGTTAAATAGGGTGGTTGGACTAAGGGGGTAAACTTGGAATGTAAGAGAATAGATTGATAACCCAGATATACACGCACTAGAGGAATATTGAATGGATTGAATGCACGAAGAAACTAGGGTCATTAGTGGTTAAATGTGGTTAGGTACTAATAGGAAACACTAAACCTTGTAGTTAGGTAGGTTTTCACATGGGAAAGTCAAGGGAATAGGGGGGGTAGGGGAAGGGGAAGGGGGTTATTATAAAATATTATAAAATATTTTAGAGACCACTATTAATACCAATAAGGGGCTTTGGGGGTGGGGATCCCATAAGCCCAGCCTTCTATAAGAGGTCCTCTCCTGGCTCTTTTTTTTTTTTTTTTTTTTGTTCTTCCTGTTTCTCCCTCCCCTTTATATATAGGCTTGCAGGTGTCAATGACACCTTTGGTATCTCAGACTGGGAGAAACGGGATTTATACAATCTGCTCGGTTTAAGAGGGGCCTCCTGAGTAGCCTGAGAGTAATTAGGTTAAGAATCCATTTGGGAGAGTATTATATATATTTAAAGTCTGGCTGAGCAACCCTTGGTGTAATACGACACCTCATCCCAATAGTTTGAAAATCAAATTGGAGGGGGAAGAAATATAGGGATTATGGCGGTGCCAAGAGAAACAGAATACAAAGCTTGAAAGTAAAAAATTGTATTTATTTAACAAAAATCAATAAAATTAGACATGAAAATCACATAGACAAGGTGTGCGGAAAATTCTAAAATCAATTCTGTAGCAAAAATATTTCACATGACTTGGCCTGATGATTGTGGTGGCCAGTTCAGTGAGTGGGTATTCAGATGCCCGACATGTTTCGCCAGTATTGGCTTCTTCAAGGACAGTTGTTTGATACCTAAAGCGCTACAGAGCTTTCTATGAAGAGAAATATAACAATCAATAAATGTTTTAGAACAATTGATACACTAAAGTACAGAAAAGTATATATATCTCCATATGTTTGCGAGCTGTCCGGGCAGACTACCCCCCACCACCCAAAGCAGTCCCAAGGAGCCCACCCACACCACAGGGTGCCAAAAATGCCCCAACCAGGCTATCCAAAGATGGTAAAATACCTGCAATACACCAGGGATGCTACACGCCTCCGGAGCAAGGCCTCAAAAAAGAGATCACAGTAAATAGCTGCAGGGGACAATAAGAGGGACCTGGCGGAGAGTATGCCTAAAGAAATATATATATATACAAACAAATTATGTACATATAACGGGGCCCAATGACCACACATCGATTTAAAATAAGAAATTTAATATCGGACTAACATAGTCTCTAATTTTACTTACAAGTAAGCTATTCAAATTAGGAGACAGGACACCGCAAAACAGCCATTATTGGAAGTGGTTCATCATAGGATGAAAGATGTAGAAAGTATCACTGGAAAATGGTAAAAAGAGGGGAGGGGAGGGAGGAGGGGACATTTATATGCCAGATACTGCTATCCAAAAACACAGGTCTGAAAACGCTAAATGCGATTCAGCTGTAGCCAATAACAGATCTAAGTATAAACGGATTTACACTCACCAGTAGTATAATCAAGAGTGGAAAATTATAGCTGAAAGGAAAGACCTGCAGCCAATAGAAGCACCAATTGGAACAAGCTGAAAGACAAAAAGTACTACTGTCAGCTTGATGTAGACTGGATCTATAGGAGAGTGAAGGGAAACAGCCAATAAGGCAAAGAAGTGCTTACCCGATCGTGTTGCAGTTAATATAACCGTGTCCTGTGATTCCCTGGCGTGTCTAGTGGCCTGGGATGCCGGCGCTCTTATGTCCCCCTCACACGAGCGGCGTCTGACGTCACCGCGCGTGTGAGCGGACAAAAAGGCCACTGCGCATGCGCTGCCCGCAACTCCATCCGATCCTACAAGGTCCAGAAGGCACAGCGGTGGTGTCCATGGTGATGTGTAAATACATCACAGACAATGCGCAGTATACAAGCGCCGCGATTGGCGGCGCGATACCTGGGAGGTGGAGGTTGATCCAATGCGCAGTGGCAGGGGTGGGCAAAGGACGAACCAATGCCCTTACATTGCCCTCACACTCCTCTAATTTATCTTGTGCTGAAAAACAGGCCCTTAAATCCCTTCAAAACCATAATGGGTTGGTTATAAAACCCGCCGACAAAGGCGGCAATGTGGTTGTCATGGATGTTGCGGCGTATGAGATTATGTGCCGCAGCATCCTTGACAACCATGATTGGTATAGACCTATTTCACGTACACTTGTTGAAAACTTTACTTGTGAGTACTATGAGCTCATTTTCTCTGCCTATCAAAAGGGAACCATAGATATTAACACCTGGAAATTTCTAAATGTCCAAAATCCAAGAGTACCTGTGTTCTACGCCCTGCCCAAATTGCATAAGTCGCTAAAAAATCCCCCTGGACGTCCTATCGTGTCAGGGTGCTCAAGTTTGACAGAAAATGCTAGCGCCCTTGTGGACAAATACCTAAATCCACATGTACACGCTCTCCCTTCTTATGTTCAGGATACGGTACACCTCCTCCGTATTTTGGAGGACTTGCAAGTTCCACATGATACATGGTTGGTTGCATTGGACTTAGAAAGCCTTTATAATACAATACCGCATAGTGCTGGCATCAAAGTCATTTCCAAATTGTTGGAGGATAGAGGCCCTAAATTTAAGGCATACAGTGATTTTGTGGTCGATCTTTTACGTTTTATCTTAACACGGAATCATTTATTATTTGGTACTTCCCACTTCCTCCAGGTGCAAGGCGTGGCTATGGGCACGAAATGTGCACCATCCTACGCCAACTTGTACCTGGGGGGGTGGGAAAAAGACCTGTTTTCTAATCATGATCTTGCCGATTTCCTGTGCCACGTGATTTCGTGGCACAGATATATTGACGATATCATCTTTTTTTGGTCTGGTACTCGTGAACATCTCACGAGATTTATTGATACATTGGCGGTCAATTCATATAATCTCAAGTTCACAATGGAGTGTAGCCAGAGAAGGATCACTTTCCTTGATCTGGAAATACGAGTGGACTCTAATGGAAAAATTTCCTCATCCCTGTACCGTAAGGAAACGTCAGGGAACACTATTTTGCACGCTAACAGCGCTCATCCTAAACCATTGCTAAATAGTATCCCCTATAGTCAATATTTACGAATTAAACGTAACTGTACGGATGAGAAGGACTTCTTTGCGGCCGCACATGACCTTTACGAAAGATTAAAAAGAAGAGGATACAGCCAAAAATTGTTGAAACAGGCTTTCAACAAAGTAAAAAAATTAGATCGGAAAAAACTGTTGTATTCCATCAAAAAGAAGGACGCCTTTCAGCCGGTCCGACTTATTACCCAATTTTCCCAACAGCATAATGAGGTAAGGAATATTCTCAATAAATACTGGCCCCTTCTTACAGCAGATAACACCATAAAAAAATATATTCAATCCCAACCTCAAATTACCTACCGTCGTTCCCCTTCGTTACGGGATAAAGTCATAGTAAGCCACCATGCACCCAAACCAGAATTTTCTTCAACAGTGGTTGGCACATTTCCATGTGGCCACTGTGATATATGTGAGTTAATTTATGATGTACGCGAAAAACCGCTTCCAAATGGTCAAAGACACAAAATCAAACATAAAGTCACATGCCAAACTACCGGCATAGTCTATCTTGCTACTTGTATATGTGGCAGTTACTATGTCGGCAAAACTAAACTAAACTGTGTCAGGATCCGTGATCACATTTATTTATTTATTTCAGGTACTTATATAGCGCCGTCAATTTACGCTGCGCTTTACATATACATTGTACATTCACATCAGTCCCTACCCTCAAGGAGCTTACAATCTAAGGTCCCTAACTCACATTCATACATACTAGGGACAATTTAGACAGAATCCAATTAACCTACCAGCATGTCTTTGGAGTGTGGGAGGAAACTGGAGTACCCGGAGGAAACCCACGCAGGCACAGGGAGAACATGCAAACTCCAGGCAGGTAGTGTCGTGGTTGGGATTCAAACCAGCGACCCTTCTTACTGCTAGGCGCGAGTGCTTCCCACTACACCACTGTGCCGCCCACATCAAACCTTTATATAAAGGTAAGATTTCCACATCTATCAATCAACATATAGCAGTACACCATGACTTTAATCCCCATGTTATGGGATTCACAGCATTGGAACATATCCCTATACATGTTAGGGGTGGAGATATTGACCAAAAACTACTCCAATTGGAAACCAAGTGGATACACACCTTGGAGGCCACTAGACATCCAGGGCTCAACGAAGGCATCAGTTTCAAGCCGTTTTTATAGGTTGGCTGTTTCTCTCCCCCTTTTTCCCTCCCCCCCCCCTTATCCCCATCCCTTTCCCCCTTCCCTCCCTTCCCCCCCCCCTCTTTTTCCCATGGACTGACACAGCTCACCTTATCAATTATGATTTTTTCATTTATTTTTACAATTTTATACATTTCCTCCCTAAATATTTCCTTCCCACTTTAGAGATCGGTCCTGATGAATCAAGTTATGCCACCCCCCCCTTTCTATTTGTAAATTATTATTTTTCTAACTTACCAATTCAACAGAAATAGATAGACTTATTAAGCACCATTATGATGCCTTTAGTGTTTCATCTGTGTATATATCATTTCATTTTGTTATGCCAATAATTGTTTTTTGCGCCGATGAATATACTTTGTTATTGACGCGTGTTTCAATTTGCGAGTTGTCGGGGTGACCTGGGCGGGCACATGCCAGGGACTATGCTCTCCCCATTTTTCTTCTGTTCTGTCTAACTTTTTCAATGCCTTGTGTGCAGGCGCTCCTTTTGTCCTTGAGCTTATTCGTCCCTGGTTTGTTCCCGCCCATCCCCGCCTCCCATTGTGTCTCAGTTACACCTTGCACCCTTGGTTGCCTCCCCCCCCTTCCAGACTGTCACCCGTTGCGGCCAACTTTCTACGGGTTCCTGTAATCCAGGATGCCGTTTTGGTGCCGTCTCTGGTGTTACCAGCCCCTTTACATGAGAAACACTCCAGCTGTATGGACACCCAAGGGCATTGGTTCGTCCTTTGCCCGCCCCTGCCACTGCGCATTGGATCAACCTCCACCTCCCAGGTATCGCGCCGCCAATCGCGGCGCTTGTATACTGCGCATTGTCTGTGATGTATTTACACATCACCATGGACACCACCGCTGTGCCTTCTGGATCTTGTAGGACCGGATGGAGTTGCGGGCGGCGCATGCGCAGTGGCCTTTTTGTCCGCTCACACGCGTGGTGACGTCAGACGCCGCTCGTGTGAGGGGGACATAAGAGCGCCGGCATCCCAGGCCACTAGACACGCCAGGGAATCACAGGACACGGTTATATTAACTGCAACACGATCGGGTAAGCACTTCTTTGCCTTATTGGCTGTTTCCCTTCACTCTCCTATAGATCCAGTCTACATCAAGCTGACAGTAGTACTTTTTGTCTTTCAGCTTGTTCCAATTGGTGCTTCTATTGGCTGCAGGTCTTTCCTTTCAGCTATAATTTTCCACTCTTGATTATACTACTGGTGAGTGTAAATCCGTTTATACTTAGATTTGTTATTGGCTACAGCTGAATCGCGTTTAGCGTTTTCAGACCTGTGTTTTTGGATAGCAGTATCTGGCGTATAAATGTCCCCTCCTCCCTCCCCTCCCCTCTTTTTACCATTTTCCAGTGATACTTTCTACATCTTTCATCCTATGATGAACCACTTCCAATAATGGCTGTTTTCCGGTGTCCTGTCTCCTAATTTGAATAGCTTACTTGTAAGTAAAATTAGAGACTATGTTAGTCCGATATTAAATTTCTTATTTTAAATCGATGTGTGGCCATTGGGCCCCGTTATATGTACATAATTTGTTTGTATATATATATTTCTTTAGGCATACTCTCCGCCAGGTCCCTCTTATTGTCCCCTGCAGCTATTTACTGTGATCTCTGTTTTTGAGGCCTTGCTCCTGAGGCGTGTAGCATCCCTGGTGTATTGCAGGTATTTTACCATCTTTGGATAGCCTGGTTGGGGCATTTTTGGCACCCTGTGGTGTGGGTGGGCTCCTTGGGACTGCTTTGGGTGGTGGGGGGTAGTCTGCCCGGACAGCTCGCAAACATATGGAGATATATATACTTTTCTGTACTTTAGTGTATCAATTGTTCTAAAACATTTATTGATTGTTATATTTCTCTTCATAGAAAGCTCTGTAGCGCTTTAGGTATCAAACAACTGTCCTTGAAGAAGCCAATACTGGCGAAACATGTCGGGCATCTGAATACCCACTCACTGAACTGGCCGCCACAATCATTAGGCCAAGTCATGTGAAATATTTTTGCTACAGAATTGATTTTAGAATTTTCCGCACACCTTGTCTATGTGATTTTCATGTCTAATTTTATTGATTTTTGTTAAATAAATACAATTTTTTACTTTCAAGCTTTTTATTATATATATAGTATTACAATTGATGATGTTATGGTAAAAGAAAAAAAAAAAAAGAAAAAAAAGAAAGAGGAAGAAAAACCACAATGATGTAAATCCAAATCAGCAACAATAAATGATCATTACGCTGATTAAGCCTGGTGGCGATGATTGCTGAAGTGGTAAAAAAAAAAAAAAAAAAAGCTATGCCTCATGGAAATTGTAGTTCTGCAACAGCTGGAGGTCCGCTAATTGCATATCCATGATGTAGAGTATAAGATTTCCTACCATTTGAGCTCAGTCTTGCCACACAGAGTTAATACAGCTCTAAGCAATCCCCTTTTATTGTTCAGTGAGATAAATCTTGACAAACAGAAAAACTTTGTCAAATCCTCCCCCTTGCTGTGAGTGACAGGTGATTTACATATCTCGTGCACTAGCCTAAGACATGCATTATTTTTTAATTCCCACCCCCACTCCTTTCTTCAGCAGCTCTGCAAGGATTGGCTGTTCCACACCTCAGCATGATTTGGTATGCTGAAGTAATGTGGTTACTTTCCTGTCTTTTAACTGGATGTTAGAGATCATAGCAGAAGTTCAGTGTAAGAAATACACAGGAGAAAAATGCATATTGACAAGGGGAGTGTAGAGGTGGGCGGGGAGTCTACTGACATCACGACTCCACCCACCGAGCTCCAGACAACAGACCCACCCACAGAATCTGCAGTTTTTCGGTTCTAATAACAGACAGAGGGGAGACATTTGACAGGTAAAGATACATGCAGGAGGCATGTATATCTTTATAGATAACCCCTATGGCAGTAGTTGAGAAAGGATGACATTGGGTTTACATACACTTTAAAGCAAAGACCATAGGCAGGATCTGCAAACCTGAATCCTCAATTTGTGCACACAGGACTCACTTAGGCTGGGTTCACACTAGATGTGGCCACTGCTCGCAGCAGAGGTCAAGTGCATGTCTGTTCACTGTTTCACATGCGAATCAGGTTTAAATTTTTTGCTGAATTCGCACCTGCAACGGACCAGAAGACGCACCGGACACCGGACCCTTCTGCAATTCGGACCGCAGCCACCCGAAATTGTATGAACCGACTCCATTGAGAGCCGGTCACAGTCTCCTGTGATGCAAATTGGATGCGGGGAAACCCTCATACAATTCACATATGTGTCAACCCAGTCTTAGAATATGCAGTTGACCCTGGCCATGGGCTGAATAAAATCTTATTGCAGGCAAGATCTGGCCCACGGGTCGTAGCTCGGAGACCCTTGGTGTATACAATTGCAGTATGAGGTGCCTATAGAGAAGATTGCTTTCCCTCTCCTTTATTGCCACCCCCATCCCTCATAAACCACATGTGATGTGTGATAGATTCCAATTACAACTACACTGCTTCCGCTAGGGTGTTTTGTGCTGCCCTAGGCAAGACCAAAATCAGGCGCCCCCCCCCATGTAAATTGTCCCCAACGTTTCCTGTTTAAGATCCACCCCTCCATCTGTAAACTCCAGGTGGACAGCGTGGACTCTCAAGTGCCTATGCGAGGTCTCTGGTGGCCTGTGTGGCGTTTCTGGTGGGCTGTGTGGACTCTCAAATGGCTGTGTGGGGTCTCTGGTGGTCTGTGTGGACTCTCAAGTGGCTCTGTGGGGTCGCGGCTCTCATTCTGGTATATCTGCGCCTCTGCGGCAACCTAGGTTTGGGGAATGACTGATCGGCGGCCCAGTCCCACCTCTAGTGTCCCTTCTGTGGAAGGCAGCACTGCCCCCCTGTAGAATGCCACCTGAGGCAAACGCATTGTTTGCCTCGCGGCAGATACACCACTGCACTGCTGCTGTATGTAGTCTAATGCTCCGTACACATGGTCGGACTTTGTTCGGACATTCCGACAACGAAATCCTAGGATTTTTTCCGACGGATGTTGGCTCAAACTTGTCTTGCATACACACGGTCACACAAAGTTGTTGGAAAATCCGATCGTTCTAAACGCGGTGACGTAAAACACGTATGTCGGGACTATAAACGGGGCAGTAGCCAATAGCTTTCATCTTTTTATTTATTCTGAGCATGCGTGGCACTTTGTCCGTCGGATTTGTGTACACACGATCGGAATTTCCGACAACGGATTTTGTTGTCGGAAAATTTTATATCCTGCTCTCAAACTTTGTGTGTCGGAAAATCCGATGGAAAATGTGTGATGGAGCCTACACACGGTCAGAATTTCCGACAACTAGGTCCTATCACACATTTTCCATCGGAAAATCCGACCGTGTGTACAGGGCATTAGAATCTCAAGCATCATAAATTCAAATCCATTTACACCACGTTGATGTTTTAGCTCAGGGTTGTGCATAACTTTGCATTACAAAACTCCTACAAAGAGTCTTCTATACATATGTTCCTTGTTGTGACATCATGTAGCAATATGGTTTAACCATTTGAATACCAGACATTTTCACCCCCTTCCTGCCCAGGCTAATTTTCAGCTTTCAGCGCTGTCACGCTTTGAATGACAATTACTCAGTCATGCAACACTGTACCCATATGAAATTTTTATGATTTTTCTGAGACAGATAGAGCTTTGTTTTGGTGGTATTTAATCACTGCTGGGTTTTTTTATTTTTTTGCTAAATAAATGAGAAAAGACTGAAAGACTTGAAAAAAATAAATATAAAATTTTGCAAACAGGTAATTTTTCTCCTTCATTGATGTGCGCTGATGAAGCCGACACTGATGGGAAAAAATGTGTTTTTCTCGTGTACGCAAGTTCCGTATTCGTGAGTTACTGTGTTCGAGATTTCGAGGCTCGTTACCAATTTGCAGTTTCGTACAACGTGTCTGGCTCGGCTGTCGCAGGTAGGGTTTCGGCTGCTGTTTTTTCATTTCAAGCATTGTTAGATATCATGTCACTAAACCGTGATATCAAACTTACAAATCACTCGTAAACGTTACACGTAGCCGTAACGTATATCACTCACTCGTACCGTCATTATATCAGTCATTTCGTTATTTTTACTCCACTCCAACGCAGTCGCTGCTTCGTTCAGGCATGTCTAAAACTGTTTACCATGCTTCACAAGACAAGTCACTCGCAAATTTTTGTACACCGATCCATGCCATTTCCAAACTAATTAATTTCACAAACATTTCAAAGCATTTCAAACCATTTCGAATCATTTCATTCATTTCAGTCACGTACCGCGCTCCGATTCGAATCCAGTCGCATCCACGATGCACCGATTAGCTCCGGTGTGCCCCAGTTGCTTACGGCCTCATTTCAGTACATGCTTCAGAGTCCGATTCATTTGCAGCCGCAGGTTACGGCTCACCGATTCAGGTCTCTGTCATGGCATATAATTTCACTGTCACGTATCATGTTCCGATACAAATCCAGTCGCATCAAAAAATACACTGATTTGTCTCGGCACGCCCCAGGTATTTTAGACACATTTCAGTACATGCTCCAGAGTCACAGTCAGTCGCAACAGCGGCATGAACGATTCGTGCCTCTGTCATGGTAATCGAAAAACCATTTCACTGTCACATACTGTGCTCCAATTCAAATCCAGTTGCGTCCATGATGCACCGATTCGTTCCAGTGTGCCCCAGTTGTTTTGGCCTCATTTCAGTACATGCTCCAGAGTCCGGTTCGCTTTCAGACGCAGATGCGGTGCAACCGATCCGCACCTCTATCATGGGAATTTAATTATCATTCATTTCACTCCCACTTACCGATCCCCATTTCGAATCCAGTCGCATCTGAGATGCATCGATTCGTTCCAGTGTGCCCCAGTTGTTTCGGCCTTATCCAGTACCTGCACCAGAGCTCAGTTCGTTGTCAGTCACAGTCGCGGCACAACCAATTCGTGCCTCTGTCAGGACAAAACATTTCATTAATTTCATGGTTACGTACTGCGCTCCGATTCGAATCTGGTAGCATCCGGAATGCACCGATTCGTTCCGGTGTGCACCAATGTTTTCTGTTGCCTCATTTCAATACATGCTCCAGAGTCCGGTTCGCTGTCAGTCGCAGCAGCGGCACGACCGAGTCAGGCCTCTGTCATGGCAAGATGTTTTATTCATTTCATGATTAAAGGCAAACTTTCAGTCATTTCATTATCAACACCGCACCCTGATTTTGAATCTTGGGCATTCGCGAGGCATCGATTCATCTCGGTAAACCACAACGGTCTTGGCCTCGTTCATGCCATGCCACACAGTTCGATTCGTAGCTTGTCGCAGTCGCGGCATACCGATTTGTGCCACCATCAAGGCATACACATTTCACTCATTTATTTCATCCCATGCACCTGTCATTTAAGTCACCATACAATTCACTGCTTCAAGTTTGTTAAGCGAAACCCTTCACGAGTCGTCACCTTTTAATTTTCCTCCAGGTCAGTCAAGTTCAGTAGGTCCACCCTGCACCAGGTTGGATGATATTCCCCCAGGTAAAGAAAAAAAAAAAAAAAAACCCAAAAGAGCACGAGCTGGGTACGTATGCCTTTTTTAGGGAAAAGAAGCAAACTTGAAATTTATGTCTTAATAGGTTCCAGTCGACTAAATTTTGACCTCAAGGATAGGACATCGTATCTAGGGCAGAACCATGTCCCAGGCTGGTAGCGAAGACCTCAAGGCCCCTCTGTCACCTTCTCTGGTCTCAGAAAGCAGCAGTGCGCAGTCCCTCAGGGGATGGACCATCCCCAAGTTGACGGCATAACTAAAGCGCAGCTTTCCCACTACAGCTAGGAAGGGTGAGCTCTTCAAGCTCCTCTTCCCTCCACCAGCCGCAGCAGGGCCCAGCACCCAGCAGGTGTCTCTCCAGTCAATATCCTCTGCCATCTCACAACTCCACACCATGATCTCATCTCTGTCTACCTCAGTCACGGATGTCCAAACCAGAGTGGCACTCTTGGAGGCTCGCCCGGCCGCTGCTATCCCTGACCCTACCGCAATCCAGGCTTTGACACCCCTTCCTGCAGGTACCACAGGGTGGAGCCCCACTGTCTACACGTCCCATTTGGCTCCAGCCAGCATTAGAAAGGACATCCTGGACGGCAGGGAGGTCAACCTCGCCTCTCTCCATTTCAGTCCACCATCTGGCTGAAAACAAAGTCTACACCTGGGGTGACGTGTCAGTGGTCCTTAAGGCCAAAGACCCCAGGCTCAACCGGAAATTGTCCATCCCAGAATACACATTGGCCTTCGGCATGCTGAGGGATGTCCTATGTTCAGCCTCTCCCAGCAGGAGGGAAGAGCTGGACTTATACCTCCATACTGTAGTAGACTTGGGCTACAAGTATGGAGGATTTTCTTTTTACGATTATCATCGTTCCTTCTCCGCCAAGGCAGCAGCTAGGCTCACACAATTCCAGACAACTATGAATTGGAGCCTTATGGACACAGAGCTGTTCTGTCGCCACTTTGCCGGCTTGCGCTCACCACTGTGCGCTATCTGCCAGTCCTCCACCCACACCGCCACCTGGTGCGCCAATGCGACAGTCCGTCGCCCCTTCGAGTTTCCCTCCACCTCCGGTGCAGTTCAAGGCCAGTCGGCCCCTGTACAGGCGCCTCTGGTGGACAAATTCGGATGCCCAGTCCGAACCGTGGGAGGAGCAGCTATCAATTTCAACTAAAGCTCCTGTAACTTCAGCCAATGCCGCCTGCTCCACATCTGCACCCTATGCCAGAGGGCACATCCAAGGAACTTGTGCAAGGTCAAGCAACAAAAGAAGGCATGACTAAGCCGAGTTAATGTCCTCTGGCTAGGGCTCTACCTCACCGCACACCCCACTCCCTCCCTGGCCACCTACCTTATCCAGGGATTCACAGCAGGGTTTCATACCGGCCTCATTACCCTGCCCCATACTACCTACGAATGCAGGAATCTCCGCTCAGCAGCCACTGATGAGCAGGCCATAGATCAGCTCTTACAGGCTGAAATAGACAGAGACTTCATCATAGGCCCCTTCACTCAGCCCCCTTTCAATACTTGGAGAGTCAGCCCTATTGGGCTTGCCAAGGGCAAGTTCTCTAATAAATTACGCTTGGTGTACGACCTGTCTGCGCCTCATTCTTCCCACATTCCCAGTCTCAATTCCCTAATCCCCTCCGAAGAGTTCTCCCTCAAGTATGTCTCTGTAAATATGACAATTCAAGCGATCATCAAAGCAGGCACAGGCCCCTGGCTCTCCAAAGCCGACATCTCGGACGCTTTCAAGCTCCTGCCTATCCACCCGTCCCTTTGGTGCTGGCATGGCATTAAGTGGAAGGAGGCATAATATTTTGCCACCAAATTGACTTTTGGTTCGAAGAGTAGCCCCTGGCTCTATGACACTTTTGCGCAGTCCCTCACCTGGATACTATTGCACAAAGCTCAGTGTCAAGAGGTCATCCATTACCTGGACGACTTCTTGTTAATAGAACCGCCCAGTATGTCCCGAGGAGACCTCGACAAACTGAGAGTCGTATTCGGGAATCTCAATGTTCCCCTCGCTGAACATAAAGTCGACAGTCCAGCACACACCATCACCTTTCTCTGAGTCAACCTAGACACCTGCTCCATGCAGGCCAGTCTCCCCTTCGACAAACTGACCCACATCAGGGCGGTCCTCCGAGACTTCACCAACACTAGGGGGTGTACCAAGAAGCAGCTGCAATCTCTGTTAGGAATGCTTAATTTTGACATGCGGATCATTGCTCAGGGTCGCTTCTTTGTGTCACGTCTGCTGGTATTCCTTTCACAAACACAGGACCCTGATCAGATCCTCAATCTAAATACTGCAGCAGTAGCGGACCTATCTATGTGGGAGGAATTCCTTTCCGCCTGGAATGGTATATCCCTATTTATACCTACTATGTTGTCTCTATCACCCCAGGTAGTGACAGATGCTGCAGCCTCCACAGGCTTCGCGGCAATTTTTGGCCACCATTGGTTTTCAGTACCCTGGCCTTCACAGATACTTTTAATTCCTGGCTTCACCCGAACATCCTCCCTCTTTGAGCGCTATACGATAGTGGCGGCCGCACAGCTCTGGGGTCATTGTTGGACAGGACAAACTGTGGCATTCACCACCGACAATCAGGCCACGGCAGATATTATTAACAAAGTTAGGTCCAAGTCCCTCTCGGTCATGTTATTCCTGCGCAGGCTGGTACAACTATCTTTACAACATCAGTTTAATATCCACTGCTCATTTGTTCCGGGAAAGTGCAACCTTGCAGCAGACGCACTGTCACGCTTTAACTACACCTCCTTTTTCAAACAGGTGCCTGGAGCCGATCCAGTTTCATCCCCTATCCCTGCTTGGTTTCAGCTGACCCTGGATTAGTACAACATCTACCGGGAGCGACCCAGCTCATCAACTGCTCATTGTCCCACAACACACTTAAAGCCTACCAGACAGCTTGGAGTGCGTTCAACAAATTCCTGGCACACTGCTCCGAGGAAACAACAGACATCAAGCACATATTGGCCTTTATTTCGTATTGCCATACTCAGCTGGCCTTATCACATAACACGATTCGGCTATACCTAGCCAGCATCCAACATTTCTTGACTCTATGAGACCCCGCAAAACCTTCCTTATTCACATCCCACACGATCCAGGCCATCCTATGCGGCACCCAGAAACATCAACCAGTGGTCAGTGCCAAACGTTTTCCCATAACGTGTGCCATCTTCAGGGGTGTGTCGACCATCCTGACTACTTCTCCATTTGGTCTTCTCCCCAGGGTGGTCCTACAAGCAGCCATATACTTGGCCTACTATGGGTTCTTGCGACCTGGCGAGTTCACCTGTAGCAACCCTGCAGGCCAAGTGCTACATAGACATCACTTGGTCCGCTACCAAGACCACTTCGTCCTCCACCTGGCAGTTTCTAAAACCCAGCAGGCAGGCTCTGGGGTAGACATCCACCTTTACAAAACTAATAATAGCTAGTGTCCAGTTACCATGCTCAATTATCTTCTATCACTCCTGCCCGAACAGCCGGACTCCAGTCCCCTTCTACCGTTTCCAGTCAAACCCTTGAGTGCCTGTCAGTTTGTGAAACACATAAGGATTCTTCTCCGCAACCTTCACCTCAACTCCAGCCAGTACTCCAGCCACTCCTTCCGCATTGGAGCGGCCTCAACGGCATCCCGCCACAGGGTCCCAGACCACGTCATTAAGAGAGTAGGCAGATGGAAGTCTGCCTGCTTCGCCCGGTACATCCCCAATCCTTAAGTGGAGATGGCACAGGCATTTACCAAACTAGCTCAATAAACAACTATAAACTAATAAAATACTATACCCCTACCTGAATGTTTTTGCCCCCTTATTTTGGTACACCGTCCATCAGACCAAGGCACACTTTCAGGTCCATTTCATGTGGTAAGTATTATGTTAACTCTAAATGTTGTCCATATCCGTATCGGCCATAGGGCTTCAACCATAAGTAGGAAGGTCAGTATGGTGGCCCGAATTTTTTGGGAGGAGACCGGGGGGGGTATTTAACCAGCCCACTCGCCTGTGGTCTTTGTCAGTTTCCTGTGCGTGATACCCACTCTCCCATCCCCTTTTCAGGGCATTTCTCAAATATTAATTTCTCTTCACAAGATATTAATTTCTAATCTAGGGTATGCCCCCTTATTTTGGTATACCGTCCATCAGACCAAGGCACACTTTCAGGCCCATTTGATGTGGTAAGTATTATGTTAACTCTAAATGTTGTCCATATCCGTATCAGCCATAGGGCTTTAACCATAAATATATATATATTTGAAAATTGATTCGTTTGATGTACTGACAGCCTCATTTAGGGTGTAAGATGCCAGGACAGCACAAATATCCCCCAAATGACCCCTCTTTGGAAAGTAGACTGTCCAATGTATTTAGAAAGAGGCATTTTTAGTTTTTTGAAGTTTTTTAGAAAATTATTTTTTTTATAAAATTTGTTTTTTTTCCCACACTTTTTCGACACTTTTTTTTTAACATACTGTCGCCAGAGCAGTGCAGCGTCACACCATATGACTGGTGTGATGGAGATCGGGAACACTGACTGGTAACAGTATGTAAAAAGAAAAAAACTATTTCTTTTTAATTTATTTAAACATTTTTATTCTTTTTTTACAATTGTTTGTAAATTGTTTTACAATTGTTTTTTAACATATTGTGACCAGAGCAGTACAGTGTTACTATAGTGACACTGCACTCTACTGAGAAAGCGATCAGGATTTTTTTCTTGTACACACTATGATTGCTTATAACAGTGGTGATCACTGTTATAAGCAATCATTTTCATGAATGTTTGGCCACAGCTATCACATAGTACATATGCACTGTGATTGACCTGTCCATACCATGTGATCACTGTGACCAATCACAGTGATCAACACAGCAGTACAAAATGAATGAATGTGCGTGCAATCACATGGTACCAGCACTGGATTGGTACACTGATTTGTCATCTGCAGTGTCCGGTGGACACAGCAGGTGGCATATCGCACTGCAGGGCTCCAGGACATCCATCTAGGATGGGAGAGTTCCCGCTCAGCTGCCATTTGACAATAGGCTGCCCGAAAATGGTTAACAAAAGTTAGCAAAAGTGTGTCCATTCATTGAAAGGAGAGTGTGACGGGAGGGCCCGTGGAACTCAGAATCCCTTGGAAAGTAGGGGATGCCCTTGTTTCAGCTCCCCATACATCTCTTATGTCTAAGTCACCCTGTGCTATCCTGGCACAGGGTGAGTGAGAAAATATATCTTGGACTACTTAAAATGGGACAGTAATATTTGTTCACAATATCTCCCAGGATGTACGTAGAGACTATTCTTGGTTTGATTAATTCTGAACTCAACATGTTAATTGAATGAGCTGATCACATTGTCCTCTATACAATGTAGGAGACGGGCTGACTCCTATTGGAGCTCCTGCTATTGTGAGAAAATGTCCTGTGGTTGTACTTATGATAATTAACTCTGTTACTGTGTGAAGCTCGGTGACCATAAGTCTGGGCAAAAGGTCATGTCTCAGTCATCTAGGCTGTATAAAGGATTAGTTAACTAGCTCATGTTAATTAGGTTACAGTTGTATTGTTAGAGGAGGTTCCAACAGCATATAAAGTCTTGTAATTTTTATTCTAAATAAAATAGTCCATGTTAGCAGTGAAACAAGTGTCGCCTTGTTTTGTGCTTATGAGCGGTTGGAATATCTGATATCTGAGTCCAGACTGGGAGGAAGTGGTATACTGACGGAAGCACTCAAGCGGAGTGTGGGACATTCCGTGACAGAGAGGAATTCAGAAGTTACAGCAGTACAAATAACTTCTATATGTTATTTTGATAATACTCTGATTATCTAATTTGTTATGTGTGATTATTTTTTCATCTAAGAGAGCTGTCCATCTCCATTGGTAAGAGGGAATGAATGGGGTACCTTTCGCACCTAAGTTCTTGGTTGCTTCCTCATCATAAATAAGATCCTTTGAGGTGTAGGAGCGCTAAACCTTATGGAGATATGTTATAACATGATGGGTGGTTTGTGTTCCTAGAGGCTTCTTACCAGCAACTGTGGAGTCCTTCAGGACTATCAGAGATGTTTACTAATGTTTTGAAAGGATGGGAGCACCATACTAGCTTGCATAGTCCTTTGAATGATTAATTTTGCAACAGTCAATGAGTTTCAGGGGCTCAGCACCCTACATCAGCGCTAAAAAGTAGATCATGCCAGCGCCTGGATTGGAAAAGCCATTTTATATATGGGATGGCATGGTTCCTTTGAACTAAAGATTTTCTTCTGAACACAGGCCTCTGGAAAAATATGTTGCAAGGTACAAAATTTTCAGTGCAATCAATTATGTCATCCATGGAAAAATATTACTGCACAGTGTTGATTGACAAGGGGGCGGCAATATCTTCTGCTTGCCGGTGCTTTAGATCTATGTAGATTAAAACCCAAATTGAACTTAATTTAAAAATAAGTAGAAGATTTTATTATTGCTCTAAAATGTTAAATTAGCAAGTACCAATGCTACAGCAAAGAGTAGACTGCATGGAAGAATTGCCGCTCTCTTTATGAGTCACAGTACTGTCTGTACAGTGGTCCAAGTCAGCACACCAATCAGCAATGCTTGCTTTCCTCAGCATTGTGCCCCTTGTACCCAGGTGTTCTGACCACACCTGTTAATTTTACCGTGTTAAGTAACCCTTAAATCCTAAACAAGCAAGTCCTTCCATGTTTTCTATTGCAAAATTAGATAATGGTTCCAGGTGCAGAGCACATACAAAAACAGCTACACCCAACACTTCTGTCTTATTAGACTGTGACTGTGTAATTGGTTTTGAAAAGTTAATGAAATTATGTATATTTAGAGCAGATGATCTACATCAACATAGGTGAAATCTGAACAAAATATATGACAGGTGTCAGATTCGCTTAGCATTTAAATTGAATGCCAGCATTACTCACAAACATTATTTGCAATTGTAGGAGTAATATTGCTTTCTTTACGTAAAATGACAGTACAAAAACAATCTATGGTTTGGTGTGTTAAAGCACACCTTGAGTTAAAAAAGCAAGGCCCCATTATTATATCAGAACCCCCACCCTCCATCTAAGGTTGCCACCTCAACCCTATAAACCCAAACATGTATTAATTACACAGGTTCTGTGGCTGATTAAGGTGAAAATCAAATTTACTTAGTGCCTTATCTGCATTAAATTAGCCTCAGAACCTGTGTAATTAATATGTGTTTGGGTTTAAAGGAATGAGGTGGCAACCCTATGACCCCAATGCCCAAGCGCTGCATTAATAGCTGTAAAAAAATAAATACTGTATTTATCGCTGTATAACACGCCAATTTAAGAGGGAAGTTTCAGGAATTTTTTTTTTTTTTAAATAAACCACTTTGAAGCAAAATAATGGTCAGTGAGAATCAATGCAGTGTGATTAGTGCCCATCTGCAGCCTCAGTGCAGCCTGATTTGTGCCCATCTGCAGCTTCAGTGCAGCCTGATCTGTCCCCATCTGCAGCCTGTTCTGTGCCTATCTGCAGCATGTTCTATCCCCATCTGCAGCCTGATCTGTCCCCATCTGCAGCCTGATCTGTCCCCATCTGCAGCCTGTTCTGTGCCCATCTGCAGCCTGTTCTGTGCCCATCTGCAGCCTGTTCTGTGCCCATCTGCAGCCTGTTCTGTGCCCATCTGCAGCCTGATCTGTGCCCATCTGCAGCCTGATCTGTGCCCATCTGCAGCCTGTTCTGTGCCCATATGCCCCCTCAATGCAGCTCACCATCTCTCATAGGACATCACCGAGCCGTCATCTGTTTCCTCGGCTCTCAGTCGGCAGTCACATACACAGTCCCGCCTCCGCCATCAGCATTGGACCAACTCCTGTGATAGAGTTAAACGCCAATAAATACGGTAAATAAAGTGAAGAAAAGTTAGAAAATTTACTTTTCACTCTTTTCCAGGCAGGGCAGTGTAAATTAGGAATATATGTGACACTTTAACTAGGCAGTGTCAAAGAAAACCAAATGTTCAATTAATATACCTTCACAGTGGGGGCCAAATGAGACCCTTGGGGGTCCCCCCAAAATCCATACCAGACCCTTATCCGAGCACGCAGCCCGGCCGGTCAGGAAAGGGAGTGGGGACGAGCGAGCGCCCCCCTCCTGAGCCGTACCAGGCCGCATGCCCTGGGGTGGGTGCTTTGGGGGAGGGGGGCCCTGCGGCTGTGAAATTTTGTCCGTTCGCACAGCCAACAAAAGTCCGATAGAAACAGAAAAAGTTTGTTCGATGGTGCGTACACACGGTCGGATGTTGCTCCAAAACAGCTAATTTGCATGTTTGTTGTCAAAAAGTCCGATCGTGTGTACGGGCCTTTAGAAAAGTTTTAAATGTTTATTGTGTGACTATTAGAAAAACTATTAGAAAAACTATAACCCTGAGACTTTTCGTAGCCTCCCTGGCGGTATTCCCGAGTGTGGCTCGGGGTTAAAATTCAGTACCATTAGCGGTAACCCCGAGCCACACTCGGGATCGCATTGCAGGATCCTGGGGCGGCTTTACTTACCTTGTCCCCGGGATCCTGCGATGTCACCCGCAGTGTCCGAGGGCTCCGTCCTCCTCCGAAGCCTCTCCGTGCCAGGCTCCGTTCCCTGCGAGCGGCGCGACACACGGGGGCGGAGCCTGGCGGCAAATTCAAAAAAAAGTAAAAATCATAACACATACAGTACTGTAATCTTACAGATTACAGTACTGTATGAAATGATTTCACATCCCTTTTGTCCCCAGTGCTTTGTCCCATGCCCTGCATGCAGTTTTACATGATATACACTGTTCTTTCTGCCTGGAAACTGGAGATTGTCCATAGCAACCAAAAAGTGTCCCTTTACGTCAAAAGTGGCTTTAGACCAGCTAGAAAACAGCGATAGTAAATTAGAACACTTGCAGAATTGAGCGATAGTGAATTGTGGGGAAATGTATTTTATTACTATTTTTTTTTTTTTTTAATTATTTATTTTTATTTATTATATTATAATTTATGTTTTTGTGTTTCAAACTTTATCATACCCGGGATATCTACTAGACTCTGGTTTGGACAGATTTAAGTGTGTTATTGTTAAGATTTACAGACCTACAATATAAAACGCCAAATTTCCATGCAAAATAATTGTACCGCTTTCAGCACCTAAAATCCGAAATAATCATACCGCCAGGGAGGTTAAGATGACTTCTGAGCACATTGTTGTATTAACTTGCTATATCGTTTGCTTTAACTAACTCCATAGTAAGTTGTAGGATGATTAGGCTTAACCATATATGGTAGAACAGGACTGTACAGGAAACACTAATTAGTGAAATAAAGTACCATTTTGTACCAGGCATGCTATCTGTGTTTCCTCAGCAAATAGAAGCGTTATGGCTATATTATTGTATATATTAGGAGGGGGGATGTACATCTCTTTGTGTGATTCTTACTGCATCTTTTGGCTTGTAAGCATCATCCATTTGTGTGACACATCTGAAATAAATTGTCTGCTTTTCAATACATCTGGTGTTCGACTGATCACAAGAGAAGAATAATCCTAACAATAATGTTTCCTCCTAGTTTCTGAGACAAATATGTGTATTATAATCAGGGGCGGACTGGGCCGGGGGAGATGAAAGGTGGCAATGGCCCCCGGGCCGCTCTGATGCCAGGTAAAAAGGCCGCACTCGGGGCTGAATTAATGTAGGGGCATCTTGCTGTATACAGCTGCCGGCCGCCGCTACACAGTGTAATATTTGTAGAGCTGCAATGGAGCGGTACGAGTGTGCCAAGTGTACTCCTGCACCCGGTCGGCACAATACTAGCAGTCACTTCCCTGACAGGAGCTTCCTAGGCCCCGTCCGGCGTGATGTCATTCAGAGGCCAGAAACGTGGGATGGAAGAGGAGGAATCCTGCCTTTGTGACCTTTGGGAGCATCCACTACCATTGACAAGTGAGTGAACAGAAGCTGATAACATTGCTGGACTGCTGTGTCTTATCTGTGTAATGCTACTGAAGTGGTTAACTTTTATTTTTGAGGGGGCGGGGGTTTAATTAATCTACAGAACTATTTGTAATATGCAGCATGGAGGGGGGGTAATGTATTGCCATTGGTCACTGATGCATTAGTCACTAGGGGCAATTAATTAACCCCTTTGTGCTGCATTAGTGGAAGTGGCACCAGTGACAGTGTTAATTAACCCCTTTATGCTGCAGCATGAAGGGGTTAATAAACACTGCCACTGGTGCCACTAATGCAGCACAAAGGGGTTAATTAGTTGTCCCTGGTCACTAATGCATCAGTGACCAATAGCAATACATTAACCCCCCTCCATGCTCCATATTACAAATAGCATTTTAGATTAATTAACCCCCCACCCCAAACAGTTAAAGTGGTTGTGAAGGTTTTTCACATTCATGCATTCTATGGACACTGATAGGCTGCACTGATGGGCACTGGTGAGGCTGAGCTGATGGGCACTGATGAGGCTGCAGTGATGGGCACTGGTGAGGCTGAATTGATGGACACTGGTGAGGCTGCATGATGGGCACTGATCAGGCTGCATTGATGGGCACTGGTAAAGCTGCATTGATGGGCACTGGTGAGGCTGCATTGATGGGCACTGATGAGGCTGCATTGATGTGCACTGGTGAGGCTGAATTGATGGACACTGCTGAGGCTGCACTGATGGGCACTGATCAAGCTGCATTGATGGGCACTGGTAAAGCTGCATTGATGGACACTGGTGAGGATGCACTGATGGGCACTGATGAGGCTGCATTGATGGGCACTGGTGAGGCTGCATTGATGGGCACTGGTGAGGCTGCACTGATGAGCACTGGTGAGGCTGCATTGATGTATTATTTTTGTTAAACTTTCTTTGTTGCTATTAAGATTAAATTATGTTACCACGTTGCATCGTATTTGTCTTGCTTCATAACATCAATATCCATTATAAACCCAGGTGGCCATGGATGGTGAGCTGATTTGGTGGTTCAATGGACAACTTGACTGTACTTGCCCCCCCAGGCCTAAGGCTGCCAGCCCTCCACTAAATATATTCCTGGAATGTTTAGTAACCCATAACTCCCACACGGTATAGTGCACAATTATAAAACTTTCTGGTTGCCTGGTTAAGACTCAAAAATTGATCGTCAGACTTTTTTCGCTTGCTAGTAGCAAGTGGAAATTGAATAGTTTACTAAAGTTACGAAAATTCTCCTACGACAGAATAAAAATGCGAAAGTGACGTAATGTGTTGTAGTGTATTTGTATTGTATTTTGGGATGACAACTGTGCTGACTGAAAGAAAATCATACGATCTGGTATCCTACAAGAAAAATTTTCGGGCTTGTTCGATCGGATAATATCAGATGAACTGTCATGATCGGCTGTCAAAAACTGTATACCAATGATCAGATTATCATACGATCGCTTAGAAAGCGGTATTTTTCATCTGATTTTCAGATCGTGTGTATGGCCTTAAGGCTCCATACACAGTTGTACGACTCTAAAGTTGCACCCACTTTGGATACGACTTTGGCTTTGACCAGTGATAATGGACAACTGTTGCAGGACAAGTTGAACAAGTGGGAATGAAGCCTTATGCCGCGTACACACGGTCGGACTTTTCAGCTACAAAAGTCCAACGGACGCTGACGGACTAAAGCTGGCTGGTAATCCGATCGTGTGTGGGCTTCTCCGGACTTTCAACGTACTTTTTTAGCCTCAAATCCGACGGACTTTAGATTTGAAACATGCTTCAAATCTTTACGTCGTAACTACGACGGACCCCGAAGTCCGCTCGTCTGTATGCTAGTCCTACGGACAAAAAAAACGACGCATGCTCATAAGCAAAAACTAAACGGAAGCACTCGGTCTAGTAAAACTAGTGTTCGTATTGTAGGTAGCACATTCATCACGCTGCAAAATCTGTGATCATTGAATGCAGCGCATTTTATTTCTTCTTTACGAATGCTCTAAAGAATGAAGGTGTTTTGCTGTTCATATTCAGAGTTCTCCCAAACTGATTTCTGGATTCTTTTTCTCTTTTTGATCTCATGAATGATATAGTATGCTTTTTAAAAACAATGTTTCCATACTAATAATACTTTTTACCTTTTATTTATTTTTTTTTTTTAGGTTTGTAAAGTTACCACAAAGAACCCATTATTCTAGTTTTGTTTTTCTAGTGCTTATTTTTTAGTTTTTAGATAAAGTTAACCCAAAGCACCGTTTTTGGTTATGTAGATTTTTTTATTTTCAAGACTTACCACTTGAACATTATTAACATTAGTAATGTATTTTTGGTGTGTTTTTTCAAACTCAATGAGATTGTTGTCCCTTGTTAATTTAACATTGTGTGTAAAATCAATGATTTAAAAGAAAACACATAAAGTCTTTTGCTAAACTCAAAAAAGATCCATTTGTTCATGGTCAAAATAAAATAAAGAGGAAGTCAACGCTGGAAAAAGTCGGTGTACAAGAAAATTGGGATCTTGAGGAGTCCATATAAGAGGGAGCACAATCTGGTCCAAGAATCCCAGAGATCAACAGCACCAGCAGATGATCTAGATGTCCCCAGACTGTGGTCCTACAACAGCCTGCGTCTTCTGTCAGACCAGACTGAACCCAGGTCATCACTTTCTTCTCTTCCCTGCAGCCTTTCCTCCACGCTGCCCTGCAGCCTTCCCTGCAGCCTTCCCTGTAGCCTTCTTTGGAGGCTGTGGCTGTGGTGTTTCAGTTGTGGCAGGAGGAGGAGGAGGAGGAGGGGGGGCTGCCTCATGTAGTTGTGTGTTTCGGGTTAGCGTGCCCTGCAGCCCCTTCTGGATAGTTTCCCCAAATAGGCGCTCGCAAATGAGACGCTGCTCCCAATCCATTTGAAGAAGCCTGCTGGCTAAGTAGCAGCCATAGGACTCTTCTGCTTCGGGGGGGCTTCTCAAAAAACGGGTGGCCTCTTGCATGAGGCGCAGGGATGCCTCCTGTGTGACCGTCCCCTTCCTGGCCCTTTTTTTGGGAAGGTGGAGGGGAAGCACTTGTGATTGGGTCATGCTCCTACTGGGCCCAGCCACCTCACTTGGCCCAGCCACCTCACTGGGACCAGCCACCTCACTGGGACCAGCCACCTCCTGCCTGACACTGGGCCCAGCCTCCTCCAGGATGATGGAGAATCCGCCCTCCTCCAGGCTGTCCATGGGCCCGGTCTCCTCCTGCCTGCCACTTTCCACACATTCCTCCTGGATGGACTCATCCTGTGTATAAAAAAAGGACATAGTTTTATTTATTTATTTGGGGTTCATCAATGACACACAATTTGCTTCTCATGACTAGCAAATTCAATGTGAATACATCTCTTTAATAAAAGAGTCTAATCAGACACCCTAATTTTTTATAGCAGGTGCCAAACATATTTAGCCACTCCTGTCAATTGATATGTATGCACAATTTTGAGGCCAAAATTATTTTAGACAATTATAACATCCAGTTAACATCATTAATATTAGTACAGTAAATATTTGTTAATATAATTTACCTGACTCCAGATGGTCATATCCGGTTCATCCAGGATGGAAGACCCAGCTTGCTCCTCATCAGCCTCTGCTGGGGTGGAGGGAAGGGTGGAGGGAAGGGTGGAGGGAAGGGTTGAAAGTGATGCCCTAGCTTCATTCTGGTCATCAAGAAAACGGAGTTGATTGTAGTACCACAGCCTGGGTACATAAACATCATCTGCTGATGCTCCTGATCTCATTGATTCCTGGATCTTCTTATGCTCCCTCTTATACATATTCCTCAAGACCCCAATTTTCTTGAGCAATGTCTCCATTGTTGCTTCCGGGATGGTCGCCTGGACAAAGGACAGAAGTCTCTCCAGCGTTGACTTCCTCACATGCTTTGCATAATACTGAGGGTGTTTCACCTCCCACAAATTCCTCATCTCTCGATATTTAGATATGAAAGCTGTAAGGAACTCTGGATCCTTAAATAGGGGATTCATTATATCTGGAAAAGATAAAGTCACAAGACAAAAAACACTTATTATTAGGTTTCTGCTAACCCCTCATCATCTTCTCCCTATGTAGGCCTCATCAATCTATCAAGCCATATAGGCCGCTTGCTACAAAGTCATGACCTAAAACCAAAAAAAAAAAAAAGTTTAAAATTACCTTCGTTTTGTAACGTCCTGGTCCACTATCACCTACGCACAGAACGTACGTACGACACGTGCGCAAGGCCCCTCTTTATACACTACGCATGTGTGAAACTCCGCCTGCGTCGCCCGCCCCTGACGTTCGATTTTAACTCATGTTCTCCGCCCATTTTTAGTTACGGCGCGTAGTGGGGTAAATAATGGCGGAGACACCTGACATGTTGACTACCTCAGGTAGCGAAAAAAGCCCGGAGGCTGGAACGTCAACCAGATCTGCGAGGCCTAGATTTAAGGCCTCCAATATGAGTTTTGAAGAGATGGTGGAGATGGTGGCCATTCTTCAAAAAAAGGACTATGATGGGAAGTATGGGCCGTACGCACGGCCAAATTTGCGCAAGGCCAAAATAATGGCAAAGGTGGTGGACACTTTACAGGCTTCTTTTGGGGTCCAGCGCTCCAAGGATCAACTTCGCAAAAGATGGTCTGACCTCAAGCTCAGGGAGCCGGATCAATACAGACGGATCCGTAAAGTGCTTAAAAAAAGTAAGTACTTGTCGTGTTTTTCTCTTGTGTTTATTACCTTGTATACTGCTCCATGTGCTTTTCCTTCCTATACGATTTTTTTGCTCATCGTTTCAAACGATCTTTTAATAAACCTCGTTACATATCTATAGATATATCTATCTATATATATAGATAGATATATATAGATATATATATAGATCTATATATATCTATATATATCTATCTATATATATATATATATATATATATATAGAGAGAGAGAGAGAGAGAGAGAGAGAGATAGGTAGATAGATAGATAGATATAGAAATGTAAAACATTCTTTTGGAATATTTTAAGTTATCTTTTTTTTTTCTTTACATTTAGTTATATATTTAGATTTTGTTCCAGATAGAGAGAGAGAGAGAGAGAGAGAGAGAGAGAGAGAGAGATCAAAAGATTATTAACTATATTTCGAGATATTGATATCTAGATATCTATCTATCCGATATGTCTTTATAATTTTAAATATTGAGGTAAAATAGGAACTCTACACAAACCACTTCACTCCAAATGTTTGAAAATTACTATGTACTAAAATATCTGTGTGCTAAGTAGATTACTAATTTTTTGTTTCACATAGGGGAAAATTCACTCAGCCAACAAGAAGACAGTCCACCCCAAGCCAAACAACATGATTGGGAAATCAGCCCAAGCCCCACTGAGGATGTGGAGGAAGGAGAGGTGGGCGACATGGGCACCCCACCAGGTGAGTGTCTGACACACCAGCTTACGTTAATCTATGCATGGCTGTCTTTTCTTTAATGTAATTTTTCTACTCTATTTTAGGGGATCTGGTTGTGCTTGATTCAAGCAACAGTGCCACCCCCGAGGATGTGGAGGAATTATGCTACATGGGCACCCCACCAGGTCAGTGTCTGAGACAACAGCTTTATTATGGTAAGGTAAACTATGTATGTGTGCATATTTCTAAACACATTTTTTGGTTTCATTCCACTTTAGGTACAAGAAGTGACTATTTCACCTCAGACAGTGCCCAACGGCTAATTGGTCAAATAATGGCCTGGAATAAGGAGATCGATGAAATGCGTAATCGGCTGGATCGTATGCAGCAGGAAATGAAGGACATGATTTTTTTTTGTGGATTATGTAGAAATATTTAAATATAATTATATTTTTGCAAATTATTAATAAGATATCATTATATTTTTGTCTATGAACATTTTCTACTAAATGCATAACTGAATGCATAACAACGATTAATAAAAACATCTCCTTATAGGAATTAAATAAATGTGTCGTTTGTTATTTCAATGCTCAGTATCAGTTTGGTTATAATTGTAAAAAAGTTGTTTACAGTGGCAATGGAGCTTATTTAGACATTTAAAAGGAAAATACAGTTGGCACTACAACTGCTCGACCATAACCTAGGAGAAAGCCCAAAAGAAAGGCAAGCAATAAATATAATTCCAGATTTCATCAATATTTTTTTTTATTTAAAAAAAATTAAATATCCTGGCCCATTGCAATGGCCCCCCTACCCATAAAATAATTAACATATTGCTGTCTAACTTGACGGGCACTTTGGGGGGCCAAGCCAGTACGGACAGTATCCAGGCCCGTAAGGTTGTCATCTATAAGTCCGGCCTCAGGCCCAACTGTTCCTATATAATTTAGAGAATGTTTGTGTAAAAAGTTGTGCAGAATGCAGCACGATAAAATGATAAAATTAAGTTTGTATTCCGCCAAATTAATGGATGTTTGAAACAGGCGGAACCAGCTGGCCAGAATTCCAAACGCATTCTCAACCACTCTTCTAGCTCTGGCCAGCCGGAAATTAAAAACCCTCCTCTCCGGGGTGAGGGTTCTTTGGGGGAATGGCCTCATGAGGTGCTTGCTCAGAGCGAAGGCTTCATCGGCAATGAAGACAAAGGGGAGTCCTTCCACGTTATCCGCATCAGGTGGCAATCCCAGGCCACCACTCTGGAGACGCTGGCAGAACTCCGTCTGGGCAAATACTCCTCCATCCGACATCCGGCCATTCTTCCCCACGTCCACATATAAAAATTCATAGTGTGCCGACACCACCGCCATTAAAACAATACTGTGGAACCCCTTATAATTAAAATAGTATGACCCCGAATGGGGTGGTGGCATGATGTGGACATGTTTCCCATCTATAGCCCCTCCACATTTGGGAAAGTCCCAACGGCTGGCAAAATGGGATGCCACAGTCTGCCATTCCTGTGGCGTTGAAGGAAACTGGGGAATCAAACAAGAAAACCAAAATCATTAATTTGGAAGCTAACATTGCAAGAAAATTATACAATTAAAAACATTATTCCCCAGCATCAGTATAACATTAAATAATTTAATTCTTCTGGAATAACTAATATGGAAAGGCACACTTATCAGATTGCTCACCCCCTCTGATGGAACATTGATTACATTTTAGGGGGTTGTGAAATCCCTAAAAAAGATTACTTTTAGGACACGCAGGAATTTAGGGACTAAAAAGGCTACAAGACTGCAGTTGTCGCACTCTGCAGGTGCAGTTGCTAACCAGCTTACAGTAAATGAGGTAAGGTAAAAAGGCATTCATGTTGCAAGGAGTACACAATCACATGCAAGGGCAATTAATGAAAACACTTTGTGGCTTGCATATGATTTGATGATGGAAATCAGCAGAGCTTCTGCTCATTTACTAAAGCACTGGAACAAATGCACTTGTAGAGTGCACATGCATTTTGCAAAGTGCAACATATATTTGCTTTAGACAAATCAACACCACAGAACATTCAAGCAAATTTTTACGAGGGTGGGGGGGTTGGGAAATCAAGCTAATTGCTAATTATAAGCACACTAAATACACTCAAACAAAATACATTCAAAATGAGTAGACTAGGTGGATATGTTCCCATCATTGCATGCTGGGGAGGTTATTGAAGGAAAATATACATGCATGACAAAAAATAACAGGAAAAAAATCCAGCATGTGTGAGGATAAAAAGGGGACATTCACACTATATTGCAATGATGGTAAGTAGTGTTTGAAGCAAGAAATACATTACATTATCAAAGATTACATAAAAGAACATGTGATGCTAATAAAAGAAAAATATCTTACCTTAATATAGTCCTTCTGCAGGACCTGGATGATGGCAGAACAGGTCTCTGGGATAATGATCCCCAGAGCCTGGGGGGAGATGCCTGTCGAGAACTTGAGGTCCTGCAGGCTTCTCCCTGTCGCCAAGTACCGCAACGTGGCAACTAGCCTCTGCTCCGGAGTGATGGCTTGCCTCATGCAGGTATCCTGCCTGCTGATATAGGGGGTCAGCAAAGCCAACAAACGGTCAAAAACAGGGTCCGTCATCCGGAGAAAGTTCCTGAAATCCTCAGGATTATTCTCACGGATCTCACGGAGCAATGGCATGTGACAGAACTGGTCACGCTGGAGCAACCAATTCTTTGTCCATGAACTCCTCCTCGCCCTGTTCATGGACTGGTCTTGGTCTGAAGAATAAACTACAGCACCAAACACATACAATGCACGAGCTCGACGACGAGTACGTACAGGTAACATGGTTTCAAAACGGTCGGCTGGTCAGAACGCACTAAACAGAACGCACTGAAGAACAGCAAGGCCTGTGAAGAGCGACCTGAAAATCAGGAACGAGCGGACAACAAAACAAAGATTTCTCAATGCCAACTGACCAAACGCACTGAAAAGCAGATACAAACCTCACAAGCACAGACTGAACAACAGTTAAAACGAACTGAAAAATACGAGTCTCACAAGCGCGAATTGTCTCTCACCAAACTTCTACTAACACGAGATAAACACGAGATTAGCAGAAGGAGCCCAAAGGGTGTCGTACGGGCTATTGAACTTCCGTTTTATAGTCTCGTCGGACTTGGTGTACGTCACCGCGTACTAGGCTGTCGTACTTTTGTGTGGTCGTGTGTAGGCAAGTCCGTTCGTTAGAAAGTCTGCCGCAAGTCCGCCGAAGGTACGCCGGAAGTATGTCGGACAGGCTGTCGGACTTTTGTAGCTGAAAAGTCCGACCGTGTGTACGCGGCATTAGGCCTGGTTCACACCTATGCATTTTTTAGTGTGTTTTCAGTTTTGCAGAAACACACTACAGTGGTTTAACATGGTTTCCTGAGTTCAGTTCAACTTCTGAAAGAGAGAGAAGACATTAGAGCTCACATGTCCACCTTATGTAGGAAGTTTCTGGAAAGCTCCTGGCTGGGTGGATCTGTGACTGGCACAGGCTTCACACTGGCACTGCTGCTGTTGGTCAGGAGGTTCTGGTGGCTGAAGATAGGGCCACCTCACTGCATGGACAGCCTCTCCACATGGACTGTAGCAAAGTCCTTTCCAGTGATTGGGGCTTAGATAGATGCTGCGTGCTCTTTGCTGGTTGCCCACACACCAGACTTAACAAGGGAGAACCCAGCACCTGGTGACAGTTCACTTGCCCAATCACTGCTGTCCCATCAGGCAGGGTTTCTCTGAGCACAAGAAGCAGGGAGGAGCTGGAATTTATATCCCCTGGGTGTGTCAAAGAGCTCAGGGGATGCTAGGAGCCCAGAGGATTGTGGGAGTTTGATTTAAAGAGACCTACACCTGACTGTGGATAAAGAGGCACTCCGCCATAGTATTATCAATTTATTAATAAAAATGCCTATATAGTAATGCACTCACCTTAAAAACAGCATGCAAGATCGCTATTAGCAGGACTCTGGAAGAGTCACCTCGGCATGCATTCTATGGGCCAGATGTGACATCACCAGAAGGACTTCAACCAACGCGTTTCACCCTGCCCATGGGCATCTTCATGAACCTCTCTGTTATCAATAAAATATAAAATATGTGTGTGTGTTCGGGAGTTTATGACCAACGTGATCCATGCAACTCTGGCAGCAGGAGCAACATATTTTCTGTAAATTTGTCTATCCATTTTATCTTTCAGTACTGTTTGCTTATGCGTGTCTTACTTTCTAACTAACTTCTGTTTTTGGAAATTTCTATGCTCTTTCTAGGGATATTAAGGCCTCATGCACACACAGCATTTCTGCACGCCTTTCTCCTGCCAGGAGAAAAGCAGCGTTAAAAACGTGCCTAAATCCGCATATTTTAAATGTGTTTAGATGGGTTTAAACGCATCAAGCATTTGGGCGTTCATTCATTTCTTTGGCAGAATGTTAATTTATTCTGGACATTGAAATGAATGAGGGCTCAAGCACTAAATGGGCCTAGCGTTTAGGTGCATTTAGACACGTTGACACAGGTTTAGGCGTGTTGAGCCCACAAACTCCTCTCCTGAACAGTATTTTGGTGCATTCAGATTTTTTTCCTTCAATTTCCCTGCCTCTAAACGCCTGTAAATGCCTGTGTGTGCATGGACACATAGGGTAACATAGAGGGACATGTAGGGGGAAAAAAATATATATCAAACCCCTAGCTAACCTCAAATATATCAAATGCCTAGCTAACCTCAAACTTCTAGTGAGAGCAGCATGTGGTTTGCTAAAGCCTGAATGCCAGTTTGCTTGAGAGCAGAGTGTACTGACTGGGGGTGTCAGGAGCAAGATTTCTCATGCTAATTTGCCAGCGCACAGGTCAATTTCTGACAAAATGTGACATACAATGATACCTAGTGCATTCTTCCCAGGATCTCCCCAGATGCATAATGACATCACTAAGGTGTTTTCCTAATTTGCCTCCATTCCTCTTCCATATGAGGACATGTGGGAAAAGCAGTTGTCGAGTAAAGAATATCCCTGGTGAGGTTTTGCCACCATTCTGCTTACTTGGTTGGGTTTGAGGTGAAAGAAAGTAACTCTCTTGGGTACTCTCTTGATCCTTTAATCTTCTTTACGAGGCTCGGGTACCATTTATCTTAGCATAGAAGCTTTTTGAAATGGATCCGATCTGGAAGAGCTGTCCCTTGATTCTCAAGAACCTGTGTGGGATTACAGCATGGAAGCTCACAGGGAACTTAAAAGTGTCCATCCACCTTTTCAGACACTGGCGGAAATACTGGAGTACTTCCTGTATGGGAGGGGGGGTTATATAGAGGGGGACTTCCTGTTTTGTTTGTTTCACCAGTGTCCATTCGCCTAAAGGTGGCGTATAACCCAGGTAGTAATGTATATGGCTGCTCTGTGTCCCGTGATGTACAAGAAAGAAAGAATGTTGAAGCAAACTATAAAGTGCTATTACATACATGGTGCCAGCAAGAGTGGCCTTCTGTGTCCCGGGTGCTTCCCCGTTTTAGAGGGGTGCGGTATGGACGGCACAATGTTCCATGTCTAGGGGATGTGCCTAAAAGTGAAGTGATTTTGGATTTGCATATACAATTTCATCTACTCTCTCACACAGGTGAACCTCATTAAGTCGCCACGACAGGCACTACTGGGTCATCCGGTGGCTGGAGCTCCGAGACATGCGAGGAGACTCATAGCATTTATTTTTGGGGTAGCCAGAATCTCTATTGCCAGGTCATGGAAGTCCCCCCATTATCCCATTTGACTTGGTGAAGCCCAAGTTGTCTTGGATTATGGTCAATGAGCGTGTCTCGGCAATACTACATGATAAACAGGCTTTGTTTAATAAATATATCCCCTATTTCTTTCCTCTTTCTACTCACTCTCCTTTCTGTTTCTATCTACAACAGATGTCATTAAAGGAGAAGTCCAGCCTGAGCTCATTTGGCTGGGCTTCTCCTGTGACCCATTTTCATCAGAGAGCGGGCTGAAGTCTGACTGAGGACTGAAGAGCAGAGTGGAGAGCTGCTGACTGACAGGCAGCAGCTCTCTGCTCAGGGAGCCGAGAGAACCGAGCCATCGGCGGTGTTCGATTGCCCAGTTCTCAGTGCAGAGGCGCCGGGGGACAAATGCAGCATGGGATCGATGTTGCATCCAGCTAGGCAAGTATGATTCTGAAAAATGACCAGGCTAATTTTTGCAATACGGTACTGTGCTACTTTAACTGACAATTGCATTTGTGCGACACTGTACCCAAATAAAATGTATGTCCTTTTTTCCCACAAATAGAGCTTTCTTTTGGTGGTATTTGATCTCCTCTACTTTTTTATTCTTTGCACTATAAACAAAAAAAGACCCACAATTTTCAACAATATTTTTTACTTTTTGCTATAAAACATATCCAATAAAAAAAATTTTAAAAAATCTAACTTCTTCATCAATTTAGGCCAATATGTTTTCTGCTACATATTTTTAGTAAAAAAATTCCCAGCAAATGTATATTGATTGGTTTGCACAAATGTTATAGCGTTTATAATTATGGAATTTTTTTTTATACTAGTCATGGCAGCGATCAGCCACTTATAGCGGGACTGCAATATTGAGGCGGACATTCTGACACTAACTGACACTTTTGACACTTTGTGGGAACCAGTGACACTAATACAATGATCAGTGCTAAAATGATGTTCTATCACTGTACTAATGACACTGGCTGGAAAGGGGTTAACATCAGGGGTGTTAAAAGGGTTAACTGTGAGCCTAGCCTGTGTACAGTGTGGGGGGATGCTTTTACTAGGGGAAGGCATGGATCCATGTTCCTGCTTAGAAGAGACACATGATCCATGCCTTCCCTACTGACAGAAGGCAATCTGCCTTGTTTACATAGGCGGACTGCCATTCTGTCTGTGTACTGAATGATTGGCGGGTGCTGGTGGACATCGAGTCAGCGGTACCCACTGATCGGCTTCCTTTTTCTCACACAAATAGTGCTTTCTTTTGGTGTGTATAAGTTATCCAGGTATATGTGGTAAAATTTCTTCAGCAGTGGGTATGCCAGGTCCCATACAATTTTACCAGTTGTGCCCATGTAGGGCACTCAGGGGGCTGGAGCTGGGAATCTCTTCCTTCGTATATGCGGAATGCATACAGATATCCCGTGACTCACTCGCAAAGCTTATAAAATTTCACTCTGTATTTGGCCCTTTTGCTAGGAATGTATTATTTTATTCCTAGCCGGCCTGAAAAGGGTACCAGGGGCTCATCTACACATATATGCTTATCGGGGACACAGAGTTCTGCAAATCGTTGGGAAAAGAAATTAATGAGTGGGCGAATTTTATATAATTTATCATAATTTGGATGATTGCGGGGAGGGCACTGGGTGTTGTCACTGAAATGAAGAAAGAGCATTATCATCTCGTATCGGGACCTGGACATTACAGAAGAATAAATGGGCATGTGGTGAATGGGGTGGGTGGACCAATAGGCATGTCCTTCATTTTTTTTTTTGTAAGCCCCATGTTTATGGTGAGGCCCATAAACATTTTGAACTCCTCCAGAGTCAAATCCTTCCACTCGAATGGACGGGCGTATATAGATTGGGGGATGTTGGCAATATGCTGCTAGGCATATAAATTGGTCTGGTCCACGATGAGTTGCAGCAAAGTGTTGGGCAAAAATAAATTAAAACAATCAATTTCAGAAAAATTTTGGGTATTGGCCTGCACACCTGGCTGTGCAGTAAAAGGGGGAATTCTTGCTGATCTTGAGTCGGAAGGCAGCCATGCTGGATTGGCAAGACCATCTGGGAGATGCCAAGTAGCGTCCCTGGCTCTTGGGGGACGTGGCACTCCAGTGCTGGTAGTTGGAGTTCCTGTGCTGGCATTTGGGCGTGATGCTGTGGAAGTGCTGGTACTGGGCATTTCTTGTGGCCTTTCGCTGGCGGCAGCTCTGGTACTGGGCCTTTGGTTTTGGGGTATATCGCTGGCAGTAGCGCTGGTACTGGGCCTGGGAATTTGATCCTGGGGTATATTGCTGGCGGCTGCCTGGTTTCCAGAGCACCTTATCTTTTAGGAGGGATCCATTCTTCCTCTGATTCGTTTGCCGATCCACTACTATCGATCGGTTCAAATGCTGAATTTGATTCACAATCGGAATTGGCATTTGAATCTGATGAGAACTCCCCGCTGCTCTCATTAGTCATGGAGAGGATCTGGAACGCCTCCTCACTTGAATAGATTCTTTTGGACATTTTTTCTGATGGGCTGTGCGACAGGTGACAAATGCCGGTTACTGATGGGCGACAGGTGACGGTCACTGATGGGCAACAGGTGATCGGTGACAGGTGACGATCACTGATGGGTGACAGGTGACGTATGACGGTTACTGGTGGGTAGCAGGTGATGTGTGATGGTCACTGGTGGGTGACAGGTAACAGTCACTGATGGCAGTTTCTGATGGTGACTGGTGCACTTTATGGGACTGATAGGTGACAGATGAGGGTCACGGATGGGTCACTGATGACGGTCACTGATGGCGGTCACTGATGGGTGACAGTTGCACCGCTAACAGCAGTCTCTGACAGTGACAGGTGCACTTTGTGGGCACTGATGGGTGACAGGTGCACTTTGTGGGCACTGACAGGTGACAGGTGCACTTTGTGGGCACTGATGAGTGACAGATGCACTTTTATAAGCACTGATGTGGTGACTGTTGGGTGACAGCTGTAATGGGGGGGCGATGTGAGAGGTTCTCTTTACTGTGGTGTTGGTGCAATACATTACAATACATAGATAAGTCACTCACTGCTCCTGGCTCTTCTCTCCTCACACTGGAAACGTTGTGTGAGGAGAGAAGAGCCGGTAACAGCTAGTAACCGGTCTTTGTTTACATTTAGTGATTACGTGGTAAACAGCCGCCAGCCATTGGCTGTTTACCCTTGTCGGTGACGAGCAGTGTTCCTGGGAACACTCCGCCACCGACGTGACCGCTCTGCGCGCTCCCGATCGCGCGCATGCGTGGTCTAAAGCAGAGAATACCCCTTTGTGATCGGCCATGACATAATCGCCGCCGATCACATGGTGAACAGCGATGCCCAACGGTTGTTCACCCCTGTCTGTGACGCGCTGTGTCCCGGGGACACGGCGACACCGACGGAGCAGGGCTGCGCGCCCACAATCGCGGGCATGCCCTGTGTGAATCAGAACAAGAGCCGCACCGCTCCGCCGTCATATGACGGTGGGCAGGTGGCAACAGGTTATAGGAGAATTGTACAAAAAAAAAACAAGATTGCTTTTTTTACCACTAATATTCCATTATATATATGCTTTTGGAACTTACAAATGCAGCAATGTAGGAATCAGATGAAAGGTTTAGCACTGGAAAACACTTTTTGATAGATAAAAAGTGCATTGTATATAGATCTATATAGATCAGACCAAAATGAGGGACAAATGAGGAGGAATGAGGGACAGAGGGACATTGCTCCAAATCAGGGACAGAGGGACAATGCTCCAAATCAGGGAGAGTCCCTCGAAATCAGGGACAGTTGGGAGCTATGCTTTAATGCATCCTCTAGGAGTGGGGATTTGGGGGGAGGGTTTATGCTAGGAGGTGGCATTTAGGGGAGAGGATTTGTGCTAGGAGGGGGGATTTGAGGGGAGCATTTATGCTAGGAGGGGGGATTTGGAAGGAAAGAGGAAGTGTGCTAGGAGGGGTGATTTGTGGGGAATTGGGGGGGGTTTGAGCTGGAACGTGGGATTTAGGGGCAAAGATGTGTGCGGGAAGGGGGATTTTGACTGTGGGAATGGGAAATTTCTGCACTGTTGTTTGGAGAGAATGTTAAAGCGGAGGTTTGCTGAAAAAAAATATTAAAAGCCAGCAGCTACAAATACTGCAGCTGTTGGCTTTTAATATATGGACACTTACCTGTCCATGGAGCCCGCGGTGTTGAGAGCCGAAGCCTATCCGTCCTTCGGCTCTCGGCTGCTGCCGCCGCCATCCTTGGTGAGGGAATAAGGAAGTGAAGCCATGCGGCTTCACTTCCTGGTTCCCTACTGCGCATGCGCGAGCTGCGCTGCGTGTCCTCACAGGTCCCTGCTATATTCTGTGTCTCACAGAATACAGCAGGGGAGGACGGGGTAGGCGGCGGAAGTGGCGTAGGTCACCGCAATCACCGCGGTGATCTATGCCAGGAAGTGGGAGCAAATACCTGTATTAGACAGGTATCTGCTCCCTCCTCCCCCCTGAAAGGTGCCAATTGTGACACCGGAGGGGGGAGGAATCCATAAAGTGGAAGTTCCATCTTTTGGTGGAACTCCACTTTAACATGCAGAAACTAGTAAAAATAATACAGTGGAACCTTGGATTACGACCATAATCCATTCCAGGAGAATGCTTGTAATCCAAAGCACTCGCATATCAAAGCGAGTTTCCCCATAGAAGTCAATGGAAACAAAGATAATTTGTTTCGCATTGACTTCTATTACATGCAATACCGCATGTGGCCAGAGGTGGGGGGTGCCAGAGAGCCACGGAAATGCTCGGGGACAGCTCGGTTGAACTCAGAATCACTCGGAAATACTCGGAAACAGAGTATTTCTGAGTGTTTCCGAGTATTTCCAAACGGCTCCGAACCTTTCCGAGTGTCCCTGGCGCCCCCACATCTCTGGCCAAATGCGGTGCTGCACACCCCATTAGCTTGAATTCTGCTCGACAACACTGGCAAACTGAGTCAGAATTGTAAAAAAAAGTTCCTCATCTTTCAAAACGCTCGTTAACCGTGTTCATAGGTGTGCGCACAGGGTGTGCCAGGTGTGCCCAGGCACACCCTAATCACCCTGTGCAGCATAGATTCCCTCTACTGCCCTAGCTCCCACTCTTCCTCCTGCACCACTGCTGGCTTTCCTCCTCTCCTCTCCTGGCAGCTGTTGCTTTTAGGATGAACGGAGGAAGGGGCCGGTAAATATGTAATTTACTGACCCCTTCCCTCTCTAAATGAGAGATCGGTAGTATGTGTTTGAGCTTTGGGGTGCACACCCTAATGCAATAGGCTGTGCACACCTATGACCGTGGTACTCAAACCAAAGTTCCACTGTAAATAAATAAAAATATCCCATAGTTTGTAGACACTATAACTTTTGCTCAAACCAATCAATATACGTTTATTGGGATTTTTTTACCAAAAATATGTAGCAGAATACATATTGGCCTAAATTGATGAGAAAATTTGATATTTTTTCTTTTCTTTTTTTATTGGTATGTTTTATAGCAGAATGTAAAAAATATTGTTTTTTTTTTTTAAATGTTGCTTATTTTTTGTTTATAGTGCAAAAATTAAAAACCGCAGAGGTGATCAAATACCACCAAAAGCTCTATTCGTGGGGAAAATAAGGACATGAATTTAATTTGGGTACAGCGTGGCACGACTGCGCAATTGTCAGTTAAAGTAAAGCAATGCCGTATCGCAAAAAAATGGCCTGTTCGGGATGGGGGTAAATCTTCCAGAGGGCAACTGCTAAGGTTTTCTATTTATTTTTTTTATTTTTTTTGTATATTAAGACGTATAGATGTAGAGATTTTTCTATGTTTGAATTGATTATATGGAATATATTTATATATATGGAATTATATATTATTTCTTATCTCCTTAATTCATAAACCCCTTTTCAGACCTAGGTTTTATTGTGACCTTGCGTTCAGATGTAAAATAATTTGCATAGAGTTTGAGGAAATCACCTAAAACAAAAAGTATGTAACGGAGAAATGATAAAAGATCTGAAAATAGGACGTTTACTATAACAATCAGACAGGATGCCTGTCCTAAGATGGAGCAGATAGGTTAGTTTCATATTTACACCACATTTAGACAGGATGTCTTCTGTCATTCCTTTTAGTATGTCCCCCTAAGATAGAGCAGATAGGTTAGTTTCATTTTTACACCACAATCAGACAGGATGTCTTCTGCCATTCCTTTTAGTATGTCCCCCTAAGATAGAGCAGATAGGTTAGTTTCATTTTTACACCACAATCAGACAGGATGTCTTCTGCCATTCCTTTTAGTATGTCCCCCTAAGATGGAGCAGATAGGTTAGTTTCATAATTACACTACAAGCAACTAGAGACCAAACAGTCTTTGAACTGTAAAAAAAAAAAAAAAATTTCTTTGTAAGCATTATGAAAGAAAGGAGCAGAAGTTTATTGATAAGATGTTTGTTCTGTGGAAGTCACATTTCCTTAGTATTCTGCTTACAGCCTATAAAATCTTTCATAATACAGCTGAATCTTGTATGAGTCATTTGTACTATTTAATGTGGAATGCTGGCTGGAGACTTACAGTAGCCCAGCCTGCTGACTAATGTTCTGTGTTCAGATAATACTCATTTCCTCCACATGGTTACAAACACTTCTAACGTACTGTATAGTTTAAAATTACAAAACATTGAAGTGAACCTGTCATTTTGTGCATTCAGAACAACATACTTAACCACTTAAGGACCAAGCCTCTTTTTTAGATGTGTTGTTAAAAACAGTTTTTTTTGCTAGAATATTACTTAGAACCCCAAACATTATACAATTTTTTTCTAACACCCTAGAGAATAAAATGGCGGTCGTTGCAATACTTTCTGTCACATCGTATTTGCGCAGCGGTCTTACAAGCGTACTTTTTTTGGAAGAAAATACAGTTTTTTTAATAAAAAAATAAGACAACAGTAAAGCTAACCAAATTTTTTTTATATTGTGAAAGATAATGTTAGGCCGAGTAAACTGATACCCAACATGTCACGCTTCAAAATTGCGCTCGCTCGTGGAATGGCGACAAACTTTTATCCTTAAAAATCTCCATAGGCGATGTTTAAAAAATTATACAGGTTGCATGTTTTGCGTTACAGAGGAGGTCTAGGGCTAGAATTATTGCTCTCGCTCTAACGATCGCGGCAATACCTCGCATGTGTGGTTTAAACACCGTTTTCATATGCGGGCACTGCTCACGTATGCATTCGCTTCTGCACGCGAGCTCGTCAGGCGCGTTTAAAAATAAAAATCTTATTTACTTTACCTTTTATTTTTTTATTTTTACACTGTTTGTTTTTTTTTTTTGTTTTTTTTAAATGTGTCACTTTTATTCCTATTACAATGTAAACATCCCTTGTAATAAAAAAAAAGCATGACAGGACCTCCTAAATATGAGATCTGGGGTCAAAAAAGACCTCAGATCTCATGTTTACACTAAAATACAATAAAAAAAAAATTGTGATTTAAAAAAAGAATTCCGCCCTGCAGTGTCATGGAGATGGGTGGGGGCCATCTTCCCCAGCTAGCAGAAGGACCTGATCGCCTCCGCTGCTGCCGACGGCTCCGGTAAGCGGCGGAGGGCACCGGAGCGTGGCGGGAGGAGGGGCCCTCTCCCACCACCGATAAAAGTGATCTTGCGGGGAATCCGCCGCAGAGACCACTTTTATCTTGAAGCGGACCGCCAGCAGCTAGCTGCTGCCATAACAACAATATCCCCCTTCAAAGTAAGGACAGGACGGCGTGCGGCGGTCCGGAAGTGGTTAAAGCGTTTGTTAACTCAAAAGAAATTAAAAAAAAGAACCTGTTCCCTTGCAGCATATTATACAGCACAGTGCTTGTGCTGTGTTATTTGACCCCTTCTATCACCTGAAATACCTGGCTGATCCTGCCTGGCCATGCCCACCCCCCTGTACAATTTTGAAAAAAAAAACAATATTTTTTACTTTTGCTAAAAAAAATCCCCCAATTTAAAAACAAAAAAAAAAAAACAAATGTATTCATAAGTTTAGGCCTATATGTATTCTTCTACATATTTTTTGTAAAAAAAAAAAAAAAATCGCAATAATCGTATATTGATTGTTTTGCCCAAAAGTTATAGCGTCCACAAAATAGGGGATAGATTTATGGCATTTTTATTATTGTTTTTTTTTTTTTTTTACTAGTGATAGCGGCGATCTGCGATTTTTAGCGGGACTGCGACATTGCGGCAGACAGATCGGACACTTTTGACACTTTTTTGGGACCAGTGACATTATTACAGCGATCAAAGCTAAAAATTGCCACTGATTACTGTATAAATGTCACTGGCAAGGAAGGGGTTAACATTGGGGGCCATCAAGGGGTTAAGTGTTTCCTAGGGAGGTGTTTTTAACTGTGGGAGCAGTGTAGTGACTGGGAGTAAAGAAATCGCTGATTCTAATCACTAGGAACAGCAGATCTCTCTCCTCTCCCTGACAGAATGTGGGATCTGTCTGTTTACATTGACAAATCCCCCGTTCCCTCTCGCTCAGGAGCGATCGCAGGTGCCCGGTGGACATCGCGGCTGCCGGGCACATGCATCAGCTCCTACGTCATGAGGTGGGGGTGTGCCAGCTAAGCCTATTTAAAGGGCCGACGTACAGCTACAGATTTTTCCAGGAGAGCCAACCTGCCGCAGTATAATGATGGCTGGAGGTCGGCTAGTGGTTAAAGGGTAACTCCACGTTCATGGGGACAAAAAAAATAGCAAATAAAGAAAAAAATAATATAGCGTATACAATTGTGACACAAGTCATATTGTAATTGAATGTTATTAAAAATTACCTTTCCTTTTCTGTCGCCTGGCCTCCCCATGACTAATGGAACTCGGCAAGGTTGTCCTCTATCACCACTTCTTTTTATCCTGTCACAAGAAAAAAATCCTACAAGCCACAATGAACCTGGTGCTAAAAATAAGCACTACACAGCCGCATGCATAAATCACGCCTTGTACTACATGTAAATATCAGATAAATAAAAATAATGCTGCGCTAAAGAGTGCTAAACGTGTCCCTATCCCGGCACATAAAGGTACAGTGCATATACAAATAAGTACAGAATTATCTGTCACATCACATCTGTCACACCACTCTGAACACACATGTAATATGGTTGTAACAGTGAGGGTTATGTAGTCCGTCCCAGCACCGACAGCTGCTGCTGCCTAACACTCCATCCTGGCCCCTCCCCTACGCGTCTTTGACACAGGGCATATGTGCCATCATCAGGGGGAATGTACATGGTGGTGGTGCACTGACGCACCTGCACAATGTGAGTACCCCCTTTTGGGGAGAGTTTTCTTATCTATCCTTGGAATAAACTTCTTAAATGATGTTATACTATATGGTCCCCTTTCTTTTTCCTGTTTATTGCATGAGCCCGTGCTGGAACCTG
This sequence comes from Aquarana catesbeiana, assembly GCF_042186555.1. Lineage (NCBI taxonomy): Eukaryota > Metazoa > Chordata > Amphibia > Anura > Ranidae > Aquarana > Aquarana catesbeiana. The sequence continues at coordinate 162,658,831 of NC_133335.1, forward strand.
CAATCTTGTGATCCACTCAGAGCCCAGGGTGGATCAAAAGCGTTTCCTGACTTTGTCTAGCGACTCAGTCACATCCTCTAAGGTGAGAGCATTACCTTGGGGGGTCACTTTTGTTTCACCATCGCATGCTGCGGCACGTGGATTTTAAGCACGTTTGAATCTATTATCACTGAAGATCACTTATTAATACTTTTGTGAAGGACTTTTTGTTCAATATGTATTTATTTAGTCTATGATGGCTTATTAAGTATAATCAGTGCAGGACACTTAGCACTTTTTTGTTGGCACATGTCACTTTTTTAGCATTTGTTGCACATATGAATTACATTTGAAGTAAAAATTAATTATTGATTATATTATTATTAGTAGTAGTAGCAATATTATATGCTAATTGCACTGGTTATTTTTGCACATTATGTTTATTTATTTTATGCAATACAATATATAGATGTGACAGATAATTCTGTACTTATTTGTATATGCACTGTACCTTTGTGTGCCAGGATAGGGACACGTTTAGCACTCTTTAGCGCAGCATTATTTTTATTTATCTTTTTATCCTGTGTCTGGAACCCCTGGCCGAGTCCATCCAAATACATCCGGATATTCGTGGGGTGATGATGCGACAGAGGGAATATAAGCTATCGTTGTTTGCAGACGATGTATTGCTGACTATCATCAACCCGTTATTGTTCCTCCCCTCATTACATAATCTACTCTCCTCTTTCGGTGCCATTTCGGGCTGTAAGGTTAACACTACAAAAACTGAGGCTCTCCCTATATATATCCCACCTCCCCTGCTATCTCAGCTTATGGAATCCTACCCGTATAAGTGGTGCACTACCCCCCTCAAATATTTAGGTATCCACCTTACCCCCACCTACTCTTCCCTATATTCTGTGAATTCCCCCCCGATCTTGGAAATCAACAAATCTCTACAAAATTGGACGAAATATCCCCTTTCCCTTTTAGGCAGGGTTAATGTCCTGAAAATGTCCATTTTACCTAGGCTATTATACTACCTTGAATCCTTGCCTGTAGCCACACCCCTTTCCCAACTTAAAGCCATCCAGAGCAGTTTCCTAAAGTTCATATGAAATGGCAAGGCCCACCGCATAGCGAGTTTGGTGGTCTTTGCCTTGAGATCTAGGGGGGGACTAGGGGCACCGGACATTATTAAATGTTATTATGCCTCACATCTAAGGGTTATTGCCTCTTGGTCTACCTTACAGGCTCCTAATCACGGGTCTGACATTAAAAAAGGGGTGTTGTATCCGGTTCACCCATGTTCCTTAGTTTGGTCTCCCTCTCCTCCCATAGATCCTATCTTTAGATGCCAATGTACTGCCCCAATGAATTTCACATTAACTATCTGGCATAATTGCCTTAAGAACTTCTCTCTCACTTCACTCTGCACCCCCTCATGAATGTGCTATTTAACCCATCTATACCAGACAGCCTATCCTTGGGACGTATTCTCCCATGGGTAAATGCCTCGTTTCAACTTCAGAACTTAGTCCACCCAATCGCCAGTAGGCTCCACACTTTTGACACTCCCCGTGAGAAATTTGACATTCCTAGCATGACTTCCATTTTTATTTGCAAATTAGACATTTTTTCCAGTCCCAGTCCTCGCTTTTGACCGTAGATAAACCCACCCCCTTTGAATATCTATGCGCTCAGGGCCCTCACCAATTACACTTGATATCCTCTATTTATCATATTCTCCATGAGTCAATCCCCCTCACTGAGGTCACCCATCTATACATGAAAAGATGGGCTCAACTGATAGGTCGGCCCATTAGCTTCCAGTTGTGGGATAGGATCTGGTCTTCTACTTTCAAGTCTTCAAAATGCGTACTAAGAGAGAGAGACGTCCATCAAGTTCCTTATGCTATGGTATAAGACTCCTGAAATTATTCATAAGTATGATCCCTCGATCTCAGCAAACTGTTGGCGCTGTGGGACAGAGGTTGGCTCGTTGTTCCACATTTTCTGGCAATGTTCTATGATCCAGCCCTTTTGGTATGAAGTAATGATATTATTCCAAAAGGTGGTGGATGTGTCCCTTCTGCTTGATCCCCTACATTATCTATTGGGCCTTCCTTTCTCAGGTATTGCCAAAAATGGCAATCAGCCGATTTCATATATTCTTCTAGCTGCCAAGAGACTTATTCCATTATGTTGGCTATCCAACAGTCCCCCTCCATGGAAAAAAAGGGGGGAAAAATAATTGCGCTTCAAAGTGTCTAAAATATGGTAACAAAGCAGCGATATCTAAAATGTGACACAAACACATAGCATAAACAAGAAAAAATGGGATGATTCACGCTATATAAATAGTGAATGTGTGGCCAAATGGTCACACCGACAGTGAATGCATAAACCAAAAGTGCAATAATATATCACAATCAGTGCAAACAAATATATAAAAAATAAAGTCCAATAAATGTGTTAGAAAATCATTGTGAATGATAAAAAAGTGTCCATAAAAAAGCACCCAAAAAGAAAAAGAGTAAAATAGCATTCACGGGTCTTTCAACCACATGGAGCCTCAGATGTGTGGGACCGCCACCAACAATAAGAGCCTGGCCGCTTACCAGAACCCCATGACCCCCCGTTACAGAGGGTCCAAAAGGGCTTATGAGATCCTAGTAGTCTGGATTTCCCAGGAGCGAAGATGGAAATGGAAACTGGAAAAGGGCATCAAATGCTGGGATGGAGATAGATGGGTCCACAGGAAGGGGGCTAAGCCCTCAGCAAAGTGATGTCTTGGAATCACCCACGCCGGCATGGGTGATTCCAAAACATCACTTTGCTGAGGGCTTAGCCCCCTTACTGTGGACCCATCTATCTCCATCCCAGCATTTGATGCCCTTTTCCAGTTTCCATTTCCATCTTCGCTCCTGGGAAATCCAGACTACTAGGATCTCATAAGCCCTTTTGGACCCTCTGTAACGGGGGGTCATGGGGTTCTGGTAAGCGGCCAGGCTCTTATTGGTGGCGGTCCCACACATCTGAGGCTCCATGTGGTTGAAAGACCCGTGAATGCTATTTTACTCTTTTTCTTTTTGGGTGCTTTTTTATGGACACTTTTTTATCATTCACAATGATTTTCTAACACATTTATTGGACTTTATTTTTTATATATTTTTTTGCACTGATTGTGATATATTATTGCACTTTTGGTTTATGCATTCACTGTCGGTGTGACCATTTGGCCACACATTCACTATTTATATAGCGCGAATCATCCCATTTTTTCTAGTCCCCCTCCATTGCCCAGACTTCTCCATTTAATAGCTGAAATTCGAAGGATGGAATCCCTGACGGCCTCTGTACATGATAGCATTCCCCATTTTAATAAAATCTGGAAACCTTCGGATCGATCGGAATATGGGATGCCTTTGCTATCTACTACATCATGAACTGTTTTATCTCCCCTTCCTGAACTCTTTTGTAGGTCCCCCCCCCGTTACATACTGAATTGGTACCTTTAGAGCTCCTTACTCCTACTTGTATACCCTAAGATCGCTCCTACATACATATATGACCTCTGTTTTGCCTCTTTCTTTTTGCCTTTTAGTTGTTCCTACCTCCTGGTATGCCGTGCAGTTCACCCCTGTGTACTCCGTATATGGACATTTTTTCTTTTGTAGCATCATACCTCATGTTACATTTGTTATGTTTGTATTCTCTGTAGCATTTCCTTCTTTGAAAATCCAATAAAAACACAACTAAAAAACAAAAATTACCTTTCCTTTTCAATCTGAAGCCACTGTCATTTTCTGAAAATGCATTGCAATATGGCTACCTGGAGTAGTTCTGTACACAGAATGTGTACTGACCACTCCCCAGAAACATCATTTCCTGCTTGTGTGATTGGCTCACCGATTTTCCCAGGAGTCTGCCTAAGATACAAGTCAGATTTCGGGCATACCCTCGAACAAAAATGTAATTTTGGTGAGATACTCCCTGTAGGAACACATCTAAAGGGATGCAGGCCCAGCAGATTTCCTCTTTAATGCTGTGCAGGTGCACACCTGATTGATAATTATGTAACCACTCCCATTAGACCCACTCAGAACAGAGGCAGAGAGGAACATACAGGAATTTCTTCAGAATAACAAAAGGTAGGAATAACAAAGGTTGTTATAATCATTGCAATGTACATAGATCACCCAGAGGGGAATGTTTTTTCTCAACAAAAGTTACACTTTAGTAATGCCTTAAGTTCATCCAAGTTTTATCCTTGTTCAGCCCTAATAAAGGGGGAGTGGTGTTGCCCTTGAAATGCATTCAATGTTTTTAATGACTTTTTTAACAGCAATTAAAATGATCTTAGACTTTTTTATCCGGTGTAGCCAGAAGCTGGCTAGGTTACCCGCTGACAGGAGAACATGTAGCTGCATGTGGTGTTAGGGGATTGTTTCCCCCTAGTGCCCAGCACGGACTCTCTTGCTGTTTCCTGACTGCGGGACAGGCGAAGATGTCGGACAAGAGCAAGGGATCTTGGAATATGTAGTCTGGTGAGTCTAGATTATATGGAAGCCCGGCCATTGTGGACTACAAGTTCCAACTGGCTAGATGAGAAGATAAATAGCGGAGAGGGAGGAAGAGTCGCTCTCTTGGGTCCATGGCCTAGATCTGCAGTGACTTGGATAGTGGGTTGTGCTGTGGTCATGCTGCAGCCTGTGCATGAGAGAGAGAGAGTCATTGCGAGCAGGTGCGAGTGTATCCACTGCCAGCAACATCCGATTGTTCAGTGTCAGCCTGGAGGCCACCTTCATCACAGCTGCCTCAGATCCAGCTGGGCTGTAGCGCTGTGTGATGTGGGGTCGAGCGCTGTCCATAGAGCCAGACTTTGCAGGGGCCTGCTGCAGAGTCTCCATGCCATTCTCTGGAACAGAAGGTCACTGGGATTGGTGAGTTAGCATTTGCCCATTCTCTTTACACCAAAAGACACTGCATTCAGACACTGTTACCTTATCCATTCCATCAAGCTGTTAAGGGAACCTTTGATGCACTTTGTTTTACATTGAGAGAGTTTAGTATTCATCTTACCTGCCAGGACACATTGTGCCCATCTTAAAGAGCTATCTGAGGATGCAAGACTCTCACGTCAAAGGACTACGGAGTATTAACCCACACACACACACACACACACACACACACACACACACACACACACGGGATAGGCACGTCCAATGCCTATCTAGGCCCACACAGCAATAAAGGACTCTACCTATTAGAGAATAGGCTTAAGGGCTTAAGGACTCTAAAGTTGTTTTGCTTAATTCAGAGATTATACACTCACTGGGGCTGTGGTGTCAGGGGACTAAAGGGAGTGGTCTCACAGAAGTCTAGTCATTCCTCCACCCTTTGTGGCCTGTAGCCATAGATCCCAATCAGGGCTTAATTCTGATCATATGGTTTTACAATTATTCTAGTTGTCTATTTTCTTAATTGTCTCTGCCATCAAGTTTATTAACCTGTGGGGGGAGGAGGGACATCCTGTTAAAAAAGCTAGCTCAGGATCAGCAGCACCTATCAAAGTGGGACAACAGACTTGCAATATACCCCCTGTACGTCGCAGCTTTCTTCTGAACACAGCCGGAGTCAGCAGATCCCGGCCAATGATTCATGGCTGGGACCTGTTGATCTGCTGTGTCTAATCACAGCCCAGAGCCCTGTGCTGGCAATCCACACAGGGCTCTGTATAGAGGGAACATCCCCCTGTTTCTTATCCCTGCAAAGCAGGGACAAGAAAAAAGAGATCTTTAGTGAAAATCAGCACACGTTACATGTTGTTAGGCACAAATTTAGCCCCTTGATTACCCTAAATGTTAACTCCTTCCCAGCCACTGTCATTAATACAGGGGTAGTGTATAATATTAGCACTGATCACTGTATTAGTGTCACTGGAGATGTCAGTTAGCCAGTTGTCAGTGTCAGATTGCCCGCTGCATTATTGCAGTCCCACCTAGTATTAAAAAAAATCCATAGTTTGTAGAAACTATAATATACAAACCAATTAATATACGCTTATTGCGATTTTTTTTTCACCAGCCGAATACATTTTGGCCTAAATTTAAGGAGAAATTAGATTTTTTTTTAAATTTTTTTATTGGATATGTTTTATAGCAAAATAAAAAAAAAAAATTTTTATTTCTAAATTTTTGGCCTTTTTTTGTTTATGTAATAAAAAATTAAAAAAAACAGTGGTGATCAAATATCACCAAAAGAAAGCTCTATTTGTGTGAAAAAAATGATATAAATTTAATTTGGGTACAGTGTTGCATTACTGCACAATCGCCAGTTAAAGCAGTGCAGTGCCGAATAGCAAAAAATGGCCTGGTCATGAAGGGGGTAAAACCTTCCGGAGCTGAAGGGGTTGAAGTGGAGTTCCACCCAAAAAAAAAAAAATTTCATTTATGTGAATAAAAAAAAATTAAAAAAAACAATTGGAAATTTTTTTTTTTTACTCACCTCTAAATGCCTGTTGCTAGGGGGTCCCTCATAGTCTGCCTCCTTCAGCTCCTGGGCTCTTGACATTACTTCCCTCGATGCAGGAAGGGAGATTAGCTCTGCCCCCTCCCTCTTGTCAATCATCTGGGACACATCACAGGTCCCAGATGATTGCGCAGCCAATCACAGCTCGCGCATGCGCAGTGTGTGCCCGGCTGTGAAGCCAAAGCCGGGCGCCCACAGTTACAATGCCGGCGCCGCCGAGTGGAGGGGGAGACAAGCGTGGCTTCGATACCCCGCATCGCTGGACCCTGGGACAGGTAAGTGTCCGATTATTAAAAGTCAGCAGCTGCAGTATTTGTAGCTGCTGACTTTTAATTTTTTTTTTTTAAGCGGAACTCTGCTTTAACACACGTTGTCTTGTGCTTTGGTGTGCATTGTGTTAAGGCAACTAATTAATGTTTAATTGACTGCTAACACAATACTATGCACTCAAAAACAGACATGCACAATTTTTGCTGATGCAACCCCCAAGGGTTGTGGTGCAGCGCAGTGCAATGCCTACTACAGTACTAGTAGTTTTGGGGTGCCATTTAAAATGAATACCACAATACCATAGTATCTGCATTGCTGTAACGTAAGGTAAGTATTAGCTTATTCCTGTCATAAAAGGAATGCTAAAAGTAGTCTATTTATAATAGAAAACCCCCAAAGATTTTAAAACATATATCAATGCCATTAAAGTATAACTAAGGGCAAAACTTTTTCTTCCGTTTTGAAAAGAGTGAAGAGGAATTACAACACCTGTCAGTTTTTATTGCTGTCTGTGTCCCCGTAAAACCCCTTTCACACTGGGGCGGTTTGCAGGCGGTATTGCGCTAAAAATACCGCCTGCAAACCGCCCCTAAACAGCCTCCGCTGTTTGTTCAGTGTGAAAGCCGAGGGCTTTCACACTGAAGCGGTGCGCAGGCAGGACGGTGAAAAAAGTCCTGCAAACCGCTTTTTTGGAACGGTGAAGGAGCGGTGTATTCACCGCTCCTTCACCGCTCCTGCCCATTGAAATCAATGGGACAGCGCGGCTATACCGCGGCAATACCGCGGCTATAGCCGCGCTGTACGAGGGATTTTAACCCTTTTTCGGCCGCCAGCGGGGGTTAAAACTGTACCGCTAGCGGCCGAATACCGCTGCAAGAACGACGGTACAGCAGCGCTAAAAATAGCGCTGTTGTACCGCCGATGCCCCCACCGCCCCAGTGTGAAAGGGGCCTTAGGGAGATTCACCCTCTCTATGTATCCTGTTTACCATTAGCATACCTCCCAACATTTTGAGATGGGAATGAGGGACACCTACTAGAAAATGTATGTAGGCATAGGACATGCCCCCCGCCACACCCCCTTTAAGGAGAATTAACCCAAAAAAAAGGTTAATTATATCCACAAGGGCTTTTTTTAGCACTACTATTCCTTTATATCGGCTTTTAAAATGTACAAATGCAGCAATTTAGAAATTGGATGAAAGGTTTGGCACTGGGAAACATTTTTTGAAAGATAAAAAGTGAATTTATATACAACTATATAGATCAGACCAAAATGAGGCACAAATGAGGAGGAATGAGGGACAGAGGGACAGTCCCTCCAAATCAGGGACAGTTGGCAGCTATGTATTATCATTGAAAGTGAAAGTTAAACTCAAACTTTGGGTTGTCCCCAGAAAAGTAATAGAGGAAAAAATTTCCAATGGGAACACTAGTTCTGCTGACCTGGGGGTCCCCAAAGGAATTCTCTTAATTTTCAGGGATTTCTTCTCACTTCCTGTTTTGGCTATGGGACAGGAAGTGAAGATAAACCAACAGGGGTTATAACCCTCCCATCAGGGCTACTGATATGGCAGTACAACTGGCCCTGTTGTACTGGGCCTACCCCCATCAGCTACACAGTGGGGCCTGGGCAGCATTACAGTTTGTTACATTGTTAAAAAAAAAGTTTTCGAAACTCCTCTCTTCAGGTCAATAGAGGGGCTCAGGAGGTGAGCGTAAAGGAAGGACTATTTCTTTATTTTCCGGCGCATGTACATCATTCTGCCCCGCTGCTTAACTAGTCCTGGCTGGTGAAGTGATACTATCATTCTCCCCCCATCCTCATGTTCTGAGATGCGAGGCAGCAAGCGGCTGACAGGCAACATCAGAAGGAGAGCGTGGCTGCACTGGGCACAGTCAGTGAATAATAGAGCAGTGAATCCTCACTGTGTCCTATTATATAGCAGCAGCAGGTTATCAGCATTGCAATAACCACACAGACAGCACAGTAAGCAGGGGCTCTATCATGGCTCTACCATGGCTCTACCATGGTTCTGTCATGACTCTATCATGGATCTGTCATGACTCTATCATGGCTCTACCATGGCTCTGTCATGACGCTACCATGGCCCCGTCATGACTCTACCATGGCCCCGTCATGACTCTACCATGGCCCCGTCATGGCTCTGTCATGACTCTACCATGGCCCTATCATGGCTCTGTCATGACTCTACCATGGCCCTATCATGGCTCTGTCATGACTCTACCATGGCCCTGTCATGCCTCTACCATGGCCCTGTCATGACTCTACCATGGCCCTGTCATGACTCTACCATGGCCCTGTCATGACTCTACCATGGCCCTGTCATGACTCTACCATGGCCCTGTCATGACTCTACCATGGCCCTGTCATGACTCTGTCATGACTCTATCAGGGCTATATCATGGCTCTACCATGGCTCTCTCATGACTCTACCATGGCCCTATCATGGCTCTGTCATGACTCTATCATGGCCCTATCATGACTCTATCATGGCTCTACCATGGCTCTGTCATGACTCTGTCATGGCTCTGTCATGACTCTATCATGGCTCTGTCATGACTCTATCATGGCTCTATCATGGCTATATCATGGCTCTGTCATGACTCTATCATGGCTCTGTCATGACTCTATCATGGCTCTGTCATGACTCTATCATGGCTCTGTCATGACTCTATGTCACATGGCTGTTGGGTGCTGATTTTGTTATGGCTGTGCTACAGTCTGTTACATGCAGTACAGCCATAAGTTAACAAAGTCAGCACCCAACAGCAATATAGGCATGATAGAGCCATGATAGAGCACCTGCTTACTGTGCTGCCTGTGTGATTATTGTAATGCTGATGATCATAAGACGGTGAGATGCTGCTACTTTACACTTAATTTGGGGGAGTAGTAAAAATGTGCAGTGGAGCTGCATTTTTACTGCCCCCCGCAAACCAATCCCCCTTAACCGCTTCCTGTTCAGCGATGTACCAGTACGTCGCTGGATTGGAAAGGTGATATCTTGGTCATCACTGCAACAATGATGGAGATATCATTTTTTAAACCCAGCAATTCTGTACAAAGTGAAAGTAATCCTAGTGGCTAGGAAGCCAATGGATTAGTTTTACAGGCAGTGGAAGGGGTTACATACTGCCCTCAGGCTGGGTTCACACTATTGCGTATTGGATGTGGGTTTCCCCGCAGCCAGTTCCCATAGCAGGAGATTGTGACCAGCTCTCTATGGAGCCGGATCACACATCTCCGGAGTGGCTCTGGTGCGAATTGCACAGGGGTCCTGTGCGTCTTTTGGTCCATTTCAGGTCCGAATTTAGCCCAATATTCGGGCTGAAATCAGGAACTGAAACGGTGATTGGAGACACACCAGACTCCTGCTGTGAGCCGCTGCGATCTCAAGTGTGAACCCAGCCTTAAAATGCGATAGGTAGCATCCAGTTCATGAGACACAGGAGAGAGATGGATGTCATTCCTCCCACTGTTCCACGTTAGAAACCAGGAGTGACAAGAGTTTTATCACTTCTGGTTTCGTTCTCATGTAAACAAGCCATTACTGGCTTGAACAAGCATCTGATCAAATTGATCTTGGTTTGATCAGGTGCTTTGGATGCCAGATGACAGATAAGGGTTCCAAAAGACCCCAGATCTCTCCATAAAGAGGACCTGTCATGGCCTATGCTATCACAAGGGATGTTGTTCATCCTTTTTGAAAGCAAAAAAGAAAAAAAAACTAAAATGTAAAGATACAGTGTACGATTTTTTTTAAATAAAATAAATAAAATACAATTTAAACTGCCCCCACTTCTTTGTGCTTATGTGCAATTGCAAACACACACATATGTAAATGGCAACAAACCTACATTTTATTTGGAGCCGGGGGTTGGGGTCAGGGGTGGGGTCCAGGGTGTGGTTGAAAGGGGCCCCATTATTTCTAACAGTGGCCTTGCCTCCCATACTACAAAACGAAAAAAAAAAAATGCTGCCTATATTTCTACTTTAAAGTGATTTTAAAGGATTGTTTTTTTTTTGTTTTTTTTTTTAAATAACAAACATATCATACTTACCTCCACTGTGCAGCTTGTTTTGCACAGAGTGGCCCCGATCATCCTCTCCTGGGGTCCCCCGGCGGCTCTCGCGGCTCCTCCTTGCATCAGATAACCCCCCTAGGAGAAGCGCTCTCCCGGGGGGTTACCTTGCGGGCACGCTCCCGAGTCCAGCATTTGTGTCCATAGACACGAATGCCAGACTTGGCCCCGGCGCCCGCATCATTGGATTTGAGAGCCATTGGCTGTGCTGCTATCAATCTATCCAATCAAGAGCAAGGACCCCGTGGAGAGAGGGACAGCGCCTCCCCGCGGAAGAGATGAAGGGGCTCAATTAAGTAAAACCAGGGGCTGGGAGGCTGGTCTCTGCCAGGTATTTTTTCACCTTAATGCATAGGATGCATTAACCGCTTCAGCCCCGGAAGATTTTACCCCCTTCCTGACCAGAGCGTTTTTTGCGATTCGGCACTGCGTCGCTTTAACTGACAATTGCGCGGTCATGCGACGTGGCTTCCAAACAAAATTGACGTCCTTTTTTTCCTACAAATAGAGCTTTCTTTTGGTGGTATTTGATCGCCTCTGCGATTTTTATTTTTTGCGCTATAAACAAAATAAGAGCGACAATATTGAAAAAAACGCATTATTTTTTACATTTTGCTATAATAAGTATCCCCCAAAAATATATAAAAAAAATTTTTTTCCCTCAGTTTAGGCCGATCATATTCTTCTACGTATTTTTGGTAAAAAAAAATCGCGATAAGCGTTTATTGATTGGTTTGCGCAAAAGTTATAGCGTTTACTAAATAGGGGATAGTTTTATGGCATTTTTATTAATAATGGATTTTTTACTAGTAATGGCGGCGATCAGCAATTTTTATTGTGACTGCGACATTATGGCGGACATGTCAGACACATTTTTGGGACCATTGTCATTTATACAGTGATCAGTGCGATTAAAAATGCACTGATTACTGTGTAAATGACACTGGCATTGAAGGGGTTAACCACTAGGGGGCAGGGAGGGGTTAAGTATGTCCTAGGGGAGTGATTACTAACTGTAGGGGGATGCGCTGTGTGTGTGACGTCACTGATCTCTGCTCCGATGACAGGGAGCAGAGATCGAGTGACACTTGTCACTAGGCAGAACGGGGAGATGCTGTTTACAACGGCATCTCCCCGTTCGTCCTCTCCGTGAGGCGATCGCGGGTATCCCCGCGACGATGGAGTCCGCGGGACCCGCGACCCGACTCACGGAGCTCCCGGCCTGCGCGCGAGCGCACACGCAATGGCACAGCGGGGAATTCAAATGGACGTACCTGTAAGTCCATTTGCCCAGCCGTGCCATTCTGCCGACGTACATTGGCGTGCGCCGGTCGGTAACCGGTTAAGGAGAAAAAACACAAGGGTTTACAACCCCTTTAAGCCTCAGTGACAACATTGGTCAGAGACCTGGGAGTTCCTCTGTCCCTTAGGACTTTGGTACCGAGGGCACTACCCTAGTATACAATTGAAAACAAGTAAATGAAGAGAGCTGGGTTTGCCCTAAAAGAGCCGTATTCTCAAGGCCTTGTGCAAGCCCGTTGCCCAGGTGTACTGGAGCCCAATGCTACAGAGCGCTCCAAATTTTGTATATTGGGCCATCAAACTAACATTTCAATCATCATCTGTTCCATTGTATGCCTTGTATGTTTTTCACCTGGACAAAAGACGTATGATATGTAAGAATGAATTCATACTCAAGTAATAGATAATGCTATCAGCACAAACACTGAGAGTACAGCAGATAGGTACAGTAAAACCTTGGATTGCGAGCATAATTCCTTCCAGAAACATGCTTGTAATCCAAAGCACTTGTATATCAAAGCTAATTTCCCCATAAGAAATAATGGAAACTCAGATGATTCATTCCACGATTTATTCATAAGTCCTTCAGTTTATAGTCCATATAAAAAGATTATAGCAATGTGATAGGTTGTGTAACCATAAAATGTCCATCCACAAATAGAAGGCTCTACCAGTGTTAATTTTGGCAGCAAATTTCAATTTAGTGTTAGTCTTATGCCCCGTACACACGGTCGGATTTTCCGATGGACAATGTCCGATCGGAGCGTGTTGTCGGAAATTCTGACCCTGTGTGGGCTCCATCGGACATTTTCCATCAGATTTTCGGACACACAAAGTTTGAGAGCAGGCTATAAAATTTTCTGACAACAAAATCCGATCGCGTCAATTCCGACCGTGTGTGGCCTGTTCCGACGCACAAAGTGCCACGCATGCTCAGAAGAAATTCCGAGACGGAACAGCTCGGTCGGGTAAACTTAGCGTTCGCAATGGATACAACACTTTCGTCACGGTGCAATGTTAAAAATGGTTTAATACAGCGCACTCTCTTCTTCTTTATAATGTGAGAAGAATGAAGTAGTTTTGCTGCTCATATTCACACAGACTTCTCACAAACTTATTTCTTTATTATTTATCGGGATTCCCTTAATATATTTTGATTTGTCACATCTGACAAAAATATTTATTTTATTTTTTTTTTTTTTAAAGGCAGTTTTTTTTTAGATTTTAGGTTTGTATTTTTTCCAAGGCTGATCTTTGTTTTATTTTATTTTTAGTTTTACTCCAGAATATTTTTGTGTGTTTTTTGTGTGTCAAGTTACCACAACACCATTATTATCTTGTATTATTTAATCTCAAGGAGATTGTTTGGTGTTGGTGTCCCTTGTTAATTTCACATAGTATTTTTGAAATGTACCTGAATCCTCACAAACAAACTGTCCTTTTTGAAGGAAAAAACACATAGGCAAGTATAATTGAAACCAAAAATCCTTTATTAAAGTGGAGTTCCACCCACTTTTACAACTCTTCAGCATCCCGCACTAAACTGTGCACTGTAAACAAATTGGATATTTTAAAAAAAATTTTCTCAGCACCTACTGTATATCTGCTGTATTCATTTTTCACTTCCTCCTCCCTGGCCGTGGCCCATCACATCATTTCCTGTTTGCAATGCCTTCTGGGAAGGGGCGGCAACTTCCTCTGACACTGCCGTTGCTATGGAAACCTGACCTGAATCCTATTACACTGCTTGTGCTGCACTGAGCATGTGCGAGATCTGCAAGAATGAGATCCAGGAAGAAATACAGTCTGGCTTCAGATGCCTACACTTAAGATGGCCACCGCCTGCTGTAAGTTTATAAAATAACAAACTACTGCTATAAACTAACAAAACAGACCTTAGTTTACAGACTAACTTTACAAGAATACATTAAGCTTGTGTATTATGGGGCATTTTTATTTAAAAAGTATCATTTCGGCCGGAACACCACTTTAAGGGCTCAGAACCAAACAAAGAGGGAGGCAATACTGGATAAACAGCAGAAATTAGCGAAGCCTTGGACCCCCAGGGCAGACATCAATTCTTGAACATCAAAATTGGTAGCCTGAGGAGTCCATATGTAAGGGAGTGCAGTCTGGTCCAGAAGTCCCAGAGATCCGGAAAGCAGCAGATGACATCTGTGTCCCCAGGCTGTGGTACCACAAGAGGCTGCATCTTTTGCCAGACCAGACTGGACCCAGGGTCATTACTTTCTGGTCTTCCTTCCACGCTTCATTCCCGGCTGTGGCTCTGCTGTTGGAGATGTGGCAGGAGGAGAAGTAGGACCTGGAGGAGGAGGAGGGGGGCGCGCCGGAGACACTTGGAAACACTCGTAAGCCGCTCGGATGCACTCGGAAACACTCGGGAATGGAGTGTTTGAGTGTTTCCGAGTGGCTCCGAGTGCATCCGAGTGGCACCGACGCTTTATACACACTGCGCATGCGTGTAACTCCGCCCGCCCCTGACGTTCTTTCTAGTCTATTCCCCGCCCTTTTTCGTTCGGCACAGTGGGTGAAGAGCACATGGCGGAGTCAGAGCAGGTGCGTGCTAATTATAGCAACGAGGAGGAGGAAAGCCTGGATCCGGAAACGTCCTGATCCAGAAGGAGACAATTTAAGGCCACAAATATGTCCTTTTGGGAGATGTTGGAGATGGTGGACATCCTGAAAAAGGCCGACTATGATGGGAAGTATGGACCTTACCCCAACCCCAATATCAGAAAGGCCAAGATCACGGCGAAAGTGGTCAAAAGTCTGCACCGGAATTTCGGGGTACGACGATCGAAAGATCAGCTCAGGAAGCGGTGGTCGGACCTGAAATTAAGAGAGCCCAAGCAGTACAGAAAGATCCGGAGAGAGTGCTGCAAAAAAGTAAGTAGTTCTGCTGTGTTCCTATTCTTTTTGTCTTTATTACGTTCGTGCTGCTCCATATGCTTTTCTTAAGTGTTGTACAGTTTAAAATGGCAACTTTAATGTTCATGGGCCCATTATTCGTTCGTATCAAACATTTTTCTTTCGGCCTATAAAACAGCATTGTTTAGGCCATATGCATTTGCCAACATTTTTTAGGGCCTACTTGTATGAAAAACATTTGGTTGTGTAGATGGGTTTGTGACTAGAATGAAATGCAAACTAGATTCTGTGTAAGGAGAGGACACTCAGCAGCTGTTTTCACATCTGGACACTGGAGCACTAGTGTGGGACACCCTTTTTATTAGGGGGCCCCACACAGGTGCTCCAGTGTATACTATAGGGGGGTCTCCATCTGTGAAGCTTGTACAAAACAGGTAGAGTATTGAAGCTTGACAAAGGACAATAAAAATGCTACATCTTGGAACTCTGCCAAAATAGACAATTGTACCCCACTTCCAAGCAATGTTTCATCTTTAGATTTCGGCCATCAAATATCTGTGTGCTAATTATACCATTTTTGTTTTACATAGGGGAGAAAAGACTCGGAGGACACCCCTTATCCAAGGAGACCACAGACCCCCACCTCTGGAAGAAGGGGAAATACCCCCAACCCAAGCTGAGCAGGAGGAGGAAGAAGACGTGGTGGAAATTGACACCACAACACGTGAGTGTCTGCGACCACAGACTCAGGTAAGAGATGGATGCCAGCAGATTTTTGATACCTGTTTTTGTTTGGTTTCTCTCTTTTTAGGTGATCGTGATGTTGTGGATCGAGATCCTTTCACATCAGAAAGTGCCCAGATCCTGATCGGGGAGATCATGGGGTGTAATTTAGAATTGGAAAACCTCAAGAAAAAAATCAATGGTGTTATTCAAAAAAATAATAACATCATTGATTTTTTGGGGCGAATTTAAAACCCCTCAAAATCACATTTTTTTTTGTGTGCTACAATCTTAAAAATGTTTTAGCGATGTTTAGAAAAGCCAAATTTGGAGGATGCACACAGCGTGCCAACATGTGCTATCTGCCATCACGGGAGATCAATGGACGCGTTTTGGGGGTGCAACCCCTTCCTCAATAATAAAGTAGCTGTGAGGAAGGGGTTGCTCCCCCAAAACACGTCCCTTGATCCCCCGTGATGGCAGTTAGCACATGTTGACATTCGTAAATTGGTGTGCATCTTCCAAATTTGGCTTTTCAAGGGGTGATTTCACCCCATCTGAACACAATATCAAACACAGTTCCTAAATACTCATGTCTGATATTGCCTTCAAGTTTTACCATATGTGAACTTTGTAAGTTCAAGATTTTTGTCTTTCTTGTTGGTTTTACACATGCCTGTTTTATCTTAAATGGACATTTCTATTTTTGATAATGCCACCCCAAAAATTGTTATACAACAAACCTTTTCTAAATGCACATGTGATTGTGCAGGTATTAAAAAGATTGTTATCAAGAATGTGTGGATTATTGTCTCAACGCTACAACACTTTTGTGGTGATGTAATTGCTGCTTTCTGTGAAAATGGGGGTTATTTCCTAAGGGCAAATCCTCTTTGCACTACAAGTGCAGTTTCAGTGCAGTTTCAAGTGCACTTGTAGTGCAAAGTGTCTTTTCCTTAAGTAAATAACACCCAACAGTGCTTTGTATAAGGTTACACAAGCACGCCATTTTCAGGACTCCCCACATTGCTGTCAGGGTCAGCTAAAACAAACACAAGCAGTAAATGTCACCAAAGATTAGCTTTTTTTTTATTTGATAAAGGCTTCACAAATTGTCTGGCATATTGATGGCCCCCCTACCCGCAAAGAACTCAAGGTATCTTAACCGGACATCACGGGCACTCAGGGAAGGCAAGCCAGGACGGCCACTTTCAAGTGCCGTCAGGGTTGTTTCATGTAGAATTCCGGCCTCAGGCCCAACTGAGCCAGCATAGTTGGCAGAATGTTGGTGTAAAAAGTTATGTAGAACACAGCACGCCAGGATTAGATGATTAAGTTTATACTCCGCCATATGGATGGGTGTCAGAAATAGGCGGAACCGGCTGGCTATGATTCCAAATGTGTTCTCCACCACTCTTCTGGCTCTGGCCAGCCGGTAATTAAAAACCCTCTGTTCCAGGGTGAGGGTCCTCATCGGGAATGGCCGCATAAGATGGTCCCCCAGCGCAAATGCTTCATCCGCAATGAAGACGAATGGGAGTCCTTCCACATTGTCTTCTGGAGGTGACAAGTCCAAGCTGCCATTCTGGAGATGCCTGTAAAACTCCGTCTGGGCGATGACTCCACCATCAGACATCCGGCCATTCTTCCCCACGTCCACATACAGGAAGTCATAATTAGCCGACACCACCGCCAACATCACAATACTATTGAACCCCTTGTAATTATAATAGTACGACCCCGAGTTGGGTGGTGGGACGATGTGGACGTGTTTCCCATCAATTGCCCCTCCGCATTTAGGAAAGTCCCACTGCTGGGCAAAGTGGGAGGCCACAGTCTGCCATTCCTGTGGCGTGGAAGGAAACTGTTGAGGAAAACAAAAAAAATTACTATTTTTGCACATAAACATGGCAAGCAGATTAGACACAAACATTCTTGGCCAACATCCAGATAACATTTATTAAGGGGAATTTTACAACACCAAAGTATAAGGTACACCTATCATATCCCCCCCCTCCTCATGGGCCATTTCTAACATTATGGGGGGGGGGGATCTTGGACAGGTAACCCTCTCCACTTCATTGAGAGATGAATGCCTAAATACAGGGTATTACTTGGAACAGCCCCTCCTTAGTTACACTATTGGCAGCCCACTGGACAGGTAAGAAGTGTTCTAATACAAAGATATAAATACACATTGTACACATTTGAGCACATTTGGACATTCTGCTATTACCTATCAAGATAATAATAGGATACAAAAACTTTAAACAGTACCATTTGAAAGTATTCAGGCAGGCCCTTGCACTACATGCTTTGGGGAATTCATCCATATATCTGACCACAAAAGAGGTAGGTATAGTGTGTATGGGTTTGGCAAAGTCAGCAGATAGATGATTGAGGATAGATAGAGAATTGGGATCAGCTGACTTAGCAGTTGGGGGGAGGGAGGGTTACTAAAAATGATTTGGGGACACCACAAAAAAAGCCTCTGGCACTCTACCTGAATTTAAAGCACAAATCACATTTCAAAACATTTTAGGGGGTGTTTGGGGTAAAGCACTACTATGGAGCTGATAAAATACATTGTTAAGTGACTACATGAGGTGAATATAGGGCCAGGAGAGCATGCTGGGGAGGTAAGTGAAGGCAAATATGTATGAAGGACTAAAAAAATAATGACATAAAAATCCAGCATGCATGAGAACAAAGGGGACATTCACAGCATATTCCAATCATGGTAATTAGGGAATGAGGAGAGAAATACAATATATTAGCAAACATTCAATACAATCAAATGTAATATTAAAGGATAAAAATCTTACCTGCATATACTCCTTCTGCAGGACCTGGATGATGGCAGAACAGGTCTCTGGGATAATGATACCCAGAGCCTGGGGGGAGATACCTGTCGAGAACTTCAAGTCCTGCAGGCTTCTCCCTGTCGCCAAGTACCGCAGGGTAGCGACGAGCCTCTGCTCCGGAGTGATGGCTTGCCTCATGCAGGTATCCTGCCTGCTGATATAGGGGGTCAGCAAAGCCAGCAGATGGTGAAATACGGGGTCAGTCATCCTGAGAAAGTTCCTGAAATCATCAGGATTATTCTCACGGATCTCACGGAGCAAAGGCATATGAGAGAATTGGTCACGCTGAAGCAACCAATTCTTGGTCCATGAACTCCTCCCCACCCTGTTCATGGACTGGACTTGTGTCAAGGTCAGGACCCCAACACCAAGCCCCCGCACAGCACAAACTCTACGAGGAGTACGTATATGCAACATGGCTAGAAAACGGTCGGCTGCTCAGAACGAAGTAACAGAACGCACTGAAGAACAGCAAGGCCTGTGAAGAGCGACCTGAAAAACAGTAACAAACGAACAAGTCAATGGTACTCGCTGCACGCACTGAAGAGCAGATACAAACCCACAAGCACAAACTGAACCGCAGAAAACGATCTGAAAGCCACGAGTCTGAAAAAGCGCGAATCGTCTCTCACCAAACTTTTACTAACACGAGATTAGCAAAAGGAGCCCAAAGGGTGCCGCGCTTGGTTCTGAACTGGCCTTTTCTAGTCTCGTTGGACGTGGTTGACATCACCGCGTTGTTGGCGATCGGAAATTCCGACAACTTTGTGCGACCATTTGTACGCAAAACAAGTTTGAGCCAACATCCATCGGAAAAAATCCTAGGATTTTGTTGTCGGAATGTCCGATCAATGTCCGACCATGTGTACGGGGCATTAGTCTTAGGACTAAAATGGCATTTTAGTTTTAGTCCCATTTTAGTCTTCTGCAATTGTTTTAGTTTTAGTCAAATTTAGTCAACTAAATCTCCAGTACATTTTAGTCGACTAAAACTAATTTTAGTCGTCTAAAATCTAATGGGTGTAATTAAATTGTAATGCATTAGTTAACATTTCTCTACATTTTCCAAACTCATTATATACTGCTGGAGTGAAAAATCTCATATTTTATTATTTATGGTATAGAGGTACGAACATGCACTACAGACCAGTGTTAATTTTGAAATCAAATTTCAATTTAGTTTCAGTCTTTTGACTAAAATGCCATTTTAGTTTTAGTCGTATTTTAGTCATCTCAATTGTTTTAGTTTTAGTCATATTTTAGTTGACTAAAATAGTATTCATTTAGGCAACTAAAATGGTTTAGTAGTTTTAGTCGACTAAATTAACACTGGCCTCCACAAGGGGATTAGAAACAAAACCCAGCAGGCGCTATGGAGAATAAAAAAAAAAAGAGAGAGGCGCCTCTAAGTGTAGCAATATGGTTACATTTAATGAAGGCACAACATTTAGCAACTCACATGGTTGATGATTAAAAGAGGCACATCTAAGTATGCAGGCATCCGGGGTAAAGCTGTCCACATAGACTGTCCTCCGCACCTCTGGCTCTCACCGCGGTTTGCAATCGTGACCACGAAGACTACCCTGCAGTAGAGCGATTGACGCACTCGTGGAGGGCAGCGTAGAAAGGACAACGTAGATGTGGTGAGGGGGAGGGTCTATGTGGACAGCTTTACCCCGGATGCCTGCATACTTAAATGTGACTGTTTTTAATAATTAACAATGTGAGTTGCTAGTTGTTATACTTTCATTAAATATAACAATATTGGTACACTTAGAGGTGCCCTTCTTCTCTTTTATACCCAGTTGTGACATGACGCTACTTGTATGTCAAGACGTCGCGTATATCAAGTCATAATTTATAAAAAAAATGTTGCTTGTCTTGCAAAACGCTCTCAAACCAAGTTACTCTCAAACCAAGGTTTTACTGTATATTTAATTAGGGAAAATCCTAAATGATTCATATTGGGATTTCTTTATAGAGGGATCCTCCCACATTCTACTGTAAGGAGCACTCAAGACAATGAATAACCAATCGGAGATCGAGGAAGTGTTATAATAGCAACAGGGCTTGTACAAATAGATTAAAAAATCATTTTCCCTTGGCCTGCGTAGCTTTTAATTTCAGTAAGTTAAATAGTTAGAGTAAGGCGAAGTGATTATTTTTAAATGAGTATTTTTTTTCTATACAACTTTATGACCAATGACAGGGTAAAGTGATTGTAAATTGGTAGAGAGATCCCCAAGCCTCATGGGGAGACTGTGGGGGATGGGGATTTTTAGGTGCCTAAAGTCAAAAAACAACATAGCAAAAATAAAATAACAAGGTTTTTATTTATGCAAAATTTAAAAGGAGAGACCTCCTAAAGGGTAATATATCATGATCGTGGACATATAATACAAACGTTTGTACAAAGATGGATATCACGGAGTTTGTGGATCGACACGTTTTGCCCAATTAAGGGGCTTCCACAGGATCCATCTTTGAGCCCTGGCTCACATTGGAGCGATTTGGCATGCTATTTGATTTACAAAATGTGAAATACAAAAACAGTCTTTTTTACAGAACTTTTAGGTACAATTATAAAGTGATAGTAAAGTTTTTCTTTTTTATTTCTTAACCACTTACGGACCACCGCACGCTGATATATGTCCTAACTTTGAAGAGGAATATTGTTGTTATAGCAGCAGCTAGCTGCCAAAACCCCGGTATCCTCTTCTTCCGCCAGCATTCCGCTTTCAGATATAAGTGGTCTCTGCGGCAGATTCGCCGCAAGATCACTTTTATCGGCAGTGGGAGTGGGGCCCCGCCCTCCTCCGCTTACCGGAGCCGTCGGCATCGGCGGAGGCGATCGGATGTTGCTCCTTCCTTGTCATGGAGACGAGTGAGGGGAAGATGGCCCCCACCCGTCCCCATACCATTGCAGGGCGGAAGCAACATCAAACGTCACTTCCGCCCATTTTTTTTTTAAATGACAGGTTTTCTTTATTGCATTTTAGTGTAAATATGAGATCTGAGGTCTTTCTGACCCCAGATCTCATATTTAAGTGGTCCTCTCATGCTTTTTTTCTATTACAAGGGATGTTTACATTCCTTGTAATAGGAATAAAAGTGACAGAATTTTTGTGTAAAAATAAAAAATAAAAATGTTAAATAAATAAATTAATACTTTTTTTTTTTAAACGTGCCCTGTCCCGCCGAGCTCGCGTGCAGAGGCGAGTGCAAACGTGAATAGCGCCCGCATATGAAAACGGTGTTTAAACCACATATGTGAAGTATCACCTTGATTGGTAGAGTGAGAGCAATAATTCTAGCCCTAGACTTCCTCTGTAACTTAAAACATGCAACCTGTAGAATTTTTTAAACTTCGCCTATGGAGATTTTTATGTGTAAAAATTTGTCGCCATTCCACGAGCGGGCACAATTTTGAAGCTTGACATGTTGGGTATCAATTTACTCGGCGTAACATTATCTTTCACAATATAAAAAAAATTAAAAAAAAAACTTTACTGTTCTCTTAATTGAAAAGAGTGTATTTTTTTCAAAAAAAGTGCGCTTGTAAGACTGCTGCGCAAATACGGTGGGACAGAAAGTATTGCAATGACCGCCATTTTATTCTCTAGGGTGTTCAAAAAAAAATGTATAATGTTTGGGGGTTCTAAGTAATTTTCTTAGCCTCTTGCTATGGGGGCACTTGTGCATGCTTGATCCCAGGCCACTCTGTGTGCATCTATAGACACACAGTGCAGCTCAGCTCTGCCCCCGCTCTCTGCTCACAGGATCTGATTGACAGTGGCAGGAGCCAATGATGCCAGCTAGTGCTGAGCCTCCTGTGAGAGAGGGTGCTGCTGCAAATGGGCATAGTGCAGGTTTGAGATCAGGCTAAGGTAGGTATTTTTTAGGTGGGGCTGGGGGGAGCTGACACAGAAAGGTTTTTTTTTTTTTTTTACCATAATGCAGAGACTGCATTAAGGTAAAAGAAAACTTTTTACCTTTATAACTACTTTAAGTGAATAATGATTATCTCATTACAATGTCATCTGAAAGTCGATAGGATATATTAGGCAGCAAGTAAATATGTTGTCCCTGAAGTTGATGTGTTGAAAGCAGAAAAATGGGCATTGCAGTTTGGTACATACGGGGCAGCATAGCTGCAGACCAGGATGAAGTATGGGAAGAAGGTAATCCAGCGGAGGTAGTGTGATGCTTTGGGCAATGTTCTCCTGGGAAACCTTGGGTTCTGCCATTCATGTGGATGTTGCTTGACACGTACCACCTACCTAAACATTGTTGGTGACCAAGTACACCCCTTCATGGAAAAAGTATCCCCTGATGGCAGTGGCCCCTTTCAGCAGAATAATTTACCTTCCACACTGCAAACATGGTTCAAGAATGGTTTGAGGAACACAACAATGAGTTTAAGGTGTTGGCTTGGCCTCCTAAATCTCCAGATCTCAGTCCAATCGAGCATCTGTGGGATTTGCTGGAAAAACAAGTTTGATCCACTCAGACCCCACCTCACAACTTACAGGATTAAAGGATCTGCTACTGACACTTTTACTTCAGATACCACAACATACCTTCAGAGGTCTAGTGGCATCCATACCTTGACAGGTCAGGGCTGTTTTGGCAGCAGAAAGGGGGACCTACTCAATATTAGGTGTTTGGTCATAAAGTTATGGCATATCAGTGTATATTTGCAATTAAATGTTGAAGTGCATGCTTTTGTTATGTTCTGTGTAGAGCTATGCCTGAATTTCTGTGATTGTATAATGACAATACTTTTTTCAATCTTGACTAACGCTGGACCGCCATCTAGTGACAGCAATTTATAAATACAACCATGGCAAACTAAATCTTTTTAAATGTAATGTATAGTGGTATAAAACATTGTTTTCTTCTACATTACTGTAAGGACTAATATAAAATACATTTCAGAGATATATAATATTATGTAGGGAAGGCTAACTGTACCAAGTTAATCAGAAACAGATATTCCCCTGTCAGCACTGTCTGTGTTGATGGGGGAATCGTGCAAATTTCTTTGTTGCAGGAAAGAAATTTGCACTGTCTATGGCCTGCCTTAGATGTGGATCAGATCACATCTTATTGCAATTTACTACAGAAAACAAGTTAATTCCAGGGGAGTCACATACTTTTTCTTTCCTGTATTTACAAAGATATACCTTCTGCAACTTCAATACTGGGCACTTTCACCCCCTTCCTACCCAGGCCAATTTTGAATGACAATTGCGCGGTCATGCAACGCTATACCCAAATTCAATTTTTATAATTTTAAGACAGATAGAGCTTTCTTTTGGTGGTATTAAATCACCACTGGGTTTTTGATTTTTTGCTAAAAAAATGAAGAGACTGAAAATTTTGAAAAAAAAAAAAAAGTAATTTTTCTCCTTCACTGATGTGGGCTGTTGAGGCTGCACTGATGGGCACTGATGAGGGGACACTGATGAGGCGGCACTGAAGGGCACTGATGAGGTGGCACTGATGAGGAGGCACTAATATGCAGCACTGATATGCATTGATAGGTGGCACTAATGGGCACTGATAGGCTGTACTGATGGGCACTGATGAGGGGACATTGATGAGGCAGCACTGAAGGGCACTGATGAGGTGGCACTGATGAGGAGACACTAATATGCAGCACTGATATGCACTGATAGGTGGCACTGATGGGCACTGACAGGCAGTACTGATGGGCACTGATAGGCGGCACAGATAGACCGCACTGATGGGGGCACTGATGGGCAGCACTGATGAGCAGGCACTGAAAGGCAGCACTGACTGGCATCACTGATGGGCACTGATTGGCATCACTGCTGGGCACTGTTGGGACTGCACTGATAATCAGGGCACTGATTATCTGTGCAGATCTCCCCTGTGAAATTGCAACTACTTAAGGGTGTCCTGGCTTTAACCCTCTTTCCCTTGCAAAAATATAAAAAGGACTGTTAAAAGAAATAAAACCTCTTTTGCATCCAAGATGTGTCTGACGCCTAATGACTTTCACCATCTTTGCACCCTCTATGCCTCACAACCCACTACATATTGAAGGATGTCAGCAGTCTTTGGCCTTGAAGGTTCTCAATAGACTGGGAGAGGTAAAAGACTGCTACATTTGGCACCCAACGTGGGGCTAAGGTGTTGTCTTTGCAGCAGTTGCCTATAGCAACTGGCTTCAGCTCCATCAGGACTTAGCCTGGCTCCGTGGGAAGGTGGCAAGTAACATTTACCTTTCTTATAGACTGTGTTATCGTGTGTACCATCAGTGTTGGGAAGAACCAACAAGTCTCACTGCTCATTGCTGACACTTCCCGCCAGTGCTGTAAGGGTTAAAACAGGCCCCAAAATGGACTCCATTACAGTTTAGGCGCGCCGCAGCAAGAAGAAGGCAGGTGCCACAGTTCCCAAGAAACATTTTCACCAATCCGTTGGCAGGGGGAGGAGTTCCCGCTCTGCAGAGGACGCATTACTGTTCAGGTCACCATCTTGGATCCGCATGTTGAGACCTCGTGGCCTGAAAGGAAACATAGCACATCTGGGAGCTCAGAGCTTGGAGGTTCCTCAACCCATGTTGGCTGAATACAACCCACAAGCGATCGCCAGTTTCTTTGCCTCTGGAACCACGATTACTGACACAGGAATTCGGATGGCCCCGAAGGGTGAGATTGTTCTGTACATCTCTCAAAGCTCTGCAGCAATGGTGATTGTTTACCGGTTGTGTTATGGGTTTGCCCTCTTTATGCACCCTTGAAGCTGGTGCTGTCAATGTGGAGAACTGCTGATGATAGCTGCCTTGCCACCACTGCTGTCGTGGGTGATGAGGGCGGATTGGGCCCGTTGATATGTCTCTGTGGAGGAACCCACCTCCAGTACAGAAGCTGCCAAGTCATGTAGTCCTACTTCGATCCAGACTGACTTTTCTTCCGAGGAACTGGACATGTCAGGCAAGCTTGCAGACACTACAGTGGAAGAGTTAGTTCCCGCTGTCATCACTCCTTCGGAGACACCCACATTGACCGATAGTCCGGAAAAGGTGGTGCTGGTACCCCCTCCTCCTATTCAGGAGACTCGAGCATCTACCTCGGCTACTAATTTGGGTGTCACAGTTGTGAAAGGAGGTGGCCATTACTCGTTTGGCTCAGTACATTCGCTCATAACGGATGAAGCAAGGAGAGCAGTCCAGGGTCCCTTCCGGCGGTGCTTGAAGCCAATAAGCGAAAAGGAATGGGGAAGCCCATGATAAAGTGTCAGTGATGTGTAGTTGCTGAACTTTAACGACTTTATCTAGTATTGTTCGTCCCTAAAGTGAGACCCGTAGGAGAGAATAGACGGAGGGGATGCATGACTATGGGAGGAACAGGGGTCAGGGAACGGTCAGTCAGGTCAGTGGTGGGTCACAGGTTCAGCTCTTACCTGATTGGAGGTAGAAGTTGGTGGGGGCTGGATTCAGAGGTTGGGGTCCGGTGTAGGGGGTGGATTCTGCATCACTCGGAGAAGTTTGGAGAGGAGACATCTTCTTGGGACATACGTGCTGGTCACCTGCAGGTAGACAGACAGGGAGATGAGTGAGCTAGAGGCCTTGTTAGCTCAGGTCAGGGCCGCAGCAGTCGAACGGGGCCCTCAGTGGCTGCAGCAGCAGCTGGCTGACGTACTTGGGGGGTCGGGATCTTCTACTTCACCTGTCCCTTCTTCCCCGGGGAGGAAATGAGCTAGAAAGGTGCGCCCGCCGGAGCGCCTGAGCCCATCTCCTGTCCCTAAGGCTCATCGAGCGAGAAGGAGCCCCTGTCCCAGGGACCCTCCAGGGCTTACTGCGGGGCTGCCTGCTCATGCTTCCGGTGTGGGCCCTGGGAGGAATCCTACCCCACGGCGCTCTTCTACTGCTCGCAGCTCAGGCCGGAGCATGCGGCAGCCCTCCCCCTCCCCCCCCGTGTAGATGTACTGTGTGGGATGGCTGCTCAGCGGGGGAGACGCAGCGGGATGCGCAGTGGGGGGCGTCCCTGCCCCTCAGCTGTCCAGGGAGAGAAGGATGCCCAGGCTTCAGGGAGACTCACTGGGGGGGTGCCGTCATCGTCCCCCGCCAGCCGCCGACACAGGGCTCCGGAGCGTTCGGCTCCCTCTGCCACTGCTGCGCAGAGCGGAGCTCAGCTGGATGAGATTGTAGTCACGAACAGCGGTGGGGTGGGAGCGCCCTCTGCTGGTTCACCATCCACATCGCAGGCGGGACGTCACAGCAGGAAGAGTGTGAAGGCCCAGGCTGGGGGACACGCCCCCTTAAAGAGACAGCGCGTCCCTGCTGCAGCTGGGGGTACTACTGTGCCCAGCAGCTCTTCCATGGAGAGAACAGAGCCCGGGGCTGAAGAGGAGGCTTCCAGGAGCCCTGAAGAGGAGCCGCTTGTGCAAATGAGGCATGGGACGTCGCCGCGGCAAGATTCTTCGGCTGAGTCCGGTGAGCTCACCAGCGCGGATGAAGACGATCGATCGGTCGGGAGGCGTCCTGCTTTGCGGAGCCAGCTGGGATCCGGACAAACGGCTAGTCGTGTGGCGGTTCGGCTGCAGCCTGGTAAGTCGCCAATTTTACCTTTACATACTAGTCAGTTGGGGGGGGTTAATTTGGGGGTTTCCTCAGAGGTTAGTTCAGTGCCAGGAGTGGTGGGTGGAGATGCGGGTGCTGCGCCGGTTTTGTCCGCATTTTTTGCAGGCTTTCGGGAGTTATTGGCCCGTTTTGATCCGGCGGGGTCTTCTTTAGCATCTCAGGGGCCCGTTGGGGCATGGGCTCCCGCTGCCGCCGGCATGGACTCTGTAGTTCCTAGCACACCCCCCCCAGCAGAGCCGCTTGCAGTTGCGGTATCCGGGGCGGGGGGGTCCTCCGGGGTTAGCGTGACGTCGGCGTCGCAGACGGAGGTGACTGGGGTGGACGCGAATAAAGGGAAGGAGTCCTCTGAGGATAAGGTGCGGTTGGCGGATGCGGCGAAGTGCGAGATTTATGTGTGCTTTGAGGGCCCACTGGGAGTGCATCTAAAGCAAGATGTACGAGAAAAGATCTGGAAAGGGGAATATGTTGAAATATTCTCTCTTTTGCCGTTAGAGAAATTTAATATCGACAAGGGTAAGGCAGACGAAAGCAAGAAGGAGGAGGAGGAGAAGCGACGCTGGAGGCTTATTCCTCGCACTTTTGGGAATTGGCTTCAGGCGTTTGCCATTTTGGCTAGCGTAATTGGCGAAAAAGCACCAGAGAATTGTTCTCCGCTTTTTTGTTATCTGGATGCCATTGGGGAGGCTTATCGAACTTATGGAGGAATTGCTTGGCTGCGCTATGACGAGCAGTTCCGCCAGCGCAAGGCTTTGCGTCCGGGCTTGCGCTGGGACCATAAGGACATTGGGCTTTGGATGAAGCTTATGTCACATGCGAGGGTTTCGGGACAGCCCTTTCTCGGAGGGGCCGGCGGTTCAGGTGCCGCTGGACAGTCGGCCACACAGCGAAAGGGAATTTGCTGGCAGTTTAACGAGGGGTCGTGCCGTTTTGGCGCAAACTGTCGTTTCCGTCACGAGTGCTCTGGTTGCGGGGGCTCCCACAGTTATGCCAAGTGTTTCAAAAAAGGAAAGTCCCAACCCGTTGAGTCGGCCTCAAAAAGGGAGGACGCCAGTAAATCTTCCCGAGATGGTACCGTATCTAGATAGATATCCGCGACGGGAGGCGGCAAGTTTTTTGGCTGATGGTTTTGCCCATGGTTTTAGGATCCCGTGTTCGGGACCTGTGGCCCCGTCTCCGCGGGCTCAAAATTTGAAATCAGCGCGCCAGTTTTCCCAGGTTGTTTCGGACAAACTGGCAAAAGAGGTGGAATTCGGGAGAATGGCCGGACCATTCGCTCAACCCCCCGTTTTGTTTTTACATGTTTCTCCCCTTGGGGTGGTACCCAAAAAGGAACCCAACAAATTCCAGTTAATTCATCATTTGTCGTATCCGAAGGGGACTTCGGTGAATGATGCCATTTCTCCGGAGCTGTCTTCGGTGTCTTACACCTCCTTTGATGCCGCGGTTGGTTGGGTTCAACGGTTTGGCCAAGGTTCATTGATGGCGAAGACGGATATAGAATCCAGTTTTCGTCTGCTGCCGGTACATCCGGACAGTCAACATTTGCTTGGCTGCTGTTGGGAAGGGCAGTTTTATATGGACCGTTGTTTGCCGATGGGCTGTTCCATCTCTTGCGCATATTTTGAGGTGTTTAGCACTTTTGTGGAATGGGTAGTTAGGGAAGAGACTCAGTTGAGGTCGGTGCTGCACTATCTCGACGATTTTCTTTGCATCGGCCCACCGGATTCCTCTGTTTGTTCAGTGCTGTTACACACTTTGGAATCTATTGCGTCACGTTTTGGAATTCCTTTAGCGCCGGGTAAGACGGAAGGTCCTTCTACAGTCATGCAGTTTTTGGGCATTGTCATTGACACGCGTCTGATGGAATGTCGTCTCCCGAACGACAAACTGGAGGACTTGCGTCAAGGGGTGGCGGAGGCTGAGGTGGCGAGGAAGGTCAGGCTTAGGCAGTTGCAGTCGTTATTGGGTAAGCTTAATTTCGCCTGCCGCATCATGCCTATGGGACGCATCTTTAGTCGTCGCTTATGTGCTGCCACTGCGGGAGTACTGAAGCCGCATCACTTCATCAGGCTTTCGCGTGAGCTGAAGGCCGATTTGAGGGTTTGGGGTGAGTTTTTGTCCACATACAATGGCAGGTCTTTATGGATGGCGCCGGTTGTGGCAGCCTCTGACCTGGATATTTTCACGGATGCAGCTGGTAGTTCTGGTTTTGGGGCTTTCTGCCAAGGGGCTTGGTGCGCGGCGGTGTGGCCAGAAGAATGGAGTTCGGCGGGGTTCTTACGTAATTTAGTGTTACTGGAACTATTTCCGATTGTAGTGGCGGTTGAAATCTGGGGCTACAAATTTCGGGATAGGCGGATCCGTTTTCACTGTGACAATTTGGGGGTGGTGGAGGTTATAACGCGCTTGTCCGCTTCTTCTCCGCCAGTGGTGCGCTTGTTGCAGCACTTGGTTTTAAAGTGCTTAAGCTTGAATTGTTTTGTACAAGCTGTTCATGTTCCGGGGGTGTTGAATTCCATTGCCGATTCTTTGTCTCGTTTCCAGTGGGAGAGGTTCCGGAGGTTGGCGCCGGAGTCGGAGCAACTGGGGGTTCCTTGTCCCGACAGGCTGTGGAGACTGGCATTGGAGTAGCTGAGGAGCTGTTACGTCGATCGGTGACTGGGGGTACGTGGGCGGCGTACTCGTCGGTATGGGATGAGTGGTCTACCCTGGTAAGTTCGGTTGGGGGGGATTTTTCATCACATGATCACGTGGCTTTGTTGCTGTATTTTATTGGGACGGGATTTACACAAGGCAAGTCAGTGTCCAAAATGAACAAGAGTTTAGCTGCCCTGGCTTTTCTATTTAGGATGCAGGGCCTGCAGGACATGACTAAGGATTTCAGGGTGCGTCAGGCCATGAAGGGGTTTCGGCGGGGGAGAGTACTGCCAGATACGAGGCGCCCGGTCTCGTTTGAGTTGCTTCAAGAGTTGGTGGAGCTGTTGCCCGGGGTTTGTACGTCTGTTTATGAGGTGAGGCTTTTCAATGTGGCTTTTGCGTTAGCATTTTTTGGAGCGTTGCGCATTGGGGAACTAGTTAGCAAGAACAGGTGTGGAGTAGGGGGGTTAAGTTTGAAGGACGTGACCCTGTCTGGGGATTGTGTTCGGATTCATATTGGCAAGTCTAAAACTGATCAATTGGGTAAAGGGGTTTCCGTGTCGTTGTTTCGGGTGCTTCCGGAATCGGTTTGCCCGGTTTCTTCGGTGCAACGATATCTTGGGGTTAGGGGGTGGAGGCCGGGAACCTTTTTGATGCACAAGGATGGCTCATCCTTGTCGCGTTTTCAATATTTGTCAGTTTTTCGACGTTGTTTGGAAAAGGCGGGCAGGGAGGTTTCCCAGTTTAATACTCACTCCATTCGTGTGGGGGCAGCCACAGAAGCGGCTAGGTGGGGTTTGGGTTCGCAGGTAGTGAGACGCATAGGGAGGTGGGAGTCTGATCGTTTTAAGATTTATGTTCGCCCTCATTTGCTTTGAAGTTGCATTGAGTATGCGGGTGTGGTTTTATGTTCCTTTTATGTTTCTTTCAGATCTTCCTCCTGGCCTGGTCTGGATTCTGGGGGATTCATACGTGTTCTGGGGGGCTGTTAGGGCTGATGTACGTCCTGAAGGGAGGCAACTGGGCATTTCTCGGAGTGAGGCTGTCTTCAAATGGTTGGGTATACGTGGAATGATGTGGGGCCAAGTCCTGCCTGAATTTCACTATTTTTCCAGAATTGACAGGCCCCCAGATGTTCTAGTTTTACAGGCAGGAGGCAATGATTTAGGGGTGCGGGCTGCCAGGGATCTGGTGAGGGATATCAAATTTGATATTTTGCGTCTGCTACGTGATTTTCCTGGCTGTATTATTGTGTGGTCAGATATTGTGGCAAGAAAAGTGTGGCGGTTCGCCCGCTCCGTAAGCAGGGTTAACAAAGCCAGAATTAAGTTGAATAGGGAGGTTGGGAGGTTTGTGGCCCGGCTCGGGGGCATAGTAATTCGACACAGGGAGCTGGAGGATCAGTCTGTTCGCTATTGGCGAGACGACGGTGTTCACTTAAATGCAGTGGGCATAGACATATGGTCCTTGGACCTTCAGGAGGGTGTGGCAAGAGCGTTGCAGGTGTGGAGGGATTCGCTTGAATGAGGTTGTCAATCAAGCTCTCGTGGCGGTTCAAGGGGTCTTTGGGTGTCAATACGAATTTTACATGGTCACAGGAGTAGTGGGGCCCATCTAAGGATGGCGCTTACATTTGTTAGCGGTGGTTCTCCCAGGAGATAAATCCCCTGGGGGAGGGGAATATGGAGTTAGTTGTGATGTCCGAGTGTCCTCGAGCCTGTTGGGGCACAGCTGAGGATGTAGACCGTTTACAGTTATAAAGTGTGCCTTTGTTAAGATACCCAAAGACCTCTTGCTGTTGGACATTATTTTGTTATTTGTTTTCATGTTCTTTTTGTTATTTATTATTTGGTTAATAAAATTGGCTGCTGTGGCCTTATAAAACCCATGTCACGCAGTCTGTGTCTTTAATTTAATGGTAAGACCCAAGGTTGACGAATCCTTTAGTCAAGTGAGACCCGTAGGAGAGAATAGACGGAGGGGATGCATGACTATGGGAGGAACAGGGGTCAGGGAACGGTCAGTCAGGTCAGTGGTGGGTCACAGGTTCAGCTCTTACCTGATTGGAGGTAGAAGTTGGTGGGGGCTGGATTCAGAGGTTGGGGTCCGGTGTAGGGGGTGGATTCTGCATCACTCGGAGAAGTTTGGAGAGGAGACATCTTCCCACCCTCCCGCCCTGGTGTTAGGAGTCAGCAGGTTGGATAGGTACGGGTTGTATTGGTATTTTATGAATACGGTTGAAGGGTTTGTGTCATTCAACTTTATTTTCAGAAAAAAAAAAAAAAAAAAAACAAAATATAATAAGGAAAACAAAGAATAATTAAAAAAAAAAAAATAAATAAATAAATAAATAATAATAATAATAATAAGTAAAATAAAACAAAAAACAAAAAAAAAAAAAAAAAAAAAAAAAATTTATAATTCTCGTTGTCTACGGTAAAATGTAATGTTGTGGTGTATTTTAAACTTGTCACAGCAGTTGGCGGTTCAAGGGGTCTTTGGGTGTCAATACGAATTTTACATGGTCACAGGAGTAGTGGGGCCCATCTAAGGATGGCGCTTACATTTGTTAGCGGTGGTTCTCCCAGGAGATAAATCCCCTGGGGGAGGGGAATATGGAGTTAGTTGTGATGTCCGAGTGTCCTCGAGCCTGTTGGGGCACAGCTGAGGATGTAGACCGTTTACAGTTATAAAGTGTGCCTTTGTTAAGATACCCAAAGACCTCTTGCTGTTGGACATTATTTTGTTATTTGTTTTCATGTTCTTTTTGTTATTTATTATTTGGTTAATAAAATTGGCTGCTGTGGCCTTATAAAACCCATGTCACGCAGTCTGTGTCTTTAATTTAATGGTAAGACCCAAGGTTGACGAATCCTTTAGTCATGTTAAGGGAGGAAATGTTGACTGTTGATGGAGTTACAAAAGTTCCACCGTCTTAAGAATAGTGTAATCAATGTTGTCATCACCCAAAACATGAGTAGAATCGGGGTCGGTGGCCCCATTGTTACTGTGTCGAGTCTCCTCATTGAACTGAAATTAACCATGTCGGTTCCACAAAGAGACTTTACATGTTTATCACTACAGTGAATGCTACAAGAGGAACTTTGTTCCTGCCCGATTCTGGGCATTACTGGAAATTGTTAGGGAGATGCCACAGATGTCCCTCTTGGCAAATTATAAATGTGCACTGTGGCGCAAAGGACGCTCTGCTGAAGTTACTCCAGTCCCTTTGTGTTCAGTTCTTGAGAAAGGGAAATACCCTTCAGTGTCAAATGTCTGGGGCAACGGCCGTAAAAGTGATCTGGACAGGGTAACCACCCGTAAGCCAGATATTATTGGTGAAGTCTCATCAAAGCAATGCTGTTACCTTGTGGATTACAAATATAGGTTGTTCAATGCAAAGGACGTTCTTCTGACAGTTACCTTGCATACCCATTTAAAATGTTACTAATGGGAAAATCTCAGAAAGCTGTAACGCCAGGACTGTGCTGGACTGAATGCTGCTGGCAGTTACAGGGAACAATCATTCAAGCAACGTTAGCTAAAAGATTAAAGTTGTTGGGTTGTTTCACCCTGAAGAGCGATCTGTGAACTTAAGCAGGTTGTTGATTGCAAAAGAATGAAGAAAGTTCTGTCTTTGGCTGACATGTTGGCAGACTGAAGATATTCTTGCAAGAGGACCTGTGTCCTTAAGTGTGGTCCCTTGCAATTTGGCCTGACTGCTTGTTTCTTGAAATGCAGTCATACCCTGTGCCAGGAGTTCCTTTTAAAGAAGAAAAGGAATTGCTGGGAAATGTAGTCGATCTGAAGTAAAGTTAAATGGACGGTAACTGGTCATGGACATAGAGCATGTAGCTAGATAGAATAGGCTGTGATAGGAAAATGATTGCCTATTGTTTTTGGATTAAAATATTGCTGAAGTTTTATAGTTCTATACTGATTATGAAATGGGGTGGCATTCTTAACCACTTCAGCCCTGGAAGGATTTACCCCCTTCCTGACCAAGCCCTTTTTTGTGATACGGCACTGCGTTGCTTTAACTGACAATTGCGCAGTCGTGCGATGTTGTACCCAAACAAAATTGATGTCCTTTTTTCCCACAAATAGAGCTTTCTTTTGGTGGTATTTGATCACCTCTGCGGTTTTTATTTTTTGTGCTATAAACAAACAAAGAGTGACAATTTTGAAAAAAAAGCAATATTTTTTACTTTTTTATTTATAAACTTCCCCAAAAAATATATATATATATAAAAACAAAATTTTTTCCACAGTTTTGGCCAATATGTATTCTTCTACATTATTATTATTATATTATTATACAGGACTTATATAGCGCCAACAGTTTACGCAGAACTTTACAATATAAAAGGAGACAATACAGTTACAATACAATAAAATACAAGAGGATTCAGGGGGCCCTGTTCAGAAGAGCTTACAATCTAATAGGGTGGGGCAGGTGGTACAAAGGGTTGTAACTGTGGGGAATGAGCTGATGGAAGTGGTAGGAGATTAGTTGGAGACATGAGAGGCTTCCCTGAAGAGATGAGTTTTCAGGGATCGCCTGAAGGTAGCAAGAGTAGGGGATAGCCGAACCAGTGGAGGTAGCGAGTTCCAGAGGATGGGAGAGGCTCTGGAGAAATCCTGGAGACGAGCATGGGAGGAGGAGATGAGAGAGCTTGAGAGTAGGAGGTCTTGAGAAGAGCGGAGGGGACGATTTGGGTGATATTTGGAGACAAGATTGGTGATGTAGCTCGGGGCAGAGTTGTGAATGGCTTTGTATGTTGTGGTTAGTATTTTAAATTTAATTTGCTGGGTGATTGGGAGCCAGTGTAGGGACTGGAGGAGAGGGTTGACAAACACTGAGCGGTTGGTAAGGTGGATAAGTCTGGCAGCAGCATTCATGATAGACTGAAGAGGGGATAGCCTATGGAGAGGCAGGCCAATGAGAAGGGAGTTGCAATAGTCAAGGCGAGCGATAACAAGGGAGTGAATGAGGAGCTTGGTGGTTTCATTTGTTAAAAATGGGCAAATTTTAGAGATGTTACGGAGGTAAATTCTACAAACTTTTAACAATGATTGGACTTGGGGCTGAAATGACAAGTCAGAGTCTAGGATTACACCTAGTACCCTGGTGGGGGGGGGGGGGGGGGGCTGATGGTTGCATTGTTGATTTTGATGGAAAAGTCATGAAGGGGAGCATGTGCAGGGGGCGATATTAATAGCTCAGTTTTAGAGAGATTTAGTTTAAGGAAGTGGTGCGACATCCATGCTGATATGTCAGTTAGTAAGTTAGTAATGCGAGAGGAGACTGAAGGAGTGAGGTGAGGAGTAGACAGATAAATTTGGGTGTCTTCGGCGTAAAAGTGGTATTGGAAGCCGTGGGCGATTATCAAGTGACCAAGGGAGGACGTGTAGATAGAGAAGAGAAGGGGTCCAAGAACAGAGCCTTGGGGGATCCCCACAGAAAGGGTCAATGGAGAGGAGGAGACAGAGTTGTAGGTGACACTGAAGGAGCGCTGTGATAGATAGGCAGAGAACCAGGATAGAGCAGAATCTCGGAGGCCAAGGGAATGTAGTTTATTGAGAAGGAGCGGGTGGTCAACAGTATCAAAGGCCGCAGAGAGGTCAAGTAGTAGGAGTATGGAGTATTGACTGTTGGTTTTAGCAGTTAGTAAATTGTTAGTGAGTTTTAGTAAGGCAGTTTCCGTGGAGTGCAGCGAGCGAAAGCCAGACTGTAATGGGTCAAGAAGGTTATTTTCACTGAGGTAGGAGCTAAGACGGTTGTAGACTAAGCGTTCTAGAAGTTTAGAGGTGAATGGTAGCAATGAGATGGGTCTTAAGTTGTTTAGATTGGTGGGGTCCAGTGAGAGCTTTTTAAGTATGGGAGTGATCTGCGCATGTTTTAGAGGGGAGGGGAAGGTGCCACTAGAGAGGGAGAGATTGAAGATGTGAGTGAGGGAGCATAGGATAGAATAAGAGTATGACCTTAGTAGTTGTGAGAGAACAGGATCCAAGGGACAATCAGTTAGGTGGGCATCTGAGAAAAGTTTTGTAACCTCTTCAGTAGTAGCCAATCCAAAAGAGGAGAGAGTGTTGAATGTGCTGTTAGGCCAGGTAGGTTGGGTGGGGAAGATGTACGCAGCATAGTGAAGGCGTCCTCACGAATTGCATCAATCTGGTCTTTGAAGTGATTGGCAATCTCTTGGCAGTGAGTAAGTTAGTGGGTAGAGGGGGTGGGGGACGAAGCAGAGAGTTAAAGTTTGAGAAGAGCCGACGGGGACTGGATGACAAGGTATTAATAAGAGAGACAAAGTAGGCTTGTTTGGCAGCATGGAGGCAGGAATTGTATTTTAGAAGGGCAGATTTATATAGGGTTAAGTCTTGCAGTCATTTGGTTTTACACCACAGTCGTTCAAGAGCGCGACAATGTCTCTTGAGATTTCTAGTGTTGTCAGTTTGCCAGGGTTGTAATGGTCGGGGCGTGATTCTGCGGGTGGTTAGAGGAGCAAGTGCATCTAGTGATGATGAGAGCGAACTGTTGTAGACAGAGGTGGCCAGGTCAGGACAGGACAGGGGAGAGATTATGTCATATAGGTGGTCAGTAGCAGAATAGAGAAGAGAAGGGTTAAGGTGGCGAAGTTTCCTACAAGTAATTGTTTGCTGCTTGGTGGGATGGGTGGTTGGAGGCAAGGATAGAGTGAAACTAATGAGGTTGCGATCAGAGATAGGAAAGAGGGTGTTTGTGAGGTTGCCAGGGTTGCAGAGATGGGAGAATACAAGGTCAAGGGTATTACCATTGGAGTGAGTGGAAGTATGTGTCCATTGTGTTAGGTCAAAAGATGAGGTTAAGTCGAGAAGTTTAGCTGTAGTTGGGCTGTTAACATTGACAGGAATGTTGAAGTCACCAAGAATGATCGTGAGTATTTCAGAGGAGAGAAAGTAGGGTAGTCAGGCAGCAAAGTCATCAAGAAAGCGCAACACCAGTCCAGGAGGCCGATAAATTGCTGCAATTCTCAGAGAAATAGGAGAAAACAGACGAATAGAGCGCATATCAAAAGAAGAGAGGGAAAGAGAGGGAGGGATAGGAAGGACTTGGAAGGTTTTTTGGGGATAGAAGGAATCCAACTCCACCTCCTTTCTGTCCATTGGGTCTGGGGGAGTAAGTCCAATGGAGGCCACCATGGGAGAGGGCAGCAGGAGAAGCTGAGTCCAAATTTTGAAGCCAGGTTTCGGTGATGGCGAGTATGTTAAAGCCATGAGAGATGAAGAGGTCATGTACAGATGTTAGCTTGTTACAGATGGAGTGGGTATTCCAAAGGACACAAGAGATAGGTGGGCTGATTTGAGGAAGCAGGGGGATAGAAACTAAATTAAGTGGATTGCGGTGGTTGCCAGAGAGGGAGGGGTATTGGAGATGTGGTTTGCAGTTTGAAAATGGCGGTCCAGGATTAGGAGAAATGTCACCTGAGACTAGGGGAAGGAGGAGGGGGAGGAAGGCAAGATGGGAGTGGGATGTGCATGAGCGCACGTGTCTAGTGGCCCTGGTGTTTATGCCAGCATGTGGGTGCAGCAAATGCAGGAGATGATGGGTGCAGTAGTAGGGAGAGGGTAGGAGTGAGGGTGATATGTGCATGCTGCAGGGTAGAGAGGAGGGGTAGAGTAAGGATAATTTGAAGATAGAAGACACTGATGTGAGAAGGAAGAGAATGAGTAGCATGTTAGTGGATAGAGTGGGAATCTGACTTGATATAAAATAAATGTCAAATGCTGGTTTGCTTGCCGTCTTGCAGAGTGGAGCAGAGTTCTTGTTGTATCTTCATCCAGCTTTAGTTATCCTGCTTTCGTTAAACTGTGGCGTTGAAACTGCACATCACTCGTGACAGAGCCACTCAGGACAGAGGCATGATGTCTGCGCCTTGCCCCTGTCTGTGCCACCCCATAGGCTGCTTTAAATTTATAGGGAGACTGAGTAGGCATGCATTTCTCTATTGGTCATCATAGGGTCTGATTTGAGACACCATACATATTTTTTGTAAAAAAAAAAAAAAAAAAATTCGCAATAAGCGTGCACAAAAGTTATCGCGTCTACAAAATAGGGGATAGATTTATGGCATTTTTATTAATAATTTATTTTTATTAGTAATGGCGGCGATCTCCGATTTTTATCATGACTGCAACATTATTCGGATACTTTTGACACTATTTTGGGACTATTGGCATTTATACAGCGATCAGTGCTATAAAAATGCACTGATTACTGTGTAAATGTCACTGGCAGCGAAGGGGTTAAACACTAGGGGGCGATCAAGGGGTCAACTGTGTTCCCTCAGCATGTTCTAACTGTAGGGGGGGGGCTCACTAGAACATGACAGAGATCACTGCTCCCGATCACTGGGAGCAGTAGATCTCTGTCATGTTGCTAGGCAGAACAGGGAAATGTTTACATAGGCATCTCCCCGTTCTGCCTCTCTGTGCCACGATCAAAGGCCACCTGGTGGACATCGAGTCTGCGGGACCCACGGACATGCTCCCGAGGCAAGTGTGAGCGCCCGCTAGCTGCGGATGACTCAGCGATGTATGGGTACATAGTTTCGCGCACCCGTGCCACTTTGCCGACATGTATCGGCGTGAGCCCGTCGGCAAGTGGTTAAAGAGAATTGGGCCTGCTTTCAAAATGTAAATATGTAGACATGTATAGGATGTTTTTACATTTTCATGCTGCCCTCGGCTGAGGAGCAGTTTAAATCACTGTGTATATATTGCACTAAGAGTAGGATTAATTTTTGTTCTGATTTCTCTTTCAGGTGTTGCTGTGTCGGTGCGTCTTCCTTGGCTAGCGAGAGAGGCAGGGATCTAGCCGGACAATAACACTAACCCTCTATATGTTGCTACAACTGTATATATTAGATAGATAGTTAGGTGATAGTATTATTGCTTATTTACTTTCAAAATGTACATAACTATTTTTGATACTTGAATGTCATACATGCCCATATTTCATTTGATACTAATGCTTATTCATGTGGTACACCACATACATTTTGTTATACTGTTATACTGTTAACCCTTTCCCTGTTTCCCTACCATCCTAGTTTTTGCCAGGACATCCGCTCTCAGGCTTGGGAGCTTAAATTGTTTTGCAAACTCCAAGACATAGTTTCTTGGGCAGGGGGAGGATGTAGCACCCTGGGGTTTAGTCAGGGAGCTCCTCACCAAATTCCTTGTCAGGAGTAGCTATTGTAGATAGTTGTTAGAGATCCATTGATTAGTCCCGAAGTTTGGCCTTATACTTTTCTCTTGTGCCACTAAATGGCCAGGCACTTGGGTGCATTAGATGTGAGAAGGACATTTCAAGGTCAAGTAATGGGTATGTGGGATATCTCAGCCAATGGACAGGTGTTTTCTTGAATCCCTTAGCCTGCTGGGAGAACCTATATAT
This sequence comes from Aquarana catesbeiana, assembly GCF_042186555.1. Taxonomy (NCBI): domain Eukaryota; kingdom Metazoa; phylum Chordata; class Amphibia; order Anura; family Ranidae; genus Aquarana; species Aquarana catesbeiana. The sequence goes on from NC_133335.1 coordinate 162,698,188, forward strand.
TCGGGTGGAGTCAGGTGATCTATGTTCTGTGCCACCCGGACCGCCGTCTGGGTGGACGTGTGTTGTACACCCTAGGGCTGCTAGGCCAGAGATTGGGCCTATCTTGGCGGCATCTGGCTGCCAGGCTGTGTGAGGGCCTATCCAGAAGTAGGAGGGAAGCGCAGGGTTGAGACTGTGGCTAGCAGTCCAACCAACAGTGACGGTTCTGCCAGCCAGAGAACCTGTTGTGGTCGGAGGTAGAAGGGAAGCTGTCGCCACTAAGGGACCAACCACCTTTACCAGGGACCACAGTGAGTAACTGAAGCAAGTACCGGAGCAGTATTCTCACCGAACGGACGCGGTGGAGAATCAGGAAACTTCAGTCGGTGATCAATTCAGGGACCCAACCAGTGGAGGTGATGCTTGCAGAGCAGCCTTGTGTGTCAAGCCAGGGACCAATCCAGTTAGCAGGGGTGAAGCTTGAAAGGTGTCTGGAATGCTAAGCTAGGGACCCAGCAGGGAAGCATGGGTGACGCCTGAGGGAGATACCACCGCAAAAGCCTTGAGGAGCTCATGGGATTCAGAGTAAGTGAATCATAGAGTCCAGTGAGAGACTAGAAACTCAAGGGACTGAAGAGCTACAAGTGGACATTGTAGCGAAGTTGAGAGAACTGTTGAACTTTGTGTTATGAACTGTTAGACGCTGTTGCCATAGGAGACAGCAAACCTGCACATGCAGAAGTGTCACCCTACTGGGGCCTTTCCCTGTATGCTGTCTTCCTATTGAAGTCTCGGAGTCTGCCAATTGAAATTGCAACTACTTAAGGGTGACCTGGCCCTAACCCTCTTTCCCTTGCAAAATATAAAATAGACTGTTAAAAGAAATAAAACCTCTTTTGCATCTAAGAAGTGTCTGGAGCCCAATGACTTTCACCATCTTTGCACCTACTATACCTCACAACCCACTACATATTGAAGGATGTCAGCTGTCTGGTTTTGAAGGTTCTCATTAGACTGGGAGAGGTAAAAGACTTTGTTACATAGGCATTCACAAAAGTTAAACACTAAATGGCTTAGCCAAATGATCATACACAGTACCACTTTAAACAAGCCAAAATGTCCTGCAGGACCAGAGTTTAAACATTAATTCCAGCACTGAGACATTTCTTTTCCCATAGTGAACTGAAATAAGCTATCAAGTGTAGCGCCCTGGGGCTTAGTCAGGGAGCTCCTCACAAATTTATTTGCCAAGAATGGTCGATTGATAGAAATCTATTGATTCCTCCCTAAGTTTGGCATTGTTGCACCTTTCTCTTCTACCACTAGGTGGCCAGGTAATTGGTGGTATGAGAAGGGCAACTAGGGTTGCCACCTTTTCTTCAAGCCAAACCTGAACACTTTACTGGCGCACAGCATTTTTTTTTAGTATACACTATAGACAATAGTGTATAAAATGAATACTGGATATAAATAAGTGCAAAAAGGTGAGAAAAAGCTAAATGATACAAAGCTGCAACCAATCAAATAGCGCTCTGCTAAACAGAGACACAGGGAAGCAGCAAAGAAGTTGTTCTCTATGCCTCTTGTCACGGATCCTGCTACTTCACCTGGCACACTGGAGGACTCGTCCGGAGGTGCATCCGAGGCTGATGACACAGTGCCCCTGGAGGATGCCGGCAGATCGGGGTTTGCTTGGGACGCAGTGAGTACTCCAGAGGGTGGCTCCACTAGGCCTCATGTCCCCACCAGCCCCACCACTGATAGAGAGCGCTCACTCAGAGACATTTTCGTGGCAGTAAACACTTGCAATGCTTCTCTGACAGCCCTTACAGCTGAGATAAAAGGGGTAAAAGCGGAAATTACTTTCCTGCGGCAGGACATCCAAAAGCTAAGGCAGAGAACCTCTGCCTTAGAAGGGAGAGTGAGCTGCATAGAGGATGGCATTGCACCCCCCATGCAAAGGGATCTCACATATAACAATCATCTCCTCACACAGCATTCCTCTCGTTTAGAGGAATTAGAGAACAAAATGAGAAGAAACAATGTGAGAGCGATTGGGCTACCTGAAAGAGTAGAATGAAATAATCCGGTGGAGTTCATTGAAAAATGGCTGGTTGCTGCCTTCGGCAAGGATGTGTTCACCCCCATGTTTTCCGTGGAGCGAGCACACAGAGTTCCAGCTAGGACTGTGCAGCTGGGAGCTCCTCCAAGACCCTTTCTATTCAAGCTCCTTCATTATAAAGACAGAGATGCAATACTGCACAATGCCAGGATCAAACCGGAGGCCTTAAAAATTGATAATGTCAAAATATCTTTTTTTCCAGACTTCTCTGCTGAGTTACAGAAACAACGTGCAAAATTTATGGATGTTAAACGACGCCTCAGAGCTCTTACGCTATGCTATACCCTGCCCGCCTTAGGGTCGAAGCACTGGGTTCAGTGCACTTTTTTGATTTACCATCATTTCAACAGCTGCACAATGGTTGGACCAGGAAGAACAATCGATTCGGAAAGCTCGCAACCAGTGCCCTGCCCCTCCTGATGGGTAAAGTACCACTTCAATAGGCATCCTATTGTTCTTCCACTTCTCAACGCCAAGGCAGAGAAAGCTGCTGATGTATGGACCTCTATTTACCACCAGGGCTACTTGTTCTAGCTGTTGAGAAGTTGTTAAGACACTAATGTGCACTTCCACTGTTGCCCCCAAGATGGTCTGGTCCAGACCTCCCATTGCCCTTTGGCAACCTAGTTTGGCCATGTTGGCCAGTTACTTATTGTTTTCATACTTCTTTGACTATTCCACCACAGGATCTCTACTAGTGTTACCCCTTTTGCTTTGTACGGTTCCTGATCTTCACGTGACTAACTCGTGCCTCCCCTCATTACTACGTTGCCCATTGGGTCTACTGACACCTTATTGCTTTTCTTTATCAGAACACAGGAGCAAGATTTCCTCCCACCTTTTGATCTCTAGCCATACTGCATTATTTAAAGTTATGCTTGTTCTTATTGATATAGCAACACAATGTCTAAGTTAACCAGAATTTTGTCCTGGAATGTCTGGGGTTTGAATAATCCTGTTAAACGTTTGGCCGTGCTTCGCACGATCAAGTGCGTGAACGCGGATGTAATTTGTCTACAGGAGACTCACTTTCCCCCGACTTCCACTCCTCAATTTGCTGTGCGACAGTTCTGTCATCAATACCATGCTACTTATTCGGTGTGCTCGAGGGGAGTGAGTCTCCTGGTGAAACGTGATATGCAGTTCTCTGCTATAGAAGTTAAAATTGATCCAGATGGTCGTTATATCTTTCTTTTGTGCTCCCTTTATGGGACAAAATGTATATTGGCAGGGTTTTACATACCTCCCCCATTCTCATCCAGTCTCCTTAAAATTTTAGCAGACTTTATATCCCTCTTTCCGGGCATGCCGGTCTTGGTCCTAGGGGACTTCAATAATTATATTGACCACGAGAAGGACAAGCTTCATGCCCGGACAGGGGACAGACCACAGAGACGACACGAGCCTACTCCTATTAGAGATGGGTCCTACGGATGTCTGGAGGATGCGTAACCCGGAAGCCAGGGTGTACTCGTGTCAGTCAGCCTCGATAGGGGGTCTATCCAGAATTGATTTGGGGTTAGGGAATGACCCTCTTCTACCATTGTTTGAATCCTCGCAGAATCACCCTAGGACAGGTCTCGGATCATTCCCCACTCTCGATAGATATACAGGTGGGGGCGGTTACACTATGGAAACTTAACCCTTTCTGGTTGTCACTTATTCCGGACCCTGATCCGATACCAGAATTTCTCACAAACTTTTTCAGGCACAATATAGACTCAACAACTATAGGTACGGTCTGGGAGACAGCAAAGGCATACTGTCACGGAACGGAAGAGTGCTTCCGTCTTATACCACTTCCTCCCAGTCTGTATACAGATATCCCAACCTCTCTGAGCACAAACAAGGCGACACTTGCTTGTTGCTACCAAGAACTCACTTTATTTAGAATCAAAATTACAAGACTTTATATGCCGTTGGAACCTCCTCTAACAATACAACTGTAACTTAATTAACATGAGCTAATTATCTAATCCTTTATACAGCCTAGGTGACTGAGACATGACCTTTCGCCCAGACTTGTGGTCACCGAGCTTCACACAGTTATATCAACACAATAGCAGTCGTCCCGTCTCCTACATTGTATAGAGGACAATGTCATCAGCTCTCTCAATTAACATAAACACAGGTAGTTGGAATTGATGACACCAGCATCTCCTCACAGGATGTGTCCCAACAGAATGAATCAGTCTTATCAGCAGGGGGCTGCTGGAGGAATCCCCCCTCCCTCTTCAGGGACACAAATCTACAGTAAGGAGTCCCCATACAATATATACATATATACACGACTGAGTCCGATTAGTACAGTTCAGACTCGATTTCTCATTCACCTCACAAAGAGTATTGTTCCATTGAAAATCCAGGGCCCATAATCAAAAGGCAACAGGCTTGCATACAGTCCTCTCCAACAGCCTCTGTTCTGGCTAGGTCTGTCACATTTTTCCCCTTTCGGCAGGAGACTAACACAGGAGGAGACCCCAGACGGGTTGACTCCGAAGTTAGTCCATAGTTCCAGTCCTCTACTGCCTGTACCCACACAGTACCCCAAACAAATTATTCCAAACAGAGTATTACTCACCCAGCCAACCTCTGCCTCTCTCAGAGAACATATCTGCCGTTGGGGAGAGGCCCGGACTGGCCCTTCTCCCTGGAGTCCTTTCTGCCGCTGGAGAGAAGACAGGGGGACTGGGCTCACTCCATCCTGCTGTTGGGGATCTGGGCCGACTGCCCAGCATCCCTGGGGTATACAGGTGGGGACTGAAGTCCCATCCACCTTCACAGGAAATCCTTCCTCTGTTAGTTGAGGCTGGGGCTGAGACTGCCCCGCCTCCCTGGAACTCTGTAGTTGTTGCCGGTGCTGGGCAGAGGTTGGTAGCACTCTGCCCTGTTGCCAGCACTTCGGCTGGGGACTCCGCATCCTCCGCTCCGGCTAACTGTTGGGGCAGGTGGCTGGCTTCCTCCACTCCCAAACTGTGTAGCTGCCATTGGGGAGGTGAGCCAGCTGCTTCCTTTTCCATTCCCTCATCTGGCTGCTGGGATGACATGTCGATGGTACTGTCTCCCAGGTACACGGATCTTTGCTGGGGAGGAAAGCCCACTTCCTCCACCCTGGCCAACTGTTGGGGAGGGACAACACACACCTCCTCTCCCTTCTCCCCCTGTACCTGCTGCTGGGAAGTGATTGCCATCTTCTCACCCTGAGCCTCCACAATTGCTGCAGGTGTGGGGCAGAGGTCTTGGACCCTCTGTCCGGTTGCCAGCACTTCTGCTGGGGGTTTGCCAGGTGGTTCCTCCTCTACAGAAATGTCTATTAAATCCCCAGTCTCTGGAATTGGTAAAAGTGTGGGACAGAGGTCTTGGACCCTCTGTTCAGTTACCAGATCTTCAGCTGGAGAAGTTTGTTTTAACTCCATAGATGCTGCTGGTAGAAAATCACATGTCCCTGTCAGTGTTATGGGAGAAAGGCCGACTACCTCTTCTCTCAAGAAGGCAGAAGCCACTGTTGGTGCTGGGCAGAACACAGTGAACTTTGGCCCTGATAGCAGCTCTTCTGCTGGAGGCTCATCAGGTTGTTCTTCCTCAGCAGAAAAGTCTATCAAATCCCATGTCTCTGCAACTGATGTCTGAGGATAGAGGTTCACCATCTCCTGTCCATGGAACCCAGAAGATGCTATCATTTCTGGGCAGAGGTTAGCAGAGCTCTGCCCGGTTGTCAGCACTTCAGGTTTGGGGACGGCAATCTCCGGATTTTCCACTGCCAATTCTCTGGCATGCTGCTGAACTTGTTCTAGCAGTTTCCTGTATGCCCTTTCCAGATTCTGTTCCTTCCTTAGCAAATGGTCCAGATCAGGTTTGAGCTCTGAGACCCCTGCAAGACCGAGCATAGACTCTCTATATTCTCTCAGGTCCTCAAGGTCAGGTTCCCCTTCATCGCCAAACATAAAAAGATCTGTAAGGTTCTCCCACAGCAATCCAGGGCCGCCAAAGTCATATCCCTCCGGAGAGCATTCTGTTGTCTCCCCTAAATATCCCTCCTCTGCGTGCCATTGCAGAGCCCGATAACGATTGTCCAGCTCTATCTCCTGCTGGACCAACCTGTCCAACTCAGTCACCCATTGCTCCTGGGGCTGCTCTCCCAGGAATGCCATCCGCAATGCCCGTTGGTCACTGGCCCGTTGCTCTTGGGTTGGAAAGCACTTGCCCTGTTTTATACCAGCGAGACGGAGGGCTGCAATCCAGAGCTCCACCCGAATTTGCTGCCTAAGCTCCAGGTATTCATCCTCAGACACAGTCCTGGTGTACGTTGAAAGGATGATCCGCAGCAGCCCCGGGAATTCTGATGCCAGGTCCATATCTCCGCTGGGGTGACTGAAGTCTGCTATCCTGATCTTGGATCCAGGTGGAGGTTTAAATTTCCCAGACTGCAGGAAGCTTTCCCGCTGCTTGCCACCAATGTCACGGAATGTCCCACACTCCGCTTGAGTGCTTCCGTCTTATACCACTTCCTCCCAGTCTGTATACAGATATCCCAACCCCTCTGAGCACAAACAAGGCGAAACTTGCTTGTTGCTACCAAGAACTCACTTTATTTAGAATCAAAATTACAAGACTTTATATGCCGTTGGAACCTCCTCTAACAATACAACTGTAACTTAATTAACATGAGCTAATTATCTAATCCTTTATACAGCCTAGGTGACTGAGACATGACCTTTCGCCCAGACTTGTGGTCACCGAGCTTCACACAGTTATATCAACACAATAGCAGTCGTCCCGTCTCCTACATTGTATAGAGGACAATGTCATCAGCTCTCTCAATTAACATAAACACAGGTAGTTGGAATTGATGACACTAGCATCTCCTCACAGGATGTGTCCCAACAGAATGAATCAGTCTTATCAGCAGGGGGCTGCTGGAGGAATCCCCCCTCCCTCTTCAGGGACACAAATCTACAGTAAGGAGTCCCCATACAATATATACACGACTGAGTCCGATTAGTACAGTTCAGACTGGATTTCTCATTCACCTCACAAAGAGTATTGTTCCATTGAAAATCCAGGGCCCATAATCAAAAGGCAACAGGCTTGCATACAGTCCTCTCCAACAGCCTCTGTTCTGGCTAGGTCTGTCACACATACTTACGCGGACAGTTTATCAGAGTGATATCCCAGATTAAAACTTCTACTAAAAAATGGGAGGTGTCAGTTTTGGAGGAAGTGCAGCGCTCAGAGGCAAGTTATGTTGCTGACCCCACTGATGATACAAAAAGATTATGGTTGGCAGCTCAATCCATGCTTAGGAACTTGTCTCTACAGTTGGCAGAGAACAAAAGATTTTTCTTACAACAGAGTCACTTTGAGAAAGGGGAAAATAGGGGACATATGTTAGCACAGCTGGCCAAATCACAGCAATCATCTTCACATATAGTGGCAGTAGCCGATGCACAAGGTGCTCCATGTTACTCCACTCAAGCCATCATGGATGTCTTTAAGCATTTTTTTCAAGATGTCTATTTGTCTAAAGTTTGATCCCCTCAGGAAGATATCTGCTCGTTCTTAGATAAATATCCCATGCCCTGCTTGTCCGCCTCGGACTCAGGCCTGCTTAATGCCCCTTTAATGGAGAAGGAATTGTTAGAGGCGCTAGCTCATGCACAGAATGGTCGGGCGCCTGGGACTGACGGCCTACCGTTAGAAGTGTATAGGCAATACACTGCACAACTTATCCCAACACTCCTAAAGGTTTACAATAAGGCTTTCAAGACCGGGACTCTTCCTCCTTCTATGAACGAAGCTCTTATAATAGTACTGTTGAAACCCGGTAAGGAGGCTTTATCACCAGACTTGTACAGGCCTATCTCATTACACACATTTTATGTCAAATTGCTGGCCAGGGTACTGGCGAACAGACTGGCCAAATGTATTCAACAGGTGATCCACAAGGATCAATCTGGTTTTATACCGACAAGATCTACATCTCAAAACCTGCGTAGACTATTTCTTAACTTGCAGGTTCCCACTGACAACCTAGGTAATAGGGTCATCTTCTCTTTAGATGCTGCTAAAGCGTTCAATAGCGTTGAATGGCCCTATTTATAGGAAGTGTTAGCAAGATTTGGGGTAGGTCCATCCTTCTTAAAATGGGTTCAGTTGCTATATAGCTCCCCATCGGCTACAATGCGCATTAACAGGGATGTGTCAGATTCTTTCAGGCTTCACAGGGGCACGCGTCAGGGGTGCCCACTATCACCCCTGTTGTTTGCCCTTGCCTTGGAACCCTTGCCATACATATCAGAGCCTCACAGGACATCACAGGATTTAGACGGGGACCTAGACATGATGTCGTATCCTTATACGCAGATGACACACTGATATACCTGGGAGACACTGACAGTTCCTTGCAGAATGTGATGAGCCTGATAGCTGACTTCGGAAAGCTGTCGGGTTATAGCATTAATTGGAATAAGACAGTACTTATGCCCCTAGACCCCTTGCCGAGGCCCCTACCAGATTGTGCATAAGACATAGTCGTGGTTGAGGAATTCCGCTACTTAGGTATACAAGTGACCCCGGACTCTACTCAATACCTTGATCTGAACATGGTTCCATTGCTTCGAAAATTCAGATTGAAATGCTTTGCATGGAAAAAGTTAACCCTTTCAGTTACCGGGAGGATAAATTTAATTAAAATGGTATGGGCCCCTCAACTTCTTTATATATTCCACAATTCCCCCATATGGATAATGCACAAATGGTTCACTCAAATAGATGCTCAGTTTAGAGACTTAATCTGGGGTAACAAACCGGCGTGAATCAGTCTGAGTTCCTTACAACTGGCTAAAGACCAGGGTGGTATGGCGGTACCACACGCCAGATATTATTTTGTAGCCTCCTAGCTGCAACACCTAGGTAATTGGGAGGGAGTGGATACATCAGACCCAATTAGATCCTTGCTGGTTCCCAATTAATCCAGTCTTTCACCTCTGGCCCACTTAGAAGCAGGATTCACACATTTGCCAAACACTCTTCCCACTATCATATTACTGAACACCCTATGGAAATACATCAGGTCCCTCCTTAACATAAGGGGGTTTGTTCCTTTACTCCCATATGGAGGAATAAGTACTTTAAGGAGCTTCTCAAACTGGAGGGCTTTCGCCCTTGGGAGGAAGCAGGCGTTCACTATATTACTCAGTTGTATACTGGAACCATACTTAAATCCTTTGCAGATATCAGAGAGGAATTCTCCCTTCATAGAACTCAATTTTACAAATACCTACAACTGAGGCACGCAATTCAATGTGAGGGTAGAATATCTCCACTTGCGCCGATCGCGCATCCTTTGATGAATGATGTACTATTGATGGATGAGAGGAAAGGCATGATATCAAGGGTGTATGTTAGACTGCTTAACTCCACGCATGAAGATAGTACACTTCCTTGTAGAAGGGGTGGGAAAGAGACTTGGGACCTATAGATGGGGACACATGGGAGTTATGTCTGACGTCTGCACCATTAGTGTCAGTATCTGCATCCCAGAGATTATCTCATCTTTATCTATTACATAGGGTATAAAGGACCCCAGATCGCTTACATAAATAGGGATTCAGAGAAACACCGTTATGCCCGAAATGTAATAGCCACAAAGGTGATCTATTACATATGATGTGGAAGTGCCCAAAACTCTTCAGGTATTGGCAATATGTTCTTAATACTATCTCACAAGTATACCAGTTCCCAATCCTGCAGGATCCGGTTGTGTGCCTGCTTGGTGCCCTGGAGATACCCTCACTCTCACCGAACGGACATACTGCTCTGTTACATTTATTATACATGGCTCGCAAGGCAATTGCTAGGCTCTGGATAACTCCGAGGGTACCAACAGGTGGACAATGGGTGGAATTGGTGAATAGCTTGCTAATACAGGAAAAGCTTGCCTATCAACACCGTAATGTCTTGAAGAAATTTTATTCAATGTGACAACCATGGTTAGATACTCCGGGACTGGGACCAATTCAGTTAGTGAAAGACAGACTACTGCAAATGTGATGTGAGATTAGAGAGGCTTGGGTGTGATATGTGATGCGATATCATATTTGTCTGGGGTGGACTGCGGGAGGTGTCGTGGTGGATGTATTACACTTTATATTATGTTTGGTAGTTAGGATAACCTTATACCCTTTAGGGGTATAGTTGTTGTATCTCTTTCCTTTTTTGGTTTACTAAAATCTATGTTTATTATTCGGCCATCAATACACTTAAGGAATACAGTCCAGCTTAATGATTTCTCAATTTAATTGTTGACAAGTAGCACAGTATAATACACTGCTTTTAAGCTTGTATTAGCCTAAGTTATCATATACTTGTAAATGCATAACCTAACAGAATGTAAGGGATACTGTATTTGAATTTCTTGCTGCACATGTCTTATGACTGTATTTAGATCTGACTGTTTTTTTCCAATAAACTCGTATTTGATTTAAAAAAAAACACACCAAATAAGGGAATCAGATAGCCCCTATATGTGCAAGGTTAGCTCTAAAGATGCCAAGGTAAACAATATGATGCACAAAATAAAAATAAAAATACAAAATAAAAATTATATATAAACAATAATGAGAGCAGATAAGTCACCGCTAATAGATAAGCGGGATCAGTCCCACAATAAAACTGTCCAATCTTAAGCTTTTAAACTTGCTTGCTGTTCCACTCCACCACTCTTCATGCAGCAACTGCTGTGCTGACAATCACATTAGATGCCGTCACTGACTCCTCCTCTCGACACGTTGCGTCCCATGTCACGTGACTTCCTCAAGGGTAGCCATGTGACCCGCCGGGCTCTCTATTTAAGCTTATCTATTAGCAGTGACTTATCTGCTCTCATTATTATTTATATATAATTTTTATTTTGTATCTTTATTTTTATTTTGTACATCATATTGTTTACCTTGGCATCTTTAGAGCTAACCTTGCACATATAGGACTTATTTGGTATGTTTTGAACATACTGTGTTTTGTTTATATTGTGTAGCACTTGTTATATATTGGTTTTTAATACGATTCACTTAGTTTACATTCACTTATATTTAGTAGAGTAGGAGGTTGATTTTAGCGCACCAATACACGTACAGTTGAACTATAGACAATAGGATTGTAAAAGACCTTGGAGCAGGAGTGGATGGGGTAGTGAGATGTACACCAACAGACTTTGAGGGAGGGGAAGGATGGGACGGCCTGTTTGCTTTTATGTCAGTCAGCTACATTTGCATCACATGCAAAATAGCCTTTGCATCACTGCTGCCACGCACTGTGGTTGGCCCCTGGCTGGCGGAGACCCCTTTTACTTTATTCTCCGGCCCCTGGCTCACTGCCCAAACTGCGTCTAGCAACCAGTGATGTCACTAGGAGGAGAGAGGCAGAGACCCAGCATTCAGAGCGGAGAGCAATTTTGAGCCGGGGTGGTGTCGGGAGGCGGAGCTGGCGGTCCTAGGTACGGAGATGACTTTCAGCAGCTGCAGGAGAAGGATCGGTTCTCCTATATGCTGCCCCCGCCGGCCCTCCTATCTAGCCTGACACTAGCTGTATCCACAGTGTAGAGTCAAACAGTCATTCGTACCTAGGACCGCCAGCTCCGCCCCCGATGCCACCCCCCAACTCTGGGTCTCGCTTGAAGGCTGTTCCTGCCCTAGAAAGGTAGGAGAAATGCTCCCTGCAGTGCAGTGCATCAAGGACGCTCATGGTCACTCTGCTCCCTGCCATACTGACCTCCTCCAGTCATGCTGTCCCCCCATACTGCCCTCTACTGTGGCTGCCCCCCTCCCATCATACTGCCCTCCACTACCACCCCTCCCATGATACTGCCCTTCGCTACCATCCCTCCCATCATACTGCCCTCCACTACCACCCCTCCTATCATACTGCCTCTGCCAGCACCCCTCCCATCATTCTGCCCTCCGCTACCACGCCTCCCATCATACTGCCCTCCGCTACCACCCCTCCCATCTTACTGTCCTCCATTACCACCCTTCCTATCAAACTGCCCTCCACTATCACTCCTCCCATCATACTGCCCTCCGCTACCACCCCTCCCATCATACTGGCCTCCGTTACCACCCCTCCCAACATACTGCCCTCCACTACCCCCTCCCATCATACTGCCCTCCACTACCACCCTTCCTATCATACTGACTTCCATTACCACCCCTCCCATCATACTGCCTTCTACTACCACCCCTCCCATCATACTTTCCTCCACTACCACCCCTCCTTTCGTCCCCCCCTCCCAACATACTGCCCTCCACTACCCCCCTCCCACCATACCGCCCTCCACTACCCCCTCCCATCATAGCTTATCCCAGAACCCTGCACTCTGTACATAGCTCATTCCAGAACCCTGCACTCTGTACATAGCTCATCCCAGAACCCTGCACTCTGTACATAGCTCATCCCAGAACCCAGAACCCTGCACTCTGTACATAGCTCATCCCAGAACCCTGCACTCTGTACATAGCTCATCCCAGAACCCTGCACTCTGTACATAGCTCATCCCAGAACCCTGCACTCTGTACATAGCTCATCCCAGAACCCTGCACTCTGTACATAGCTCATCCCAGAACCCTGCACTCTGTACATAGCTCATCCCAGAACCCTGCACTCTGTACATAGCTCATCCCAGAACCCTGCACTCTGTACATAGCTCATCCCAGAACCCTGCACTCTGTACATAGCTCATCCCAGAACCCTGCACTCTGTACATAGCTCATCCCAGAACCCTGCACTCTGTTCATAGCTCATCCCAGAACCCTGCACTCTGCATGCAGCTCATCCCAGAACCCTGCACTCTGCATGCAGCTCATCCCAGAACCCTGCACTCTGCATGCAGCTCATCCCAGAACCCTGCACTCTGCATGCAGCTCATCCCAGAACCCTGCACTCTGCATGCAGCTCATCCCAGAACCCTGCACTCTGCATGCAGCTCATCCCAGAACCCTGCACTCTGCATGCAGCTCATCCCAGAACCCTGCATGCAGCTCATCCCAGAACCCTGCACCCTGTATATAGCTCCTCCCATCACACTGCCCTCCATTACCACCCCTCCCATCATATTGCCCTCCATTACCACCACTCCCATCATATTGCCCTCCATTACCACCCCTCCCATCATACTGCCCTCCACTACCACCCCTCCCATCATACTGCCCTCCACTACCACCCCTCCCATCATACTGCCCTCCACTACCACCCCTCCCATCATACTGCCCTCCACTACCACCCCTCCCATCATACTGCCCTCCACTACCCCCTCCCATCATACGGCCCTCCACTACCACCCCCTCTTATCATACTGCCCTCCATTACCACCTTTCCTATCATACTGACTTCCACTACCACCCCTCCCATCAGACTGCCCTCTACTACCACCCCTCCTATCGTCCCCCCCTCCCAACATACTGCCCTCCACTACCCCCCTCCCACCATACTGCCCTCCACTACCGGCTCCCATCATAGCTTATCCCAGAACCCTGTACCCTGTACATAGCTCATCCCAGAACCCTGCACTCTGTACATAGCTCATCCCAGATCCCTGCACTCTGTACATAGCTCATCCCAGAACCCTGCACTCTGTACATAGCTCATCCCAGAACCCTGCACTCTGTACATAGCTCATCCCAGAACCCTGCACTCTGTACATAGCTCATCCCAGAACCCTGCACTCTGTACATAGCTCATCCCAGAACCCTGCACTCTGTACATAGCTCATCCCAGAACCCTGCACTCTGTACATAGCTCATCCCAGAACCCTGCACTCTGTACATAGCTCATCCCAGAACCCTGCACTCTGTACATAGCTCATCCCAGAACCCTGCACTCTGTACATAGCTCATCCCAGAACCCTGCACTCTGTACATAGCTCATCCCAGAACCCTGCACTCTGTACATAGCTCATCCCAGAACCCTGCACTCTGTACATAGCTCATCCCAGAACCCTGCACTCTGTACATAGCTCATCCCAGAACCCTGCACTCTGTACATAGCTCATCCCAGAACCCTGCACTCTGCATGCAGCTCATCCCAGAACGCTGCACTCTGTACATAGCTCATCCCAGAACCCTGCACCCTGTATATAGCTCATCCCAGAACCCTGCACCCTGTATATAGCTCATCCCAGAACCCTGCACCCTGTACATAGCTCATCACAGAACCCTGCACTCTATACATAGCTCATCCCAAAACCCTGCACTCTGCATGCAGCTCATCCCAGAACCCTGCACTCTGCATGCAGCTCATCCCAGAACCCTGCACTTTGCATGCAGCTCATCCCAGAACCCCACACTCTGTACATAGCTCATCCCAGAACCCTGCACTCTGTACATAGCTCTTCCCAGAACCTTGCACTCTGTACATAGCTCATCCCAGAACCCTGCACTCTGTACATAGTTCATCCCAGAACCCGCCCTACTGTCCTCCACTACCCCCCTCCCATCATAGCTTATTCCAGAACCCTGCACTCTGTACATAGCTCATCCCAGAACCCTGCACTCTGTACGCAGCTCATCCCAGAACCCTGCACTCTGTACGCAGCTCATCCCAGAACCCTGCACTCTGTACGCAGCTCATCCCAGAACCCTGCACTCTGTACGCAGCTCATCCCAGAACCCTGCACCCTGTACATAGCTCATCCCAGATACCCTACACTCTGTACATAGCTCATCCCAGAACCATGCACTCTGCATGCAGCTCATCCCAGAACCCTGCACTCTGTACATAGCTTATCCAAGAACCCTGCACTCTGTATGCCGCTCATCCGAGAACCCACCCTACTGCCCTCCACTACCCCCCTCCCATCATAGCTCATCCCAGAACCCTGCACTCTGTACATAGCTGTTCCCAGAACCCTGCACTCTGCATGCAGCTCATCCCAGAACCCTGCACTCTGCATGCAGCTCATCCCAGAACCCTGCACTCTGCATGCAGCTCATCCCAGAACCCTGCACTCTGCATGCAGCTCATCCCAGAACCCTGCACTCTGCATGCAGCTCATCCCAGAACCCTGCACTCTGTACAAAGCTCATCCCAGAACCCTGCACTCTGTACAAAGCTCATCCCAGAACCCTGCACTCTGTACGCAGCTCATCCCAGAACCCTGCACTCTGTACGCAGCTCATCCCAGAACCCTGCACTCTGTACGCAGCTCATCCCAGAACCCTGCACTCTGTACGCAGCTCATCCCACAACCCTGCACTCTGTACGCAGCTCATCCCACAACCCTGCACTCTGTACGCAGCTCATCCCACAACCCTGCACTCTGCATGCAGCTCATCCCACAACCCTGCACTCTGCATGCAGCTCATCCCAGAACCCTGCACTCTGCATGCAGCTCATCCCAGAACCCTGCACTCTGCATGCAGCTCATCCCAGAACCCTGCACCCTGTATATAGCTCATCCCAGAACCCTGCACCCTGTACATAGCTCATCCCAGAACCCTGCACCCTGTACATAGCTCATCCCAGATACCCTACACTCTGTACATAGCTCATCCCAGAACCATGCACTCTGCATGCAGCTCATCCCAGAACCCTGCACTCTGTACATAGTTCACCCCAGAACCCTGCACTCTGTACATAGCTTATCCCAGAACCCTGCACTCTGTATGCAGCTCATCCCAGAACCCACCCTACTGCCCTCCACTACCCCCCTCCCATCATAGCTTTTTCCAGAACCCTGCACTCTGTACATAGCTCATCCCAGAACCCTGCACTCTGTACATAGCTCATCCCAGAACCCTGCACTCTGTACATAGCTTACCCCAGAACCTTGCACTCAGCTCATCCCAGAACCCTGCACTCTGTACACAGCTCATCCCAGAACCCTGCACTCTGTACACAGCTCATCCCAGAACCCTGCACCCTGTATATAGCTCATCCCAGAACCCTGCACTCTGTACATAGCTTATCCAAGAACCCTGCACTCTGTATGCCGCTCATCCGAGAACCCACCCTACTGCCCTCCACTACCCCCCTCCCATCATAGCTTATTCCCGAACCTTGCACTCTGTACATAGCTCATCCCAGAACCCTGCACTCTGCATGCAGCTCATCCCAGAACCCTGCACTCTGCATGCAGCTCATCCCAGAACCCTGCACTCTGCATGCAGCTCATCCCAGAACCCTGCACTCTGCATGCAGCTCATCCCAGAACCCTGCACTCTGCATGCAGCTCATCCCAGAACCCTGCACTCTGCATGCAGCTCATCCCAGAACCCTGCACTCTGCATGCAGCTCATCCCAGAACCCTGCACTCTGCATGCAGCTCATTCCAGAACCCTGCACTCTGTACATAGCTCATTCCAGAACCCTGCACTCCGTACATAGCTCATCCCAGAACCCTGCACTCTGCATGCAGCTCATCCCAGAACCCTGCACTCTGCATGCAGCTCATCCCAGAACCCTGCACTCTGCATGCAGCTCATCCCAGAACCCTGCACTCTGCATGCAGCTCATCCCAGAACCCTGCACCCTGTACATAGCTCATCCCAGAACCCTTCACCCTGTACCAGGGCTGGACTGGGACAAAAATCTGGCCCTGGACTTCATCCAGACTGGCCCACTTTGACAGGTCTCTCCCATGACGGCTTGCCACCCAAGCCCCCCCCCCCCCCCCCACTAGCCATTAGCCGTTCTACATTATTTCTCTTATAGGCAGTACCAGTGGGGAAGCTAGACATTATTTCACCTGGGGCAAAGAATCAGTTTGGCGCCCCCCCCCCCCAATGGGACAAGATGAGGCAGGAAAGTGAGGCCGCCCTCCTTCCAGATCGTATGATGAGTTTCTCAGTGTTGACTCCTGAGCATCATGTCTGTATTCAGGCGCGCTGCATAACTAGCAAGGGAGAGGAGGTGAGCACTGCGGGGGGGGGGGGACAGAGGACCGGAGGGAGGCAGCGGTCCACTGTCACTGAAATCGGCCCACTGAGCCATCGGCCCACCGGGAAACTCCCTGTAGTCCCAATGGCCAGTACATGCCTGCCCTGTACACAGCTCATCATAGAACCCTGCACCCTGTACACAGCTCATTCCAGAACCCTGCACTCTGTACACAGCTCATCCTAGAAACCTGACTCTGTACACAGCTCATCCCAGAAACCTGCACTCTGTACACAGCTCATCCCAGAACCCTGCACTCTGCATGCAGCTCATCCCAGAAGCCTGCACTCTGCATGCAGCTCATCCCAGAACCCTGCACTCTGTACAAAGCTCATCCCAGAACCCTGAACTCTGTACAAAGCTCATCCCAGAATCCTGCACTCTGTACACAGCTCATCCCGGAACCCTGCACTCTGTACACAGCTCATCCCAGAACCCTGCACTCTGTACACAGCTCATCCCAGAACCCTGCACTCTGTACGTAGCTCATCCCAGAACCCTGTACCCTGTACGTAGCTCATCCCAGAACCCTGCACTCTGCATACAGCTCATCCCAGAACCCTGCACTCTGCATGCAGCTCATCCCAGAACCCTGCACTCTCCATGCAGCTCATCCCAGAACCCTGCACTCTGCATGCAGCTCATCCCAGAACCCTGCACTGCATGCAGCTCATCCCAGAACCCTGCACTCTGTACGCAGCTCATCCCAGAACCCTGCACTCTGCATGCAGCTCATCCCAGAAGCCTGCACTCTGCATGCAGCTCATCCCAGAAGCCTGCACTCTGCATGCAGCTCATCCCAGAACCCTGCACTCTGCATGCAGCTCATCCCAGAACCCTGCACTCTGTACAAAGCTCATCCCAGAACCCTGCACTCTGTACAAAGCTCATCCCAGAACCCTGCACTCTGTACAAAGCTCATCCCAGAACCCTGCACTCTGTACACAACTCATCCCAGAAACCTGCACTCTGTACACAACTCATCCCAGAACCCTGCACTCTATACACAGCTCATCCCAGAACCCTGCACTCTGTACACAGCTCATCCCAGAACACTGCACTCTGTACACAGCTCATCCCAGAACACTGCACTCTGTACACAGCACATCCCAGAACCCTGCACTCTGTACACAGCTCATCCCAGAACCCTGCACTCTGTACACAGCTCATCCCAGAACCCTGCACTCTGTACACAGCTCATCCCAGAACCCTGCACTCTGTACACAGCTCATCCCAGAACCCTGCACTCTGTACACAGCTCATCCCAGAATCCTGCACTCTGTACACAGCTCATCCCAGAATCCTGCACTCTGTACGTAGCTCATCCCAGAACCCTGCACCCTGTACGTAGCTCATCCCAGAACCCTGCACTCTGCATGCAGCTCATCCCAGAACCCTGCACTCTGCATGCAGCTCATCCCAGAACCCTGCACTCTGCATGCAGCTCATCCCAGAACCCTGCACTCTGCATGCAGCTCATCCCAGAACCCTGCACTCTGCATGCAGCTCATCCCAGAACCCTGCACTCTGCATGCAGCTCATCCCAGAACCCTGCACTCTGTACATAGCTCATCCCAGAACCCTGCACCCTGTACATAGCTCATCCCAGAACCCTGCACCCTGTACACAGCTCATCCCAGAATCCTGCACTCTGTACATAGCTCATCCCAGAACCCTGCACCCTGTACATAGCTCATCCCAGAACCCTGCACTCTATAAAAAGCTCATCCCACAACCCTACACTCTGTAGATAGCTCATCCCAGAACCATGCACTCTGCATGCAGCTCATCCCAGAACCCTGCACTCTGTATATAGTTCACCCCAGAACCATTCACTCTGTACATAGCTTATCCCAGAACCCTGGACTCTGTATGCAGCTCACCCCAGAACCCACCCTACTGCCCTCCACTACCCCCCTCCCATCATAGCTTTTTCCAGAACTCTGCACTCTTTACATAGCTCATCCCAGAACCCTGCACTCTGTACATAGCTCATCCCAGAACCCTGCACTCTGTACATAGCTCATCCCAAGACCTTGCACTCTGCATGCAGCTCATCCCAGAACCCTGTACTCTGTACACAGCTCATCCCAGAACCCTGCACTCTGTACATAGCTCATCCCAGAACCCTGCACCCTGTACATAGCTCATCCCAGAACCCTACACCCTGTACATACCTCATCCCAGAACCCTGCACCCTGTACATAGCTCATCCCAGAACCCTGCACCCTGTACATAGCTCATCCCAGAACCCTGCACCCTGTACATAGCTTATCCTAGAACCCTGCACTCTGTATGCAGCTCATCCCAGAACCCACCCTACTGCCCTCCACTACCCCCCTCCCATCATAGCTTATTCCAGAACCCTGCACTCTGCATGCAGCTCATCCCAGAACCCTGCACTCTGCATGCAGCTCATCCCAGAAACCTGCACTCTGCATGCAGCTCATCCCAGAAACCTGCACTCTGCATGCAGCTCATCCCAGAAACCTGCACTCTGCATGCAGCTCATCCCAGAAACCTGCACTCTGCATGCAGCTCATCCCAGAAACCTGCACTCTGCATGCAGCTCATCCCAGAAACCTGCACTCTGCATGCAGCTCATCCCAGAAACCTGCACTCTGCACGCAGCTCATCCCAGAAACCTGCACTCTGCACGCAGCTCATCCCAGAAACCTGCACTCTGCACGCAGCTCATCCCAGAAACCTGCACTCTGCACGCAGCTCATCCCACAACCCTGCACTCTGTACGCAGCTCATCCCACAACCCTGCACTCTGTACGCAGCTCATCCCACAACCCTGCACTCTGTACGCAGCTCATCCCACAACCCTGCACTCTGTACGCAGCTCATCCCACAACCCTGCACTCTGTACGCAGCTCATCCCACAACCCTGCACTCTGTACGCAGCTCATCCCACAACCCTGCACTCTGTACGCAGCTCATCCCACAACCCTGCACTCTGTACGCAGCTCATCCCACAACCCTGCACTCTGTACGCAGCTCATCCCACAACCCTGCACTCTGTACGCAGCTCATCCCACAACCCTGCACTCTGTACGCAGCTCATCCCACAACCCTGCACTCTGTACGCAGCTCATCCCACAACCCTGCACTCTGTACGCAGCTCATCCCACAACCCTGCACTCTGTACGCAGCTCATCCCACAACCCTGCACTCTGTACGCAGCTCATCCCACAACCCTGCACTCTGTACGCAGCTCATCCCACAACCCTGCACTCTGTACGCAGCTCATCCCACAACCCTGCACTCTGCACGCAGCTCATCCCACAACCCTGCACTCTGCACGCAGCTCATCCCACAACCCTGCACTCTGTACGCAGCTCATCCCACAACCCTGCACTCTGTACGCAGCTCATCCCACAACCCTGCACTCTGTACGCAGCTCATCCCACAACCCTGCACTCTGTACGCAGCTCATCCCACAACCCTGCACTCTGCATGCAGCTCATCCCACAACCCTGCACTCTGCATGCAGCTCATCCCACAACCCTGCACTCTGCATGCAGCTCATCCCACAACCCTGCACTCTGCATGCAGCTCATCCCAGAACCCTGCACTCTGCATGCAGCTCATCCCAGAACCCTGCACTCTGCATGCAGCTCATCCCAGAACCCTGCACTCTGCATGCAGCTCATCAAAGAACCCTGCACTCTGCATGCAGCTCATCCCAGAACCCTGCACTCTGCATGCAGCTCATCCCAGAACCCTGCACTCTGCATGCAGCTCATCCCAGAACCCTGCACTCTGCATGCAGCTCATCCCAGAACCCTGCACTCTGCATGCAGCTCATCCCAGAACCCTGCACTCTGCATGCAGCTCATCCCAGAACCCTGCACTCTGCTTGCAGCTCATCCCAGAACCCTGCACTCTGCTTGCAGCCCATCCCAGAACCCTGCACTCTGCTTGCAGCTCATCCCAGAACCCTGCACTCTGCTTGCAGCTCATCCCAGAACCCTGCACTCTGTACACAGCTCATCCCAGAACCCTGCACTCTGTACACAGCTCATCCCAGAACCCTGCACTCTGTACGCAGCTCATCCCAGAACCCTGCACTCTGCATTCAGCTCATCCCAGAACCCTGCACTCTGCATGTAGCTTATCCCAGAACCCTGCACTCTGCATGCAGCTCATCCCAGAACCCTGCACCCTGTATATAGCTTATCCCAGAACCCTGCACCCTGTACATAGCTCATCCCAGAACCCTGCACCCTGTACATAGCTCATCCCAGAACCCTACACCTTGTACATAGCTCATCCCAGAACCCTACACTCTATAAAAAGCTCATCCCACAACCCTACACTCTGTACATAGCTCATCCCAGAACCATGCACTCTGCATGCAGCTCATCCCAGAACCCTGCACTCTGTACATAGTTCACCCCAGAACCCTTCACTCTGTACAAAGCTTATCCCAGAACCCTGCACTCTGTATGCAGCTCATCCCAGAACCCACCCTACTGCCCTCCACTACCCCACTCCCATCATAGCTTTTTCCAGAACTCTGCACACTGTACATAGCTCATCCCAGAACCCTGCACTCTGTACATAGCTCATCCCAGAACCCTGTACTCTGTACATAGCTCATCCCAGGACCTTGCACTCTGCATGCAGATCATCCCAGAACCCTGCACTCTGTACACAGCTCATCCCAGAACCCTGCACTCTGTACACAGCTCATCCCAGAACCCTGCACTCTGTACATAGCTCATCCCAGAACCCTGCATCCTGTATATAGCTCATCCCAGAACCCTGCACCCTGTACATAGCTTATCCCAGAACCCTGCACTCTGTATGCAGCTCATCCCAGAACCCACCCTACTGCCCTCCACTACCCCCCTCCCATCATAGCTTATTCCAGAACCCTGCACTCTGTACATAGCTCATCCCAGAACCTTGCACTCTGCATGCAGCTCATCCCAGAACCCTGCACTCTGCATGCAGCTCATCCCAGAAACCTGCACTCTGTACACAGCTCATCCCAGAACCCTGCACCCTGTACATAGCTCATCCCAGAACCCTGAACTCTGTACATAGCTTATCCTAGAACCCTGCACTCTGCATGCAGCTCATCCCAGAACCCCTCACTCTGTACATAGCTCATCCCAGAACCCTGCACTCTGTACACAGCTCATCCCAGAACCCTGCATTCTCTACGCAGCTCATCCCAGAACCCTGCACTCTCTACGCAGCTCATCCCAGAACCCTGCACTCTCTACGCAGCTCATCCCAGAACCCTGCACTCTCTACGCAGCTCATCCCAGAACCCTGCACTCTCTACGCAGCTCATCCCAGAACCCTGCACTCTCTACGCAGCTCATCCCAGAACCCTGCACTCTCTACGCAGCTCATCCCAGAACCCTGCACTCTCTACGCAGCTCATCCCAGAACCCTGCACTCTCTACGCAGCTCATCCCAGAACCCTGCACTCTCTACGCAGCTCATCCCAGAACCCTGCACTCTCTACGCAGCTCATCCCAGAACCCTGCACTCTGTACGCAGCTCATCCCAGAACCCTGCACTCTGCATGCAGCTCATCCCAGAACCCTGCACTCTGCATGCAGCTCATCCCAGAACCCTGCACTCTGCATGCAGCTCATCCCAGAACCCTGCACTCTGCATGCAGCTCATCCCAGAACCCTGCACTCTGCATGCAGCTCATCCCAGAACCCTGCACTCAGCATGCAGCTCATCCCAGAACCCTGCACTCTGCATGCAGCTCATCCCAGAACCCTGCACTCTGCTTGCAGCTCATCCCAGAACCCTGCACTCTGCTTGCAGCTCATCCCAGAACCCTGCACTCTGCTTGCAGCTCATCCCAGAACCCTGCACTCTGCTTGCAGCTCATCCCAGAACCCTGCACTCTGCTTGCAGCTCATCCCAGAACCCTGCACTCTGTACACAGCTCATCCCAGAACCCTGCACTCTGTACACAGCTCATCCCAGAACCCTGCACTCTGTACGCAGCTCATCCCAGAACCCTGCACTCTGCATTCAGCTCATCCCAGAACCCTGCACTCTGCATGTAGCTTATCCCAGAACCCTGCACTCTGCATGCAGCTCATCCCAGAACCCTGCACCCTGTATATAGCTTATCCCAGAACCCTGCACCCTGTACATAGCTCATCCCAGAACCCTGCACCCTGTACATAGCTCATCCCAGAACCCTACACCTTGTACATAGCTCATCCCAGAACCCTACACTCTATAAAAAGCTCATCCCACAACCCTACACTCTGTACATAGCTCATCCCAGAACCATGCACTCTGCATGCAGCTCATCCCAGAACCCTGCACTCTGTACATAGTTCACCCCAGAACCCTTCACTCTGTACAAAGCTTATCCCAGAACCCTGCACTCTGTATGCAGCTCATCCCAGAACCCACCCTACTGCCCTCCACTACCCCACTCCCATCATAGCTTTTTCCAGAACTCTGCTCACTGTACATAGCTCATCCCAGAACCCTGCACTCTGTACATAGCTCATCCCAGAACCCTGTACTCTGTACATAGCTCATCCCAGGACCTTGCACTCTGCATGCAGATCATCCCAGAACCCTGCACTCTGTACACAGCTCATCCCAGAACCCTGCACTCTGTACACAGCTCATCCCAGAACCCTGCACTCTGTACATAGCTCATCCCAGAACCCTGCATCCTGTATATAGCTCATCCCAGAACCCTGCACCCTGTACATAGCTTATCCCAGAACCCTGCACTCTGTATGCAGCTCATCCTAGAACCCACCCTACTGCCCTCCACTACCCCCCTCCCATCATAGCTTATTCCAGAACCCTGCACTCTGTACATAGCTCATCCCAGAACCTTGCACTCTGCATGCAGCTCATCCCAGAACCCTGCACTCTGCATGCAGCTCATCCCAGAAACCTGCACTCTGTACACAGCTCATCCCAGAACCCTGCACCCTGTACATAGCTCATCCCAGAACCCTGAACTCTGTACATAGCTTATCCTAGAACCCTGAACTCTGCATGCAGCTCATCCCAGAACCCCTCACTCTGTACATAGCTCATCCCAGAACCCTGCACTCTGTACACAGCTCATCCCAGAACCCTGCACTCTCTACGCAGCTCATCCCAGAACCCTGCACTCTCTACGCAGCTCATCCCAGAACCCTGCACTCTCTACGCAGCTCATCCCAGAACCCTGCACTCTCTACGCAGCTCATCCCAGAACCCTGCACTCTCTACGCAGCTCATCCCAGAACCCTGCACTCTCTACGCAGCTCATCCCAGAACCCTGCACTCTGTATACAGCTCATCCCAGAACCCTGCACCCTGTATACAGCTCATCCCAGAACCCTGCACTCTATACACAGCTCATCCCAGAACCCTGCACTCTGTATATAGCTTATCCCAGAACCCTGCACTCTGTATGCAGCCCATCCCAGAACCCACCCTACTGCCCTCCACTACCCCCCTCCCATCATAGCTTATTCCAGTACCCTGCACTCTGTACATAGCTCATCCCAGAACCCTGCACTCTGAATGCAGCTCATCCCAGAACCCACCCTACTGCCCTCCACTACCCCCCTGCCATCATAGCTTATTCCAGTACCCTGCACTCTGTACATAGCTCATCCCAGAACCCTGCACTCGGTACATAGCTTATCCCAGAACCTTTCACTCTGCATACAGCTCATCCCAGAACCCTGCACTCTGTACGCAGCTCATCCCAGAACCCTGCACTCTGCACGCAGCTCATCCCAGAACCCTGCACTCTGCACGCAGCTCATCCCAGAACCCTGCACTCTGCACGCAGCTCATCCCAGAACCCTGCACTCTGTATGCAGCCCATCCCAGAACCCACCCTACTGCCCTCCACTACCCCCTCCCATCATAGCTTATTCCAGTACCCTGCACTCTGTACATAGCTCATCCCAGAACCCTGCACTCTGAATGCAGCTCATCCCAGAACCCACCCTACTGCCCTCCACTACCCCCCTGCCATCATAGCTTATTCCAGTACCCTGCACTCTGCACGCAGCTCATCCCAGAAGCCTGCACTCTGCACGCAGCTCATCCCAGAAGCCTGCACTCTGCACGCAGCTCATCCCAGAAGCCTGCACTCTGCACGCAGCTCATCCCAGAAGCCTGCACTCTGCACGCAGCTCATCCCAGAAGCCTGCACTCTGCACGCAGCTCATCCCAGAACCCTGCACTCTGTACGCAGCTCATCCCAGAACCCTGCACTCTGTACGCAGCTCATCCCAGAACCCTGCACTCTGTACGCAGCTTATCCCAGAACCCTGCACTCTGTACGCAGCTCATCCCAGAACCCTGCACTCTGCATGCAGCTCATCCCAGAACCCTGCACTCTGCATGCAGCTCATCCCAGAACCCTGCACTCTGCATGCAGCTCATCCCAGAACCCTGCACTCTGCATGCAGCTCATCCCAGAACCCTGCACTCTGCATGCAGCTCATCCCAGAACCCTGCACCCTGTATATAGCTCATCCCAGAACCCTGCACCCTATACATAGCTCATCCCAGAACCCTGCACCCTGTACATAGCTCATCCCAGAACCCTGCACTCTATAAAAAGCTCATCCCACAACCCTACACTCTGTACATAGCTCATCCCAGAACCATGCACTCTGCATGCAGCTCATCCCAGAACCCTGCACTCTGTACATAGTTCACCCCAGAACCCTGCACTCTGTACATAGCTTATCCCAGAACCCTGCACTCTGTATGCAGCTCATCCCAGAACCCACCCTACTGCCCTCCACTACCCCCCTCCCATCATAGCTTTTTCCAGAACCCTGCACTCTGTACATAGCTCATCCCAGAACCCTGCACTCTGTACATAGCTCATCCCAGAACCCTGCACTCTGTACATAGCTTACCCCAGAACCTTGCACTCAGCTCATCCCAGAACCCTGCACTCTGTACGCAGCTCATCCCAGAACCCTGCACTCTGTACGCAGCTCATCCCAGAACCCTGCACTCTGTACGCAGCTCATCCCAGAACCCTGCACTCTGTACGCAGCTCATCCCAGAACCCTGCACTCTGTACGCAGCTCATCCCAGAACCCTGCACTCTGCATGCAGCTCATCCCAGAACCCTGCACTCTGCATGCAGCTCATCCCAGAACCCTGCACTCTGCATGCAGCTCATCCCAGAACCCTGCACTCTGCATGCAGCTCATCCCAGAACCCTGCACTCTGCATGCAGCTCATCCCAGAACCCTGCACCCTGTATATAGCTCATCCCAGAACCCTGCACCCTATACATAGCTCATCCCAGAACCCTGCACCCTGTACATAGCTCATCCCAGAACCCTGCACTCTATAAAAAGCTCATCCCACAACCCTACACTCTGTACATAGCTCATCCCAGAACCATGCACTCTGCATGCAGCTCATCCCAGAACCCTGCACTCTGTACATAGTTCACCCCAGAACCCTTCACTCTGTACATAGCTTATCCCAGAACCATGCACTCTGTATGCAGCTCATCCCAGAACCGACCCTACTGCCCTCCACTACCCCCCTCCCATCTTAGCTTTTTCCAGAACTCTGCACTCTGTACATAGCTCATCCCAGAACCCTGCACTCTGTACATAGCTCATCCCAGAACCCTAAACTCTGTACATAGCTCATCCCAGGACCTTGCACTCTGCATGCAGCTCATCCCAGAACCCTGCACCCTGTACACAGCTCATCCCAGAACCCTGCACTCTGTACATAGCTCATCCCAGAACCCTGCACCCTGTATATAGCTCATCCCAGAACCCTGCACCCTGTACATAGCTTATCCCAGAACTCTGCACTCTGTATGCAGCTCATCCCAGAACCCTGCACTCTGTACACAGCTCATTCCAGAACCCTGCACTCTGTACATAGCTCATCCCAGAACCTTGCACTCTGCATGCAGCTCATCCCAGAACCCTGCACTCTGCATGCAGCTCATCCCAGAAACCTGCACTCTGCATGCAGCTCATCCCAGAAACCTGCACTCTGTACACAGCTCATCCCAGAACCCTGCACCCTGTACATAGCTCATCCCAGAACCCTGAACTCTGTACATAGCTTATCCTAGAACCCTGAACTCTGCATGCAGCTCATCCCAGAACCCTGCACTCTGCATGCAGCTCATCCCAGAACCCTGCACTCTGTACATAGTTCACCCCAGAACCCTTCACTCTGTACATAGCTTATCCCAGAACCATGCACTCTGTATGCAGCTCATCCCAGAACCGACCCTACTGCCCTCCACTACCCCCCTCCCATCATAGCTTTTTCCAGAACTCTGCACTCTGTACATAGCTCATCCCAGAACCCTGCACTCTGTACATAGCTCATCCCAGAACCCTGCACTCTGTACATAGCTCATCCCAGGACCTTGCACTCTGCATGCAGCTCATCCCAGAACCCTGCACTCTGTACACAGCTCATCCCAGAACCCTGCACTCTGTACATAGCTCATCCCAGAACCCTGCACCCTGTATATAGCTCATCCCAGAACCCTGCACCCTGTACATAGCTTATCCCAGAACTCTGCACTCTGTATGCAGCTCATCCCAGAACCCTGCACTCTGTACACAGCTCATTCCAGAACCCTGCACTCTGTACATAGCTCATCCCAGAACCTTGCACTCTGTACATAGCTCATCCCAGAACCTTGCACTCTGCATGCAGCTCATCCCAGAACCCTGCACTCTGCATGCAGCTCATCCCAGAACCCTGCACTCTGTACACAGCTCATCCCAGAACCCTGCACCCTGTACATAGCTCATCCCAGAACCCTGAACTCTGTACATAGCTTATCCTAGAACCCTGCACTCTGCATGCAGCTCATCCCAGAACCCCTCACTCTGTACATAGCTCATCCCAGAACCCTGCACTCTGTACACAGCTCATCCCAGAACCCTGCACTCTGCATGCAGCTCATCCCAGAAACCCGCACTCTGCATGCAGCTCATCCCAGAACCCTGCACCCTGTACATAGCTCATCCCAGAACCCTGCACTCTGTGCATAGCTTATCCTAGAACCCTGCACTCTGTACAAAGCTTATCCTAGAACCCTGCACTCTGCATGCAGCTCATCCCAGAACCCCTCACTCTGTACATAGCTCATCCCAGAACCCTGCACTCTGTACACA
This sequence comes from Aquarana catesbeiana, assembly GCF_042186555.1. NCBI lineage: Eukaryota > Metazoa > Chordata > Amphibia > Anura > Ranidae > Aquarana > Aquarana catesbeiana. The sequence goes on from NC_133335.1 coordinate 162,726,367, forward strand.
GCTCATCCCAGAACCCTGCACTCTGTACGCAGCTCATCCCAGAACCCTGCACTCTGTACGCAGCTCATCCCAGAACCCTGCACTCTCTACGCAGCTCATCCCAGAACCCTGCACTCTCTACGCAGCTCATCCCAGAACCCTGCACTCTCTACGCAGCTCATCCCAGAACCCTGCACTCTCTACGCAGCTCATCCCAGAACCCTGCACTCTCTACGCAGCTCATCCCAGAACCCTGCACTCTCTACGCAGCTCATCCCAGAACCCTGCACTCTCTACGCAGCTCATCCCAGAACCCTGCACTCTCTACGCAGCTCATCCCAGAACCCTGCACTCTCTACGCAGCTCATCCCAGAACCCTGCACTCTCTACGCAGCTCATCCCAGAACCCTGCACTCTCTACGCAGCTCATCCCAGAACCCTGCACTCTCTACGCAGCTCATCCCAGAACCCTGCACTCTCTACGCAGCTCATCCCAGAACCCTGCACTCTGCATGCAGCTCATCCCAGAACCCTGCACTCTGCATGCAGCTCATCCTAGACCCCTGCACTCTGCATGCAGCTCATCCCAGAACCCTGCACTCTGCATGCAGCTCATCCCAGAACCCTGCACTCTGCATGCAGCTCATCCCAGAACCCTGCACTCTGCATGCAGCTCATCCCAGAACCCTGCACCCTGTATATAGCTCATCCCAGAACCCTGCACCCTATACATAGCTCATCCCAGAACCCTGCACCCTGTACATAGCTCATCCCAGAACCCTGCACTCTATAAAAAGCTCATCCCACAACCCTACACTCTGTACATAGCTCATCCCAGAACCCTGCACTCTGTACATAGCTCATCCCAGAACCCTGCACTCTGTACATAGCTCATCCCAGAACCCTGCACTCTGTACATAGCTCATCCCAGAACCCTGCACTCTGTACATAGCTCATCCCAGAACCCTGCACTCTGTACATAGCTCATCCCAGAACCCTGCACTCTGTACATAGCTCATCCCAGAACCCTGCACTCTGTACATAGCTCATCCCAGAACCCTGCACTCTGCATGCAGCTCATCTCAGAACCCTGCACTCTGCATGCAGCTCATCTCAGAACCCTGCACTCTGTACATAGCTCATCCCAGAACCCTGCACTCTGCATGCAGCTCATCCCAGAACCCTGCACTCTGCATGCAGCTCATCCCAGAACCCTGCACTCTGCATGCAGCTCATCCCAGAACCCTGCACTCTGTATGCAGCTCATCCCAGAACCCTGCACTCTGTACATAGCTCATCCCAGAACCCTGCACTCTGCATGCAGCTCATCCCAGAACCCTGCACTCTGTACATAGCTCATCCCAGAACCCTGCACTCTGCATGCAGCTCATTCCATATCCCTGCACTCTGTATGCAGCTCATCCCAGAACCCTGCACCCTGTACATAGCTCATCCCAGAACCCTGCACCCTGTACATAGCTCATCCCAGAACCCTGCACCCTGTACATAGCTCATCCCAGAACCCTGCACCCTGTATACAGCTCATCCCAGAACCCGGCACTCTGTATGCAGCTCATCCCAGAACCCTGCACTCTGTACACAGCTCATCCCAGAACCCTGCACTCTGTACACAGCTCATCCCAGAACCCTGCACTCTCTACGCAGCTCATCCCAGAACCCTGCACTCTCTACGCAGCTCATCCCAGAACCCTGCACTCTCTACGCAGCTCATCCCAGAACCCTGCACTCTCTACGCAGCTCATCCCAGAACCCTGCACTCTCTACGTAGCTCATCCCAGAACCCTGCACTCTCTACGCAGCTCATCCCAGAACCCTGCACCCTGTATACAGCTCATCCCAGAACCCTGCACCCTGTATACAGCTCATCCCAGAACCCTGCACTCTATACACAGCTCATCCCAGAACCCTGCACTCTGTATATAGCTTATCCCAGAACCCTGCACTCTGTATGCAGCCCATCCCAGAACCCACCCTACTGCCCTCCACTACCCCCCTCCCATCATAGCTTATTCCAGTACCCTGCACTCTGTACATAGCTCATCCCAGAACCCTGCACTCTGAATGCAGCTCATCCCAGAACCCACCCTACTGCCCTCCACTACCCCCCTGCCATCATAGCTTATTCCAGTACCCTGCACTCTGTACATAGCTCATCCCAGAACCCTGCACTCGGTACATAGCTTATCCCAGAACCTTGCACTCTGCATACAGCTCATCCCAGAACCCTGCACTCTGTACGCAGCTCATCCCAGAACCCTGCACTCTGCACGCAGCTCATCCCAGAACCCTGCACTCTGCACGCAGCTCATCCCAGAACCCTGCACTCTGTATGCAGCCCATCCCAGAACCCACCCTACTGCCCTCCACTACCCCCTCCCATCATAGCTTATTCCAGTACCCTGCACTCTGTACATAGCTCATCCCAGAACCCTGCACTCTGAATGCAGCTCATCCCAGAACCCACCCTACTGCCCTCCACTACCCCCCTGCCATCATAGCTTATTCCAGTACCCTGCACTCTGTACATAGCTCATCCCAGAACCCTGCACTCTGAATGCAGCTCATCCCAGAATCCACCCTACTGCCCTCCACTACCCCCCTGCCATCATAGCTTATTCCAGTACCCTGCACTCCGTTCATAGCTCATCCCAGAACCTTGCACTCGGTACACAGCTTATCCCAGAACCTTGCACTCTGCACGCAGCTCATCCCAGAAGCCTGCACTCTGCACGCAGCTCATCCCAGAAGCCTGCACTCTGCACGCAGCTCATCCCAGAAGCCTGCACTCTGCACGCAGCTCATCCCAGAAGCCTGCACTCTGCACGCAGCTCATCCCAGAAGCCTGCACTCTGCACGCAGCTCATCCCAGAAGCCTGCACTCTGCACGCAGCTCATCCCAGAAGCCTGCACTCTGCACGCAGCTCATCCCAGAAGCCTGCACTCTGCACGCAGCTCATCCCAGAAGCCTGCACTCTGCACGCAGCTCATCCCAGAAGCCTGCACTCTGCACGCAGCTCATCCCAGAAGCCTGCACTCTGCACGCAGCTCATCCCAGAAGCCTGCACTCAGCTCATCCCAGAAGCCTGCACTCTGCACGCAGCTCATCCCAGAAGACTGCACTCTGCACGCAGCTCATCCCAGAAGACTGCACTCTGCACGCAGCTCATCCCAGAAGACTGCACTCTGCACGCAGCTCATCCCAGAAGACTGCACTCTGCACGCAGCTCATCCCAGAAGACTGCACTCTGCACGCAGCTCATCCCAGAAGACTGCACTCTGCACGCAGCTCATCCCAGAAGCCTGCACTCTGCACGCAGCTCATCCCAGAAGCCTGCACTCTGCACGCAGCTCATCCCAGAAGCCTGCACTCTGCATGCAGCTCATCCCAGAAGCCTGCACTCTGCACGCAGCTCATCCCAGAACCCTGCACTCTGTACATAGCTCATCCCAGAACCCTGCACTCTGTACATAGCTCATCCCAGAACCCTGCACTCTGTACATAGCTCATCCCAGAACCCTGCACTCTGTATACAGCTCATCCCAGAACACAGCTCATCCCAGAACCCAACACTCTGTACGCAGCTCATCCCAGAACCCTGCACTCTGTACACAGCTCATCCCAGAACCCTGCACTCTGTACACAGCTCATCCCAGAACCCTGCACTCTGTACACAGCTCATCCCAGAACCCTGCACTCTGTACACAGCTCATCCCAGAACCCTGCACTCTGTATATAGCTTATCCCAGAACCCTGCACTCTGTATGCAGCCCATCCCAGAACCCACCCTACTGCCCTCCACTACCCCCCTCCCATCATAGCTTATTCCAGTACCCTGCACTCTGTACATAGCTCATCCCAGAACCTTGCACTCTGCATACAGCTCATCCCAGAACCTTGCACTCTGTACATAGCTCATCCCAGATCCCTGCACTCTGTACATAGCTCATCCCAGAACCCTGCACTCTGCATGCAGCTCATCCCAGAACCCTGCACTCTGCATGCAGCTCATCCCAGAACCCTGCACTCTGCAGGCAGCTCATCCCAGAACCCTGCACTCTGCAGGCAGCTCATCCCAGAACCCTGCACTCTGCAGGCAGCTCATCCCAGAACCCTGCACTCTGCAGGCAGCTCATCCCAGAACCCTGCACTCTGCAGGCAGCTCATCCCAGAACCCTGCACCCTGTATATAGCTCATCCCAGAACCCTGCACCCTGTACATAGCTCATCCCAGAACCCTGCACCCTGTACATAGCTCATCCCAGAACCCTGCACTCTATAAAAAGCTCATCCCAGAACCCTACACTCTGTACATAGCTCATCCCAGAACCATGCACTCTGTATGCAGCTCATCCCAGAACCCTGCACTCTGTACATAGCTTATCCCAGAACCCTGCACTCTGTATGCAGCTCATCCCAGAACCCACCCTACTGCCCTCCACTACCCCCCTCCCATCATAGCTTTTTCCAGAACCCTTCACTCTGTACATAGCTCATCCCAGAACCCTGCACTCTGTACATAGCTCATCCCAGAACCCTGAACTCTGTACATAGCTTATCCCAGAACCTTGCACTCTGCATGCAGCTCATTCCAAAACCCTGCAGTCTGTACACAGCTCATCCCAGAACCCTGCACTCTGTACACAGCTCGTCCCAGAACCCTGCACTCTGTACACAGCTCATCCCAGAACCCTGCACTCTGTACACAGCTCATCCCAGAACCCTGCACCCTGTATATAGCTCATCCCAGAACCCACCCTACTGCCCTCCACTACCCCCCCTCCCATCATAGCTTATTCCAGAACCCTGCACTCTGTACATAGCTCATCCCAGAACCCTGCACTCTGTACATAGCTCATCCCAGAACCCTGCACTCTGTACATAGCTCATCGCAGAACCTTGCATTCTGCATGCAGCTCATCCCAGAACCCTGCACTCTGCATGCAGCTCATCCCAGAACCCTGCACTCTGCATGCAGCTCATCCCAGAACCCTGCACTCTGCATGCAGCTCATCCCAGAACCCTGCACTCTGCATGCAGCTCATCCCAGAACCCTGCACTCTGCATGCAGCTCATCCCAGAACCCTGCACTCTGTATGCAGCTCATCCCAGAACCCTGCACCCTGTACATAGCTCATCCCAGAACCCTGCACATAGCTCATCCCATAACCCTGCACCCTGTACATAGCTCATCCCATAACCCTGCACCCCGTATACAGCTCATCTCAGAACCCTACACTCTGTACACAGCTCATCCCAGAACCCTGCACTCTGTACACAGCTCATCCCAGAACCCTGCACTCTGTACACAGCTCATCCCAGAACCCTGCACTCTGTACACAGCTCATCCCAGAACCCTGCACTCTGTACACAGCTCATCCCAGAACCCTGCACTCACTACACAGCTCATCCCAGAACCCTGCACTCTGTATATAGCTCATCCCAGAACCCTGCACTCTGTATAAAGCTTATCCCAGAACCCTGCACTCTGTATGCAGCCCATCCCAAAACACACCCTACTGCCCTCCACTACCCCTCTGCCATCATAGCTTATTCCAGTACCCTGCACTCTGTACGCTGCTCATCCCAGAACCCTGCACTCTGTACGCAGCTCATCCCAGAACCCTGCACTCTGCACGCAGCTCATCCCAGAACCCTGCACTCTGCACGCAGCTCATCCCAGAACCCTGCACTCTGCACGCAGCTCATCCCAGAACCTTGCACTCTGCACGCAGCTCATCCCAGAACCTTGCACTCTGCACGCAGCTCATCCCAGAACCCTGCACTCTGCACGCAGCTCATCCCAGAACCCTGCACTCTGCACGCAGCTCATCCCAGAACCCTGCACTCTGCACGCAGCTCATCCCAGAACCCTGCACTCTGCACGCAGCTCATCCCAGAACCCTGCACTCTGCATGCAGCTCATCCCAGAACCCTGCACAATGTACATAGCTCATCCCAGAACCCTGCACTCTATAAATAGTTCATCCCAGAACCCTGCACTCTATAAATAGCTCATCCCAGAACCCCGCACTCTGTACATAGCTCATCCCAGAACCCCGCACTCTGTACACAGCTCATCCCAGAACCCTGCACTCTGTACACAGCTCATCCCAGAACCCTGCCCTCTGTACACAGCTCATCCCAGAACCCTGCCCTCTGTACATAGCTCATCCCAGAACCCTGCACCCTGTATATAACTCATCCCAGAACCCTGAACTCTGTAAATAGCTCATCCCAGAACCCTGAACACTGTAAATAGCTCATCCCAGAACCCTACACTCTGTACATAGCTCATCCCAGAACCATGCACTCTTCATGCAGCTCATCCCAGAACCCTGCACTCTGTACATAGTTCAACCCTGCACTCTGCATGCAGCTCATCCCAGAACCCTGCACTCTGCATGCAGCTCATCCCAGAACCCCGCACTCTGCATGCAGCTCATCCCAAAACCCCGCACTCTGCATGCAGCTCATCCCAGAACCCCACACTCTGTACATAGCTCATCCTAGAACCCTGCACTCTGTACATAGCTCCTCCCAGAACCATGCACCCTGTAAATAGCTCATCCCACAACCCTGCACTCTGTACATAGCTCATCCCAGAACCCTGCACTCTGTACATAATGCACTCCAAAACCCTGCATTCTTTTATCCTTTTTTTTTTAATGAATGTTCTAGGGTTTGTATGTATCCTTGAGACAGTAATAAAAGCATATTTTATAGGTACAAGGAAGCCCGAGTTTTGTTTAATGATGCCCTTAAGCTCCTCCCACTGTCAGAAGTTTGACCACGCCCACATTTGCAGCAGCGCGCTATGCAAGGTTACTTCCTTCCTCAAGTGTCCCTCATTCTGAAGTTCAAAAGTTGGGAGGTATGGTATTTCACTATTGTGAGTTCTGTTTCTCCTTGAAGTGCTTATATGGATTTTTATCCGTGAGATCTGCTTGCAGAGTCTGTGATGCTTAGTGTGGCAGTTGCCCCATGCATAGATGCTGAAGCGCTGTATTACATTCTGATCTGGGGAGTCAAAATTATGGGGGAGCTGCTGTTTTTAGGTGTGAGGCATGGAAGAAAAATTTATCAACTTTAATATTTTTTCACATGAATGGACTTAAGTTATTGTACAGTTGGTGTCACTTTTTTTTTAGGTATATGTATATAGGGAAACTATTAGTAATTAATTGTATGAATTATCAATATTATGTTCACATCAATGGATGATAATAAATTACATACTCAGATATATAAATATGTTTAGTTAATTACATGCATAAACACACACACTCAAATGCATACAGATAGTGAGATATATACATATGTTCAATTACATACAGTACATGCGCACACACGTATATACAAACTCAGATACATATATACACACATATATATATGCACTCAGATACATGTATACACACACACAGATATATACTGTACATATGCTCAGTTATATACATGCACACACATATATTTATACACTGAGATAAATACAAGCACTCAGATACACACAAACATGCATAAATACACTAGACACAACCACAACATACTATCCGATTAATACATACATATGTAGCCTGGTAATGAGCAGCCAGCTTCTCTCCTCCCCTCTCTGTGTTGCTGTTTCCACACTCACATTCCAATCTGTACATGTCACGTACCTGGTAGGTTTTGAGCCTTAAGTGCAGAGAGAGACCTACGGCTCCCACTCTCGGCCCTCTGGAATGGGGACAGAGGACACAGGAGTAAGGAGTGGTAAGGGTGCCTGGCAGGATCAACAGTCACCCAGAAGTCCTGGAGTGGTGGGAACTCAGGAACTGAAGAGAAGACTGGAGACTGGAACGCAGACTGGAGCCAGGAACAGCAGGTAAGTAGGCAGAGAACTGGAGTGCTAGACTGAAACCAGGAACCACAGCAGGTAGCAGACTGGATACTGGAGCGCTGGACCGGAACCAGGAACAACAGCAAGTAGCAGGCTGGACACTGGAATGCTGGACTGGAACCAGGAACAACAGGAAATAGCATACTGGATACTGGAGCGCTGGACCGGAACCAGGAACAACAGCAAGTAGCAGGCTGGATACTGGAATGCTGGACTGGAACCAGGAACAACAGGAGATAGCAGACTGGATACTGGAACGCTGGACCTGAACCAGGAACAACAGCAAGTGGCAAGCTGGATACTGGAATGCTGGACTGGAACCAGGAACAACAGTAGGTAGCAGACTGGATACTGGAGCGCTGGACCGGAACCAGGAAAAACAGCAAGTGGCAGGCTGGATACTGGAATGCTGGACTGGAACCAGGAACAAAAGTAGGTAGCAGGCTGATTGCAGGTATCAAGCAGAAGGATAGTCAGACAGGCCAGTGGTTGGCATCAGGTGGACAGCAGATTAATAGCCTGCCTGGCGCCAACGGAGGTGCGCGCGTGCCCGTGAGCGGTAGCGCCCGTGTGTGGTAGCGCCCACGGCCGCGCTCCAGCGAGCCTGGAAAGCCGATTACTGGCAGGATCTTCCTGACATTGCCCCTCCCAAGGGGCAGCCTCCGGATGCCCTTCCGGGCAAATTTTTTGGGATGGGACCTCTTAAAAGTTTGCAACAGACCTTCAGCATGAATATTATCCTCAGGCTCCCAAGAATTCCCTTCGGGTCCAAACCCCCTCCATTTTATCAGAAATTGATTCTGATTACCTCTCCTCCTGTGGTCCAAGATAGATTCCACCTCGAATTCCTCCTCGCCATCTACCAAAATTGGATCAGGAGGATCCGTACTTCGACCTGGAAATGGATTGAAAATGGAAGGTTTGAGTAAAGACACATGGAATACCGGGTGGACTTTTAATGAATCAGGGAGCTCTAGTTCATATGCCACCCCAATAATTCTCCGTCTGACAGGAAATGGTCCTAAGAACTTGGGAACCAATTTTTTCGAAGGGCAGGCCAACCTGACGTTCATTGTAGACAACCATACCTGGTCACCGGGTGCAAGTAACAGCTCACCTAGCCTTCTTTTATTGAAAGTTGTCTTGTTGTATTCCTGGGTCCTGGTCATGGTTTCCTGCAGAACTTGATTATTGGAGGTAAAGAAATTCAATTTCTCCTGAACTGCGGGTACTGTACATTCAGGAAGGAAATTAGGTAGAAATGAAGGGTGGAAGCCATAATGTGCAAAAAATGGAGTCTGTTTGATAGCAGAATGAATGGAGTTGTTGTAGGCGAATTCAGCCAATGGAAGTACGGAAATCCAGTCATCTTGGGCAAAAGAAGAGAAACAGCGTATGTATTGTTCAAGAGTTTGGTTTGTTCTCTCTGTTTGCCCATTAGTCTGGGGATGGTAGGCAGAGGAGAATGATAGCTCAATGTTCAGCGTTTTACACATAGACTTCCAGAATAGGGAGGTAAACTGTACCCCCTGATCTGAAATAATATTGGCCGGCACCCCGTGGAGTCTGATGGCTTCTTTAATGAACATTTGTGCTGTTTCTGCAGCTGTGGGGGTACCCTTCATTGGGACAAAATGGGCCATCTTAGATAGCCGCTCTACTATTACAAAGATGGTGGTGTAGCCCCCCGCCGGAGGTAGTTCAACAATAAAGTCTATGGATAACATAGGTCGTAGTAGCCCCCATGGCTTGGTTTTGTAACCCTTGTTCCTAATACAGGTTGTACAGGATTCCACAAATCTTTTGCAATCTTCACGTAACTGAGGCCACCAAAAGGTACCCTGTACCAAATCGGTGGCCTTAGTTATACCGAAATGCCCAGCCAGTGCATGATCTTGACAAAGTTCCAATATAGGTACTCGTAGATTTTCAGGTATATAAATCTTACTTTCATGCCAAAGTAACCCATCCTTAATCTGAAGTTCTGGCCCAGCAGAAGATCCCAGTCCTGCGGAAGCTTGCTTAATTTGGGAAAGCAGGTCTCCCTGAAGCAAAAGAAAATTCCCCAGGGACAGGATGGTGTCCGGAGGGGAAATTTCTTGGGGTTTGTGGAACATCCTGGATAGGGCATCGGATTTAGTGTTTTTGGAGCCGGGGCGATAAGTGACATGAAAAGAGAACCTGAGAAAAAAGAGAGCCCACCTGGCCTGTCGTGGCTTCAGCCTCTTTGCAGATCTCAAATACTCCAGGTTCTTATGATCTGTAAAAATTAAGACTGGATGAGCGGCTCTTTCCAGGAGGTAGCGTCACTCCTCTAATGCTGATTTAATTGCCAGCAACTCTCTGTCTCCTACATCATAATTTCTCTCTGCCGTGGACAACTTGCGAGAGAAGAAGGCTACCGGGTACAGCAGGGCCTTAGTTCCCTGTATTTGGGACAACACTGCTCCTACCGCAATTTCAGATGCATCTACTTCAAGTACAAACGGCAGAGAGGAATCCGGATGTTTTAATACAGAAGCAGAAGTAAAGAGGGCCTTGAGGGTCTCAAAAGCCTTTTGGGCTTCAGCAGACCAGTGAAAATGTGTTCCCTGTTTAGTTAACTGGGTAATGGGCGTGATAATGGCTGAAAACCCCTTTATAAATTTCCGATAGAAATTAGGGAATCCAACGAATCGTTGGATTCCCTTTTTGTCTGTTGGAACCGGCCAATCTAGTATTGCAGCGATCTTTTGAGGATCCATCCTAATGCCCTTACTAAAGATGATTAACCCCAAAAACGGTATACTTTCCTGTTCAAATTCACACTTCTCTGCCTTTGCATATAAGCCATGCTGTCGAAGCCAAGCCAACACACTTCTGACATGCCTGCGGTGAGATTCAAGGGAAAAAGAGATGATTAGTATATCGTCTAGGTAGACGATGACAAACAGATCTAGAAAGTCTCGTAAAACATCGTTGATGAAGTACTGGAACGTAGCAGGGGCATTACACAATCCGAAGGGCATCACCAAGTATTCAAAATGCCCATAACGGGTACGGAAGGCAGTCTTCCACTCGTCTCCGCCCCTGATATGGACCAAATTGTAGGCTCCGCGGAGGTCAAGCTTAGTGAACACAGTGGCAGTTCCAAGTCTTTGGAGTAATTCTGGTACCAGAGGAAGAGGATAGCGATTCTTTACTGTAATTTTATTTAGTTCCCTGTAGTCCACGCATGGTCGAAGGGTATGATCCTTCTTCTGTACAAAGAAGATGCCCGCGCCTGCTGGAGATGTGGACGGGTGAATAAAGCCTTTCTTTAAGTTTTCATCTATATACTCCTTTAAAACCCCTTGTTCTACCTCTGTTAAATGAAAAATCCTTCCGAACGAAATCTCTGCTCCAGGGAGCAATTCGATAGGACAGTCATAGGCCCGGTGGGGAGGCAAGGCCTCTGCCCCCTGTTTACTAAACACATCTAGGAAGTCATGGTAAACTTCAGGAATAGACTGGTGAAGGCTGCAATCTGTGTCTAGACATAGCAAGTAGTGGCCCTATGAGCGTCTTGAAATCCACAGAACTGCTGACAATAGGAAGAAGAAAAGGTAACCTCTCCTGTGGCCCAGTTGATGTCAGGATTGTGTAACCACCGCATGCCGAGGATTATGGGAAACAAGGGTGAAGCAATGATGTCCAAGCATAGCAACTCTTGATGAGAGTTAAATATAATAACAGGTATTGAAGCAGTCTCTTGAGTGACAGGTCCGGATTTGATGGCAGTCCCATCAGCCAGATGAATGGAGAGTCCATGGGCCTTAGACAACAGGGGAATCTGGTGTTCTGCAGCAAAAGAAGAATCCATGAAACAGCTGCAAGCTCCGGAGTCAATAATGGCGGTTATTTGCAGAGTCTTTCCTGGGAGCTGTAATAAGATAGAGAGAGCAAGGTGAGAAATGCTCTTGGCCATAGGAACAACATAGTCAGTAGACAGGGAGAGACATTTACGGAGTTTAAGAGGACAGTTCCTGACATAGTGTCCAGGTTCCCCGCAGTACAGGCACAGATTATTCATCCGACGACGTTGACGCTCCTCCTGGGTGAGAGAAGGCCGAAGGACCCCCAACTGCATAGGTTCAGGTGGGTTAAACGTGGAAGTAGATGGTGCTGGTGAAGTATAATTTCGAACTTTGGGAAGCATCCAGGTTGGGCGAGAAAATCCTGTAGCTTTTTCTGCCCTACGTTCCTTTAAGCGTCGATCGATCTGAATGGCCAGATCAATCAAAGCATTCAGAGTCTGTGGTATACCAACCCTGGCTAACTCATCCTTTAAAGAATCGGAAAGTCCCATTCGGAATTGATAGTGGAGGGCCGCATCATTCCAGTTTGTGTCTGCGCTCCACCTTCTGAATTCAGCCACATAATCCTCTGCTGCCCTGCGTCCCTGCTGAAGGGTATGCAGTGCAGTTTTCGCAGTCACAGAAAGCTGGGGGTCTTCATACAACTGGGCCAATGCGTCGAAGAAGGTGGTGAGGTTGGTCAGAGATACATCTTTTTGTTCCAAGAGACGATGGGCCCAGGTTTGGGGGTTGCCTGTAAGTAAGGAAATCACAAAGCCCACCTTGGTGGCCTCCAGGGAAAAGGTACGTGGCTGAAGAGCAAAAAATAGTCCACAGGAATTGCGAAAAGTCCTGAATTTATGTCGGTCTCCGGAGAATCGTTCAGGTGTCGGAACTCTGGGTTCCGGAGGAAGCATCACCACCATTGGGGGAGACCCAGCTGAGGAAGTGGAAGCAGGAGGGACTCCCTGGACCCCGGTAGGGTTAGACAAAGTTAATACCTGTTCTTCCAGCTGGGTGTATCCTTGCTGCAGATTCTTGACTGCTTCAGTCAATCCTGCCAGGTGTGCACATAGTTCCTCCATGGGAGAGGTTCCCTGCTCAGGCTCAGACATGGCTGTCTGCTAGTGTCACCTACCTGGTAGGTTTTGAGCCTGAAGGGCAGAGAGAGACCTCCCCTACAGCTCCCACTCTTGGCCCTCTGGAATGAGGACAGAGGACACAGGAGTAAGGAGTGGTAAGGGTGCCTGGCAGGATCAACAGTCACCCAGAAGTCCTGGAGTGGTGGGAACCCAGGAACCAGGAACTGAAGAGAAGACTGGAGACTGGAACGCAGACTGGAGCCAGGAACAGGCCAGTGGTCGGTATCAGGCAGACAGCAGAGGTACCAAGGATCAGATAGGAGAATGGTCAAAGCAAGCCAAAGGGTCAGATGCAGGCGGATATCTGGATAGTCAAACAGGAAGCAGGGTCAAATAACAGAAGGTTTCAGATCAGATCAGGTTTTGGCACACGAAACGCTGTAGAGCAGACCGCGGGGACTAAGTGTGACAGGCAGGTTTAAATGGCTGTCTGCTAGTGTCACCTACCTGGTAGGTTTTGAGCCTGAAGGGCAGAGAGAGACCTCCCCTACAGCTCCCACTCTTGGCCCTCTGGAATGAGGACAGAGGACACAGGAGTAAGGAGTGGTAAGGGTGCCTGGCAGGATCAACAGTCACCCAGAAGTCCTGGAGTGGTGGGAACCCAGGAACCAGGAACTGAAGAGAAGACTGGAGACTGGAACGCAGACTGGAGCCAGGAACAACAGCAGGTAAGTAGGCAGTGAACTGGAGTGCTAGACTGGAACCAGGAACCACAGCAGGTAGCAGACTGGATACTGGAGCGCTGGACCGGAACCAGGAACAACAGCAAGTAGCAGGCTGGATACTGGAATGCTGGACTGGAACCAGGAACAACAGGAGATAGCAGACTGGATACTGGAGCGCTGGACCGGAACCAGGAACAACAGCAAGTGGCAGGCTGGATACTGGAATGCTGGACTGGAACCAGGAACAACAGGAGATAGCAGACTGGATACTGGAGCACTGGACCGGAACCAGGAACAACAGCAAGTAGCAGGCTGGATACTGGAATGCTGGACTGGAACCAGGAACAACAGGAGATAGCAGACTGGATACTGGAGCGCTGGACCGGAACCAGGAACAACAGCAAGTGGCAGGCTGGATACTGGAATGCTGGACTGGAACCAGGAACAACAGTAGGTAGCAGGCTGATCGCAGGTATCAAGCAGAAGGATAGCCAGACAGGCCAGTGGTCGGTATCAGGCAGACAGCAGAGGTACCAAGGATCAGATAGGAGAATGGTCAAAGCAAGCCAAAGGGTCAGATGCAGGCGGATATCTGGATAGTCAAACAGGAAGCAGGGTCAAATAACAGAAGGTTTCAGATCAGATCAGGTTTTGGCACACGAAACGCTGTAGAGCAGACCGCGGGGACTAAGTGTGACAGGCAGGTTTAAATAGCCTGCCTGGCGCCAACGGAGGTGCGCGCTAACGTGCCCGTGCGTGGTATCGCCCGTGTGCGCGGTAGCGCCCGCGGCCGCACTCCAGTGAGCCTGGAACGCTGATTACTGGCAGGATCTTCCTGACAGTACAGCTCCTTCCTCTGCCCGCCCACACACACTCACAGTTCCTCTCCACTAGATCGATCTGCCAGAGTGAGCAGTCCTGAGAGGGCTCCAGTAGCCGGAAACTGAGCAGAGCATTGGAAACTGCGGCCAGGAGGTTCTGTATCCCTACACAGAGATAAACAAGTCCCTTGCAACTAGAGCTGTTTGCATCCAGACAATTACAAATATGTAAAGATAGGTGACATTCTGATATATGTAATAGATGCTAGATTCTGATTAAGCTTTCATGGGGGGGTTAGAAGTATTTTTGAGGGTTCCCTGGTGTCTGGGTATCAGGCAGCCAGAAACCCGGACATAGGATGTAAAAACCGGACTGTCCAGGTGAATCCCGGACAGGTGGCAACCCTAAGGGCAACCCAAGGTCAGGTTATGGGTATATAGGGTATCTCAGCCAATAGGCAGGGGTTTTCTTGAATCCCTTGGCCTGCTAGGAGAGCCTATATATTCGGGTGAGATCAGGTGATCTGTGTTCTGTGCCACCTAGACAGCTGACAGCTTCTAGGTCAGAGATTGGGCCTATCCCAGGGACATTTGGCTGCCAGGCTGTGTGAGGGCCTATCCAGAAGTAAGGGGCAGCGCATGGTTGGGGCTGCGACTTGCAGTCCAACCAGAAGTGACGGTTCTGCCGGCCAGAGAAACTGTCAGTGGTCAGAGGTAGAAGGGAAGCTATCGCCACAAAGGGACCAACCATCTTTACCAGGGACCACAGTGAGTAACTGGAGCAAGTACCGGAACCATATTCTCACTGAAAGGGCACGGTGGAGAATCGGGAAACTTCAGGCGGAGATTAAGTCAGGGACCCAACCAGCGGAGGAGACGCTTGCAGAGCAGCCTTGTGTGTCAAGCCAGGGACCAAGCCGGTTAGCAGGGGTGAAGCTTGAGAAGTATCTGGAGTGCCAAGCTAGGGACCCAGCAGAGAAGCAGGGATGATGCTTGAGGGGATACCACCGCAAACCTTGGAAGAGCTCAAGGGATTCAGTCAGTGAATCAGTGGGTATAGTGAGAGACCAGGAGCTCAGTATTGAAGAACTCACAAGGAGCAGTTGTAGTGAAGCTGAAAGAACTGTTACGTTTGGGTTAGGAACTGTTAAAGGACTGTTACCATAGGAGACAGCATTCCTGCAAGTGCAGATGTGGCTTCTTGCTGGGGCCTTTCCCTGCACGGCTGTACTTCTATTGAAGTCTCAGAGTCTCTCAATTGAATCTATAACTACTTAAGGCTGTCCTGGCTCTAATCCTCTTTCTCTTGCAAAAATATAAAAAGGACTGTTAAAAGAAATAAAATCATCTTTGTCTCAGAACCCCCTACATATTGAAAGATGTCAGCGGTCTGTGGCCTCAAAGGTTCTCATTAGACTGTAAAACGTAAAAGACTGCTACATTTGGCGCCCAACGTGGGTTTAAGGTGTTGTCTTTGCAGCAGTTGCCCATAGCAACCGGCTTCAGCTCCATCGGGACTTTGCCTGGCTCCCTGGGAAGGTGGCAAGTAACATTTACCCTTCTTATAGACTGTTATCGTATGTACCATCAGTGTAGGGAAGAACCCACAAGTCTCACTGCTCATAGGAGAGAATCAGCCTGGTTTTTTGACACTTCCCACCATTGCTGTAAGGGTTAAGACAGGCCCCAAAATGGACTCCATGACAGTTTTGGCACACTGCAGCAAGAAGAAGGTGGGCGCCACAGTTCTCAAGAAACATTTGCACCAATACGTTGGCAGGGGGAGGAGCCCCCGCTCTGCAGAGGAGGATAAGTAAGTGTCACCACGTGTGTTTGATTGTGGGTTAGTGAAGGAGATGGTGCAGTTTGTGAGAGAAATGGCGGATTGGAAGAAGTACGTTCTGGGCGTCTACGTTGACCCGAGCGGCGGAAAACCTGCTATGACTGATACAAGAGTGTGTACATACCGATTAGTCAGCTTGCCTTATACACGGCCAAAGGCTACGACTCTCTGGGATTGATTTCTGGAAAATGTTCTGGCCTGAGCATGCAGTTGAGGCCTTGGATCGTCTGTGGACGCTGCGGGGAGCGTCTGTTCAAGGTTTCCTCTCCAACCTTACCTCCAAGAATCCTACAAGTGGATTGGGACAAGAACATCGCTGTCCCTCCAGGGAATGATGTCCAAAGCCTGTCGGTTGTTGCCCAGGTTGTGCCGGAAGCTGCTACCTCTACCACAGAGACTACCCCAGGACCCAGCGCACTGACTGCTTTGAAGGGCCGAGGTCGGGCCAGGTAGCTTGCGTTGATGACTGAGTTGCCCAAGAGAAAAGTACCAAGGCTGGGTAAGTCAGCAATCAGTGAGCGTGGTGTGCCTGTGGGGGAAGCGATGCCGGTGGCTGTGAAGGGAGTTGATACAGTGGTGCCAGCCAAGGTGAAAGCTAAGTGAAATTATCTCCCGGCTGAAGAGTGCTCAACCATGTCGGATTCGGATGATTTCTCCGATAAATTATCGGTACTCTTTTCGGACACTCTGTCAGAAACTATGAAATCAGACCGAGACAGAAGTACAGTTAAATCACACTTGTTTAATAACAAAAGTAAATAGAACAAACGTAGTCAAAACATAGCCAGAGTTCAGGAACCGGAACGAATAATCAGACAAGCCAAACGTCAGGGAGCCGGAGATGAGCGTAGTAAAACAGCAAGCAGGATCTGGAGCCAGAAGGGATGTCAACCAAGCAAGTCTTTTAACAGGAATGCAGGAGAGCGTCTCTGTGATGTTGACTAAAGCGCAGAGATCCACTGGGCTGAACGGCTTAAGTAGGCAGGACTTACAAGCAGGATATCAACAGCTGAGTAACTGTGGAGAGATAGGAGCTGGCAATTAGCCGACAGCTGAGTGGCCAGCTCTGAGAAGGAAGGGCTGAGCCCAGCCCTGCCACAATGAGGAGTTAATCAGCAATATGCAGGAAGACGAGACACCTGCTACTACTACAGCAAGTGTGCAGATTATGCCGTCAACCAGTGTAGCTCTGCTGATCAGCATTGTCAGGTCCTTCGAGGAGGATCACGGGAATCCATGGGCTCCCACAGCCCGGCCTATTACTCCTATAACAAGCTCCAAAGCGGATCATAAGCCGGAGGTGGTTGCTGGGTATCCAGTTCAGCGTTCCTCAGATTCCCAGGTTCTATCTGGGTATGGAGACCCTAAAACCCTGCCTCGGCTGTCCAAGATCCAGCATATCATCATTAGGAAAGTAGCAGAAAATGATGGGTATTTATACCCCTACATTCCTCCTCATCTAGAAGAGGAGATCCTGGAGAAGGAAATGCAGTGGATGGATGAGGCCGTCCGGGAATTCCTCCAAATACCCCTCAATGTGGACTTTCTGAAATTATCACCTAAAATGTCCGGGAAATACCATTTAGTGCTGGGGCTATGACCGCAAAATCAATCTGGACAGTGTTATCCTCCATAGGGCAGACAAGCGAGATGTTAAATAGCATGTTGTCACAGTGAATGCCAAAGGAGAAGATGTGACACTGCTGGATTCCAGATATTACTGGTAAAATCTTATCAAAATGATACATTGTGGATTACAAATATGGGTTGTGTGATGCAAAGGACGCTCTGCTGACAGTTATCTTGCACACCCATCTAAAATGTTTCTAATGGGAAAATCCCAGAAAGCTGTAATGCCAGAACTGTGCTAGACTGAATGCTGCTGGTAGTTACAGGGAACAATCATTTGAGCCATGTTGGCTAAAGATTAAAATTGTTGGGCTGTTAAGCTTCAGCAGGCTGTTGATAACAGAAAAAAAAAAAGAGGAAGAACGTTTCTGTCTTTGGCTAGCATGTGGGCAGACTGAAGATATTCTTGCAAGGGAACCTGTGTCCTGAAGTGTGGTCTCTTGCAATGTGGCCTGACTGCTTGTTACTTTAAATGCAGTTATGCCCTGTGCCCGGAATTTCTTCTAAAGAAAAAAAGGAATTGCTGGGTAGTGTAGTTCATCTGAAGTGAAGTCAAATGGATGGTAACTGGTCACGGACATTGAACATGTAGCTAGTTAGAATAGGCTGTGATAGGAAAATAATTGCCTATTTCTTCAAATAATGGACTCATACATATCCGTCTGGACAGGGGCGTAACTAGAAATAGCAGGGCCCCATAGCAAAATGTTGTATGGGGCCCCCTGCAAACAGCCCCCCCCCCCACAGCTGCCCTAGTGTCAATGCAGCGTGACCTGTGCCACATACAGCGTGACCTTTGCCCAATGCAGCGTGACCTGTGCCCAATACAGCGTGACCTGTGCCCAATACAGCGTGACCTGTGCCCAATACAGCGTGAGCTGTGCCCAATACAGCCTGGTCTGCCTGTGCCCCATACAGCGTGACCTGTGCCCAATACAGCCCCACCTATACAGAGGAAGAGGCAAGCCGCCCGGATCAGCAGAGAGCGGGATTGCCCGCTGTAATAGCTTTCATTTTAATTTCCCGTCTTCCCGGGGCTCATCATCACATAGCCCCACCTCTTGGCCCGACGCCTTTGATGATGTTACATGTCCCGCATTGGATCGGCGTTCTGTCTATCAAAGGCACCGGGCCAAAAGGTGGAGCTATGTGACGTGAGCCCCGGGAACACTTGAAGTTCTAATGAAAGCTATTAATTCGGGCAATTCAGCTCTCTGCTGATACGGACAGCTCGCCTCTTCCTTTCCTCTCTCTTCCCCTGGCTGGGAGACTGTGCCGGCGGTGCTCTTATCCTCACTGGGCCCCACTCGACTGCGGGCCCCATAGCGCCCGCATGGGTCGCTATGGTGGTAGTTACGCCCCTGCGTTGGGATGGTTTTGGAGTTTTACAGTTCTATACTGATTATGAAAGGGGGTGGCATCCTTAAAGAGAATGGGGCCTGCTTTCAGAAATGTAAATGATGTAGACATGTATAGGATGGTTTTACATTTTCATGCCACGTGCTCCTCCTTCGGCTGAGGAGCAGCTCAAATCACTGTGTACATATTGCACTAAGTTTATAGGGTAGGATGCATTTTGCATTGTTCTGATTTCTCTCTTTCAGGTGTTGCTGTGTCGGTGCATCTTCCTTGGCTAAGGAGAGACAGGGATCTAGCCAGATGACAACACTAACCCTCTATATATTGCTACAACTGTATATATTAGATAGTTAGGTGATAGTATTATTGCTTATTTGCTTTCAAGATGTACAGAACTATTTTTGATACTTGAATGTCATACGTGACTATTTTTCATGTGATACCAATGTTTATTCATGTGGCACACAACCTATATGTTATTCCACTGTTATACTGTTAACCCTTTCCCTGTTTTCCCACCCATCCCAGTTTTTGCCAGGACATTCACTCTCAGGCTTGGGAGCTCAAATTATATTTTTCTTCAAACTCCGAGACATAGTTTCTTGGCCAGGTGGAGGATGTAGCACCCTGGGGTTTGGTCAGGGAGCTCCTCACAAATTTATTTGCCAAGAATATTTATCTTGGCTGATTGATAGAGATCTATTAATTCCTCCCTAAGTTTGGCCTTGTGGCACTTTTCTCTTCTACCATTAGGTGGCCGGGTACTTGGTGGTACAGGATATGAGAAGGGCATCCCAAGGTCAGGTTATGGGTATATGGGGTACCTCAGTCAATGGGCAGGGGTTTTCTTGAATCCCTTGGCCTGCTGGGAGAGCCGTTATATTCGGGTGAGATCAGGTGATCTGTGTTCTGTGCCACCTGGGCGGCTGTCTGGGTGGACGTATGTTATACGCCCTGGGCTGCTAGCCCAGAGATTGGGGACCCAACCAGCGGAGGAGATGATTGTAGAGCAGCCTTGTGTGTAAAGCCAGGGACCAAGCCAGTTAGCAGGGGTGAAGCTTGAGAAGTATCTGGAGTGCCAAGCAGAGAAGCAGGGGTGACGCTTGAGGGGATACCACCGCAAACCTTGGAGGAGCGATTCAGAGTTAGTGAATCAGTGGGTCTACTGAGAGACCAGGAGCTCAGTATTGAAGAACTCCAAGGAGCAGTTGTAGTGAAGCTCAAACTGTTAAGTTTGAGTTAGGAACTGTTAAAGGACTGTTACCATAGGAAACAGCATTCCTGCAAGTGCAGATGTGGCTTCTTGCTGGGGCCTTTCCCTGCACGGCTGTCCTACTATTGAAGTCTCAGAGTCTCTCAATTGAATCTATAACTACTTAAGGGTCTCCTAGCTATAATCCTTTTTCTCTTGCAAAAATATAAAAAGGACTGTTAAAAGAAATAAAACATCAGTTGCATCCAAGAAGTGTCTGGCGCCCAATGATTTTCACCATCTTTGCAACCACTATGACTCACAAACCACTACATATTGAAGGATGTCAGTGGTCTGTGGCCTCAAAGGCTCTCATTAGACTGGAAGAGGTTAAAGACTTTGCTACACAAGACATTGGACTAACTCACTTCTGGGTTCTCAATGGCTGGGAACAGGGTTTACCTCTACAGATGAATTTGCAAATAATAATGTCCCCTTTGATATCACTTCAAAATGTAGGAACAAACTCTTCTGCGCGATTGATGCGGCCCTAGTTGGTGCACATCTGGGTTGAGGTCCTTTTATGTAGGCGCAAGATTTCCTGAGGATGGTACCGCAACAAGAAAAGTTCCCCTTGGCCCTGATGGTGAGAAACTAGGGAAGGTCCCTTTAACACTGAAGATGAATGCAGATGGCTAAAGTTGAGAAAGGGGCTAAAGTACAGTATATTTGAGCAGAATTGAAACCCTGTAGGCGGTAAACCAGTCTGATGAAGCAAGTTCCTTTACATATGGAAGAGGCTTGAGATGAGATAGTAACAGTATTCCTGTTTGCAGGGAAACATGTGCTGTAGCAAGAGTCTTGTGATTTCAGAGCAATAGAGAGACACTAAGCAGTAGGCTGCAGTTCTGAATGGGCTAGGAAGTCTGTGTCTTAGTGTGGCAAACTGTGATGCAAGGTGTACTAAACTGAAACAACTGGAAACAAAAGAATCACTTGTAGCTTGTGATGGTCTGGGTTATGGAACCGTCTTACCCAGTCTGTAGTCTTAACAGAGCAAAGGAAGGTTTCTTAGTTGGGGGCCCCCTTGTTTTTTCAGCCCCCCTGTGGTAGAAGCAACGTAAAAATTTCAATACCACAATCTTACTTCCTGAAGGATTGACTCTTCTGCCTCTCAGCGATGCCAGCAGTCCTGCAGTCCCTCCTAGTCCCGCCCTCTCACTCACGCCCCCACCCTTTCATTTCAAATGTTTTATTATGTTTTCATAAGTTTAAGCAACAGATGTAAAGTAATATCATACATGGAAATATAATATTTGAAGGAACATTAAATAAAAAAAATGAAGTTTCATTAGTAATAAACATTAAAATAAGATATAAGGTAAAAATGATTAGATGATACAATGTTATTTGTAACATATATGACTAAAATTAAGATAAACTTATTTTAGTAATGAGTATGGAGAATAGAAATAATTCAGTAGAATATTGTACCTATGGTTTTGAGTAAAGAGCAAGAAAGTCAAAATATGTATGGGATGGTAAATTAGGAGTGTTACAGGGCGATCAGGAGAAATAGGTAAGTTTTCCAGGGCCAAGTTCCTGCAAATTGGCTTGGCATTATCTGGAAATATGAGTAATATTTCAGATTATCCCGTAAGACTCCTACTATAGTAAAATAACTAGTGTTAAAAGAAGGAGAAGCTTAGTTAATGATATGATAAAGAGACATTGGGATGTGAAATGGGGTATGTCTCCAGAGGGGGTCAGTAGACTCAGGAAGTAAAAATGAATGAATTAAATCATATGACAGATTTTAGATCTTAAGCCCTTAAGGGAGTAGTAAAGAGGTATCAAAGCCCGGTGGTAGGAAATGCTCAAGCCATGGTTTCCACAGGGCTTCGAATTTAGATATATTATCGAGATTTCGCTATGACTTGTTTTGCTGCTGTTGTCACAAAGAGCGTGAGTTTAAATTGGCGATTTGACAAGGCATGTGGTTTACTATTCAGAAGTGCAGTAGTTGCATCAGGCAATAATATAACTTTGAATATTATGGAAAGAATATTAAATACTTTTGACCAAAAGGATCTGACAATATTACAATCCCACCAGATATGTGCCTGTGTCCCTGGAATAGAGCAGCCATGAAAGCAGTGGGAAGAATATTGTGGAGAGGATTTAGATATTCTGGCAGGGACTAAGTACCATCTTGTGAGTACCTTATAATTGGTTTCAAGTGCCTCTATATTCAGGGAGGCCGACTTTGTTGTTTGCCATATTTGAGACCAATTTATGTCTTCAGATTGTAATTGGAGATCTGTTTCCCATTTGGTAGTGTAGGTTGGGGGAGTAGAGGTAATGTGTGATAGCAATTGGGTATATAAGTTGGAAATGAGACTACGTTTATGTGGATCCGATTTTTCAAGCTTGTTTGACTATAGAGAAACTTAGTGATTTTGAATCAGAGGGTGCTTTGTCATGTAAAAAGTTTTTAATTTGAAGATATCTGAAAGTTTCTGTATGTGGGAGATCTTAGTTTTCATGAAGAGTTGGAAATGGTGTGATTATAGAATATTTATAGAAATGATGAGCACAAGTTAAACCAGCTCTTGACCATGCAGAGAATGAGTTTGGGGAGGACCAAGCTGGGTAGAATTAGGGATTATGAAGAAAGGAAAGAAGAGGATTATGTCTGGATTGTAGGCCAAATCGGGTTTTCAATCTATCCCAGATGGATAGGCTGTGTTTGGTAACGGGATTTGTTACTGTTCGACGTTGTGCTGGATTTAATCAAAGAAGATTTGCGATGGATAGAGGGTCGCAGTCAACTGATTCTACTGCTACCCATAGTGGGATAATTGGGCTGCATAATAATATTTTGTAAAATCTGGAACACACAAACCACTCTGAATTTTAGCATATAGGGTATGTTTAGGTATTCGAGGTTTTGTCTAACCCCAGGTAAAATGTAAGGTTTTACGTTGTGAGATGCATAAGAAGTGTGATGGTATAGATATAGGAAGTACCCAAAAAAGATAAAGAAGTTTTGGAAGGATGGACATTTTTATCACTGTATTTCTACCTACCAGGTTAATGGCATGGTTGACCAATTATTGAGAAGTTTATTAGGTTGCTAAAGCATAGGTGGTTAATTTGTTGCATAGAGCTCCAAAGGGCCTTTTGGCTAAGATCAAGTGTAGTATCTGTTCTTATCGGTTGCCAGGAGGTGGCGCTTGCTTCTGTCTCTGATCTATGGCGAGGTGGTATCAGGGATGGCGGAGGCTATGCAAAACCTGCTGATGTAAATGTAACCTGGAGTGGTTCATAGCCGAAAGGGAAGCTTTCTGAGGGGGATGGAGAACCATTGGGTCTGGCCAGAGGGTTGGGTCCCTGGCCTTCTGGCCTAGATTGGGGTAGCTCTAGCTCTGGTCAGTTTTTCGGGAGAGAACACTGGCTCCTCTTTCCCACCGGGGGAGTGGTTAGTATTTCCCAAATGTAATTAGGTAGGAGGGATGGGAGCGACGGTGAGGCCTGATGGTAAAGGGCTCTCACCAAGCTTCCAGAACTTCAGGCATTCCTGGCTGGGGTGGGGGTCAGGGTTGTACGAAAAGCCAGTGGTGAATGTGTCCTTGAAGTGGCAGTTCAGGGGTGCCGTACGGTCACAGTGTTTAGGCATTTGATTTATGGCACCATGGTCACTTCACCACAAGACACGTTTTAAGCACCTGCCTCTAGGGCCGAGCCTTTTGGCTAGGACCACGTGAAATTTTTATTCCAGGCTGGAGAGCCGGCCATTGTATTACACAATGATCACTTTTCACTAGAGATGAGCCGAACACCCCCCGGTTCGGTTTGCACCAGAACCTGCGAACGGACCGAAAGTTCGCACGAACGTTAGAACCCCATTGACGTCTATGGGACTCGAACGGTCGAAATCAAAAGTGCTCATTTTAAAGGCTAATTTGCATGGTATTGTCCTAAAAAGGGTTTGGGGACCCGGGTCCTACCCCAGGGGACATGTATCAATGCAAAAAAAAACTTTTAAAAATGGCCGTTTTTTCGGGAGCAGTGATTTTAATGATGCTTAAAGTAAAAAAAAAAAAAAAGTGAAATATTCCTTTAAATATCGTACCTGGGGGGTGTCTATAGTATGCCTGTAAAGTGGCGCGTGTTTCCCGTGTTTAGAACAGTCCCTGCACCAAATGTCATTTTTAAAGGAAAAAATCTCATTTAAAACTGCTTGCGGGTTTAATGTAATGTCGGGTCCTGGCAATATGGATGAAAATCAGTGAGACAAATGGCATGGGTACCCCCCAGTCCATTACCAGGCCCTTTGGGTCTTGTATGGATATTAAGGGGAACCCCGCACCCAAATTAAAATAAGGAAAGGTGTGGGGCCACCAGGCCCTATATACTCTGAACAGCAGTATACAGGCGGTGCAAACAAGACAGGGACTGTAGGTGTGTTGTTAAGTAGAATCTGTTTGTCATTTTGAACGGGTACATTTTTAACGTGTTTAGCTCCAGCCAAAAAAATCTTTTTTAAGCTTTTTGGAAAACATAGGGAAGGGTTATCACCCCTGTGACATTTGTTTTGCTGTCTTTCCTCCTCTTTAGAAGATTTCACCTCACTTTTTGTCCCAATGACAAATGTTTTTTGAGAATTTGGGGTTTTTTGTGGAACAAGGATTGGAAAGCATCAGTGGAAAGGAGAAATGTTTTTCCCATATTAACTCTTACAGGAGAGAATTTCCCTTCCTAGGGTTAGATTTCATCTCACTTCCTGTTGTCTCCTTCCGTTTGCAAGTAGGAGTCGTTTGTAAGTTAGATGTTTGAAAGTAGGAGCCTGCCCTATATACTCAGCAGAAATTTGGGCCTTAGGTGTTGTGTCCACAACAACGTAAGCCCTCACAGGGCCCTGCTGTGAAATATTAGATCAAGAATTGTAATTACATGCCCCTGTTGAACAGGGGCAGAAAAACTGGGCCTTTGGTGGTGGTGGTGCTGGTGCCACAACACTGTAAGTCCTCACTCGCTCTTGGTGGGTGCAGAAATGGGCCCTGCTGTGAAATATTATATCAAGAATTGTAATTACATGCCCCTGTTGAACAGGGGCAGAAAAATTGGGCCTTAGGCACTGGTGCTGGTGCCACAACACTGCAACCCCTCACAGACACTCTAGTTGGAACGCAGGAACGAGCCCTGCTGCAAAGTATTGCATCAAAAATGTAATTACACGCCCCTGTTAAACAGGGGCAGAAAAATTGGGCCTTAGGCACTGGTGCTGGTGCCACAACACTGCAACGCCTCACAGACACTCTAGTTGGAACGCAGGAACGAGCCCTGCTGCAAAGTATTGCATCAAAAATTGTAATTACACGCCCCTGTTAAACAGGGGCTGAAAAATTGTGCCTTAGGCACTGGTGGTGGCGCCCAGAACCAAAAATGTTCTTACAAGCTATCAGCGTGATGATTGAGGAGGAAGAGGATAATTACTCAGGGATAGTCACTCAGCATCAGCATAGGCAGTCTTTGAAGAGATCTGAGATTTCCAAAAAAATTATTCGGTTACATCAGCATCAGGTGCTTGGTAGCTGGTGGTGATCCAAGACTGATTCATTTTTATGAAGGTCAGTCGATCGACCGAGTCGGTAGACAGACGCACCCTGTGATCGGTTACCACGCCTCCAGCAGCACTGAATGTGCATTCCGAAAGAACGCTGGATGCAGGACAGGCCAGTAGCTCAACTGCATACTGTGCAAGCTCTGGCCAGTGATCCATCCTCAAGACCCAGTAACCCAGAGGATTTTCGGTGGGAAAGGTGTCCAAGTCTGATCTTGCCCCTAGGTATTCCTGCACCATGTAAAACAGACACTGGCGATGGTTGCTGGAACCGATCATACCTTGGGGCTGCGGACCAAAAAATTGTCTGAACGCATCGGTCAGACGGCCACCTTCTCCACCGCTCCTTCTTTGACTGACCGAAGCCTCAGCAACACGTTGTCCAGAAACAGGAGTTTGTAACCTCCCAGTCTCTGGGAACGCGTTGCACAGACCTTTCTGCAAGGCCTCCCGAAGATGTTTCATCCTCTGCTCCCTCTGCGATGGCAAGATAAGGTCCGCAACCTTACCCTTGTAACGTGGATCAAGGAGGGTTGCCAGCCAGTATTGGTCCTTCTCCTTGATACCACGAATACGAGGATCCTTACGCATGCTTTGCAGGATCATGGAGGCCATGCAGCGTAGGTTTGCTGAGGCATTCGGTCCGGAGTCCTCTGGGTCACTAAGGACGACATGGTCCGCAGCCACCTCCTCCTAGCCACGTACAAGTCCATGTGTTTCTTGGAACTGATCCCTTAAAGACTGCTGCTGATGCTGAGTGCCAGGCTCCACCTCCATACTGACACAATCTTCCTCCTCCTCCTCCTCCTCCTCCTCCTCGTCCTCTTTCTGTGTGATCGGCGGGCACGCAGGAACACTGTCTGGATAAAGGGGGCCTTGAGAGCTAAG
Organism: Aquarana catesbeiana; assembly: GCF_042186555.1. Lineage (NCBI taxonomy): Eukaryota > Metazoa > Chordata > Amphibia > Anura > Ranidae > Aquarana > Aquarana catesbeiana. The sequence continues at coordinate 162,753,224 of NC_133335.1, forward strand.
GAAGTCCTCCTCTTCCTGCCTCTGTTCTGCCTCAAGTGCCCTGTCCATTATTCCACGCAGCGTGTGCTCCAACAGGTGGACAAGGGGGACAGTGTCACTGATGCATGCACTGTCACTGCTCACCATCCTCGTGGCCTCCTCAAATGGTGACAGGACAGTGCATGCATCCCTGATCATGGCCCACTGGCGTGGGGAAAAAAAACCAAGCTCCCCTGACCCTGTCCTGGTGCCATAGTCGCACAGGTACTCATTGATGGCCCTCTGCTGTGTGTGCAGCTGCTGCAGCATGGCCAACGTTGAGTTCCACCTGGTGGGCATGTCACAGATTAGGCGGTTCTTGGGCAGGTTAAACTCCTTTTGGAGGTCTGTCAGCCGAGCACTGGCATTATATGACCGGCGGAAATGCACACAGACTTTCCTGGCCTGCCTCAGGACATCCTGTAAGCCCGGGTACCTGCCCAAGAACCGCTGCACCACCAAGTTAAGGACGTGAGCCAAACAGGGCACATGGGTCATTTGTCCCTGTCGGAGGGCAGAGAGGAGGTTGGTGCCATTGTCGCAAACCACCATTCCTGCCTTAAGTTGGCGTGGCGTCAACCACCTCTGAACCTGCCCCTGCAGAGCTGACAGAACCTCTGCCCCAGTGTGGCTCCTGTCCCCCAAGCACACCAGCTCAAGCACCGCATGGCATCTTTTGGCTGCGTCCTTGCGTAGCCCCTTGAACGGCTACGGAGCACCGCTGGTTCCGAGGACAAAGCACAGGAAGAGGCCATGGAGGAAGAAGAAGAGGAGGGGGTGGAGGAGAGAGATGTGTCACAATCATTAGCATTTTGGAGGCGTGGTGGCGGAACAACCTCCAACACTACTGCACCTTGTCCTGCATCCTTCCCAGCTGCCAGCAGAGTCACCCAATGCGCGGTGAAACGTAGGTAACGTCCCTGTCCATGCCTGCTGGACCATGAGTCAGCGGTAATATGCACCTTACCGCTGACCGCCCTGTCCAGCGAAGCATGGACATTGCCTTCCACATGCCGGTAGAGAGCCGGAATTGCCTTCCGTGAGAAAAAGTGGCGTTTGGATACCTGCCACTGAGGAACCGCACATTCCACAAACTCACGGAAGGGGGCAGAGTCTACCAACTGAAAAGGCAGCAGTTGAAGTGCTAGCAATTTTGCCAAGTTAGCATTCAACCGCTGGGCATGTGGATGGCTGGGAGCAAACTTCTTTTTGCGGTGCAGCAGCTGGGGCAGGGAAATTTGCCTGGTACAATCTGACGTCGGTGTACCAAAAGCAGATTGCCCACAAGTACTTGGCTGTGACACACCTAATTCTACACCTTCATTCCTCTCAGTGCAGGTCTCAGAGAGGACTGAAGGTATAGTGGGGTTGGAAATCTCAGCTGATGAGGAGCAAGGAGAGGTCCTCTTTGTTCTTTGGTGTGGGTCTTTTAGATACGCTTGCCAACGAACTGCATGGCAGGTCAACATATGTCTGGTCAAGCATGTGGTACCCAAGCGGGAGATGTTTTGGCCACGTGAGATACACTTGAGACATATGTTGCAAATAGCAGCGGTGCGATCTGATATGCACTCGTCTCAAAAAAGGCCCACACCAAAGAACTTTTTGAATAACGCGCAGAGACTGCAGCGCCCTGCACATGTGGAGCTTTGGGGTGTGATGCAGTCAATGTGCTGCCCTTAGGCTGGCCCCTGGAGGGCATCCTGCCTCGTTGGTGATGTGCCGCCTCCTCCTCTCTCCTATCAGGCACCCACGTTGAGTCAGTGACCTCATCATCCCCTCCCTCCTCATCACTGGAGCAAACCTGGCAGTATGCTGCAGCAGGGGGAGCATGACTGCCAGATTGCTGTCCTTCTTGGGCACCCCCTCTGTCCGTGCTCATATTACTGCCTTCATCGAGCTCAGTATCATCATCAGAGCCTTCCAAACGCTGGGCATCCTCCTGGAGCATGTACCCAACACTGTGGTCCAACAGTTCGAGGGACTCCTCAGGAGGACATGGTGGGGCTAGGGAAGGAGTCACTGATGACATTGAGCCGAGGGAAGAGGCCGCTGCTTTGCCAGACAAAGTACCCTGGGCATGGGTGAGAGAGGATGAGGAGGATGAGAACGGCTTGGTCATCCACTCGACCAAGTCTTCCGCATGTTGCTGCTCAACACGGCCAGCTGCCGAAAAAAAGGCCAAGCGTGTCCCACGGCCACGTGCTGATGAGGATGCACCGTCTCCACGACCAGCACTAGACACAGAGCCTGCTTGCCCTCTCTTATTGGCTTGTGACTGTCTGCCTCTCCTTCTTGGCCTTCCAGACATACTAATGGCCTGTAGCTGTACTAAGCTGAGATATATATCTATATCTATAGATATAGATATATATCTATATAGATATATCTATATAGATATATATCTATATCTATAGATATAGATATATATCTATATAGATATATCTATATATATATATATATATATATATATATGTACTGATACTGCAGCTAGCAAAATCAACTGCCTGCCTGTAGTATGAGAACACCACCAACCTTCTACAGGTAGCTTTAGCTGAACACTGTGAGGTGGACGCACCCCACTAACTTGTAGGTTTAGCTGAACACTGTGAACAGGACGCACCCCACTAACTTGTAGGTTTAGCTGAACACTGTGAGCAGGACGCACCCCACTAACTTGTAGGTTTAGCTGAACACTGTGAGCAGGACGCACTGCACTAACTGTAAATAGTCTAGCTGCCTGACTGTGGTACTAATAGGATCAAAAGAACACCAGTAATTTTCTTCAGGTAGCTGTATATACTGTAACAAGACAAGCCTGCCTGTCAGTAAGAAGATAACAGGAACGGATCTAGCTGAACACTGTGAGCAGGACGCACTACACCAGTGGTTCTCAACTCCAGTCCTCAGGACCCACTAACAGGCCAGAATTTAAGTATTACCTTGGGGAGATGCAGACTAGAATACTGCAATCACTGAGCAGCAAATGATATCACCTGTGATGTATTTCAGTTGTCTTGCAAACCTGGCCTGTTAGTGGGTCCTGAGGACAGGAGTTGAGAACCACTGCACTACACTAACTGTAAATAGTCTAGCTGCCTGACTGTGGTACTAATAGGATCAAAAGAACACCAGTAATTTTCTTCAGGTAGCTGTATATACTATAACAAGACAAGCCTGCCTGTCAGTAAGAAGATAACGGGAACGGATCTAGCTGAACACTGTGAGCAGGACGCACTGCACTAAACTTGTAGGTTTAGCTGAACACTGTGAGCAGGACGCACCCCACTAACTTGTAGGTTTAGCTGAACACTGTGATCAGGACGCACTCCACTAACTTGTAGGTTTAGCTGAACACTGTGAGCAGGACGCACCCCACTAACTTGTAGGTTTAGCTGAACACTGTGAGCAGGACGCACCGCACTAACTTGTAGGTTTAGCTGAACACTGTGAGCAAGACGCACCGCACTAACTTATAGGTTTAGCTGAACACTGTGAGCAGGACGCACCCCACTAACTTGTAGGTTTAGCTGAACACTGTGAGCAGGACGCACCCCACTAACTTGTAGTTTTAGCTGAACACTGTGAGCAGGACGCACTGCACTAACTGTAAATAGTCTAGCTGCCTGACTGTGGTACTAATAGGATCAAAAGAACACCAGTAATTTTCTTCAGGTAGCTGTAAATACTGTAACAAGACAAGCCTGCCTGTCAGTAGGAAGATAACAAGAACGGATCTAGCTAAACTGAATACAGTGTATATATATATATATATATATGCAACACCTGGGATGCATATATATACACAATACACTGTAAGTGCAGCTAACTGACTGACTGTTCTGCCTAATCTATCTAACTCAAATCAAATGTCACTGTCTGTGTCTCTCTCTCTCTCTCTCTCAATGAGCGCCGGAACACACACTACACAGGGCCGCTGTGCAGGCGGCCTTATATAGTGTGGGGCGTGTACTAAATCCCCTGAGCCATAATTGGCCAAAGCCTCCTTGGCTTTGGCCAATTACGGCTCTCTGTTCAGGCGGCGCTGTGATTGGCTAAGCATGCGGGTCATAGTGCATGCTTGGCCAATCATCAGCCAGCAATGCACTGCGATGCCGCAGTGAATTATGGGCCGTGACGCGCCACGCGAATTTGGCGCGAACGGCCCATATCGTTCGCAATTCGGCGAACGACCGAACAGCCGATGTTCGAGTCGAACATGGGTTCGACTCGAACACGAAGCTCATCCCTACTTTTCACTCTCCCACTTCCTTCTCCCCACTTTCTTTTTATTTATCCTTGTTTGTCACTTTTTTGTATTCCTTTGTTTGGTGTGTATACACATTTATCACTGTGTGATGAGTAGGGTGTGGGTCCTCGGGCCTACTCTGAAAGTCTTGGGAGGGGGTGGACATAGGCCTTCTGGTTTGGTTTGCCCTCTCTCATGGAGTCTCCCTTCGGGGGAGTCCCACCTAGTACTTGGGTGGGTCTGTTTCGGCAGACCTTCCAGAGAACGGTGGTCCATCTAGTTTCGGCAAGAAGGATCAATGTGAAGTACTTCAGTCCCCGTCTGGAGCCTAACGCCCCGGGGGATCAGGGTAAAGTCCTTCCCTAGTGGAGGATCAGTGTAACACCTGTTGTACATTTTTGTGTGTCACTCTTTATGTGTGTGCCCCTTTTTTGGCACGGGGTGGAAGTTTTTGGGTGTGTTTTGCACTCCACTGGCTAAAAAAAAAAATAACAGCTCCAAAGGGTTAGCTGTACAGTTAATTCCCAAATAGGAGATAAACGTTGTAGACCGGGTAAATGGTAGAGAGTAAAGTAGTTGGGTTTGGGTGGCATGCATCAATGATATATTTAAAGCTTTGGATTTGTGAGGGTTTATTGAAAGACCTGATACTTGTTCGAATTTGGAAAGGACATTCAGAAGAGTTGGCGCTGAAGTTATAGGTGAAGTAAGGAATATTAAAACATCATCTGCAAACAGACATAATTTATGGTGATAACCACCAAGTTCAAGTCCTTTTATATTTGGGTTGGATCTAATTAGTTGGGCCAGGGGTTCAATTGCCAGTGCAAAGAGGAGAGGGGAAAGGGGGCATCCCTGCCTGGTTCCTCTCTCAACATTAATAGGATCAGATTTAAATCCTGAGTAGGAAATATATGCTTTCGGATGTTGTTATAAGGCAGCTATCCATTTCAAGAAATGTGGTCCGAAACCCCATCGATTAAGAATGGCCATGATAATGAATCAATTGCCTTTTGTAAATCCAACGAGAGGAAACAGACAGGGTTATGGCATGAGCTGCGTGGGCCAGAAGTGTAGCTCGACGAATATTATTGCCTGCATGTCTTGAGGGGATAAACCCTGTTTGATCTCTATGTATAAGGGAGTCAATAATTGGGTTAAGTCTGGAGGAAAGTATTTTGGCCAATATTTTAATATCGATATTTAGGATTGATATTGGTCTATAATTAGACCAAGATGTGTCATCTGTATTGGGTTTTGGGATCATGGATATAAAAGCTGTAAGTGATTCTGTATGAAAATTATATTCTTTTAGAAGGGAGTTAAAGGCTTCTACCATAAGGGGTGATAACAATAATGCAAATATTATGTAGTAAGTTGCTGAAAGGCCATCTATGCCTGGACGTTTATGTGATTTGAGTGATTTTATAACTTGTTGTATTTCCAAATCTGTAATAGGTTTATCAAGAGTATCTTGATGAGATGGGGAAAGGGAGGGGAGGTGAATTGAGGATAGGCGAGAGGTCAGTTGAGATTGGTCTAAGATATTAGGGTCTTTGTACAATTCAGTTAGTTTTTTTATAAAAATCCTTTTAAAAATGTTAGTGGATTACTGGTGTGAGTATCTTTGTTAATTTTTAGACGAATAGGTTTAGGGGTATAGTTGGTCTTCCGCAAAGTCAAGGCTTGGAATGTATTTGGTTTATTAGCTTATATATAAAAGGTGTGCTTGGATTTACGAAGTGTTTTTTCAGCTAATTCCGTCAGAAACAGGTCTAATTCTAGGCTTGCTTTGTCATATAAAAGTTTGTTTGGCTGTGTGGGTTTGGTCTGAAAGTCTTCCGAAGCTTTATAAAATGTGCCTTCTAGTTTTTTATGAAGTTGACTTTTTTCTTTACGGTACAAAGATGTGTAGCTAATACAGACCCCTCTAATAAAGGGTTTGAGAGCTTCCCAGCATGTTAGGGGATCTGTATCAGTGGAATTGTTGGTGATGAGATAATCTTATATGGCCATTTCCAATCTCTGTTGGAATGAAGAATTTGCAAGTAAACTATCATTAATATACCAAGTACGATGATTGGATCGTGGAACTAGAGATGAGAGAGTTGTCATGACAGCGTTATGATCCAACAAGGCACATGGCACAATATGAGAGTCTATAATGAGTGCTGAAGTTGAAACCGTAACAAAAAGGTGGTCAATACAGGAAAATTGTTTGTGGGGATGGGAATAATGAGTGTATTGTCGTTTTGTAGGATTATGTTCTCCCCAAGTGTCTAAAAGAGAGTATTGATGCAGGAGTCGTTGAGATAAAGGTTTAGGAGTAGTGGTTGGGACTGGGGATTTGTCAAGGAATGGATATATTATTTGTCTGGAATCACCACCAATTATAAGGGTACCTTGTTTATGTGTTTCAACCAGTGGCGGCCCATCCATAGGGAGTGCTCGGGCGCCGCCCCCCAATAGAAAAATGGCCACTTTAAGAGTGACCGGGCGCCGGACATGCGGTGGTCTATGGGAAGCTTCCCAGCCTGCAATCAGCTGATTGCAGGCTGGGAAGCCGATTTACCCACGTTTAGGGAGTGTCCGGGGCACAAGAGATGCACCCACAAACACTCCCCATTCTCCAAGCTCCAGTGATTTGCAGCATGCAGCTCCTGTTCTTTGATTTTAATGGGCGAGGATGGTGGGTGGTGCTTTTCGCAGCACCGCATCACTTCCGGTCTCTAGGCTCACTGTGTTTGGAGTGAGTGTACTGTGACGGACCGGTGGCGCGCGGTGTGTGGTAGACAAAGCAGGCCTGACTCCTAAGCCTGGCTTGGCTTCTGTAAGGTATGTAAACCGCCGCAGGCTCAGTGTGTGTCAGGCTCTCTCTCTATCACCTAGCTGACTCAGTCGCTGAGTCTGTATGTGGCCGCAGTACGCGAGCTGCCCCTCTGCTCCACGCACACTAATCCCTGGAGGCCTGGCTAGACCCTTCGTTCCCTTCCCTGCGCTTCTCTGCAGTGCTCTGCCCCCTCTCATTCTCTCCACTCACTCAGTGAGTGGCTGGCGGGTCTGTACTGATGATGGGGGGGTGCAGACTGGGGGGGTGGTAATTGTGTAGACGGGAGGGGGGGACAATTACAATTACCCCGATCTGCACAGTTACCCACACGTCTGCACAATTTACCCCCCATCTGCACAATTACCCCCCTGCACAATACCTGGGGGTAATTATGCAGACGGGTGATAATTGTGCAGACGGGGGGTAATTGTGCAGATGGCGGTGGTAATTGTGCAGATGGGAGGGGGTAATTGTGCAGATGGGAGGGGGTAATTGTGCAGATGGGAGGGGGTAATTGTGCAGACCCCCCGTCTGCACAATTACCACCCCCGTCTGCACAATTACCCCCCCTCCCATTTTCACAATTAACCCCCCTCCCGTCTGCACAATTACCAACCCATCTGCAAAATTACCCCCTGTCTGCACAATTACCCTAGGTAATTGTGCAGGGGGGTAATTGTGCAGATGGGGGTGGTAATTGTGCAGATGGGGGGTGGTAATTGTGCAGATGGGGGGTGGTAATTGTGCAGATGGGGGTGGTAATTGTGCAGATGGGGTGGTAATTGTGCAGACAGGGGGTAATTGTGCAGATGGGGGGTGGTAATTGTGCAGACTGAGGGGTGGTAATTGTGCAGACAGGGGGTAATTGTGCAGATGGGGGGTGGTAATTGTGCAGACTGAGGGGTGGTAATTGTGCAGATGGGGGTAATTGTGCAGATGGGGGATGGTAATTGTGCAGACTAGGGGGGTGGTAATTGTGCAGATGGGGGTGGTAATTGTGCAGACTGGGGGGGTGGTAATTGTGCAGACTGGGGGGGTGGTAATTGTGCAGACGGGGATAATTGTGCAGACTGGGGGGTGGTAATTGTGCAGATGGGGGGTGGTAATTGTGCAGATGGGGGGTGGTAATTGTGCAGACTGGGTGGCAAATCTGCACAATTACCCCCCCTGCACAATACCTGGGGGTAATTTTGCAGACGGGTGATATTTGTGGAGACGGGGGGTAATTGTGCAGATGGCGGTGGTAATTGTGCAGACGGGAGGGAGTAATTGTGCAGACGGGGGTTGCTAATTGTGCAGACCCTCACCCATCTGCACAATTACCACCCCCGTCTTCACAATTACCCCCCTCCCATCTTCACAATTAACCCCCCTCCCATCTGCACAATTACCACCCCGTCTTCACAATTACCCCCAGGTAATTGTGCAGATGGAGGTGGTAATTGTGCAGATGGGGGTGGTGGTAATTGTGCAGACTGGGGGGTGGTAATTGTGCAGACGGGGGGGTGGTAATTGTGCAGACGGGGGTAATTGTGCAGATGGGGGTGGTAATTGTGCAGACTGGGGGGGTGGTAATTGTGCAGACGGGGGGGTGGTAATTGTGCAGACGGGGGTAATTGTGCAGACTGAGAGGGTGGTAATTGTGCAGATGGGGGGTGGTAATTGTGCAGATGGGGTGGTAATTGTGTAGACTGGGGGGTAATTGAGAAGACTGGGTGGTAATTGTGCAGACTGGGGGGGTGGTAATTGTGCAGATGGGGGGTAGTAATTGTGCAGACAAGGGGGTAATAGTGCAGACTGGGGGGGTAATTGTGCAGACTGGAGGAAAGAGGGTTGTGCAAACTGGGGGGGGGTAGGGGGTAATTGTGCAGGATTTGTGAGACATGCTATATACCAGGCTTTGTGCGAAATGCTATATACCGGGCCTTGTGAGAAATGCTATATACCGGGATTTGTGAGAAATGCTATATACCGGGATTTGTGAGAAATGCTATATACCGGGATTTGTGAGAAATGCTATATACCGGGATTTGTGAGAAATGCTATATACCGGGATTTGTGCGAAATGCTATATACCGGGATTTGTGCGAAATGCTATATACCGGGCTTTGTGCGAAATGCTATATACCGGGCCTTGTGAGAAATGCTATATACCGGGCCTTGTGAGAAATGCTATATACCGGGATTTGTGAGAAATGCTATATACCGGGATTTGTGAGAAATGCTATATACCGGGATTTGTGAGAAATGCTATATACCGGGATTTGTGAGAAATGCTATATACCGGGATTTGTGAGAAATGCTATATACCAGGATTTGTGAGAAATGCTATATACCAGGATTTGTGAGAAATGCTATATACCAGGATTTGAGGTCTGATGGGGCAGGAATTGGGACTGATCTGAGGGGTGAAGGGACAGGAATTGGATTGATGGGCATAGTGGCTGCATTAGATGGCACAATGGCTGTGTTTGATGGTACAGTGGCAGCAATTGTTGGGCACAGTGGCTGCGTTTGATGGTACAGTGAGGCTGCAATTGATGGGATTTTCTTCTAAAAAGGAAATAAGTTGTAAAAAGGAAAGGGCTCCTTATTGGAGCGAATATCTAGTGGGTGGTGAATAAACACCAACCAGTGGGTATGAAGCAGTCCAAGGAGCATCCAAATCTAAGTTGGGCACTCGAGGAATGAGTGGAGGTGCAGTGAACTGTCTCCGGGACTACGACAGCCAGTGTGTAAAATTGTTGAACAAAACGAGTCATAAAGTATAATGTTAGTTTAACATAACTGTAAAAATGCATACTATAATGCAAGGTGGTAGAATTCAGGTTAAACTCAAAATATATTAAAGGAAAATTGAAACAGTTAAAATAACTTGAGGTAATTCTAATATTAGAATAAAAGTCCTATAATAGCACAAGTATAGAAAGCATGCCATTAAATCCACACAGAAAGGGGTAAACAAATAAATAAATAGAGATCATGTGAGGTAAAAGAAGTAGAATATAATATGTAAAATTGTGTCAATCAGTTAAAAAAAAATTATAAATCAAAAAAAGAATTTTTTATAAAAAAAAAAGAAATTATAAATATTTTAATATATAAATATATTATTTATTATAAAAAAAATAAATAAAAATTAAAAATGATATTTTTTTATAAAGAAATATAAAAAAATATATAAAAATTAAAAAAAAATCAGATCATGTGAGGTAAAAGAAGTAAAATATGTATATGTAAAACTGTGTCAATCATTTTAAAAAAAAATATACAGAATTTAAAAAATAAATAAATAAATAAATACAATTTAAAAAAAAAGTTGATTGTAGATCCTCTATTTCTTCAGGAATGCCACATAAAAATGCATACTATAATGCAAGGTGGTAGAATTCAGGTTAAACTCAAAATATATTAAAGCTAAGGAAAATCGAAACAGTTAAAATAACTTGAGGTAATTCTAATATTAGAATAAATGTCCTATAATAGCACAAGTATAGAAAGCATGCCATTAAATTGTCACAGAAAGGGGTAAAAAAAAATAAAAAAATCAGATCATGTGACGTAAAAGAAGTAGAATTGTGTCAATCAGTTAAAAAAAAAATACAAAATTATACAGAATTTTTTTTTTTATAAAAAAAATTTAAAAAATAATTATTATTAAAAAAAAGAAAAAAATGTTTTAAAAAATGTGAGATAAAAGAAGTAGAATATGTATATGTAAAATTGTGTCAGTTAAAAAAATATATCAATAAAAAAAAATGTATAAAAAAAAATTAAAGAAAAAAATATTTTTTATTAAAAAAAAATTATAAATAATTTTTTTTAATAAAAAAAATAAAATAAATAAATCTGATCATGTGGAGGTAAAATAAGTGGAATATGTATATGTAAAATTGTGTCAATCAGTTAAAAAAAATTTATACAAACATTTTTTTTTATAAAAAAAATTATAAATATGTATAATATGTAAAACTGTATACATTTTATGAGGACTAAGTCAAAATTTGCGTCCTTTTGTTCCCACAAATAGAGCTTTCTTTTGATGGTAATTGATCACCTCTGCGATTTTTATTTTTTGCGCTATAAACGGAAAAAGACCAAAAATTTTGAAAAAAAACTATATTTTCTACTTTTTGTTATAAAAAAAATACAATAAACTCAATTTTAGTCATACATTTAGTCCAAAATGCATTCAGCCACATGTCTTTGGTAAAAAAAAATGTCAATAAGCGTATATTTATTGGTTTGCGCAAAAGTTATAGCGTCTACAAACTAGGGTACATTTTCTGGAATTTACACAGCTTTTAGTTTATGACTGCCTATGTCATTTCTTGAGGTGCTAAAATGACAGGGCAGTACAAACCCCCCCCAAATGACCCCATTTTGGAAAGTAGACACCCCAAGGAAATTGCTGAGAGGCATGTTGAGCCCATTGAATATTATTTTTTTGTCCCAAGTGATTGAATGACAAAAAAAGAAAAATGTACAAAAAGTTGTCACTAAATGATATATTGCTCACACGGGCCATGGGCATACATGGAATTACACCCCGAAATACATTCTGCTGCTTCTCCTGAGTATGGGGATACCACATGTGTGGGACTTTTTGGGAGCCTAGCCGCGTACGGGGCCCCGAAAACCAAGCACCGCCTTCAGGATTTCTAAGGGTGTAAATTTTTTATTTCACTCCTCACTACCTATCACAGTTTTGAAGGCCATAAAATGCCAGGACAGCTCAAACACCCCCCCCCAAATGACCCCATTTTGGAAAGTAGACACCCCAAGCTATTTGCTGAGAGGCCTGTTGAGTCCATGGAATATTTTATATTTTGACACAAGTTGTGGGGAAATGACAAACTTTTTTTTTTTTTTTTTTGCACAAAGTTGTCACTAAATGTATATATTGCTCAAACATGCCATGGGCATATGTAGAATTACACCCCAAAATACATTCTGCTGCTTCTCCTGAGTATGGGGATACCACATGTTTAGGACTTTTTGGGAGCCTAGCTGCGTACAGGGCCCCGAAAACCAAGCACCGCCTTCAAGATTTCTAAGGGCGTAAATTTTTGATTTCACTCCTCACTACCTATCACAGTTTCGAAGGCCATAAAATGCCAAGATGGCACAAAACCCCCCCAAATTACCCCATTTTGGAAAGTAGATACCCCAAGCTATTTGCTGAGAGGCATGGTGAGTATTTTGCAGCTCTCATTTGTTTTTGAAAATGAAGAAAGAAAAGAAAAATGTATTTTTTTTTCTTTTTTCAATTTTCAAAACTTTGTGACAAAAAGCGAGGTCTGCCAAATACTCACCATACCTCTCAGCAAATAGCTTGGGGTGTCTACTTTCCAAAATGGGGTCATTTGGGGGGGGGGGGGGGTTGTGCCACCTGGGCATTCCATGGCCTCCGAAACTGTGATAGGCAGTGAGGAGTGAAATCAAAAATTTACACCATTAGAAACCCTGAAGGCGGTGCTTGGTTTTTGGGGTCCCGTATGTGGCTAGGCTCCCAAAAAGTCTCACACATGTGGTATCCCCTTACGCAGGAGAAGCAACGGAATGTATTTTGGGGTGTAATTTCACATATTCCCATGGCATGTTTGAGCAATATATCATTTAGTGACAACTTTGTGCAAAAAAAAAAAAAAAGAAATTGTCTTTTTCCCGCAACTTGTGTCACAATATAAAATATTCCATGGACTCGACATGCCTCTCAGCAAATAGCTTGGGGTGTCTACTTTTCAAAATGGGGTCATTTGAGGGGGTTTTGAACTGTCCTGGCATTTAATGCACAACATTTAGAAGCTTATGTCACACATCACCCACTCTTCTAACCACTTGAAGACAAAGCCCTTTCTGACACTTTTTGTTTACATGAAAAAATAAATTTTTTTTGCAAGAAAATTACTTTGAACCCTTAAACATTATATATTTTTTAAAGCAAAGGCCTTACAGATTAAAATGGTGGGTGTTTAATTTTTTTTTCACACAGTATCTGCGCAGCGATTTTTCAAACGCATTTTTTGGGGAAAAAACACACTTTTTTTAATTTGAATGCACTAAAACACACTATATTGCCCAAATGTTTGATGAAATAAAAAGATGATCTTAGGCCGAGTACATGGAAACCAAACATGACATGCTTTAAAATTGCGCACAAACGTGCAGTGGCGACAAACTACATACATTTTTAAAAGCCTTTAAAAGCCTTTACAGGTTACCACTTTAGATTTACAGAGGAGGTCTACTGCTAAAATTACTGCCCTCAATCTGACCTTCACGGTGATACCTCACATGCATGGTGCAATTGCTGTTTACATTTGACGCCAGACCAACGCTTGCGTTCGCCTTTGTGCGAGAGCAGGGGGGGACAGGGGTGCTTTTTTTTTTTTCTTTATTATTTTTTTTTGCTTTTTTATCTTATTTTTAAACTGTTCCTTTCATTTTATTATTTTTTTTATCATTTTTATTGTTATGTCAGGGAATGTAAATATCCCCTATGATAGCAATAGATAGTGACAGGTACTCTTTTTTGAAAAAAATGGGGTCTATTAGACCCTAGATCTCTCCTCTGTCCTCAAAGCATCTGACCACACCAAGATCAGTGTGATAAAATGCTTTCCCAATTTCCCAATGGCGCTGTTTACATCCAGCGAAATCTAAGTGATTAAATGGTCGTAGCTTCCGGTTTCTTAGGCCATAGAGATGATTGGAGCCATTCTGGTCTCTGATCAGCTCTATGGTCAGCTGGCGGAATCACCGGCTGCATTCTCAGGTTCCCTGTTGGGACAGGAGAGCCAGAGAAAAACATGGAAGACGGTGGGGGGGGGGACATTCCCTCCCACTGCTTGTAAAAGCAGTCTAGAGGCTAATTAGCTGCTAGGATTGCTTTTACATGAAAGCCGACCACTGGCTGAAAAGAATAATACCAAGATGATACCTAAACCTGCAGGCATCATTCTGGTATAACCACTCAAAGTCCAGCAACATACCAGTACGTTGCTGGTCCTTGTTGGGCATATATTGTAATCTTTTTTTTTTCATGCAGCCTGTGGGCTGAACGTAAAAAAGAGATTGATTGGTGGGTATGCCCACCATTAGAATACCTCCCTTCATCCACCCACTTCTAATGATGGGCATACATGCACCATTTATATATGCCGAAGCATTGGGGCACCCGCCCCAAAAGTTAGGAGCAAATCGCTGCTCCGCCCCTGCTGCCCCCATGCTTCGCATATATCACCTCCGCTGGAGTCACGGCTTAATATATCGTGGGAGCAAACGCTGTTGCGGTCAAGATAAATAAATCCGCGCTGCAGCTGAATGGCGTACCTGAAGACAAAAAAATGGTTATCAATAAAATACAGTAAACAGTAAAGTATAAAAAATTGCATACCTGAAAAGCAAACATGATAAAAGATAATAACAATAAAACATTGCAGAAAAGAATACAGTAAAAAAGAGCAGAACAATAGAGAGAGAATAGAGAGAGAACAATAAAACGACAACTATTTTTGTTTTTTTTATTATATATATTTTTTTGTGTTTTTATTTTTTTTTAACACTTTTTTTTATAACTGTAACCGGTTCCAGGTTCGGGTCTCTCAAAATGCGATAGCATCTTGGGAGACCCTGTGAAAGTGTGCCTAGTCTGTGCAATGCTGTACCCTACGCTAATACTCAACTAGTGAATGGTAGCATTCAAAACATTCACCAATGCAAAGACCAGGATTGTCAGAACAGAAGGGACAATAATAGCGGGTGTCACGCCTATATCCGCGCTTGCTGCAGACACGACATCTTTTTTGGGGGGGTTCCTTGGGTAGGGGTACTCGGGAGGACATAAAGAAAATGCCTTTCATGCAGCAGAGTTGCTGCAGAAGTGGTGGGTTCCCAATTAGGATTGGCGAATGCAGCAGGAAGGGCACTATGGGCACGACGGGCCTGTGTTTGTCTTCTTCTTGGTGGCAGCGGGACACTACTTTTGCTTGCCACCTCACCAGCTTGAACTGCACTTATGGGACTCGCCACGTCACCAAGTGTTACTGCAGTGCTGGTTTGACTACGACCGGGGTGTACTAGGCCGCTGGTGCTTGCCAGTTCACCAGAACGCTACCAAAAAAACTGTTAGCGATCATAGGGACCAGGCCTGACTCTGCGAACGCTGTAGTTATGTGTTTAGTGTTTTGTAAGTGACAGTGATCGATCGATACTGCACTTGGGTGGGCTGGGCTGGCCCGAGCGGAGGGGCAAAACGCAGGTGCTAGCAGGTATCTGGGCTGATCCCGCTAACACTGCATTTTTGGGAACCCTAAACTGCTGGGGACGCTAGTATAAATCTGATCGGATCAGATATTGATCTGTTCAGATACTATACCACTAAGGGAGGTGTACGGTGTGTGCGTGGGTGTTAGCGCTACTGGCAATAACATGACGCTGCCTGGGGCTGGTGCTTGCCAGTTCACCGAACGGCTCAAAAAAAACTGTTAGCGATCACAGGGATCAGGCCTGACTCTGCGAACACTGCAGTTATGCGTTTAGTGTTTTGTAAGTCACAGTGATCGATCGATACTGCACTTGGGTGGGCTGGGCCGGGCGGAGGGGCAAAACGCAGGTGCTAGCAGGTATCTGGGCTGATCCCACTAACACTGCATTTTTGGGAACCCTAAACTGCTGGGGACGCTAGTATAGATCTGATCGCATCAGATATTGATCCGTTCAGATACTATACCACTAAGGGAGGTTATGCTGCGTGCGTGGGTGTTAGCGGTACTGGCGCTAATCTGACGCTGTCTGGGGCGACGCAGACCCTAAAACCTAAGTCATATCACCGCCGGGCGATCAGGGGGCTAAACCTTTATTAGGTAATAAACGGCGGGTGCCCTGACACTATAAAAAATAAACTAACTAACCAGCGTCACCCGTAACAGTTATACGGTGATCACTGGTGCAAGGATTAACAAGTGGGCAATCAAGGGGTTAAAACCTTTATTAGATAGTATATGGGGGTCCCTGACGCTATAAAGCGCTGACGGCGAACCTACATATTTACCTCCCTAACTAGCGTCACCAGTGACACTAATACAGCTATCAGAAAAACGATTGCTTAGTGACACTGGCGACGGGGGGGTGATCAAGGGGTTAAAACTTTATTAGGGGGGGTTAGGGGGGTATCCTAGACCTAAAGGGGGCTAACAGTAACTGCCCTACCACTTCTAAATGTCACAAACTGACACCAATGCAGTAATCAGGAAAAAAAAAACTGCTTAGTGTCACTGTGACGGGGGGGGTGATTAGGGGGTGATCAGGGGGTGATCAGGGGGTGTAAAGTGTGTCTAGTGTGTTTTACTGTAAGTGTGTGTGTTGTGCACTTACTCAGATGTCTTCTCTCCTCGGCGCCGGAACGGAAAATACCGAGCCGAGGAGAGAAGACATCACTTCTTCTGCCGCTGTTTACTATACAGCAGCAGAGGAAGATTCTCATTCGTTGGGAGTGATCGCGAGGGGGTGGCCACGAATGAGTGGTCTCCCCCTCAGCCTGGATCGCTCCCCTAACGATGCCGACCGCCCCGGGCATGGGGGGGGGGGCACGATGTGTCCCCCGCCCGCGGGAGGCAGATCACGTACCAGGTACGTGATTTTGCCTGCCCGTGCCATTCTGCCACAGTATATCTGCATTAGGCGGTCGGCAAGTGGTTAAATAGAGTTAGTTGAGATAAGTCTTGAAAGACTTGGTATTTATGGCCCTGGAAATATAAAGAGTCTTTGTTTCTTGCAGCTGCCATTATTTGTTCTTTTGTGCGAAAATAATGCATTTTTATAATGCTATCTCTAGGGGGCCCATCTTCTTTACGTGCAGTTAAAGCTCTGTGTATTCGATCTGTTTCCAATCTTCCTAATGGGATGGATGGATGGAACAAGTTCTTGAAAAAGTGTTGTAATAGTTGATTGTAGATCGTCTATTTCTTCAGGAATGCCACGTAAAAATGCATACTGTAATGCAAGGTGGTAGAATTCAGGTTAAACTCAAAATATATTAAAGCTAAGGAAAATTGAAACAGTTAAAATAACTTGAGGTAATTCTAATATTAGAAAAAAAACCCTATAATAGCACAAGTAGAGAAAGCATGCCATTAAATCCTCACAGAAAGGGGTAAAAAAATATCAGATCATGTGAAGTAAAAGAAGTAGAATATGTATAATATGTAAAATTGTGTCAATCAGTTAAAAAATAAATAAATAAAAAAATAAAATCAGGTGAGGTAAAAGAAGCAGAATATGTATATGTAAAATTGTGTCAGTTAAAAAAATATATAACTAAAAAATTTAAAAATTAAAAAAATAAGAAATTTTAAAGAAAAAAATATTTTTTTATAAAAAATAAAGAAAAATTATAAATTTTTTTTATAAAAAAAATATATAAAAAAAAATAATTCTAAAAATAAAAAAAAATCAGATCATGCGAGGTAAAAGAAGTAGAATATGTATAATATGTAAAATTGTGTCAATCAGTTAAAAAAATAAATAAATCAGATCATGCGAGGTAAAAGAAGCAGAATATGTATAATATGTAAAATTGTGTCAATCAGTTAAAAAAATAAATAAATCAGATCATGCGAGGTAAAAGAAGCAGAATACGTATATGTAAAATTGTGTCAATCAGTAAAAAAATAAATAAATAAAAACATTTTTAAAAAAAAGAAATTATAAAGAAGAAAATATTTTATATAAAAAATAAATAAAAATTATAAATAATTTTTTTTTATAAAAAAATATATAAAAAATTATAAAAATAGGAAAAAATCAGATCAGATGAGGTAAAAGAAGTAGAATATGTATATGTAAAATTGTGTCAATCAGTTAAAAAAAATTATACAGAAAAATAAATGAAAACGCATTTTTTTTACACAAAGTTGTCCATTTATAAGATATTTCTAACACACAGCATGTACATAGCAAAAATGACACCCCAAAATACATTCTGCTACTCCTCCTGAGTATGGCGATACCACATGTGAGACTTTTACATAGCCTGGCCACATACAAAGGCCCAACATTAAAGTAGCACCTTCTGGTGTTCTACAAGCATAAATTACACATCTCATTTCTCAACCACCTATTACACTTTTGAAGACCCTAGAGCACCAGGAAACGCCCACAAAATGACCCCAACATATAATCTATAAGGCATAAGAGTCTTTTGAATGGTTAATTTTTTTCCAGAAGTTTTTGGAAAATGTGGAAAAAATATGAAAGCACATTTTTTACACAAAGTTGTCCATTTATAAGATATTTCTAACACAATATGTACATAGCAAAAATGACACCCCAAAATACATTCTGCTACTCCTGAGTATGGCGATACCACATGTGTGAGACTTTTACATAGCCTGGCCACATACAGAGGTCCAACATCCAAGTAGCACCTTCAGGCGTTCTAGGAGCATAAATTACACACACAAATTCCTGCTAACCTATCACATTGTTGAAGGCCCTTCATATTTCTAACCCATAGCATGTACTGTACATACCAATTACAAACCAAAAAACACATTCTTCTGAGCAAAGAGTAAACAGAAGATTACCTGCGGTTTTAGTAGTGCAGTGGTCCACAGAGGAGAGCATCGGTCCAGGTAGCAGGCCGGGAATGTGGTCAGCAGCAGTGAAAGGATCATCCATGCTGCAGGCAGAAATACTGTCCATAGTACAGGCAGCAGGCAGAGATATGGTTATAGCAACCAAAGTATTGGTCCAGGCAATGGGCACATGGTCCATGAAAAGTCCTGGGTAAGTGCAGGTAGAGTTATTGTCAGCACAGCCAAAGTATTGGTCCAGGCAGCAGGCAGAACCATCAAATTTAGGGCCTCGGTCAGGAAAGAATGGGGACAGGGGTAGAGGCTTCTCCCAACCAAATCGCTTTGAAGCCTACGGACAACCAGACCCTGTTCTGGGAATTACAAAACTAAAAACTGTTTTTCTCAACTCAGAACACTATTCTGGAGCCCCTCACATATGAGACCCCTGTTTAGCAGGGTGAGAGATCAGTCCAAGGGGCAGGCAAAAACATGGTCAACAGGCCAAGGTCAGTGCAGGTAAAAGGCAGAAATAGACGGTAGGCAGAGGCATAGTCGATAGTCCAGGGTCAGTTCACGTGAAAGGCACAAACATGGCGGATAAACAATGCAGATGGCAGGCAGAGGCATAGTCGATAGTCCAGGGTCAGTTGAGGTACTAGGTTGGTTGGTTAAGGCAGTAGGGAAATAATCAGCACAGAAATTGAAACTGGGGAAATGGCAGTCTATTAGAAATTTGAGCTAATAATTTATGAGAGTGTGATAGCACCTGAAGCATTCCCCGATGCATGGGCCAGGTTGGGAGGGACATTTGGGACAATGGAAACTGGTGTCTTTCCTAACTCCTCTTTTGCTGCACATCTGACTTTTTTTTGGCGTCTTCTTCCGGTTGCTGAGGGTGGAATATTGTCAGGAAAATGGTGCTCATGCAGTCTGCTGACACAATCGGAACAAATGCTTTGTAGGGGGGATGCTTGCTGATAGATCAGGGCAGTGACAATATTTTTGATAAATTTGTAAGTAATTCCATTGATTTTTGGTATGTGACGTACGCATTATAAATGGCCAAATGGAAGAAGTATATTGTGATTTTTTTTGTACCAGAAGAGAGACTCTCGTGTTTAAAGATAGGGCTGCAGCATTTGATCGTTTAAATCCACCCCCCCATGAACTTATTGTATTCGTTGATACAGCAAGGCTTTTGAATGGTACCGTGTCTTCTTCGAAGTTCCACCGAGGTGTCATCGTGGATGGTGGACATGATGTAAACATCTTTCTTATCCCTCTTATCCCTCCACTTCACGGCCAACACTTCCCCATTCCTTAGGCTTGCCGAAAGGCATTCACATATCCGGAGGAGCTTCCACAGAGCTTGTTGAGCTTCAGTCCGTACCTCGCCCTCTTACTTGGGATATACTGCTTGATTCCCAGCCGGCCTGTGAAATGGACCAGGGATTCATCCACAGAGATGTTCTGGTCAGGGATGTAAAGTTCGGCATACCTCTTATTAAAAAAAAATCAATTGGGGCGAATTCTATACAATTGATCAAAGTCCGGATGATTTCGGGGAGGGGGGGGCACTGCGAGTTATCACTGAAATGCAGGAACCGCAAGATCATGTAATAGTGGGACCTGAAAATCACAGCTGAAAAAATTGGCATATGGTGCATGGGGTTGGTAGACCAATATGCATGCAGTTAATTTTTTTTGTAAGCCCCATATGTTGAGCGTAAGGCCTAAAAACAATCTAAGCTCCTCCACTGTTAGGGGTCTCCATTCAAAAGAGAGGGCATAGCATGAGTTGGGGTTGTTTTGTATGCAATGACGGGAAAAAGATTTGTTTGGTCCATGATGCTTTGAAGTAACTCATCAGGGAAAAATAAATTTAAAAACTCGATTTCAGAGAAACCTTCGGCGTTGGCCTACACACCTGGCTGTGCTGTGAAAGGGGGGATTGTGGCTGACCCCGTGCTAGAAGGCAGCCACAATGGGTTGGCCAAGGCATCCGGAAGATGGGTTTGGGCCCTACTTCTTTGTCGTGGAATTCCAGCACTTGTACTGGGCCTTTCCTCCTGGGGTCTAGCAGCGCTTGTACTGGTCCTCTCCTCCTGGGGTCTAGCAGAGCTTGTACTGGGCCTCTCCTCCTGGGGTCTAGCGCTGTTGGCGTTTGCTGATTGGCCATTGGGGTGTCTGGCGCTGCTGGTAGCTGCCTAGAGTTCAGACCATCTTCTTTTTGGCCGGACTACTTCCTCCTGCAATTTGGATGTACTGCCTTCGGGGGGCTCGTATTGCGAACCAGAATCGGGACTGGAATCAGAACTGTACTGGGGCGGTGAGAGCTCGCTGCTGCTCTCATCAGTCAGGTTTAGCATTTGGTATGCCTCTTCTGGGGTGTATACTCTTCTGGACATGGTGGCTGTATGACAGGGCTGCACAACGATGACTAATGGGCTGTACATAGAAATAAAAAAAGTGTTGCGCAATTCTAAATGTCCATAAGATAACAATAGTGAAATAATGAATAATAAGTCCCAGCTGGTGCACACAACTTAAATGGATGAGGTGCAGTAACACACACAAAGCAGAAGAAGATGTCAAATCCGGTGACAGTGACCCCTCCACCACACACAGGATGGCCTCTCACCTTATGGACTCGACCTGAGACAGGTCACATAGCGATATATCGTTCAAGGCAAACTATCCCCAGATAACAGCTCCGGTGTTCGTCCACAAAATCACAGTCAATGGGATGGTACAGCGTACATGAGGAAAAAAACACAGCGATCTAATGCTCTCAGTACGATAAATTTATTATGTCAAAAATAGAAATTACACTTACATGGAACCGCACTCAGATCCGAGTGCCGGCAGTACAGCGTGCAATAATAACCATAGAGATGGCCACGGGTGACGTAATGCGTAACACCTAACCCCCGTACGTGTTACATCCATGGGCGGGACTTCCTCAGCATGGGGCAGGAAGTACGCAGACGGCCCGCTTTGTGTATATACTGCCATAGCAACCTGCAATTAGCGAATCAGGATAGCGGACACAGCGGTCGAATGACCTGTTGCATCACAAAAGATCCCATCAAGCTGCTTAATATAAAATGTAAACAATACATATAAAGTGCTAATATGCATAAGAATACAAGGAAATGGTGCTAGTTATTTGTAATACAGAGAACATACGTTCCTCATGTATGAATAAATATATATAAAGAAAAAAAATGCCTCCACTTGTATTAATATAAAACAAATAAGGAGGGAGGGGGGGGAGAAAAGAACCCAACCTCATGTTATGAAACACTTAATAAATGATTATAAAATACACCTAAACAAATAATAAATATATATATAGATGTAAATCCACTGCCATCTTGATGATCAAAAAACACAAATATAAAATGCACTAAAAATAACACAATAAAATATAATGAAAAACAAAAAAGTAGAAAACAATGATTGTTAAAAATAATTGTTAAAAATAAGACAAAGCTAAAAGACCCAAAATATAAAAGGAAGACCACCTATCTATTAGAGATAAAACAGTTGAGATCAAAATCTACATTCATCCCCGCAGGAGACATTACCTTGGTTTTGTAGATCCAGAAAGATTCTCTACGGCTCAACTGTCTAATATAATGACCTCCTCTCCAGTGACGGGGGACCTTTTCAATACCCCAAAACTTCAAACATTTGGGATCTCTTTGGTGACAGGTTCTGAAGTGCCTGGATACACTATGGGTTTTCACTCCCCTTTTGATATTGCTAATATGTTCACCCACCCGTACATGAAGTGCTCTTGAAGTGCGACCTGCATATTGAAGGCCACAGTCGCACTCAAGCATATACACCACTCCCACTGATGTACATGTAATCAAACTTTCTATCTGGTAACATTTTTGTGTTACAGTAGAGACAAAATCTTTCTGCTTCCTAATGTTTTTACTGGCCTTCCTACAAGTGGCACATCCGCCACACGCATAGAAGCCAGAAAAATAGCTGAATAGCTTATTATCCACCACTTTGGGTGGATCAACTACTCCTGGTGCCAAACGGTCACGAAGAGAGGGTGCCTTACGATAAATAAACTCAAGTTATTGAGGGAGAGCTGGGCCCAAGGTCCGATCACACTTAAGAATGGGTCAATATTTGGCTATAATTCTCTCTAGCTTCTTATACTGGATATTGTAATCCAACACGACTCTATATCCTGCAGCATTATCTTCAACTTCAGTAATCTTAGGTTTATCTGCCACAATAGTACTCCTATCTGTAAGCCTGACTCTCTCAATTTCAGAATCATTCATGGATTGTGCGTATCCTTTCTGCTTAAAACAGGTCGCTAAAATCTGGGATTGATACTCATCATCATGATCTTGCGGAGTCGGATGAATTGACCTCTGGAATATTGCACAGCCATGACCTATGATGGCAACTGTTTAGTGGAATATATGCATTCCGATCAGTAGCTTTAAAATGGTTTCTAGTCTGGAAACCAACATCAGTTTTAAAAATTTCTAAATCTAAAAAGGTAATCTGCTGGTGGTCAATAGTCCAGGTAAGCTGTATATTTTTGTTATTTTATTTAATTTGTCCATAAATAACTGTAAACTAGACATATCTCCTTCCCAGATCATTATCAAATCATCTATGTTCCTCTTATGACAGTTGAGGGGGACGATCTTGAAATATGACATCCTCCTCCCAGTGGGCCATAAAAAGATTGGCCACACTGGGAGCAAAGCGAGCGCCCATGGCCACGCCACGTATCTGCAGAAAATAATCTCCACTAAACCAAAAATAATTATTCAGCAAACAGAAATTAAGGCTCTCTAGCAAAAAATGAAATATGATCCCTAGAGAGGTCAGTGGCTGTAAGGACCCATTCAACTGAAGTAAGAGCTTCCTTATGGTCAATTATAGTATACAATGACCCCACATCAGCGGTGATCAGTATTCTAGATGGGGTACATGGAAGGGTTTCCAAGATTTGGAGAATCTGTTTGGTATCACGTAAATATGCCTTTGTTTTAGTAACAAGTGTTTACAGAAAAAAATCCAAATACTGACCTAACCTAGAGGAAAGGGGATCAATTCCGTTCACAATAGGATGACCAGGAGGTTGTTCAGAATTCTTATGTATTTTAGGTAGAATGTAAATAATAGGAGTCCGACAATAAAAAGGATCCAAATAAGATGCCTCCTTAGAATTCAAAATCCCCTTCATTTTACCATCTTCAACCTGGGCATGTAAACCATTCTTAAACATCAGCATTGGATCCCCCTTAAGTAGTCGATAGGTATTTTGGTTCACTCAATAACCTAGACATTTCTGCTTGATAGTAAGCCTTACTTAATACAACTAACCCCCCCCCCCCCCCCCCCTTGTCAGCTGGACGAATCACTATGTCATTCCTTTGCTCCAAGGATAAGATACCTCTTTTTATATGCCGGGAATCTCTGCTTCTCTTAATTTTAAGTTTGCCAAGATCACTACAGACCATGTTTTTAAAAACTTCTAGGTGTCTATTATCACTGCATTGAGGGTTAAAAACTGATCTATTACAGAGATTAGAATGCATAGAACCAGATTGGGAAGAATTCCTCTGAACAGGGTTGGACAGAAAGTATTTCTTAATATTTAAGTTCCTAATGTATTTCTGTATATTAACATAAGCCTGGAATTTATTCAGATTCCGAATGGGGGCAAACTTTAAGCCTTTGTCCAAAACTTTAGTCTCATCTTCTGTTAACGGAATACCACTTAGATTAAATATCCCGGTACCTAATGGGGTCTTTGTCTTTTGGTCTTGTCTCCCCCCCCCCTGCATCCTCTCTGCTTTTTTTTAGGCTGACTTGCCCATTTTTTAATTGATCTTGGGGGATCCAATGTTATTTTGTTTCTCTGACCCAAGCTGGGGTATGTGGAGGAGATCCCCTCCAAGGGGTCCTCTCCTGACCTAAAAAATGGTCCTGGCCCAGCTCTCCCTCAATAAGTAAGGCACCCTCTCTTCTTGACCGTTTGGCACCAGGAGTAGTTGATCCACCCAAAGTGGTGGATAATAAGCTATTCAGCTTTTTATCTGGCTTCTATGCGTGTGGCAGATGTGCCACTTGTAGGAAGGCCAGTAAAAACATTAGGAAGCGGAAAGATTTTGGCTCTACTGTAACACAAAAATGTTACCAGATAGAAAGTTTGATTACATGTACATCAGTGGGAGTGGTGTATATGCTTGAGTGCGACTGTGGCCTTCAATATGTAGGTCGCACTTCAAGAGCACTTCATGTACGGGTGGGTGAACATATTAGCAATATCAAAAGGGGAGTGAAAACCCATAGTGTATCCAGGCACTTCAGAACCTGTCACCAAAGAGATCCCAAATGTTTGAAGTTTTGGGGTATTGAAAAGGTCCCACGTCACTGGAGAGGAGGTCATTATATTAGACAGTTGAGCCGTAGAGAATCTTTCTGGATCTACGAAACCAAGGTAATGTCTCCTGCGGGGATGAATGTAGATTTTGATCTCAACTGTTTTATCTCTAATAGATAGGTGGTCTTCCGTTATATTTTGGGTCTTTTAGCTTTGTCCTATTTTTAACAATTATTTTTAACAATCATCGTTTTCTACTTTTTTGTTTGTCATTCTATTTTATCGTGTTATTTTTAGTGCATTTTATATTTATGTGTTTTTTGATCATCAAAATGGCTGCTGATTTACGTCTATATATATATATATATTTTTTATTTGTTTAGGTGTATTTTATAATCATTCATTAAGTGCTTCATAACATGAGGTTGGGTTTTTTCTCCCCCCCCTCCTTATTTGTTTTATATTAATACAAGTGGAGGCGTATTTTTTCTTTTTTCTTTATATATATTTATTCATACATGAGGAACGTATGTTCTCTGTATGTATTACAAATAACTAGCGCAATTTCCTTGTATTCTTATGCATATTAGCACTTTATATGTATTTTTAAATTTTATTTATATTAAGCAGCTTGATGGGATCTTTTGTGATGCAACAGGTCATTCGACCGCTGTGTCCGCTATCCCGATTCGCTAATTGCAGGTTGCTATGGCAGTATATACACAAAGCAGGCCTGCGTACATCCTGCCCCACGCTGAGGAAGTCCCACCCATGGATGTAACGTGTACGGGGGGTTAGGTGTTACGCATGACGTCACCCGCGCCCATCTCGGTTATTATTGCACGCTGTACTGCCGGCACTCGGATCTGAGTGCTGTGCCGTGTAATTTCTATTTTTGACATAATAAATTTATCGTACTGAGAGCATTAGATCGCTGTGGTTTTTTCCTCATGTACGCTGTACCATCCCATTGACTGTGATTTTGTGGATGAACACCGGAGCTGTTATCTGGGGATAGTTTGCCTTGAACCATATATCGCTATGTGACCTGTCTCAGGTCGAGTCCGTGAGGTGAGAGGCCATCCTGTGTGTGGTGAAAGGGTCACTGTCACTGGATTTGACATCTTCTGCTTTGTGTGTGTCACTGCACCTCATCCATTTAAGTTGTGTGCACCAGCTGGGACTTATTATTCATTATTTCACTATTGTTATCTTATGGACATTTAGAATTGTGCAACACTTTTTATTTCTATGTTTATTTGAGGTATTTTTTTAATTAACCTTGAGTGTCTGCCAGCAGTTCAGTTATAGCTGTGTCTGTGTATGTCAGCGTTGAATATTCTCTACCAATATATAGTATACTAATGGGCTGTACGTCAGCTAGAAATTGGCTGCACGTCAGGCACTGCTGGGTTTTACGGGACAGGTACTCAGACGGGGTGACAGATACTCAGCTGGGGTGACAGATACACAGACGGTGTGATAGATACTCAGACAAGGTGACACGTACTGCTGATGGAGGTGACAGGTACTCAGGTACTCCTGATGAGGGTGACGGGTACTCCTGCTGGGGGTGACAGGTACTCCTGCTGGGGGTGACAGGTACTCCTACTGGGGGTGACAGGTACTCCTACTGGGGGTGACAGGTACTCCTACTGGGGGTGATAGGTACTCAGGTACTCCTGATGGGGGTGACAGGTACGCCTGATGGGGGTGACAGGTACTCAGGTACTCCTGATGGGGGTGACAGGTACATCTGATGGGGGTGATGGGTGCTCTTTATTCGAGGGGGAGCAATCTGGGCACAGTAGTAATAATTAGTAACACTGTAAGACTGTAACTCACTGTTCTGATTTCTCCTTCTCACACTGGATCGGTGTGTGAGGAAGAGGACCCAGCAACAGCCATTACACTCGGGTTTGTTTACACTTGTGACTGGCTGTGATTGGACAAGGCCGGTCACGTGGTAAAGAGCCCATTTCATGGGCTCTTTACCCTGATCCGGGCTGGCTTTGTCCAAGGGATGAGCCTCGTCCCTGATCACCTCCCTGCGCACCCACGAGGGTGGGGGCAATCTGGGCACAGCAGTAATAATTAGTAACACTGTAACTCACTGTTCCGATTTCTCCTTCTCACACTGGATCGGTGTGTGAGGAAGAGAACCCAGCAAAAGCCATTATACTCGGGTTTGTTTACACTTGTGACCGGCTGTGATTGGACACAGCCAGTCACGTGGTAAAGAGCCAATTTCATTGGCTCTTTACTCTGATTGAGGATGGGCTGTGTCCGAGGGAAACGCCTCATTCCCGATCGCCATGGCGGCAAGAAGCGGAGGACATCATATGACGCCCACCTGGAGGGAGAGAGGGTTCCTGCCGATGTCATATTACTATGGCCCGGTATGATACTGGTTAAAAAGCCAATAAAAATCTGGGAATGCCCATTTTTTTAAACCAAAATGTTTCAAAATTTCGAAAAATGCAAGGGGTGCACCCCAAAATTTTTAATTTTTACCCATTGTGCAATCATTTTGAGAAAGAATGACCAGAGTGATGAAATATGAGCCTTAAAAGCCAAGAGAAATCTGGGAATTTTCTCAAACTGGAAGTGAAAACACCAAAAGTCAAAATCATCAATGTGACATCACCAAAACAGGAAGTGGCCCTGTAACACATTTTCCTTGACCATATCATTCATTGTTTCATCATTTTGGAGGGCTTTTTTGCCCATTTTAATACCTTTTCTAACTTCCTGAGACCCTTTTCAAAATTTTGAAAAGTGTAAGGGGTGCACCCCGAAATGTTAAATTTACACCTTTTTTACCCTTTGTGCCATCTTTTTAAGAAAGAATGACCAGGGGAATTTAATTTGAGTTGATGTCAGCCTTAAAAATCCAATAAAAAAATCTGGAAATGCCCATTTTTTTTTAAACCGGAAGTGAAACCACCAAAAGTCAAAAATGTCATCAATGTGACATCACCAAAACATTAAGTGGCCCTATAACACATTTTCCTTGACAATTATCCATATTCATTTTTTTATCATTTTGGAGGGTTTTTTTGCCCATTTTAATACCTTTTCTAACTTCCCAAGACATTTTTCAAAATTTCGAAAAATGCAAGGGGTGCACCCCAAAATTTTTAATTTATGCCTTTTTTACCCATTGTGCAATCATTTTGAGAAAGAATGACCAGAGCGATGAAATATGAGTTGATTTCAGCCTTAAAAAGCCAAGAGAAATCTGGGAATGCTTATTTTCTCAAACTGGAAGTGAAAACACCAAAAGTCAAAAACGTCATCAATGTGATGTCACCAAAACAGGAAGGGACCCTTTATCACCTCTTGGTTGACCATTTTCCATTTCACTCATTGTTTCATCATTTTTTACAGATTTTTTGCCCATTTTAATACCTTTTCTAACTTCCCGAGACATTTTTCAAAATTTCGAAAATGTAAGGGGTGCGCCCAGAAATTTTTAATTAGCCATTGTGCCATCAAAAAACAATAACCAGAGGGATGAAATATGTGTTGATTTCAGCCTTAAAAAGCCAATAAAAACCTGGAAATTACCATTTTCTCAAACCGGAAGTGAAACCACCAAAAGTCAAAAACCTCAATAATGTGATGTCACCAAAACCGGAAATGGCCCTGTAACACATTTTCCTTGACCATTTTCCTTGACCATTTTCCTTATCATTAATTTTTTCATCATTTTGGAGAGCTTTTTTGCCCATTTTAACCACTTGACCACTGGGCACTTAAACCCCCTTAAACCAGACCAATTTTCAGCTTTCGGTGCTCTCACAGTTTGAATGACAATTCCTCAGTCATGTAACACTGTACCCATATGAAATGTTTGTCCTTTTTTTCCCACAAATAGAGCGTTCTTTTGGTGTTATTTAATCACCTCTGGGTTTTGTGCGCTATAAAAGAAAAAAGACTGAAAATTCTGTAAAAAATACATTCTTCTTTGTTTCTCTTATAGAATTTTGCAAGTTAGTAATTTTTCTTCATAAATTTTGGCCAAAATTTATACTGCTACATATCTTTGGTAAAAATACCCCAAGTTGGTGTATATTATTTGGTCTTTGTGAAAGTTATAGAGTCCACAAGCTATGGTGCCAATCTCTGAAAATTTATCACACCTGAAATACTGACAGCCTATCTTATTTTTTGAGACCCTAACATGCCAGGAAAATAAAAATACCCTGCAAAAGACCCCTTTTTGGAAAGTAGACAGACATTCCAAGGTATTTAATAAGAGGCATGATGAGTTTTTTTAAAAGTTGAATTTTTTCCCACAAATCTTTGCAAAATCAAGGATTTTTTTCTTTTTTTTCCCCACACAATTGTCATATTAGCAGGTTATTTCTCACACAAAGCATATACATACCACAAATTACACCCCAAAATACATTCTGCTATTACTCCCGAGTATGGCGATACCACATGTGAGACTTTTACACAGCGTAGCCACATACAGAGGCCCAACATGCAGGGAGCACCTTCGGGCGCTCTGGAACATAAACTACACATCCAATTTCTTGACTACCTATTACACTTTTGAAGGCCCTGGAGCACCATGACAATGGAAACGCCCCAAAAATGCCATTTTGGAAAGAAAACACGCCAACGTATATTCTATGAGGCATAATGAGTCTTTTGAACATGTCATTTTTTTCTAAAAGTTTTTGGAAAATAGAAAGAAAATGAAAATGCTTTTTTTTTTTTTACACAAAGTTGTCCATTCATACAATATTTCTAACGCA
Source organism: Aquarana catesbeiana (assembly GCF_042186555.1). NCBI lineage: Eukaryota > Metazoa > Chordata > Amphibia > Anura > Ranidae > Aquarana > Aquarana catesbeiana. Next base: position 162,783,042 of record NC_133335.1, read on the forward strand.
TAGCATGTACATAGCAAAAATGACACCCCAAAATAGATTTGCCTACTCCTCCTGAGTATGGTGATACCACATGTAGGAGACTTCCACAGCCTGGCCACATACAGAGGCTGGGTACTGCTGAGTATGGCTGGGTACTGCTGAGTACGGTTGGGTATGGCTGAGTATTGCCGAGTATGGCTGGGTACTGCTGAGTATGGCTGGGTATGGCAGAGTATGGCTGGGTATGGCAGAGTATGGCTGGGTATGGCAGAGTATGGCTGGGTATGGCAGAGTATGGCTGGGTATGGCAGAGTATGGCTGGGTATGGCAGAGTATGGCTGGGTATGGCAGAGTATGGCTGGGTATCACCGAGTATGGCTGGGTATCACCGAGTATGGTCAGGTATGGCTGGGTATCACCGAGTATGGCTGGGTATGGCTGAGTATGGCTGGGTATCACCGAGTATGGCTGGGTATCACCGAGTATGGCTGGGTATCACCGAGTATGGCTGGGTATCACCGAGTATGGCTGGGTATCACCGAGTATGGCTGGGTATCACCGAGTATGGCTGGATATCACCGAGTATGGCTGGGTATCACCGAGTATGGCTGGGTATGGTTGAGTATGGCTGGGGGTGGATGGGATGATGGTGGAGGGATGGCAGAGTTTGGTGGAGGGATGGCAGAGTATGGTGGAGGGATGGCAGAGTATGGTGGAGGGATGGCAGAGTATGGTGGAGGGATGGCAGAGTATGGTGGAGGGATGGCAGGATGGCGGAGTGATGGCAGGATGGCAGAGTATGTTGGAGGGATAGCAGGATGCAAAGTATGATGGAGGGATGGCAGGATGCAGAGTATGGTGGAGGGATGGCAGGATGCAGAGTATGGTGGAGGGATGGAGGGATGCAGAGTATGGTGGAGGGATGGCAGGATGGCAGGATGCAGAGTATGGTGGAGGGATGGCAGGATGGCAGAGGGATGGCAGGATGCAGAGTATAGTGGAGCGATGGCAGGATGCAGAGTATGGTGGAGGGATGGCAGAGGCTGCAGTTGTCAGTGTCACAGAGCAGCGCTGTGGGCACTACACATCCAGCCCACAGCGCTGCTGCATCCGATCTCTCCCCTCTTCGCTCACACTGGATGGAGAGGAGAGAGAAGAACCGTATTTCATGCCGGTTTGTTTACATGTGATTGCTCCGTCATTTGACGGAGCGTTCATGTGGTAAACGGCCTGCTGTCAGTGGCCATTTACCTGATCCGTGATGTGCCGGGTCCAGGTCATGGATGCTCCCGTGTGCGCGCCCCAGGGGGCGTGCGGGAATGTGATTCTGGGAGCACATCAATGTGCGCCCTCCCTGAGTTATCGAACTGCCCTGTAGCCGTCATTCAGCTATGGGCCGGTTGTTAAGTGGTTAATACATTTTCTAACTTCCCGACACATTTTTAAAAATTTTGAAAAGTGTAAGGGGGCGCCCCGAAATGTTTAATTTACGCCTTTTTTACCCATTGTGCCATCTTTTTAAGAAAGAATGACCAGAGGGATGAAATATGAGTTGATTTCAGCTATAAAAAGTCAACAAAAATCTATGAATGCCCATTTTCTCAAACCGGACATGAAACCACCAACAGTCAAAAACGTCATCAAAATGACGTCACCAAAACAGTAAGGGGCCCTTTATCACCTCTTGGTTGATCATTCTCCATTTCACTCATTGTTTAATCATTTTGGAGGGCTTTTTTGCCCATTTTAATACCTTTTCTAACTTCCAGAGACATTTTTAAAAATATAAAAAAATGTAAGGGGTGAGCCCAGAAATTTTTAATTTGCACCTTTTACCCATTGTGCCATCTTTTTAAGAAAGAATAACCAGAGGGATGAAATATGTGTTGATTTCAGCCTTAAAAAGCCAATAAAAATCTGGGAATTACCATTTTCTCAAACCGGAAGTGAAACCACTAAAAGTAAAAAATGTCATCAATGTGACATCACCAAAACATTAAGTGGCCCTGTAACACATTTTCCTTGACCATTATCCATATTCATTTTTTCATCATTTTGGAGGGCTTTTTTGCCCATTTTAATACCTTTTCCTACTTCCTGAGACATTGAAAAATGCAAGGGGTGCACCCCGAAATTTTTAATTTATGCCTTTTTACCCATTGTGCAATCTTTTTAAAAAAGAATGACCATAAGGATGAAATATGAGTTGATTTCAGCCTTAAAAAGCCAAGAAAATCCTGGGAATTACCATTTTCTCAAACCTGAAGTGAAACCACCAAAATTCAAAAACGTCATCAATGTGGTGATATCAAAACAGGAAGTAGCCCTGTAACACATTTCCCTTGACCATTTTCCAAATCATTAATTTTTTCATAATTTTGGAGGGCTTTTTTGCACATTTTAATACCTTTTCTAACTTCGAGACATTTTTCAAAAATTCAAAAAAATGCAAGGGGCGCTCCCAGAAATTTTTAATTTATGCCTTTTTACCCACTGTGCCATCTTTTTAAGAAAGAATGACCACATGGATGAAATATGAGTTGGTCTCAGCCTAAAAAGCCAATAAAAATCTGGGAATTCCCATTTTCTCAAACTGGAAGTGAAACCACCAAAAGTCAAAAACGTCATTAATGTGACATCACCAAAAGAGGAATGGGCCTTTTAACAACTCTTGCTTGACCATTTTCCATTTCACTCATTGTTTCATAATTTTTATGGCTTTTTTACCCATTTTAATACCTGTTCTAAATTCCCGCGCCCCGAAATTTTTAATTTACGCCTTTTTACCCAATATGCCACCTTTTTAAGAAAGAATGACCAGAGGGATGAAATATGAGTTGATTTCAGATTTCAGTTTAACGGCCACTTACGGTTTTGAGGAGATCATTTCCCAGTTTCATGAAATGGCAGGTTCCTAGGCAGTTTTGTTGGCATTTTAGGGTTGAAATCCAGTCATTTTTCATCCCTCTGGTCATTTCATGGTAAAAGGAATCCAAAACAGATAAAATGGCTGAAAAATTTTTTACCCATTTTGCGGGCATGGTCCCCAAAATTTTCACACCTTTGACCAATGGCTCAGTTAGGCAGGAATGTGTCAAAACAGGATCAAAAGTCCCTACAACTCATGCAAAAAGGTTTTGAAGGCCAAAATGTCAAGGAGAAAGGTGTTTAATCGGCCACTTCCGGTTTTGAGGGTTTACTAGGCAGTTTCTTGGCTTTTTAAGGTTAAAATCCAGTCATTTTTCATCCCTCTGGATATTTTCTTGGTAAAAGGAAGCCAAAACTATAAATATACGCTTATTGAATTTTTTTTACCCGAGACATGTGGCTGAATGCATTTTGCCCTAAATGTATGACTAAAATTGAGTTTATTAAAAGTAGAAAAAATTTTTTTCAAAATTTTCTTTTTTCATTTATAAATCGCAAAAAATAAAAAAATGCAGAGGTGATCAAATACCACCAAAAAAAAGCTCTATTTCTATATTCTATATAAGGGTGCAAATTTCATTTAGGTACAGCATTGCATGACCATGCAATTACCAGTTAAAGCAGCGCAGTGCCAAATTGTAATCAATGCTCTGGTCATTAAGGGGGAAAATCCTTCTGGGGCCGAAGTGGTTAAAATTCAGCAGCTACAGTATTTATAACTGCTAAACGTTAAATTTTTTCATGGGAGGCTGGACCTCCTCTTCAAAGAGGAGCTTATGTAACACCTTTCTAGACTCTGGTAGGTTACAGACTCATGGAAAAGCTAGTATTGAGGCTTCTGTTGGTCAAAAGGAGCAGCGGGGAGAAGGGGGCTGTCTCAGTGAAGCATTTAAAGATTTGTTTAGTCCTTGGTGCCCAAGGCTGTCAGCTTCAACATCCCATCTGCAGCGTCTGTATCAAATGGTAGAAGTTTATCACATTTTGGGGGAGTATATGTGAACTAAATATCTGTTTTTTATTGCATAGTTTGCTGGAAAGGGTGTAGCAGTGTGCAGAGGGTCCATCCAGAATTTGTACTGTTAATATGTGGTAACACCCCTTTAGCACCTGATTTTTAATACATGTACAAGCATAGTATTGGGATTTAACGCAGTTCAGTGACCAGATGTGAACCTAGTCGCTCTCCCCAACCTTGAGTCTTTATGCCCAATGTTGGCATGTCCACTGTAGCATTTGCAATGGCAAGGCAGTGTAGGACTGACCAGGAGAGCGATTACTTTGACACAGTTGGTCAGCTTAAAATTCTATTGCAATATATGTGAACTAAATATCCTCGTTTTTCATTGCATAGTTTGCTGTAAAGGGTGTCTCAAGCTGTCTTTTGCCTTGCTCTTGTTTCTTTTTTGTCTTTTGCCAATGATGACTGGGGGTTCTTTTGCAGGGGGAGATGATAGCTGATAAACAGGATCGCATTTTGGTGGAGTCTCAATGTGGATGTCACATTTTAATGGAGTCTCAATGTGAACACCACATTGTGATGGATACTCAACCTTAACATCACATTTTGGGGAGTCTCAAGCTATCTTTTGTCTTGTTCTGGTTTGTTTCTTATTTGTTTTCTTTGGCCTAGGATGACCAGTTTCTTCTGCAGAAGAAGCTGATGGCTGATGGCGAGGACCATGTTTTGGTGGAGTCTTAATGTACACTTCACATTCCAGTGGCGTCCCAATGTGGACTTCACATGTTGGTAGAATCTCATTGTGAACTTCACATTTTGAGAGAGTCTTAATCTGAACATTACATTTTGGGGGTCTCAAACTGCCTTTTGCCTTGCTCTGGTTGCATTTTTCATTTTCTCTTGCCTAGGATGACTGGGCATTCTTCTGCAGTTTATGGCTGATGTCCAGTCTCAATGTGAACATCACATTTTAGAGGAGGCTAAAGCTTTCTTTTGTTTTATTCAGGTTTGTTTCTTTTTCATTTCCTTTTGCTTGGGATGAATGGAGGTTCTTTTACAGGAGAGGCTGATGGCTGATGTTCAGGATTACATTTTGGTGCAGTCTCAATGTGGACTTCATATGATGATGGCGTCTCATTGTAGACTTCACAAGTTGGTGGTGTCTAATTGTGGACTTCAAATGTTGGTAGTAAAAAAGGGGCGAACAGCTTCAGCCAAGCATAAGTTCCGCCCGAACTTCGCCTATTCAGCCGTTCGGTGAACATTCGAATTAGCAGGTAGCTCAGCAGGATGTTTGCCCGCCGAGCACCCCACAATGCACTGCGTGCTTCACAGTGCATTCTAGGGCCCTAATTGGATTAGGCCTTGCACCTGATCAGCTTCGCCAATCAGCACTGTCAGAGCCCTGCCTGGACAAAGTGATGATTACTTTCTTCAATCATGGTTCAGTACTCATAGTCCCATCCCACACTTAAAAAGCTAACTTCCCATAGCCAGCTCTTGCAGTGTGTTGGAGTGCAGATAGAGCAGGGCTTGTTTTATTACTAGCAGGGTGTTTACTTATTCTGACCTTTGAGTGCAGAGTGTTAGTTTATTGTTAGTATAGTGTGTCAGTGTAGTGTGTTAGTGTAGGGCAGTATTTAACACTGCATAACTTTTAGTGCTGTATGTAATGTTGCTGTATACAATTTTTTTTTTATTTTGGTTGCGGTGTTTTTTTGTGGTTTTCTTTTGGCGTCTTTTTTTGTCCCCTGCCTGCCCCCTTTTTTTTTAATTGTCAACTGCAGTTTTACTGACTGCGAAGCGGTGTTCCCTCTTTATATTTTTATAGATTTTACATTTCTGCCAGCGTCAGTCCTCAATTTAAAGTGCACCAAACACCACTTTTCAGTGAATAAAGTGCATCCAATTACACATTTCCCAGTATCTATAAAATTTGGGCAATAAGCCCCCCATCGTGTCTGGGAGGCCAAGGAGAGGTAGACATTCCCATGCCACTATGAAGGGGCCAGCACCGTCTGTGTCCACAGGCAAAGATGGATGTGGTCCGTCCTCAGGCAGGGCACCTTTGTCTCTGTTTAGTGATGTTGCCCGTGCTATCCAGCCACAGTATGTAGAGGAGATCGTGGACCTACTTACTAAACCATTCTCATCTTCTTAATTCTCAATGACCTTTCAAGCTGGCACTAGTGCGCAGTCCACTGCAGCTACCAGAGCAGCTTATTCTGCCTCCTTGTCCACAGCTACTCCTGCCATAGCCCCAGCATGCATAGACGTGTCAGCTGAATTATTTGAACACAGCATCAGCCACTTGCTGCTTGAGGATGCACAGACTACTTGATTCAGATGTTGGTTCTGAGGTAGAGGAAGGGAGTAACATGAGCCAATGGAGAGGGGGAACACTGATAAACAACAAATTGACAGTCATGTTCCCCCAGCCGCAGCATATTGCCAAGTTGGCTCCAGTGATGATGAGGATGGAGAGGATGCTGGTGATGCGATCACCGATGCGACTTGGGTGCCAGATACAGCAGAGGAGGAAAGGGAGGGGGAGAAACAACCCCAACAAGGCAGGCTGTCCTCCAGAGGCAGGCATCATGGAGGAGTAGAGAGCAGCCACCCTATGTCATCTGATTGTGGAATGGTTATCCCCTGGTCCACTTCCCAGAGCTCAGCTGTGTGGCATTTTTTAGCACATGTGCAGCTGATCCCACTGTTGCAATTTGCAATCTCTGCCGCAAGCAGATCAAGGCAAAAACACCAGCCATTTGGGTACCACATGCTTGACAAGGTATTTAACCTCCCACCACTCAGCTCATTGGCAGGAGCACCTGAAAGCCACACACAAGGGACCAAATTCTTCTCAACTCTCATGTGTAACCCTGTTATATCTCATGACCTCCCAGCAGCCCTTCACTGAAAGGGATGATGGAGTAACAAAGGGTGTCACAGGTCCTTGCAACACATCTGCCAGCAGCACACCACCTGCTGTAGACTATAGCAGGCAAACGTCTCTGCCCAACTGCTGCAGCAAAAAAAAAAAAAACACCCCCTGCCACCCAAATGCCCAGTGTCTGAATTACAGCTTGTCAAAAATCCTGCCTTTCCATCTGGTGTATTCTGCCCCTTCCGTGAATTTGTAGAATGTGCTGTACCACGACAGGTTCCCAGTCGCTATTTCTTTTCACATAAGGCCATTCCAGCTCTCTACTATCATGTGGATGGTAATGTTTTGACATCGGTGGGCAAGGCAGTCAGCTGCAAGGTCCACCTTACTGCTGACCCGTGGTCCAGCAAGCATGGTAAGGGATGATATATTCATTCACAGCACACTGGGTAACTCTGCTTGCAACCAGGAAGGATGCAGGACAGGGCTCAGTGCTGAAGTTTGTTTTGCTGCCACGTCTCCATACAGCTGGTAATGATGATGCAAGGTTTGTCAGCTCCACCCCCTCCTCCTCCGCTGTATTGTCCTATGAACCACCAGCACCCCTAAGCATTCAAGGGGTCATTCATTGAGTCAGGCTAAAAGATGCCATGCAGTGCTTCAGCTGGTCTATCTTCAGGAAAAGAGCCACACCAGAGCAGAGATTCTCTAAGCTCTGCAGGGGCAGGCCCAGAGGTGGTTCATGCCATGGAAGCTTGAGCCAGAAAGGATGGTATGCGATAATGGCACTGTTTGTCTGCCCTTTGACAGCGAAAGTTGACACATGTGCCATGCTTTGTACATGTCCTCATTTTGGTGGTGCATTTCTTAAACAGGTACCCAGGTTGGCAAGATCTTCTAAAGCAGGCCAGAAATGTATTTGTAACCTCATTTTGTGACAGACTCAAGGCAGGATCCTGATGGCCCTGAGCCCAGTCGATTACCAACTCACCTAAATGGGAAAAAAGGAAAGGTGGGACCCCCGGTATAGAACAAATCAATGTACCAAGCAAGAATGGGAAAGGACCCAATAGTAGTTACGCACAAGGAGGGGGGCAACCTGCAGGTTTCTCCTAAATACAGCTTTGTTGAAAAAAATCAAAACAATATGAAATTTAAGACATACACAATAGGTGATTGCACAATAATGCTGGGTAAAAAGTGACAACGTTGTCATTAAAAACACAGGCCCAGACCCACTACAATGCTCACATGTCCATCCACTCACAAAAGCAGGAAAGTAATTGGGTCATAGTGAGTCCTAGGAAACCCCTGGGGTGTCAGCTACACATGAGCCATTCACCTCACAGGTGACCTCTAGGCTCTCTATTTACCCTTGGCAATGGTGGCCTAAAAATAAATACACTAGTCAGAGATAATTGATTTAGGTCAGTAATCTTCCTGCATTTATCCGCTAGACTGGTGACTGATTAGGTAAGTCCAACAGCCTCCAATGCTTCCTCAACTGCATGTGATCAGCATTGCAACTCCAGCTGAGCCTTATAAGTACAATTAACAATAGAGTAGTGGCATAGGCTTTAAACGAATGAACAACAGCTCTCAAACTGTATTAAGGCCCCTTTCACACTGAGGCTCTTCTAAACTGCCAGTAAAACACTGAGTGCTTTTGAAGAGCTTTTCAGATGCTTTTGAAGAGATTTCCATTCATTTCAATGGAGAGGGGCGTTTTTTGCCAGCACACTGCCTCAGTGTGAAAGCATTCATTGATTATGATGGAAATAGGTTTTGGTGAGCTTTTTAGGCACTTTTTTTAGCTTGAAAGAGCCTGAAAAGCACCTCAGTGTGAAAGGGGGCTTAAGGATAACTGGCTCTTAAGGTGTTACAGACATAGCTGGCTTCCAGCAGACCAGAACTATATTAGCATCCCCAATAGTTTAGTTTAGTGTTCCCAAAAACGCGACGTTAGCAGGATCAGCCCACACACCTGCTAGCACCTGCATTTAGCCCCTCCGCCCAGCTCACCCAAGTGCAGTATCAATAGATCACGGTTACAAAACGCAACACAAATAACTGCAGCATTTGCAGAGTCATGCCTGATCCCTGTGAACTCTTATGCCCTGTACCCAGTCGTATTTTCCGATTAAAAAAGTGCGATCGGATTGTGTTGTCGGAAATTCCGATCATATGTGGGCTCCAGCGGACTTTTTCCGTTGGAATTTCCAGCACACAAAGTTTGAGAGCAGGATATAAAATTTTACGACAACAAAATCCGATCGTTTAAATTCCGATCGTGTGTACACAAATCTGACGCACAAAGTGCCACGCATGCTCAGAATAAATTAAGAGATGAAAGCTACTGGCTACTGCCCCATTTATAGTCCCGACGTACGTGTTTTACGTCACCACGTTCAGAACGATCGGATTTTCCGACAACTTTGTGTGACCGTGTGTATGCAAGACAAGTTTGGCCCAAAATCCGTAGGAAAAAATCTGATGGATTTTGTTGTCGGAATGTCCGATCAATGTCTGATCATGTGTACAGGGCATAACAGTCTCAATGTCAGATTCAGTCTCAGTATACAAACCCGTAGAGAGCAGTGGCACCCTGACAGATAGCTCTGACGACGGAGTAGTGGTCCCTGCTAAGGTCAGGCATACCCGACCCCGTTCTTCTGTTGTTGAGGTGCAAGGGCTCTCGTATAGTGCAAAGGGCTCTCGTATAGTGCAAAGAGCCAGTACTAGTGCCGCTCATTCTTCTGGTGAACCTGCAAGCACCAGCGGCCTAGTACATCTTGGTCGTAGACAAACCAGCACTGCAGTAACACTTGGCGATGTGGTGAATCCAATAAGTGCAGTTCAAGCTGGTGCAGTGGCTAGCACAAGTAGTGTCCTGCAGCCACCAAGAAGACAAAGACGGGCCCGTAGAGCCCATAGTGTCCTTCCTGCTGCAAATGCCAATCATGATTGGGAGCCCACCACTTCTGCAACGCCCGTACTTCCCCCATTCACTGGCCAACCAGGAATTCAGATGGAAACAGTTGATTTTACGTCACTTGATTTTTATTCACTGTTTTTTACGGAAGATCTCTATAGATCTGTTGTGGACCAAATCAATTTGTATGCTGGTCAATTTATCGCCGCTAATCCCCATTTGACCCTTGCCAGGGAATAAAAACCAATTATGGTTTCCAAATTTAAGACCTTTCTGGGCCTATCATTGATCATGGGCATAACTAAAAAGAGTGAGTTGCGGTCATATTGGTCCACTGACCAAATTCATCATATGCCTGTGTTCTTTGCTTCCATGGCCAAGACTAGATACGAGCAGATCTTGCGGTTCATGCACTTCAATGACAATGAACTCTGTCATCTTCAGGGTGACCCCGGATTTGACCTGCTCCATAAAATTCGGCCCCTCGTAAACAACTTTATTCCCGATCAAGTTGTCTGCATTTATGAGTCAATGATTAAGTTTTCTGGCTGCTTGTCTTTCAGTTTCTCCCCAGCAAGCGTGCCAGATATGGGGTCAAGTTGTATAAGCTCGGGGCGTGGCTTGGACATTTATGTGAGTGGACGTGTCTCACACTAGCTCCGGCATCCTGACCCACATAATCCTGTTGTGAGCCCAATATACCACCGAAATAGACTGGACACTTCGCTCCCGGTGTGGAGCCACCCCTACAGTGACGCCGGTCGCAATACAGCTAAAGCAGGGATGACCAAAAAGGAAAGAGGAGAGCTTCCCCACTGACAGAACAGCCCAAAATGGCAGATCCCCACTTCAGCAGCGTGCAGGGAAGGAGTCCTATGCCTCGGCGCTGGCCAAACTGGGTCAGTTTGCACACGATCCTGGCAGTCCTAAATCCGGGCAGCAGCCCCACTCATCATAAGCTGCTAAAGCTACAAAAAAAGTGCCCCCTTGTGAAAACTCCACAATTAGCACACCATGTGGCAGAGAAAATTGCGCCCACGGCCTCAGGGACGGCAGTGAGTACTCCATCCTCCCCTCTCCCTGCTTCTGACATAGCTGGCCCCTCTGACACTGAACACAATGAGCCCTCACTGCAGGACATTCTTACAGCAGTCTACACTTATGGCTCCTCTCTCACTGAATTATCAGCTGAAGTTAAGAGCATGAAGGAAGGCTTACTGCATATCAGGAAGGACATGCAGAAAATCAGAGAAAGGGCCACTGCTTTGGAGGGACAGGTGAGCTCCACTGAGGACGAATTACCCCCTCTTACTCAAGAAGTGCACATAACATCAGCGAAAACTGACGAAACAGCAGCTAGAGTTGAGGACATGGAGAACAGGCTGAAAAGATCTAATATCCGCATTGTTGGTATGCCTGAAAAATCTGAAAGAAAGCATCCTACTGACTTTTTTGAAACCTGGCTAGCAAACACGTTTGGAAAGAATAACCTCACTCCATTTTTCTCAGTAGAAAGAGCCCATAGAGTGCCCTCCCAACCACCACCACCAGGGGGCAACGACAGACCATTCTTACTGAAGCTCTTGCATTACAAAGATAGAGACATTATTCTCCGTCTGGCTAGGCAGAAACCGGACATGGAAATACAAGGCTCCAAAGTGTCCATGTACTCAGATTTCTCGGCTGCTGTCCAAAAACAGAGGATGAAATTTAATGAAGTAAAAAAGAGAATGCGTGCAATCCCAATAATAATTCCATGCTGTACCCTGCCAAACTACATTTAGTGGTGGGCGGATCAGTGCACTTTTTTGAAAACCCGACCATGGCTACTAACTGGCTCGATCGCCATGAGACGCAACTGCGGGGACATGCACCAGGCTAAGAAACTGCACAACCTGCATACCTTAACTCCTATCGCTCACCTTGCTAGGGAAGGAGCTCACAGAGACACAAATGACTCTTTTGTTACCCCTCATCTCCTACCAGCAACTCTTGTGCTTTGACTTTAAAGACACGGGGTCCCAGCCCTCGTTATTACCCCTCAAATAGCCCTGTGGGGCACCCACGGAAGGTTTTTTGATGGGACTGCCTATGTTTGTACTTACTATGCCTGTTTTTGTTATTGACAGACTGTTTTTTCCGTTATTTATGTTTTTGTTTTTCAGCCCTGGTAGGGTGGGCCCTATCTCTGCAGGTACCTTTCCTATATGACTATGCTCCACATCTCTGTATCCTGGAATGGATTGACTATGACTACACACATGAAGTGCCTTCTACTTCTTGCTTATTCAACTTTTGGGACCGGGCATTCTGGCCCCCTTTTCATAGACTGGACCCTCAATGGTCTGGGAACCTGTCATTTACCCCCCCCCCACTCTAATGGGTAAGCAGATGGACACAATCCTCTCCTGGAATGTCAGGGGCTTACATGACCTTACAAAGAGGACTGCCATATTCACCTTCCTCTCACAATAGGATCCCGCTGTCATCTGTTTACAGGAATCCCACCTCACTAGTGACACTACCCATCTACTACGTATGTCTAAATACCCTATACAGTATCACTCTGTGCATACCAGATACTCCAGAGGGGTCAGTAAACTATTCTCCAGAACTGCTGCATTCACTAAGCGTGATGCACACATAGATTCTGAAGGCAAATTTGTTTTTCTGATGGGAATGTGGGAATCTCATGCTTGTGTTATTGCTAATATCTATGTGCCTCCACCCTTTACACTAACGGTATTACAATGTTTGTCAAGGTTTTTAGCCAAGCATCCCCAGCTCCCGGTATATGTCCTAGACGACTTTAACAGTGCACTGGACACCTCCCTTGATGTGCATAAAAAATACTGCCCCCAGGTCCCTAGACTGAGTACCGCCTTAGCTAAATTTATAACTGAGCTTGAGCTAGTGGCTCTTTGGAGATGTAAACCCCCCGTCCAGGCCCAGTTCTCCTGTTACTCCTTGACACACCCTACGCTATCGCGTATAGATTTTGCACTAGGGAATAACTTGACTTACCAATATGACCCTGTACTAACGTATTTGGCCAGAGGCCTATCCGACCACTCCCCGGTGCAGCTTAGTTTGAATTTATATAAAGCACACCTCCCTGTTCATTGGAAGTTGAATCCATTTTGGCTCCAGCTATTCACTGACACAGACAGTATGCAGGTGCACATCAATTACTTTCTGGAGGTCAATAAACCTTCAGCTGCACCTGGTGTAGTGTGGGACACCCAGAAAGCCTTTATTAGAGGGATGGGCATTAAAGAAATTAAGACCAGGAGCAGACAGTGGGCCAGGGATGCCAGTCAGGCGGTGGAGAAAGTGGAGGAAATATTTCTGCGAACTCCCACGCCTGAACACGAGAGGCAGTGGATGGAAGCACAGAAAACTTTACCGCATTATACATCAACAGCAAGCTGACAACAAACGATGTTTTAGGATAGGGGTAAGTGGCGCTACCTCTAATGGGGTATCTATTATGATAAATTGTGCTAAATGTGTAACTAAGAAACTTATTTCGTGAATGTGTCCCCACCTATTGTGTGAAAAGGGATCTAACCTGTAGAAGTCCCCTCTACAGTTTATGTAGTGAAACAATTATTAATCATTACATACAGAGTGAGAGCTCATAAAGCCAAAAGGCATATGTTGATACCCTCCATCCATCCCAAAAAAAAAAAAAAAAAATTTTTTTTGTGGTGATGAGAAGTGTATTAGATCTTAAATCAATACTCCATATATTATAGCATGGGTAATTAGTGTAAAGTAATATCAAAATTTTTTAAGAGTGTGAGAAAGTCTGAAAATCCACATATGAAAAAAAATATATATATATAGTTCCAGCAAAAAAAAAAAAAAATATATATATATAGAGTTCCAGCAAAAAAATATATATATATAGTGTTCCAACAATATATTAGTGTTCCAGCAGTGTTCTTATAATTGGTGACTTTCGTGAAAACAACCAGCTGATATCCAGTGACTTGCGGTGCTCCCCCTCAAGGATCCCCACTCACCAGCTCCCTGCACCCCTGCAGGGGTAGTAGGCATGTAGTATCAGGCCGTAGTGTGACGTCCTAGATTCCAGTAAGGTTGTTCCTGGGTATTCCGGCTCCAGACACAAAACCCATCCGTAGTATAGTCATCCATATAGGAAAGGAAACAGGGCTCCCGTAGTGTATTACGTTTTTTAAAAATACTTTATTAAAAAGTTAATTGCCCAACAACTCAGGCTAGATAAATAAAATAAACTAAAAAACCAAGCCAAACAGTCACACTGCGTATAGTGGTGTGCGCAGAGAGAGCTCGTGGATCCCAAAGCCGTCAGCTGAGCGGCGTGCGCTTCAGCTGCGTTCCACACTCTCTTCCACTTCCGCGTGTGACGTAATCGCGTAGCTCCGCCTTACGCGTTTCGTCATCGACGTTATCAAAGCTCCAGTAAATGAATGTGAACAGACTGGGCAGTGGGCTTACAGGGACAGAGGCTGTCTTGAAGCTAAAAGAACAACCAGAGCTAGGGAAAGGATTCCTATATTTCCTGCATGTGGCTTTGGAAGAGGCTCTACTGACTTTGCATCTTTAGTGTTTAAATTTCCCTTCCTCCTCTGGACTTGGCATGCCCTGCAGGAACCGCTGTGACCTGTAGTTCCACCGCATCTCTTCAGCCCAGCCAACTGACCTGAATGCAACTTTTCCAACTTTTATGTGAGTGGATATTGCTGTTTTAATAAAATGTGTTTGTGATATATATTCAGAGGCGCCCCTCTCCTTGTTGTTATTCGGAAAGGGGTACCACTTGTATGTGGACAATTATTACACAAGCGTGCCACTTTTTAGTTACCTTTCTGATTGTGGAATTGGTGCATGTGGCACCATACAATCTAATCGCCAGGGCTTCCCCAAACGGCTTGTAGATTCCCAACTTAAAGGGGGGAGAGAGCCTGATTGAGATGTAATAATTTGCTTGCAGTGAAGTGGAGGGACACGCGGAATGTTTTTGTTCTGTCCTCCGTTTACGCAGATACGACAGTCCAAATTGCAATGGCGACTGGTGTCATTGAGAAGCCCCTCTATGTCCACGATTACAACCTTAACATGGGAGGGGTGGACTTCAATGACCAGTTGATGGTGCTGTACTAAGGCCAGACGCTGGTATAATAAAAAGTGTCTGTATATCTATTTCAATTGGCTCTGCTGAACGCTTATGTGCTATACAAAGTGTCAGGATGAACTGGAGCCTTCCTTAAATTCCAGGAAGAGATCATCACAGCCCTTCTGTTTCTAGATGGTGCTGTGCCCCAACTTCACAATGTAAATGCAGTGAGCCAGCTGCATGAGAGGCAGTTTCCGGATGTCCTCCCTGGTACCCCTAACCAACGAGCACCCCAAAGATGTTGTGTCTGTAGGAAATGCGGATATACAGTGGGGAAGGAAAGTATTCAGACCCCCTTAAAGTTTATTTTTTTTCCTCATTAATGTACACACAGCACCCCATATTGACAGAAAAACACAGAATTGTTTGACATTTTTGCAGATTTATTAAAAAAGAAAAACTGAAATATCACATGTTCCTAAGTATTCAGACCCTTTGCTGTGACACTCATATTTAACTCAGGTGCTGTCCATTTCTTCTGATCATCCTTGAGATGGTTCTACACCTTCATTTGAGTCCAGCTGTGTTTGATTATACTGATTGGACTTGATTAGGAAAGCCACACACCTGTCTATATAAGACCTTACAGCTCACAGTGCATGTCAGAGCAAATGAGAAACATGAGGTCAAAGGAACTGCCTGAAGAGCTCAGAGACAGAATTGTGGCAAGGCACAGATCTGGCCAAGGTTACGAAAAAACTCTGCTGCATTTAAGGTTCCTAACAGCACAGTGGCCTCCATAGACCTTAAATGGAAGACGTTTGGGACGACCAGAACCCTTCCTAGAGCTGGCCGTCTGGGCAAACTGAGCTATCGGGGAAGAAGAGCCTTGGTGAGAGAGGTAAAGAAGAACCCAAAGATCACTGTGGATGAGCTCCAGAGATGCAGTTGGGAGATGGGAGAAAGTCAACCATCACTGCAGCCCTCCACCAGTTGGGGCTTTATGGCAGAGTGGCCCAACGGAAGCCTCTCCTCAGTCCAAGACACATGAAAGCCCGCATGGAGTTTGCTTAAAAAAACACCTGAAGGACTCCAAGATGATGAGAAATAAGATTATTTAGTCTGATGAGAGCAAGATAGAAAGCTTTGGCCTTAATTCTAAGCGTTATGTGTAGAGAAAACCAGGCACTGCTCATCACCTGTCCAATACAGTCCCAACAGTGAAGCATGGTAGTGGCAGCATCATGTTTTTCAGCTGCAGAGACAGGACGACTGGTTGCAATCGAGGGAAAGATGAATGCGGCCAAGTACAGGGATATCCTGGATGAAAACCTTCTCCAGAGTGCTCAGGACCTCAGACTGGGCCGAAGGTCTACCTTCCAACAAGACAATGACCCTAAGCACACAGCTAAAATAACGAAGGAGTGGCTTCGCAACAACTCCGTGACTGTTCTTGAATGGCTCAGCCAGAGCCCTGACTTAAACCCCAATTGAGCATCTGTGAAGAGACCCAAAAGTGGTTGTCCACCAACGTTTACCATCCAACCTGAGAGAACTGGAGAGGATCTGCAAGGAGGAATGGCAGAGGATCCCCAAATCCAGGTGAAATGTGTTGCATCTTTCTCAAAAAGACTCATGGCTGTATTAGATCAAAAGGGTGCTTCTACAAAATACTGAGCAAAGGGTCTGAATACCTGGGACCATGTGATATTTCAGTTTTTTTTAATAAATCTGAAAAAATGTCAACAATTCTGTGTTTTTCTGTCAATATGGGGTGCTGTGTGTACATTAATGAGGAAAAAATAAACTTAAATGATTTTAGCAAATGGCTGCAATATAACAAAGAGTGAAAAATTTAAGGGGGTCTGAATACTTTCCATCCCCACTGTAGGCAGGACACCTGCTATTATTGTCCCTCCTGTCCTGACCAACCTGGTCTCTGCATCTGTGAATGTTTCAGTCGCTACCACACACTAGTGGAGTATTAGTGTAGGGTACAGCACCACACAGTCCTAGGGCACACTAATATAGTGTCTCGAAAGATGCCATCGCATTTTGAGAGACCCAAACCTGGAACCTTTACAGTTACAAATAAAAAAGTGTAAAAAAAATAAATAAAATAAAAGAAGTTAAAAAAAAAATATATAAAATATAAAAGCCAAAAATAGTTGTTTTATTGCTCTTCTCTCTCTCTATTGTTCCCTCTCTACTGTTCTGCTCTGGTTTACTGAATTTTATGCTGCAATGTTTTTATTGTTACTATGTTTTATCATGTTTGTTTTGCGGGTATGTAATTCTTGTATACTTTACTGTGTTTTATTGTTAACCATTATTTTCTTTGTAGGTACGCCATTCAGCTGCAGCACTGATTTATTTACTTTCACGATACATAAATCAGCGACTCCATCGCTGTAGGAGGTGATTTCACCATCGTAGTTAAAAAAAGAGCATATATGCCAAAGCATGGGGGCAGGGGTGGAGGGGCGATTTGCCTCTAACATTAGGGGCGGATTGCCCCCATGCTTCGGCATATATTTTCTACTTTTTTTGGCACAGATTGCAATAAAAAAAGTTGTTTTATTGGAGTTAATGTTTTATTGTTACCATTGTTTGCTTTTAAGGTACGCCATTCAGCTGCAGCACAGATTTATTTATCTTGAGAGCAACAGCGGTTGCTCTCACGATACGTAAATCAGGGACTCCAGAGATGTAGGAGGTGATTTCACCACCACAGTTAAAAAACAAAAACGGTGCATGTATGCCCATCATTGGAAGTGGGTGGATGCAGGACGGAATTCTAATGGTGGGCATATCACTGATCAATCTCTTTTTTTCCCCATTTAGCCCACAGGCTGCATGAAAAAAAAGAACATTACAATATATGCCCAACAAGGACTAGCGACGTACTGGTATGTTGTTGGACTTTGAGTAGTTCTACCAGAATGATGCCTGCAGGTTTAGGTATCGTCTTGGTATTGTTCTATTCAGCCGGTGGTCGGCTTTCATGTAAAAGCAATCCTAGCGGCTAATTTGCCACTAGACTGTTTTTACAAGCAGTGAGAGGGAATGTCCTCCCCTCCCGCCATCTTCCATGGTTTTCTCGGGCTCTGTCCCACCGGGGAACCTGAGAATGCAGCCGGTGGTTCCGCCAGCTGACCATAGAGCTGATCGGAGACCAGAATGGCTCCAATCATCTCAATGGCCTAATAAACTAGAAGCTACAAGCATTTCATGACTTAAGTTTAGTGCAAAGTACCTATACACTGCTAGCCAGTGGACACGCTGACCCGCACTTACGGGGGGTCATGTGAGATGTTATTGATTTAACCTGAACCCTTCAGGCTGTATATGACCCATGTGGATGATTTCTTCAATAAATGCTGGAAGTTGGCTATGTCTGTTAACACCTTAGGAGCCAGTCATCCTTAATGTATATTACAAGCAGGGTATAAGCAGCGGCTATCAAGCCCCTGATGCCAATGTCGCAGATTAGGTGTTATTGGGATCGCAAATATCTGCAAGACTTTCTAGGCTGTCTAGCTTTGTGGGTGCTGATTTTATCTTGAAGTAATTTTTTGGTATAGGTTTCATAGGCACAATTAACACCCAAGGACCAATTTTTCCGCACCTGTTTGACAGGTCCATCAAATTTAATTTTTTTACAGCAAGGCCAAATTAATGCTTTCATCAAAAGGTCAGAAGGTTATGGGGTGAAGGCACCAACACCCAAAGACCAATTTTTCCACACCTGTTACTTCTATCCAAAAAACTGCGAAAGAGGCACCAGATTTTTTTTTTTTTTAACCTCTTGGCATCCGGAGGCCGTCATATGACGGCCTCGACTTTCGGGGGTTATATCTGAATGATGCCTGAGGCTACAGACATCATTCAGATACCGGCATTTTCATCTGGCGATTCCGTACACCATAAGAACAATCATAACGGCTGTTCCGCCGCTTGATCGTTCTTACGGGCGGCGAGAGGGGACGTCCCCCCCTCCGGTGCTTCTACCGACTCACCTCAGCGATCGGTGAGTCGGATAGCGGATCCGCCGGCGCCGGATGTACATCATAGAGATTTCTGGCGGACCAAATGGTCGCCAGAGTCTCTATGATCGTTCGGAGGCTGGGCGCGATGTTATGACATCACGCCCGGCCTCTGCATTCAAAAAAATGGCACCGCTTCGGCTGGGAAGCGGTGATCGTTTTTTTTTTTTTTTTTTTAATTATTTTAGGCTTCCCAGCCTAGAGGTGAGATGTGGGGTCTTATTGACCCCATATCTCACTGTAAAGAGGACCTGTCATGTCATATTCCTATTACAAGGGATGTTTACATTCCTTGTAATAGGAATAAAAGTGATCAAAAAAAATTTTTTTTTAAAAATTGTCAAAATAAAAAATTTTAAGTAAAATTAACAATAAAAAAAAAAAAAAAAAAAATTTTTAAAGCGCCCCTGTCCCCGTGAGCTCGCACGCAGAAGCGAACGCATATGTAAGTCCCGCTCACATATGAAAACGGTGTTCAAACCATACATGTGAGGTATCGCCACGAACGTTAGAGTGAGAGCAATAATTTTGGCCCTAGACCTCCTCTGTAACTCAAAACATGTAACCAGTAAAAAATTTTAAAGCGTCGCCTATGGGGATTTATAAGTACCAAAGTTTGGCGCCATTCCACGAGTGTGTGCAATTTTGAAGCGTGACATGTTAGGTATCTATTTACTCAGCGTAACTTCATCTTTCACACGATGCAAAAAAATTTGGCTAACTTTGCTGTTTTGTGTTTTTTTAAAGCATGAAACTGTTTTTTAAAAAAAAAAACGCATTTGAAAAATTGCTGCGCAAATACCGTGCAAGATAAAAAGTTGCAATGACCGCCATTGTATTCTCTAGGGTCTCTGCTAAAAAAACATATATAATGTTTGGGGGTTCTATGTAATTTTATAGCAAAGAAATGATGATTTTTGACATGTAGGAGCGAAGTGTCAGAAATGGCCTGGATGCGAAGTGGTTAAATTGTTAATCTTGGCCTTAGTGTACTATAATTTGGCTTCCTCACATTAGGGTCCTTTCACATGGGACAGATCCGCGATGATCCGCCCCGTGAACATCCGCTTGCTCAGCGGGGATCGCTCCGTGGATCCCCGCTGAGCAGGCAGATGACAGGTCCATCGTTGCACACTGTGCAGCGACGGACCTGTCAGAGCGCCGCTCTCCTCTATGGGGGATTGGATGACGGACCGTAGAGTCCGTCGTCACCCGATCCGATCCGAAAACTGGGGGAAAAGTAGGTTTTTCCTCCGTTACACTTTTTCGGATCGGAGAGGGTCGGATGTCAGCGGACATGTCACTGCTGACATCCGACGCTCCATAGAGGTCTATGGAGGGTCCGTTCAGGTCCGCCTAAAAAACTGACAGGCGGACCTGAACAGATCGTTCATGTGAAAGAGGCCTAATGCCGCGTACACACGGTCGGACTTTTCGTCTACAAAAGTCCAACGGACGCTGACGGACTAAAGCTGGCTGGTAATCCGATTGTGTGTGGGCTTCTCCGGACTTTCAACTGACTTTTTCAGCCTCAAATCCGACGGACTTTAGATTTGAAACATGCTTCAAATCTTTCCGACGGACTCGAGTCCGGTCGAAAAATCCGCTCGTCTGTATGCTAGTCTGACGGACAAAAACCCACGCTAGGGCAGCTATTGGCTACTGGCTATCAACTTCCTTATTTTAGTCCGGTGTACGTCATCACGTAAGAATTCGACGGACTTTTGTGTGATCGTGTGTAGGCAAGTCTGTTCGTTAGAAAGTCCGCCGCAAGTCCGTCGAAAGTCCGTCGGACAGGCTGTCGGACTTTTGTAGCTGAAAAGTCCGACCGTGTGTACGCCCCATAAGGCTTGCTCACTGTGATGCAAAACTTTATTTCCATCCAAAGTCTGCCAAAGAGACACCAGAATTTATCCAAAAAATCTCTAATCTTGTTTCAAGTGCATTAAAATGTAGCCTCATCATACAGACTGGTTCCCCAAGCCGTTGTTTACTAAATTAAGAAAGCTTGCAGGGAAAAATCTATTTAAATGTCACATTTTTTCCCTTTAGAAATGTCAGTTTTGCTGCAGCAGGTTCTATACACGATACAGATGCGCCACTTTACAGGCAGACTATGGGGACCACCCAGGCACTATATTTAAAGGAATTTTTAATTCTTATTGTTTCACTGCTGAAAATCACTTCTCCTTTAAAAACAATATTTTCTAAAAGTTTTTTTGCATTGGTGCATGTCCCCCAGGGCAGTAACCGGGCCTCATACCCTTTTTATGGCCAATAATTTGCATATAAGCCTTCCAAAAATGGGGACCTTTGATTTTTCCTGTTTGGGGCCCATAGACTTCAATGGGTTTCGTCGTTCATGTCCGAACTTTTGTGACGTTCCAGAATTCTGGCGCAAACCAAACATGTGGTTGTTCAGCCCATCTCTAGTTGGTGGAATCTCAAGCTGCCTTTTGCCTTGCTCTTATTTTTTGTTTTCGTTTGCCTAGGATTACTGGGAGTTCTTCTGCAGGGGGAAGCCGATGTGTGGGAATCGTATTTCGGTGCCATCTCATTGTGGACTTCACATTTCGGTGGAGTCTCAATGTGAGCGCCATATTTTGGGGAGTCTCAAACTGCCTTTCATCTTGTTTTTTTTTTTGTTTTCTTTTGCCTATGATGACTGGAGGTTCTTCTGTAGGGGAAACTGATGGCTGATGTCCAGGATCACATTTTGGTGCAGTCTCAATGTGGTCTCCAAATGCTGGTGGAGTATCATTATAGGCTTCACATGTTGGCGGAGTCTCAAGCTGTCTTTTGCTAGTTTTTTCCTCTTGCCTGGGATTACTGGGGGTTCTTCTGCAGGGTGAGTTGATAGCTGATGATTGGGATTGCATTTCAGTGGAGTCTCAATGTGGACATCACATTACGGTGGAGTCTCAATTTGTAGGTCACATTTCGAGGGAGTAACTATGTGGATGTCACATTTTGATGGTGTCTCAATGTGGACATCATATTTCGATGGAGTCTTAATGTGAACACCACATTTTGGGGGAGTATCAAGTGGTCTTTGGTCTTGTTCCTAAATATTTTTTTTATTTTAGTTACACAGTCAGGTTGAAAAAAGTCCATCTAGACAACCAAAAAAAACAAACAAACAACCAAACAATCCCATATACACAATCCTATACCCACAGTTGATCCAGAGGAAGGAAAAAAAAGCAGCAATGCATGATCCAATTTGCTACAGCAGGGGGGAAAATTCCTTCCAGGTCCCCCTAGAGGCAATCAGATATTCCCTAGATCAATTTTACCTATAAAATGTTAGTGTCCAGTATATTATGTACCTTTAGGAAAGAATCCAGGCCTTTTTTTAAAGCAATCTACTGAGCTGGCCAGAACCACCTCTTGAGGGAGTCTATTCCACATTTTCACAGCTCTTATGCCGCACACACATGATCGGAATTTCCGTCAGAAAAAACTTGGATGGTTTTTCCGACAGAATTCCGCTCAAGCTTGTCATGCATACACATGGTCACACAAAAGTTCTCTGAACTTTCGACCGTCAAGAAGGAGGTGACGTACAACACTACGACGAGCTGAGAAAATGAAGTTCAATGCTTCCGAGCATGCGTCAAATTGTTTCCGAGCATGCGTGATTTTTTGCGCGTCCGAATTGCATACAGACAAACGCATTTTCGGATAGGAACTTTTCCAACCGGAAAATAGAGAACATGCTCTCAATCTTTTGCTGGCTGGAATTCCGCCAGCAAAAGACCAATGGAGCATACACACGGTCGCATTTTCTGACAAAAAGCTCTCATCGGAGTTTTGCTGGTGACATTTCTGATCGTGTGTACGCAGCATTACTGTGAAGAACCCTTTCTGTATTTGGAGATTTAATCTCCTTTCCGCTAGAGGTAGAGTACCCCCTTGTCCTCTGTGATGACCTTAACCCTTTAATGCCTAAGCCTCTTTCTGACATTTGTTGCTTACAAGTAAAAATCCATATTTTTTGCTAGAAAATTTCTTAGAACCCCCATTCTATTTATTTTTTTTAGCAGAAACCCTAGAGAATAAAATGGCGGTAGTTGCAATATTTTTCAATGGCTCCCACTGCAGCCTCTCTGTCCAATGAGAGACAGCCGAGGGAGTCTCTGCTCTTGTGCATATCGCTGGATCAAGATCGGGTTCAGGTAAGTATAAGGGAAGGGGGGCTGTATGCATGAATTAAGGTAAAAAACCTTCTGCCTTTAGAGACACTCTAAAGCCATCTCTGGCCCCTATTTGTAGGTGAAAACTATTTACATAGCACAGTATAGGCTAATCCTATAACCTTTTCTATTGTTCCCCCAATCTGATTTCAAATTCAGCTTATGGCTCTTTAAGCATGCTGAATCATAGAAAGGCTTTTTATTGAGCAGGTATAAAAACAAATATACAAAAAATATAAATACACAATACTAGGGATTTTTGAGATACAAGGTAAGCTGACATCTTGCTTTCATTTAACATCCTCAGACGGCCTGAGAGTAGGAGATGTTTGTTTTCTTCAAAGCTTCTAGGAAAAGCTGCTCATCTTCTAGAAAGTCCCGATCCTAAAATGGAATTGGAAAAAAGTAACCAAATGATTAACAGTAGAATTGGCTCAGCCTTCTGACAGTAAATATGTGTTGTGCAAAGTCCCTGCTTTTTAGAGGCTTCAGTACAGGAAGACGAGGAGTACATTTTTTCTACTGAAGGATATGTGTACCTGAATAGGACTGTCTCAGGGTGTTCTTAATTTCAAAGTTAACACATATTAAAGTGTACCTGTAGGCACTAAACATCAAGTTAAGTGTTCATTACACTAACTAGGCATCTCCAGATGGTTGCATATCACGCACACTTCTAGAGTAGGGGCTACTAACTGAACAACTATGGTTTTGGTTTCTGGCCTGCCGTCTCCTGCCTCAAAAATGGTCAGTGATACTGCCCATTACAGTAATAGGCCAGTAGTGAAGCACAGGAAGTTACATAGTCAGGTTGAAAATAGACACAAGTCCATCTAGTTCAACCAATAAAAGGTGAGAATTTATGAACTATTACTGGCTTACTTGATGTTTCAGGGATCTTGAGACAGGGACCCAGGATATTGACACTTCCGGAGGTGATGGTTTTCCTGCAAACTTCGCATGAAAATTTGTTAGGATTGCAGCACCATTTGAGGGTGGGGCTAGCAGGAAGGGTTAGTATTTACAATCTTTTTGCAGCTATACCTTGATTTAGCAATTTCAATTTAAAATCGACAGAGTTGCTTTAAAGGGGTTGTAAAGCTTCACTTTTTTTTTTTTAAATAAGAAACATGTCATACATACCTCCACTGTGCAGCTCGTTTTGCACACAGTGGCCCTGATCCACGTCTTCTGGGGTCCTTCGGCGGCTGTCTCGGCTCCTCCCAGCATCAGCTAACCCCCTCTGGGAAGCGCTCTCCTGGGGGGTTAGCGTGCGAGCCCGCTCCCGAGTCCTGTATCTGGTGTCCATAAGCTGCCGACTACAGGACTCAGCCCCGCCCCCCGGCCCTCGCATCATTGGAGTTGATTGACAGCAGCGCAAACCAATGGCTGCGCTGCTATAAATCTATCCAATGAAGAGCCAAGAACAGCCGAGAAGACCAGGCCGACATCAAGCGCGTTCTCGACGCTGGACTTTCGAGGGCTCAGGTAAGTAAACAGGGGGGGCTAGGGGGCCTGCAATCGCCGAATGTTTTTTCACCTTATTGCATAGGAGGCATTAAGGTGAAAAAACATGAACCTTTAAGACGGGGGTCAGCAACCAATAGATCGTGGCCAGGTGACTGGTAGATTGTGGACTGACCCACCATCCCAGAGCATGAGTGCAATGCAGAGGGACTACTTGTAAAGTTGGGAGTTGTATTTATTTATTTCAGGTACTTATATAGCGCCGTCAATTTACACAACGCTTTACATATACATTGTACATTCACATCAGTCCCTACCCTCAAGGAGCTTACACGCTAAGGTCCCTTACTCACATTCATACACACACACATACTAAGGACAATTTAGACAGGATCCAATTAACCTACCAGCATGTCTTTGGAGTGTAGTAGGAGGAAACCAGAGTACCCGGAGGAAACCCACACAGTCACAGGGAGAACATGCAAACTCCAGGCAGGTAGTGTCGTGGCAAACTCCAGCAACCCCTCTTACTGCTAGGCGAAAGTGCTATCCATTACACCACTGTGCAGGGAGTAAGAGCCATATAAGCCAATGCCTCCACTGTAGTGCTGGCTCCTGTCCCATGCGGAGTGATGCCCACTGCACGCCACCTTTTATCCTGGCTAGCGGTCTTCAGAGTGGTGCCAACAGCAGGAAAGAAAAGATTTTCAGGTCAGTGTGAAGCAATACACTGGGCATAATAGTATAGGGCTGCTTTCACACTGATGTGCTGCAGTTTACCCACACCGCAGGTGCAGTGTACCTGTAGCTTTCCTGCGGGTTTGCTGCACTTAGCCATAGACTTCAATTATATCCTGCGGGTTTGGTGCACTTTCTGAATGAGGAGTTTTAGTGTGCTTTCAGAAAGTGCACCACACCTGCAGGATATTATAGAAGTCTATGGCAGAGCACAGCTAACCCAGGAAGGATGCAGATGCACTGAAGGTGCAGGTAAACCGCAGCACATCAGTGTGAAAACAGCCTTATAGGGGGCTCAGAACAGTAAGGGTTAATTTACATTTGTATTTTGGGGGTTGGTAAAACCCCATAGTTAGGATTTGTTTTGACCACCCCTGACCCAACCGCACCCATTTAGCTGCAGTGGCCAGGGGTGTACACATGTCGCAGCAGGAGTTATATGCCCTGTCATGGTTGGCAAGTGTAGCACCTGCCAAGCATGACCCATTCAAGTGAATGAGGCCGCTCTGCAAATGCCCTGCAACCTTGTCCAGTACAGCAAACGTGGTTAAAGCAGGCAGCGTTGTGTTGCTTTCTTACCACTTGCTTTAACTTGGATCTCACAGAAGCATGCAGTTGCAAGGCGCTTGCAGAGTGGCCCCATTTACTTGAATAGGCTGTGTTTAGCAGACAGCTAAACACAATCTATTCAACTGATTCCTGCTGCAGCATGTGTACACCTTTGGCTGCTGACTCAACAGTTAAAGGAGGTAGGGATTGGGGGTGGTAAATCAACACATCAACCGCAGGGTTTTACCACCCCCTTCCCCCAACTTTATATGAATGAGTCCTAAAGTCCACACACAGGTAGAATGTCGGGCGACATTTGCTGATACAAAAAATACCGGTCAACAATCTACTGGTGTGTATGTTGGACGTGCATGCTGGATAACCAGTAGACGACCGACTCCAGATCAGCACTTTCAGCCAATGGCAGAGAGCGCTGATCTGATTGTTCTGGCAGGGGGGGCCGTACCCCTGTCAGAAAACAACAGCTCAGTGGGGGAGATCGCTGGACTAACCCTGCATGGTTAGTACAGCGGCTCCCGACCAGAGCTGTCTGTTTTTTGTACCTGTAGTGTGTGCCAGGCTTAAGGATGCTGCTGCCGAATGCAACTAAGTGCTCATTTACAAGTGCAGCAGGCACTGCTGCTCCTCTGAAAAGCAATCTGAGCGTGTTTGACAGGTGGTGTGGGGGAGGTGATATGTTGCCTCCTCACCTGCTTTAAGGTATAGGCTAAAGATATGTAGCAAAACTGGAGCAAAGCAATGTAGAAGTAGGCTGGAGGTTTCACGGCTCCTGTATGAGAATTTCCATACACAAGTGTGGCTTGACCTCCTGAATTCTTCAACGTTCTGCAAAGAGTCTTTGGTGCTTTTGGTGGTGGAGATTGTGTTACGGGATTCTCAATTCTGATGCTGAAAAAGAGTCTGAAGAGGATACTTTCTTGCACTATATATGACTATTTTTTGGCACTTTATTGGATTTTATTTGAACACATGTTTCATTTAAAGTTTGTGTTGGTATCATTTTGGAGGTTAATGCTGCAAAGTTTACTGTGGATCAAACATATATCTTGTATCAGGGTATAATATGTCATGCTTTTTTTTCTATTTATTTTTATTTTAGTGCACCAAGCGTGGATTTTTAATAATTTTATTGAATTTAAAACTACCTAGGTTATTAACTTTAACAAAATGAGTGTAATAGATAAAACTGCAGCACATTTACTAGCCTTGATCATATTAAAAAGTGCTGCCCATACCTGCTGTGCTGACAGCCTGAGAAGACCCAGCTCGGCATAGATTTCGGATGACTGAGGAGCTTTGTCCTGGCGAATTCCTGAGATGGTGAACTTTCTACTGGAGCATGCAAACGGCACAGCTGAAACAGATAATAGTGGTTACAAAGGTACATGAAAGATTATTTTATCATTGATGAGACACAATAACAGTCTGCATGCTTCTTTAATGGCTTTCATCTGTTTTGTCCTATGCCTTTTGTTATTTTCTAAAATGTTTCAATCTAAATCTAGTAGGCCCATAGGCGTGCGCACAGGGTGGTGCAGATTCCCCCTGTTTAGATCCCTGATATTTCACCAAAGCCCACCAAAAAATAAAAAAACTACTGATACCAAGCTCTGCTCTACTGTCACCATCCACTGCTAGCAAGTCAACACCCACATTTACATCCTAAATTGTTGAGTATGCTGAAAAATAACTATTATTCATACAGAAAAAGGGTCCATTCACATATTTTAGGGGCAGTAATGCTTTTTCCTTCCCCCGTGCATTGCATGGTGCATGCCAATTCCAAGGTCTGGGAAAAAACATCTTCTAGTTACAACTGGCATATGAATAAAACCACCAGTTGTGCTTATTTACCTGTCCTGAAGCAGTTTTGTGTTGTTCTAAAGCTGACATTCAGGCAGAAAATAGGATTTTTATAATAGCTTACCTGTAAAATCCTTTGCTTGGAGTACATCACGGGACACAGAGCCATAGTAGTTACTATGTGGTTATAGGCCACCTTTAGGTGATGGACACTAGCACACCCTAAGACAGGAAGTCCACTCCCTATATAACCCCTCCCACTACTGGGAGTACCTCAGTTTTTTTTGCAAAGCAATATACGTGTATTAAAAGAGGGCAGAGGGACCTCTGCGTACCGTGATGTACTCCAAGAAAAGGATTTTACAGGTAAGCTGTTACAAAAAATCCTATTTTGTTTATCGTACATCACGGGACACAGAGCCATAGTAGTTACTATGTGGGATGTTCCAGAGCAATGCCAACTGAGGGGAGGGAGACACAACAAAAGTAGGGCACCATGAGACCAGAGGACTTATATAGCTGCCTGCAGCACACTGCGCCCAAAAGCAATATCCTCGTGCCTTTTTACATCAACCTGATAGAATCTGGTGAATGTATGGACTGAAGACCAAGTTGCGGCCTTGCAGATTTGAGCCATAGAGGCTTAGTGATGCACTGC
Organism: Aquarana catesbeiana; assembly: GCF_042186555.1. Lineage (NCBI taxonomy): Eukaryota > Metazoa > Chordata > Amphibia > Anura > Ranidae > Aquarana > Aquarana catesbeiana. Next base: position 162,811,308 of record NC_133335.1, read on the forward strand.
CCACAAAGCACTAACAGCCCTGGTAGAGTGCACTATGATTTGAGAGGGTGGAATCTTCCTATTCAAACCATAAGCATGAGCAATTACTTGCTGAATCCATTTAGAAATAGTAGATTTTGATGCTGCCTGTCCTTTATTAGGACCTTCAGGCAACACAAACAAAACATCTGTTTTTCGAATCTGAGCAGTCGCCTTCAAGTAGAATTTGACTGCTCTCACCACATCAAGATAATGTAGTGACTTCTCTTCCGTAGAACAGGGTTCTGGAAATAAATGAAAGTAGAACAATATCCTGGTTTAGATGAAAACCTGACACTACCTTCGGTAGAAAGTTAGGATGAGGACGCAATCCTACCATACCCTTGTGAATAATTAAATATGGCTCTTTACAAGAAAGAGCAGCCAACTCTGATACCCTTCTTGCAGAAGATACAGATACCAGAAAAATGAGTTTCCTTGTCAAAAGGACCAAAGGAATATGTTGTATCGGCTCAAAAGGATGTTTCTGTAATGCTGACAGAACTAAATTCAGGTCCCAAGGGTTCAGGGGTGACCTAACCGGAGGATTAATCACTGGGCACTTAAACCCCCTTCCTAACCAGACCAATTTTCAGCTTTCGGCGCTCTCACATTTTGAATGACAACTACTCAGTCATGCAACACTGTACCCATATGAAATTTTTGTCCTTTTTTTTCCACACAAATAGAGCCTTCTTTTGGTGGTATTTAATCACCGCTGGGTTTTTTTATTTTTTGCGCTATAAAAGAAAAAAGACTGCAAAATTTTATAACAAAAACAAAGAAAAATGCATTTTTTTTACAGAATTTTCAAATAAGTAATTTTTCTTCATAAATTTGGGCCAAAATTTATACTGCTACATATCTTTGGTAAAAATAACCCAAATTAGTGGATATTATTTAGTCTGTGTGAAAGTTATAGAATCTACAAGCTATGGTGCCAATCACTGAAAATTGACCAATCTGATCACACCTGATGTACTGACAGCCTATCTCATTTCTTGAGACCCTAACAAGCCAGGAAAGTACAAATACCCCCCAAATTACCCCTTTTTGGAAAGTAGACATTCCAAGGTAGTTAGTAAAAAGCATAGTTAGTTTTTTGAAGTTGTCATTTTTTCCCACAATTTTTGCATAATGCAAATTCTCTGGATCCTTGGGAACGTTTGATCTGAGAAAACGAGGAGACTGGGACTCTCGGAACTCTAGCTTCCTGCCAGACCCTTAAAGTGCATGTAAACCCAATGACATCCTTTCTAAACTACTGCCATAGGGCTTATCTATAAGGATATACATGCCTCCTGCATGTATCTTTACCTGTCAAATATCTCCCCTGTCTGTTATTAGACCCGAAAAACTGCATATTCTGTGGGTGGGTCTGTTGTCTGGAGCTCGGTGGGTGGAGTCGTGATGTTAGTAGACTCCCCGCCCACCTCTACACTCCCCTTGTCAATATGCATTTTCTCCTGTGTATTTCTAACACTGAACTTCTGCTATGATCTCTAACATCCAGTGAAAATACAGGAAAGTAACCACATAACTTCAGCATGCCAAATCATGCTGAGGTGTGGAACAGCCAATCCTTGCAGAGCTGCTGAAGAAAGGAGTGGGAGGAAATTAAAAAATCCTGCATGTGTCTTAGGCTGGTGCACGAGATATGTAAATCACCTGTTACTCACAGCAAGGGGGAGGATTTGACAAAGTTTTTCTCAGTTTGTCAAGTTTTATCTCGCTGAACAATAAAAGAGGATTGCTCAGAGATGGATTAACTTTGTGTGGCAAGACTGGGATCAAATGATAGGAAATGTTATTACTCTACAGTATATAAAAAAAAAATTTCGGGTTTACATCCACTTTAAGAACTGCAGAAGTCTTCCCCCCACTCGAGCGAGCGGGGGGCGCCCCTTCATAAGGAGGCTTTAGTATTTTGTTTTGTAGGTTTCCTCCCCCAGGACTTCTTTTGTCCTTGGGGTTGACCCTGAGGTTTACTTCTTGAACTTTACAGCGGAGGCCGTCGTGACTGCCTGGAGGCTGATGCCCCTGGCACTGGAGAAGGCGATTGTTTAAATGAAATACCTTTACTCCTTTTCCTAACTGGCAAAAGGGTACTTTTTCCACTAGAATTTTTTTGGATGTATTTATCCAAATCATCCCCAAACAGCCGTTCACCACGGAAAAGAAAACTAGCCAGGAGCTTTTTGCAAGGCGCTTTGGCTGACCAATTTTTCAATCATAGTATTCTACGCATATGTACCAGCCCAAGCGTAAGACGCGAGGCCTGAAGAATAGAATCTCTCATAGCGTGTATTGCAAAACATAAGGCACCTGGTAGCTCGGCTAAATCCTGGGCCTGCTGATCAGGGATAACCTTGAGCACCTGTTTAAACTGGTCTTTCAAGGATTGACATCAATTGCTGCCACCGCAGGTTGAGTCACTGAACCTGCCAGAGAAAATGCGTTTAACAGGAATTCCAATTTTTTATCCGTTGGATCCCCAAGCATTTGAGTATTGTTTACCGGACAAGTCAAACTTTTATCCACAGAGGATACAGCAGCGTCAACTGCTGGTACCTCCCACTTTTAGTGAATTTTTCCTCCATAGGATAAAGTGTTGAAAACTTTTTGGGAGGAAAACAATGCTTATCTGGGTGATCCCACTCAGAATACATAAGCTGTTACAGCAATGAATGGACAGGAAAGGCATGCACAGCTTGAGGAGGCTTTAGCGAACCCAAACAAGAAGTGGGCTTATCAACCGACTGTTAAGGGTAGCATAAAAGTGGAGCGGACCAACTCAGTAAAAGATTGTAAATGCACCATCTATCTTTCAGATTGTGAAGCTGAAGGAGGTCCTTCTGCATTTGACCCCTCAGAAGAGGAGTCATCAGCCTCTTCACGGTCCCCTGAGGGAAATTTGTCTTCTCCCGCCCCCCAGTTCCTCTGTTTGAGGGTCCCGGGTAGTGGAAGGGGATCTGTCGCGTTTTGCCCAACTCTGGGAATATGCGATTAAAGCCACTAACCTTTCCTCCAATCCTATCATAGCAGAGGAAAAAACCTCTTCAGTAATATAGACAGGGGCTGCAGTGTTGGAAACAGTTGCAACATTTGACGGCCCCGATGGCTCACTCTGACCAACCACCTCAGATCTCTCAAGGGAGGATGCCATTGTAGAGATGAGACTAACCTTCTTAAGAGCTTGAGGGAGACACTTTTGAGCCCTTTTTTGGGGTGTTTCAACATCCCTTTCTGACCATATGCAGAGGTACTACCAGAAGAAATTGCACCCGCTGCTTGAGCAAATAGTTCAGCAATTGCCGCTGCTATTAATGCTCAGCCTGATGCTTCAGTAAATGTGCCAAGGGAATACCTGTGTCACCACTTACATGCCCCCTTCTGCTCTCATGTCCCTCCGTCAGCTGCAGTCAGCAAAATGAAGCCTTGCCGCACGCCAACACCGCACCATGCCAAGCCACGCCCCCTCCATTTTCCCACCGCCCCCTCCTCTTTTCAAAAGAGCGATTTCCCGCGTGAGCGTGGGCCTCCGATCCGACGGGATTGGCGTGTGTGTGTGTGGGGGGGGGGGGGGGGGGGGGGGGGGGGAGGTCGGCGAGGAGGGGAGCTGGTGACAAAGTGCCGTGCATCTGCCGATCGTTCTGGCTTCCCCCTACCTATCCAGGGAGAGCCTGGGACTGCTAGCCGGAGGGAAGTCTGCAGCTTCTGCTGACACAGAGCGATCGAAGGAAAGCATGAACAAGGTACGTGCTCTCTACAGCCCCCCGTGGTGACTTTAGGCATGACATTTACTTTTAAAGGAGGCAATCCATAAGAAAATGTAAAATTCCCTAGGAATCACCACTTACCTTATCCTGCCGCAGGGATTCTGTGGTAAAACCAACAGACCCAATCTTCACCCCTCATGGCGGGCTCCGTTAAAAAACCTTCAGGGACTGGGGCCCCTTTTTATCGGTGGTTCCACTCCCCTGGACCTGTAAAGCACACGCCTGGAAACTTTATGGCTGAAAAAAACAAAGCACTGGATCCCGGGGTCCAGCCCTCTAAAAAGAGAAGCATTACATTTCTCCGCCACAAGGCCCAGGTACCATTCAATTCGGCCTGAAAGGACACTTTGAATGGATCCGGTTGCATAGCTTGCCTCAGCAAAGGAATATTCCAGTGGAGCTCCGCATAGCACATCTTTACTCGTGACCAACACCTAAGACACTGGCGAAAAAGCTGAGGTACTACCAGTAGTGGGAGGGGTTATATAGGGAGTGGACTTCCTGTCTTAGGGTGTGCCAGTGTCCATCACCAAAAGGTGGCCTATAACCCACATAGGAACTACTATGGCTCTGTGTCCCATGATGTACGATAAAGAAGTGAAAGTCACATATTAAAGCAACTCTATGTTCATTAATACATCATTACAGCAATGTACAGTGGGGACAGAAAGTATTCAGACCCCCGTAAATTTTTCACTCTTTGTTCTATTGCAGCCATTTGCTAAAATCATTTAAGTTCATTTTTTTTCCTCATTAATGTACACACAGCACCCCATATTGACAGAAAAACACAGAATTGTTGACATTTTTGCAGAGTTATTAAAAAAGAAAAACTGAAATATCACATGGTCCTAAGTGTTCAGACCCTTTGCGGTGACACTCATATTTAACTCAGGTGCTGTCCATTTCTTCTGATCATCCTTGAGATGGTTCTACACCTTAATTTGAGTCCAGCTGTGTTTGATTATACTGATTGGACTTGATTAGGAAAGCCACACACCTGTCTATATAAGACCTTACAGCTCACAGTGCATGTCAGAGCAAGTGAGAGAGGTAAAGAAGAACCCAAAGTTCACTGTAGCTGAGCTCCAGAGTTGCAGTCGGGAGATGGGAGAAAGTTGTCGAAAGTCAACCATCACTGCAGCCCTCCACCAGTCGGGGCTCTATGGCAAAGTGGCCCGACGGAAGCCTCTCCTCAGTGCAAGACACAAGACACATGAAAGCCCGCATGGAGTTTGCTAAAAAACACCTGAAGGACTCCAAGGTGAGAAATAAGATTCTCTGGTCTGATGAGACCAAGATAGAACTTTTTGGCCTTAATTCTAAGCGGTATGTGTGGAGAAAACCAGGCACTGCTCATCACCTGTCCAATACAGTCCCAACAGTGAAGCATGGTGGTGGCAGCATCATGCTGTGGGGGTGTTTTTCAGCTGCAGGGACAGGACGACTGGTTGCAATCGAGGGAAAGATGAATGTGGCCAAGTACAGGGATATCCTGGACAAAAACCTTCTCCAGAGTGCTCAGGATCTCAGACTGGGCCGGAAGGTTTACCTTCCAACAAGACAATGACCCTAAGCACACAGCTAAAATAATGAAGGTGTGGCTTCACAACAACTCCGTGACTGTTCTTGAATGGCCCAGCCAGAGCCCTGACTTAAACCCAATTGAGCATTTCTGGAAAGACCTAAAAATGGCTGTCCACCAATGTTTACCATACAACCTGACAGAACTGGAGAGGATCTGCAAGGAGGAATGGCAGAGGATCCCCAAATCCAGTTGTGAAAAACTTGTTGAATCTTTCCCAAAAAGACTCATGGCTGTATTAGATCAAAAGGGTGCTTCTACTAAATACTCAGCAAAGGGTCTGAATACTTAGGACCATGTGATATTTCAGTTTTTCTTTTTTTTTTTTAAATCTGCAGAAATGTCAACAATTCTGTGTTTTTCTGTCAATATAGGGTGCTGTGTGTACATTAATGAGGAAAAAAAAATGAACTTAAATGATTTTAGCAAATGGCTGCAATATAACAAAGAGTGAAAAATGTAAGGGGGTTTGAATACTTTCTGTCCCCACTGTAAGTGCCAGAATTTGACTTGGAATCACCCCCTTCCAATTTCTGGGCAACAGATCTAAAGCTGCGAGAGGAAGAAGCTGTGCAGGGTGCATGTTAATAGGTGAGAGCAGAGTGACAGAGAGATGACCACATTAGACTGCTGTTTATCTTCACAGTCCATTCCAAAAAATATCTTCAGAGAAAAAAGAAAAATTGAAATTGTTTGGCAAAATTTACTTCAAAAAGTGTGAAAATGCAAGATTAGCCCCTCTCCTCTACCCCATGTAAAAAAAAAAAAAAAAAAGGGGTAAGCAGGAAAGGTAGATTTAAAAAACAGACCCCAGCTTTTTACAGAAAGTTTTGGGATTCCAAATCACAGTGCTGTAGAGACCTCTTGCAAGATTTCTCTTCAGAGTTACCAAGATCACAGGAGAAGGCCTTGTAGTGCCCTCTCACCCAAAGGTGTTTTTTTAAGGCATAAAGTGTTACTAAACTCAATTTTTTTTTATTTACTAAGATAACAAACATAATACACTTACCTGCTCTGTGCAGTGATATTGTTCAGAGTGGCCCCAATCCTCCTCTTCTGGGGTCCCCGAAGGCGAACTTGACTTCTCCTCTACTTCTGCAGGACTACCATAGCCAGCTGCTGGCTAGGAGGAGAGGTAGTCAAACATGCTCTCTCAAGCTGTGAGTCTACGGAGCCGCGCTCCATAGACTTACACAGTAGGATTTAGGCCTGCCCTCTACTTCCTCTGATTGACAGCAAGAGCTGCTGCTCGATTGCATTGTAAAGAGGAAGGGGAGAAAAGATGCACCCCTGTACAGTGCTGATCTCTTCTCCCCTCTCTTCCCCTTAACGTCTTGAGAACTAAATCTTTTAAGGATGCTTCCTGCAGGGGTTCAAAAGGATCCTCCACGAGAGCCTGCAACACAACAGAGAAATCCCAGTTGGGAAAAAGTTTAAGGGCTAACGGCCTGTTCCGTGCAAGAGCTCTAAAAAATCTAGAAATTAACACTTCTTTGGATACAGTCTTTAAAAAAAAAAAAACTAAAAGAGCCGCCAGCTGAGTTAAGGGTGATTGCTGCCAGCCCCTTCTCCATTCCGTCATGGAGGAATTCTAGGACTGAAACTATACTTTTGACCTGGAAACCTTTAGGAGAGCACCAGGAGTTAAACTTTTTGCATACTTTAACGTATATAGCCGTGTCACTTCTTTCCTACTGGAGAGGAGGGTATTCACTAGCTTTTCCTGCAGGCCCTTGGCTCTTAGGAGGTCCTCTTTATAAACCTGTCAGTTGTAGTCGATGTGCTTCCAGATGGTTCAGGGTCCCCTGTGTTTGCAGATTTTTTCTGGATGGTAGCTTCCAGAGAGGTTTAGAGGCTAGATTTAGCAGAGCCACGAAGTGAAATGAAGTGTGAAGTGAGAAAAACATCCGCACTTTTGAGTTCTGCTGGCTTGCAAACAAATCTATCTGAGGTTGACCCCATGCCTTGGTGACCATCAGGAAGACCTCCTGATTCATGCTCCATTCTGCTACTACTACTTTCCTTCTGCTTAGCAGATCTGCTAGAAGGTTCTGGGACCCCTTCACATGGATCGCCGTCAGTGAAGCCATGTTTCGTTCTGCCCAGGAAAGAAACTGGCTGGCTAGCTTTAAGAGCTCTTTGCTCCTGGCTCCTCCATGTTTCAATACATGACTAACTGATGAAAGGATAGGAGTCTGAGGAAGATGACATTTATTTCTTGCCAATTTGAAGACATCCGGGCTTCTGCTTTGGACTAGGAACCCTGTGCGGTCTGGCCATCCAAGTGGGCTCCCCAAGCACTTGCGTCCGTCGTTAGAAGTTTGTCCAGGGGAAAGACCCAGGGAAGACCTTCTGTTAGGTTGGTCGAATCCCACCACCACCAGAGCACTCTTTTTATGTCTGAGGTGAGCCCGATTTGTTTTTCTAGAGGCTCCTAGTGTGACCATCTTTGAAGGATGTTCATCTGGAGTGGCCGGGAATGTAGTCTGGCCCACTGAATGGCTGGAATGGATGCCGTGAAAAGTCCCAAAACTGCCATAGCTGTCCGAACAGACACAGAGAGATTGGTTTGAACCTGCTTTACCGCAGATTGGACCTTCTCTATATTCTCCTGTGGAAGAAAGACTTTCTGAAGTACCGAGTTTATTGTGTATCCCAGGAACTTCATCTCCTGTGCTGGGACTAGATTTTAATTTTCCAAATTTAGGAGCCAACCTAAGCTCTTCAGGTGAGCCCGAGTCACCTGCAGGTTTGTCAGGACCTGGCTTTTGGAGTCTGCAAAGAGTAACCTCGCCATTGCGGAAGCTTTTTCTTTGTCTTTTGGAAGACTGGCGATATAGAATCTGCTCAGAGGGGTTTCCGAGAACACCAAACTGTATCCCTGGGCGATGACGTTGTTCACAAATGGGCTTGTGTTTGTCTTTTCCCACTATGGGTTAAAAGAAGATAACCTTCCCCCCACTGGGATGAGAATGTCATTTATTTTTGGGGGGCCGATGGGGGGGGGTCTGAACACGTCTAGCCGAGTTCACCAGAGCTGAAGATCTTGCACACATCTTTACAGATTCTGCTGATGCATCAGCCATGTACTTTACTGCTTTAAGCTTCAGTCATGATGCTCTGTGCTGCCTGTAGCAAACTGCACACCACAAAACACAGCCCCAGAGTAAGTGTCCATCATAATGCTTGCAATGATAAGTGCTTATTGGTCAGCACGATCATGTGACCAATGAGAAGTGCTTATTTCTTCTGGGACACTTTACCAGAAGAAGCTCTAAATGCACTTCTCAATGGATAGCACGGTCACATGGTTGCGCTGACCAATGAGCACTTGCCATTGCGAGCATTATGATAGATACTCACTCTGGGGCCATGTATTATAGTGAAGTCCGGTTTGGTGGCCAGAATACTTGGAGTTAGGTTAACTTTTCATTTTTCATGAAAAGGTGAAGTTACCCTTTAAAACAGTTTACAGTACTGGGATCTTCAACTCACTTATCCATATCTAAAAGCATGCTAAATGTGACCTGATAGTTGTGAGATGTGAAGCTGTGGTGCGTTGTCATGATACAGCAAATGATTATATGACAGAACTGAAGAGGATCTACAGAATTTTTACTGGTACAGACTATCCTACCATTAAGATGTATAGATTCAGATACTGATGTTGCCTGTTGTGCTTCTGTTTGAACAGTGGGCAGTCCCTGGCGTAGCTGGTTCAACTGTCTTCTCTGGTGGGCAAGATTCTTGCGTTCCTAAGATATGTTACAAGGTGGGGAAGATAATGAAAAACAAAATAAAGTGGAGAACATATATGCACAATTAACCACTTGCCTAAAAGGCACTTTCACCCCCTTCCTGCCCAGGCCAATTTTCAACTTTCATCGCTGTTGCACTTTTGAATGACAATTGCGCAGTCATGCAACACTGTGTGTGAAAAAAATTATAAAAATTTTGTTTGCACAAATAGAGCTTTCTTTTGGTGATATTTAATCACCACTGGGTTTAAAAAAAGACTAAAAGAAAAAAAAAATGTAAACAGGTAATTTTTCTCTTTCACTGATGAGGCCACATTGATGGACACTGATGAGGCAGCACTGATAGGTGGAACTGATAGGTGACACTGATGAGGAGATACTGGTGGGCACTGATTGGCAGCAATGGTAGACACAGATTTGCAGCACTGGTGGGCACAGATTGGCAGCACTGGTGGGACTGCAATGATAAATCAGGACACTGATAAACAGTGCCCTGATTATTAGTGTACATGTCCCTTTTAGAGATTCCGGTCATCGGCTCTCTTCTTCAATCCTCATGCCGACACAACATGAGGAAAGGAGTGCCGATTACCGGCATCTGTTTACCTCCATGATCAGCTGTGAATGGACACGTGGTAAAGAGCCGATGAATGGCTCTTTAACCCCAATCAGGGATCAGCAGTGTCAGCAGCAGGTGTGATCACGGGCAGCCGTCATATGACGGCATTCCAGAACTAGAGGACTGAGCTTTAGCTATCATTTGGCTATAGCACGATCAACAAGTGGTTAAACACAAGGCCTCAGACCTCCAACAAAGAGGTTGATTTACTGAAGACAAGTAGACTGTGCACTTTGCAAAGTGCGAAGAAGAAAGGTTTTCCGGCGCTCAGATTTTGTGATGTCAGGAATGGAATTGTATAATGATGGTTCTGATAGAACATTAATGTTAGAACAAAAAAGGGGGGGGGGGAGAAAGGAGGCAGCCGTCCTGAGAGGGTGTACATAGCCTCTGTGAGCATAGCACTGAAAAGGGAAGGGGGGGTGTGGAGGCGTCAACTCTGCTGACACTATTATATGGTGAAGGTGTAATACATACACTTACTGGTAAGTCAGTTCAGATGGGGTGGCGATGTCCATCGGGGGTTGTGTTGTCCTGGGATGTGCTGGTGTGCAGGCTTCACTGGCAGTCCTTCACCTCAGGGGATGTTGGTTCCTGGTTGAGAGAGGCTTAACAGCAGTGTCCAGTGTGTGGAAGCTCCACGCTAACCACCCTGGAACCCGGAAGTGGAAGTGATGTCAGCGGTGCACAGGAAGTGTCCAGACACAGATAGGAGATAATACAGGCTACGCGCTCGGGGCTCACAGCTCCTTCTACTGGCCTGTTTGCTCTCAGGAGGAGAGCAACTTAAATGGAAGTACAGGACATCTGACTGATGGGATGTGGGTGGAACTTCCACACTGTGGAACCACAACAGCCAGCGGACCCGCATTGTGAAAACAAGGATGTAAAAAATAAACAAAGGTTGGTAGTGGGAAAAAATATGTTCAGAGTCAATAGTTTCATGTGCAAAAGAAAAAATGTTTTATTTAAAAAGGATCATTGATTTAATAAGCGACTATTATATAAAAAGAAAACTTTAATAAAAGATTGGTAAAAAAAAGAAAGTGTCACAAATGGGATTAAAAAATGCGATTAAAAAAATGCATTAAGGATGCATTGTTGGTGGACAATGGAGCACATTATGGGATAAAAAGTAGAGAGGGATGGGGAAAAGTTTTTTATCCCCCAAGTTATGCCAGGGTAACAGAAAATGAACCCAGTGGGAAAGGTCTAAAAAGAGGGGGCAAGGATCGATAGTCAAGGGTAAAAATATTGGTAAAAAAAAAATTATATTAATATATATATATATATATATTAGTAAAGGATATATCGATAAAAAATATGTAAAATATCTATATAGCGGGGGGTCAAGCTACAATAAGGAGTGTGTCTCTATTTCTTCATTGAGTCCCCCCGGCGAAAGAGTGTTCAAGGAATATATCCAGTACGTTTCTTGCTGACATAAACGTTTAAAACATTCTGCAGTTGGAAGGTCTCTGGGAATGGCCTCTATGACCCAGACTTGGAGGCCTTTGGTTGATTTTTGGTGTTCTTTCAGGAAATGGAGAGGGACACTATGTTTGTCACTGCCCTTTTCTATGAAGCGCTTGTGTTCGCCAAAATGTTGGCGTAAGGTGCGTATAGTCCTGCCCACATAAAACAGGCCACATGGGCAGGTCAGGCAGTATACCATGTATTCACTAGAGCAATTGTGGAATTCTTTTATTGTATATGTTTTTCCTTTGATGGTGAAGTATTTTTGCCCGTGGTTCACGAATTTACAGGTGAGGCATAATTTTTTCCGGCATTGATACATTCCCACTAGTGGAATGAGGGGAATATATGAGATTGAGGTGGATGGGGCATTTTTGATTTTACTAGGAGCTATTTTACTCTTTATGTGCAGTTGCTCTAGAGCTTAGGAAATAAGCAGAAGGTCTGCTGACTTCCATCATCCAATCATGTGCAAGCAAAAATGCGGGGTTTTTTTTTGTTTTGTTTTTTTCTTCCCTTCCACGTGACTAGGTTTTTATTGCAAAGTGAAGCTTTACTTCATTTAATAAGCTCTGGAGCAACTGAACATGCAGAGTGCAACTGCACTTTGAAAAGTGCACAATCTACTTGCCTTTAGTAAATCAATCCCAAAATGTAATTATTTCTTCAGCCAATGTTTTCATGATATAGATTTTATTAAAAGGAAGCTCCCTCTTGCAAAAAAAAATCTGCTTACCTCCATCAGATGTTCTTCCTGCTGTCTCAACCTCTCCAGTTGTTGCAGAATGGCCTTCAGACGGTCTTGGTGTCCAGATTCCACCTTCTTTGCCTCAACCAAGGCATTTTCCCCTTCTTCTTGACGCTGCAAGGTCAGCTTGAAAAAAAGAGAGACAAATGGTACTTTTAACTGTTTTATATATTCCTACCACAAGATGGCACAGAAGCACTAGTTTCTAAGCAAAATAAGTAAAGTTGATGCCTCTCCTGAACAATTTCCTATACCCAAGTATTGAAGAAGATGACTTTGATACTTGTACTTCATTTGTATAACAGGCACGCTTTGTAAATTCTATAAATATTGAACTATTGTCTTAACTTTGCTGTACAAGGTTATGTGTATATGTTAGAAAAATATTCATTCATTTAAAATCTCATCAATAATTGTCCAAGCATTCATATTTGATATTCATATGACCATTTTGGGCAGTGTAAGTTGTATTTGTTTTAACAGTGATCTTGATTTTACTGAACTCTCATTGGTAATATGTTGGTTTGTTCTTATATTTTTACATGATAAATTTAGGATATACTATATGATAATATACTATTAGACCATTATATAATTTTGAATTATTATATGTGGTACATACATACATCATTTTATATGCAGGGCATTGTATTTGGCATTGTTCATATTATGCTGGTTTTAGACAATATGTAAAAGTTGATATGGATCCTATAATGCTTTGGTTTGCAGTTTTTTTCATATTTCTCTTGTAGCCCTAATGAAGGGGGGGTCACATTTTTCCCCAAAACACTTTGGATGTTTTGTGAATTAATAAAGCAGTTTTGGACACGTTTATGAATTTGCTTTGGCGCTGCTTCTATAGGATTTAGGCCCTGAGTGATGTTCCCGGGTACCCCTTGGAGACATGAGCCGCCTAACCAGTGCCAGTGAACTTTTTGGATGATCACCTTCTTTCCCTTTACTACTCAGTATCAATAAAACATTGAAGTCCCAGCCCAGCACCCCTTGGATGTAACCCTTTAAACCTAAATGCATCTGGTAAGTGAGAGATGCCCTTTCCCATCTTGGTAAATACATGTTAAACTGTGCTTAAAGCAATTCACTATAATATTGACAGTACCCCATACCCACAAAGGAATGTCAAATGAGGCATAACACATGGGGGTTGATTTACTAAAGGCAAATAGACTGTGCTCTCTGCAAATGTAGTTGCTCCAGAGCTTAGTAAATTATTGGAAGCTCTGCTGACCTCCTTAATTCAAGCATATTCAAGCAAAAATGCTGTTTTCTTCCTTGCATGTGCTTGGGTATTCTTTGCAAAGAGAAGCTTTACCTAAGCTCTGGGGCAACTGCACTTGCAAAGGACACAGTCTATTTCTTTTTAGTAAACCCCATGGCTTCACTGGCTGCTGAAAAGTCAGAGGGATGACTGACACACAAGTCTTATTTTAAAGCCCTGCTCCAGAGAAATATTTCATTTATTTTTATATATAGCAGTAAAGGGTTAAAAACAAATATCAGGAGAAGTGATGAGAATGTAGAGTGGGTAAAGTTACAACTGTTTGTATTTCTGTCTGTGGTTTCTTGTCCTGTGATGACATCTTAAAATAAATTGCATGTGTATGTAGCATACACAAACGTCAGTTCCAAGGATATATTGCTATGGTGTTAGCACTGAAAAGCTATATGTAACTTTGTACCTTGCTCATGCTTTCTACTTCCTCTGCTCGCTGGCGCACACGCATGGCGGTGGCATACACCCGATCCTTTTCAAGTCGCAGCTCATGCCTCTCTTTCTCTAGTGCCTCCCTAGCTGCAGCCAGCTGCTCTTCTTTGTTGCGCAGATCGGCGGCCTGTATCTTCAGCTCAGCCTGTTCCTTAAGTAGGAGAAAATTACACAAATACATACTGTAAGTTTTGTAATTTATTAAAGAAGTTTAGTAAACACAATTAGCTATTTCAGGTGCTGTTAAAGTAAAACTAAAATGGCAAAATGTTTTTTCTTTCCCATCTTGCATAGAATAAGAGAGGGTTACAGTATAACCCCCGTCAGATTTTTTTCGCCATCTGTGTTCATTGGGGAGATTTCTCTTCACTTCCTGTCACATAGCCAAAACAGGAAGTGATAGAAAACCTCTCTAATATCCCTAGCTGTCACCAAACTGGTATCCCCATTGGAAGATTTCCCCTCTATCCCTATTCTGGTGAAGTAAAAATTTGAGATTTTCACTTTCACTCTCGGTGATAATGGTAAACTGGACAAAGAGAGGATGAATCTCCCTAAGGGGACACCGACAGCAATAAGAATGTGACAGGTGTTCTAATTCCTCTCCACACTATCCAAAACTAAATAAAAATGAATTCAGCTTTAAAGGACAAAAGTATAACTAACTAAAAGGAGAATTTTTTTTTTTTGGAGACCAGGTATATTTTTTCTTGTTTTTATTTAAATTGCTTAGTGCAGGAATTTTCAAAAGCACAGATTTAATGAACCCACAGCAATCCGCGCTATCCCCAAAAATCCTACAATGATGTTATACCTTAATTAAGACAAATGCTAATACAAATATTAACAAACAAACAATAACAAAAAATACTGAAAAAAGTTTTGACAAAAAAAAAGCGCTGCAACCAAAAAAAACCCAGAATATATGGTTGTCAAATGGTAAAATAAATTCAGGTGCTCTACTGGTGTCAAAAAAACACAATGGTTAAAGATTCACCTTCAGCCTAAAATCCATAATATTTAAATGTGAAATAAATTGATTTACAAATATTGTGAATATTAAATATAGTCCTGAAAAATTAATCAAACAATATGTGTTTCTGTGTAAGTAGTCCTTCCTTCAGCTAGTGGGATTTCATCTCTTTTGGTGTTTGTACAAGCCAAAACACAGTGAAAGAAGGGGGGGCCGCTTACCAGATATGCTGTCCTCTCGCAGTCGAAGCCTCTCACAGAGAAACGCCGCATCGGACGGAGCCACGGGACCTGACGTCACCACACATCAGCTGGCTAAGCCTCACCGCGGCCGAGCTGTTCGTTTTTGAACTTTCTGCCTTTGCTCTAGATGTCAGCTACCCATTAATTTTAATAAAGAGCTTTACGTACTACACTATGGAGGATCCTCTGTTCCTTTGATCTCTCCCTGCATGTAACAAGTGATTTCACAGAGACACAGCTCATGATACGGCAATTCCAGCACTCAGGAAGAATCTAAGGCGGATCCAAGTCTGCAAGTAAAATCAGCTGTTCCTGCCTGTAAGATCCGGCATCTGAGAAGCTCTGAAGAAGCCCGTAATAGGGGTCCAGCATATCTGAGACCCAGCTCATGATACGGCAATTCCAGCGTTCAGGAAGAATCTAAGGCAGATCCAAGTCTGCAAGTAAAATCAGCTGTTCCTGCCTGTAAGATCCGGCATCTGAGAAGCTCTGAAGACCCCCGTAATAGGGGTCCAGCATATCTCCCTTCTTTCACTGTGTTTTGGCTTGTACAAACACCAAAGGAGATGAAATCCCACTAGCTGAAGGAAGGACTACTTACACAGAAACACATATTGTTTGATTAATTTTTCAGGGCTATATTTAATATTCACAATATTTGTAAATCAATTTATTTCACATTTAAATATTATGGATTTTAGGATGAAGGTGAATCTTTAACCATTGTGGTTTTTTGACACCAGTAGTGCACCTGAATTTATTTTACCAAAAGCACAGATTACCTGACTAGGGCCACAAGCATTATTTAAGCTGACCATAAAGCCTAGAGGCCCCTTTTATCTAAATATTAATTTCTCCTTTCACATTAAATTTGAACATGGCATGACAATCAACTGAGCACCAGTACAGCTTCATTGAAATGGATTATTTAAAGCGAACCTGCCACATCCTACAAATACTGGTAAAATGCAGACTACTTGTCGTGCCTGCTTAAGTACCTATGTTTAGAGAGAAATCAATTTTTCTAGAGAGGACCCTGGAACAGACTTGCCAAAACACCTCAACTTTGGTCCAATTCATCGCTAAGCTCCACCCATCTAGTACCCCTTGCTGTGTTCCAGCCTAGTGCCTAAACCACAGAGCCCAGTAATGGCTCGGACATTGCCTGTTAGAACAACAGGAAGCATGGCCTAGTGCAAACCTTTGAGAGAAATTATAGAATGAAACCCTCAACATTTTTTTCACCCAACACATCGAGCACAATAAAATGAACATTTCCCCAATAAACTATTTGTTAAAATTCTTACTCCAGCACTTGCAGTTTACTGCTTTCAATGGTCATGGCTCCTGCTCTCTGTGCTGCTTCCCTGAACGTCTGGTCTTCATAGAAAAGAGTTAACAGTGGACAGTACAGTATCTAGCCAGTCTGTTAACTGAGGCAGGATTCACATCTATGCAGGTGTGAGTCTGCTAACAGCAGCATCTTTTTGGTGATGGAAAGACTATGATTTACATGCAGACACGTGGGGGGCGTCATTAATTCTTAAAGGCATCTCCACTCAATGGAAAGGGCAGCAAGTTTTCCTGTTCTGGGAACCACATAGCACTGTGCTTTTGAAACAGGTGCAGGGACCTTTTTCCTGGATTTTCTGTAGGTACAGCAGCCCATTTAAATAAATGGCCTGCTGTGTCTCTGCAAAGGCGGCTGCAGGGAAACCACAATAGTGTGACGCTAGCTTTAGAAAGAGAGGAGCAGTGGAGTGCCTTGACATCTTAGGCTACGGAGTCATGCATTCCTATTGAATCACACAGTGCACACAACACTAGTTCCTGCATGCAATGGTGCAAGGTAGGGTGCTGCAAGAAAAAAGGAGCCACCCTGGAAACCAGGGACAACAGTCATGGCACTTGCATAGACTGGAACATAGGCAAGGATTAAAAGATAAAGAAGCTGCATACTCACGAAGTGATTAAATCAGCTGCTGAAAGTGCCTAAAAAACTGGAGTGTGTTGTATCACTTTAAGGTTCTCTGTACACAGACAGGCACGCATGAATTGATCTGAAGACATACACAGGTACTTGCATGCACCAATCTTTTTACATATTTGTAAGAAGTGATATATAGCTACAGTGATCTAAGGGTAGATATAAATAATATAAGCCATTAATTTACTGAAAACTCTCCTGCAGTGGAAAAGGTCTACATCACAGCCCCCGAACAGTCACATGCACTTCATTATAACAGATGTGCCATAGAATCACAAAATGTGAAAAAACAGAAGTGATATGACATCTAACTTGCTTATAAAAAAGAGAATTATCAATTGTATTTCTCGAAAAAGAAAAAAAATTCAAATACATTTTTTCTAATACACGTGAAGAGAAGAAGAAATATCTAGAAGGTCACGGGGATATTTATAGTCCTCAAATATGGTTCTACCAATGCACATATACCTTGGTGATGCTGATAAGAGCTCCCTCTCTCTGAGACTCTGCCATTTTCGCTTTGGTGAGGTCATTCTCCACCCGCTCCTTGCTTAGTTTCTGTTGGGCGTGAAGTTCTGCCCATTCGGAAGCAACCTTCCTGCGTTCTTCTGCACAACGTGTCATAATGGACTGCTGTTCCTCCAGAAGAGCACTCTGTACATAAGGTAATAAGGAAACTGATTTGATGCTGAACACCCATAATACACAAATGGGCCAACAATAAAAATATACACAGGAAAAGTCAAACAGCAGCATCATAAAACATTTTTTGTGCAACTGTGCGGCGCTCACACGCATCAAAATCTCAACTGGACATAGTGATATTGTTTAGGTGGTGACACCACTATTGCAATCTGTTTCAACAAAGAAAAGAAATACTAGCTCCTCTGGTGCTTCAGTGATCCTGTTTTGCTTGCCGCTATTATCATGGTCTAGTGAAAGGGGAGCACAAACACATAGCTTTGAAGATATTATGTACTATACAGCACATGCACTGCTGTGCCCCTGTAAATGGATGCAGGAAGAGGCGTTAAGCCGGGTACACACCATTTGGTTTTTTGTGGGTTGCACGAAAAAATAAAAACTGTCAGCTCCGGCCAGAGACACTGTACTAACCAGGCGAGGTTAGTCCAGCGATCTCCCCGACTGAGCTGTTGTGTTCTGACGAGGGAGCCCCCCCCCCGCGCCAGAATACTACGATCAGCGCTCTCTGCCATTGGCTGAGAGCGCTGACTGGGAGTTGGTCGGATGCTGGTTTTCCAGCATGCACGTCTGACAGACCAACATACACATGGGCAGAATGACGTTTTTTTGAACCGGCAAATGTCTCCCGACATTCTGCCCATGTATACCCGGCTTTAAAAGTGGAACTTTAGTCAGAAAATTAAGTCCTGCTAGATCGCTTCAGGCTGGCCTCTTTTGCAGGTATAGCTATATAAAACATTAAAAATAAGTGTCTACACTGTTTAAAATCAAGTACGGTAATACACTGTTTCACCCTGCTCTGCACATGCCCAGTTGCTCTCTATTTTTAGGCACTGGCAAGTTTGTAGACGCCAACCTGCTGACAGCTTTAGGCTTTATGTACACATAACCTACTTTGACCGCGGGGAAGCGAAAAACGCAGGAAAATCATTTTTGCCACTATTTGCGGCCGGCAGTTAAAACGTTCCTATCCTGAACGAGATTCTTCCGCGTTCAGGAGAAGGAGGTTGAACCTCCCCTATCTGCAGCAGCTCCTAAAACATCCTGAAAGCCCATTTGTACATGGACACATAGGCTTTTATGGAGTTGAGTTTAGGAGCTTTGGCAAAAAAATGCCAAAAGCTCCTAAACTCAAGTCTAGGAGCTGTAGTGTACATGAAAGCAGCCTTAAAAGTGTAATTAAACTCTCCTATCCTTTACAGCCAAGGAAGCTGCTTTTAAAAGAAAATTGTTCTTTTATTAAAAATTAAATCATTTATACACGAGGGATTGTTCTTTAACCTGGATGGCAAGGCTGACAACACTGGCTGGGATTTTAGCGCAGATGCACAGTCTTGTCAGCAGAGGCAGGAAGTTGGGAGCTCACTGGAATTCTGGCAGATTAATTGGTATTTTTTCTGTAGTTGCAAATTTTTAAAGTAATAAAAACACAGGAAAATATGCATAAATGGCAGTTATGTGCCAACTATGTTTTTTTTTTCTCTGACAAATACTTTAACAAAATTGGAGTTTTACTTGAAGTACGCTCATGCATGGGGTTGATTTACTAAAACTGGAGTGCACAAAAGTTGGTGCAGCTCTGCATAGAAACCAATCAGCTTCCAGGTTTTTTGGCTAAGTCTAAATGAACAAGCTGAAGCTAGAAGATGATTGGCTACCATGCACAGCTGCACCAGATTTTGCACTTTCCAGTTTTAGTAAATCAATCCCAATGTATAATAGCTTGATGCAGCAAAGAAATACATGTTTATAATAATAGCAGTAGTAACAAGAGTTCTAAACTCATTTATCCATGAAGGTAAGTTGAATTCCAGGTATGGATTTTATAGCATAGTTACATTGATCCATCTTGGACCAGTATACAGTGCCTTGCAAAAGTATTCACCCCCTTGGCTTTTTACCTATTTTGTTACATTACAGCCTTCAGTTCAATGTTTTTTTAATTATATGTGATGGATCAGAACATAATAGTCTAAGTTGGTGAAGTAAAATTAGAAAAATATATACATAAAATTATTTTTCACAAATAAAAAACTGATAATTGGCATGGGTGTATGTATTCACCCCCTTTGTTATAAAGCCCATAAAAAGCTCTGGTGCAACCAATTACCTTCAGAAGTCACATAATTAGTGAAATTATGTCAACCTGTGTGCAATCTAAGTGTTACATGATCTGTCATTACATATACACACCTTTTTGAAAGGTCCCAGAGGCTGCAACACTTAAGAAAGAGGCACCACTAACCAAACACTGCAATGAAGACCAAGGAACTCTCCAAACAAGTAAGGGACAATATTGTTGAAAAGTACAAGTCAGGGTTAGGTTATTAAAAAATATCCAAATCTTTGATGATCCCTAGGAGCACCATCAAATCTATCATAACCAAATGGAAAGAACATGGCACAGCAGCAAACCTGTCAAGAGACATTCGCACACCAAAACTCGCGGACCGGGCAAGGAGGGCATTAATCAGAGAGGCAGCACAGAGACCTAAGGTAACCCTGGAGGAGCTGCAGAGTTCCACAGCAGAGATTGGAGTATCTGTACAAAGGATGACAATAAGCCATATGCTCCATAGAGTTAGGCTTAATGGCAGAGTGGCCAGAAGAAAGCCATTACTTTCAGCAAAAAACAAAATGTATGGAGGAAGGTGCTCTGGTCTGATGAGACTAAAATTGAACTTTTTGGCCATCAAAGAAAACGCTATGTCTGGCGCAAACCCAACACATCACATCACCTAAAGAACATCATCCCCACAGTGAAACATGGTGGTGGCAGCATCATGCTTTGGGGATTTTTTTTCAGCAGTCGGGACTGGGAAACTGGTCAGAGTTGATGGAAAGATGGATGGTGCTAAATACATGGATATTCTTGAGCAAAACCTGTACCACTCTGTGTGTGATTTGAGGCTAGGACGGAGGTTCACCTTCCAGCAGGACAATGACCCCAAACACACTGCTAAAGCAACACTTGAGTGGTTTAAGGGGAAACATGTAAATGTGTAGGAATGGCCTAGTCAATGCCCAGACCTTAATCCAATAGAAAAACTGTGGTCAGACCAAAAGATTGTGGTTCACAAGCGCAAACCATACAACTTGAAGGAGCCGGAACAGTATTGCAAGGAGGAATGGGCAAAAATCCCAGTGGTAAGATGTGGCAAGCTCATAGAGACTTATCCAAAGCGACTTGGAGCTGTGATAGCTGCAAAAGGTGGCTCTACAAAGTATTGACTTTAGGGGGGTGAATAGTTATGCACATTTACCTTTTCTGTTATTTTGTCCTATTTGTTATTTGCTTCACAATAAAAAAAAAAAACAAAACAAAAAAAATCTTAAAAGTTGTGCGCATGTTCTGTAAATTAAATGATCCATGTTAATTCCAGGTTGTGAGGTAATAAAACACGAAAAATGCCAAGGGGGTGAATACTTTTGCAAGGCACTGTAAGTATTCATAATCCATACCTGTGGGATCCCTGTGGAAGCTGGAAATCACTGTAAGTATCCTCTGCTAGAGGCATTACTAGCCATCTTCCGGGTCCCAATCTGTGCTGCTGTCCTGCTACTTTGTGACTATAGGGGGTCACCCGCTTAGTGCAAGTGCTGTTCGCAGAGCGCCTTGCATTTTTCTCAGTGAATATAAGGAGTTCTCTGACTTGATGAGGTAGAGATACATGACTGTACATCATGATCTCCATCTTTAGTCCAATATGAAAGCACCTGGCATTCATTAAGAAGACTGTAAGGCATTCTGTGAACGGCGCCTGTGCAAGGTGAGCAACCCCCTGTGTTCACTATGAAGCATGGCAGCAGCTTGGCACGAAACCTGAAGGACAGCGGTGATCACTGTAGTAGCAGAAACTATTGCAAAGATTTTCAACTTCTACAGATATATAAAATGCATACTTACATTTGGTTTAAGCTGGACCAATGTAACTATGCTATAACATTTAGACCTGGAATTCAGCTTTAAGAATGCCAGAAGAACCCTGTTTTTACTAGCAAAGTACAAAACACAGCTGTGTCATGTGACAGTTTTTACAGCTACACTGGAACGACTATAAAATATATTTCCCTGTACTCCTTTACGCAGGCACATTCCACATTTATAGGTACCCTCTGCCATCATGTAAAATCATTGACTAAGAAGGTCTGTTGATGCCACACATTCGTAACTATGTTATGGTTACACTGGTGTGTGTATCTGTCAGCCAACATATAGGGGATAAATCATGTATACATTGTTGGTAAAGCATATGTAAACTGACTGATGACACATGGTAGAAGACATAAATCACCCACATTATAACCAGAGGAATGCAGTCTATAACTGCTTAACAGAAACAGAGTAAGGTTTATTGATCTATGGAGCACACTGAATTACATGTTAATGGAAAAAGCAGGTCTTAATATATCAGGTCATTAAATTGTGTTATGGAGTGACTTTCTACTGAGATTCATTGGGAAGGCAGAGGGACATGCCATCTACTTAAACTTGGCAGTATAACTGGAGTGCAATGTCACATAAAGATTGCTGCTGAAAACATTTTGGAATGTGTTGGTATATGTACCATTATGATTCCAATACTGTCCTTAACTCACAGACTTAAACCCAATATGCCATATATACACTATATTGTCAAAGGTATTGGGACACCTGCCTTTACACGCACATGAACTTTAATGGCATCCCCACCCTTTGCAGCTATAACAGCTTTAACAGCTTCAACTCTTCTGAGAAGGCTGCCCACAATGTTTTGGGGTGTGTCTATAGGAATGTTTGACCATTCTTCCAGAAGCGTATTCGTGAGGTCCAGCACTAATGTTGGATGAGAAGGCCTGGCTCGCAGTCTCTGCTCCAATTCATCCCAAAGGTGTTCTATCGGATTGAGGTCAGGACTCTGTGCAGGCCAGTCAAGATCCTCCACCCCAAACTCACTCATCCATGTCTTTATGAACCTTGCTTTGCGCACTGGTGTGCAGTCATGTTGGAACAGGAAGAGGCCATCTCCAAACTGTTCCCACAAAGTTGGGAGCATCAAATTGTCCAAAATGTCTTGGTATGCTGACACCTTAAGAGTTCCCTTCACTGGAACTAAGGGGCCAAGGCCAACCCCTGAAACTAATCCCCCTTCCACCAAAATTATTTGGACCAGTGCATAAACCAGGGTCCATAAAGACATAGATGAGCGAGTTTGGGGTGGATGACAATGGGGCATTTTGAAAATAGTGTATTTTGTCAGTATTTTGTCAGTGTAGGCCCAGTTCATTTTTGCTACATTTTTGAACAGGAATATTTTACAATAACAATGCACAAAATACAGTGATTACCATGTTGCATGAAAAGTTGTTTACCAAGTTTATGCAACACATTATGCTACATGCGTACTAAGTCAGCTCTAGACATGGCTAGCAATTTCACATAATTCAACTCATTTTGAACTTTCACAGATTTTTGAATTTGGAACAGTTTGTTTTGATTTTCATTTAAGTTGATTTACTAAAACTGGAGAGTGCAAAATCTGGTGCAGATGTGCATGGTAGCCAATCAACTTCTAACTTCAGCTTGTTCAATTACATTTTGACAAAAAACAAAAAAACAAAAACTGAAAGCTGATTGGGTTCTTTGCAGAGCTGCACCAGATTTTGCACTCTCCAGTTTAAGCAAATCAACCCCATTGTGTTAAAATTTAAAAATATATTTTTTTTACAAGTTGGAGTTCCTCTTTTTATATATATTTTTAGGTCTGGATAGTAGTTGGAACCCCTGTTATATTTTTGTTTTTACCCCCATTGGGAAAATTCTCCTGTATGGTCATCAGGGCAGCAGTAAGCAGAATCTTTAATGGTGACAAAAACAATAAAAGCATTTTATTTTAGTGAGCAAAGAAAGGTTAGAAACTTTGTCAGGTTTTTTACTGTTGTCTATAGCACCAAGACTGGAAGTCAGTAGAAAACTCCGCAGTAGGGACAAAGACAGTAACAAGAACTTCTACTCCCTCCCTATTTTAGCAAGGATTAAAAATTAAAATGGTTATAGCTGGAGTTGGGCTTTACCAAAGATCAAGCACAGAAATGTTATCAGCAGAGTTCCTAAGAAATATAAAAGAATTCAAACACTGAAACATCAGTTCGCAATAGGCTGACCCTAAATGTAGTAAATGCTTGGCACCAAATTTCAGGTAAAAACACATAAATGAGTATTGTAGATGCTTAGCCCAAGAGTTTTTCCTTCCCATACAATTGTTTTTTTAATCACTGCAATGTGTCTATGAACCTGCTAGCTAAATTTGACTATTCTAGGAAGAGTCAATTCCCAAACATAGCCCCCTTCCTTCTTGCTTATCTTAGTCTTCTCTTATGGGAGTGTTTTGTTACTCTCTGTACTGACCCAGCATGCTCCACCCCTCCCATTACCTCTCTACACAGCCTTCAATATAAAGTTTCATTTGAGTGGCAACTCTAAGAATGCTGGGACTGCTGACAACACATCCAAGATGGCTGCACAGATGCTCCTTGGGAAGACAAGAACATTAATATCTTTCAGGGAGATCTTGCAAGATCTCACAGGGTTGTCATCCTGCACATACAGCATCTCACAAAAGTGAGCACACCCCTCACATTTTTATAAATATTTAATTATATCTTTTCATGTGACAACACTGAAGAAATTACACTTTGCCACAATGTAAAGTAGTGAGTGTACAGTTTGTATAACAGTGTAAATTTGCTGTCCCCTCAAAATAACTTGCATAGCCATTAATGTCTAAACCGCTGGCAAACAAAAGTGACACACCCCTCAGTGAAAATGTCCAAATTGGGCCCAAGTTAGCGTTGCAAGGTCTCAGGTGTGAATCGGGAGCAGGTGTGTTAAATTTGGTGTTATCGCTCTCACTCTCTCATACTGGTCACTGGAAGTTCAACATGGCACCTCATGGCAAAGAACTCTGAGGAGCTGAAAAAAAGGATTGTTGCTCTACATAAAGTTGGCCTAGGCTATAAGAAGATTGCCAAGATCATGAAACTGCAGCACTGTGGCCAAGACCATACAGCAGTTTAACAGGACAGGTTCCACTCAGAACAGGCCTCACCATGGTCAACCAAAGAAGTTGAGTGCACGTGCACAGAGTCATATCCAGAGGTATCTTTGGATAATAGACGTATGAGTGTTGCCAGCATTGCTGCAGAGGTTGAAGGGGTTGAAGGGGTTGAAGGGGTGGGGATTAGCCTGTCAGTGCTCAGACCATATGCCACACTGCATCACATTACTCTGCATGGCTGTTGTCCCAGAAGGAAGCCTCTTCTAAAGATGATGCAATAGAAAGCCCACAAACAGTTTGCTGAAGACAAGCAGACTAAGAACATGGATTACTGGAACCATGTCCCGTGGTCTGATGAGACCAAGATAAACGTATTTGATTCAGATGGTCTCAAGAGTGTGTGGCGGCAACCAGGTGAGGCGTACAAAGACAAGTGTGCCTTGCCTACAATCATGAGAAGGAAGTGTCACCAGCACAATTGTAATCACATAGTATCAAAAAAATAAATAGAAGGTGGAGAAGCAAAAAGTCTCTAATATCCACCAGTCCCGTTATGTCGTCATGTAGGAGTGGAAAAGGACTCCAGTGGCAACCTATGGACCTCTGGTGAACTCCATGCCCAAGAGTGTTAAGGCAGTGCTGGAAAATAATGGTGGCCACACAAAATATTGACACTTTGGGCCCAATTTGGACATTATCACTTAGGGGTGTTAGAAAAGTTTGAAATGTTTATTGTGTGACTATTAGAAAAAAAAAAATCCTGAAACTGATTTTTAAACTGATTTCTGAGCACGTTGTTGTATTAACTTTTTGTATCGTTTTTGCTCTAACTAACTTCATAGTAAGTTGTAGGATGATTAGGCTTACCCATATATGGTAGAACAAGATTGTACAGGAAACGCTAATTGGCAAAATAAAGTACTATTTTGTACCAGGCACGCTATCTGTGTTTCCTCAGCCAATAGAAGCGTTATAGCTATATTGTAGGTATTAGGAGGGGGGCTGTACATCTTTTTGTATGATTCTTACTGCATCTTTCGACTTGTAAGCATCATCCTTTTGTGTGATACATCTGAAATAAATTGTCTGCTTTTCAATACACCTGGAGTTTGACTGATCACAGGAGAAGAATAATCCTAACAGTGGTGTACTTACTTTTGTTGCCAGCGGTTTAGACATTAATGGCTGTGTGTTGAATTATTTTCAACACACAGGGGACAGCAAATTTACATGGTTATACAAGCTGTACACTCACTACTTTACATTGTAGCAAAGTGTCATTGCTTCAATGTTGTCACATGAAAAGATATATAAAAATATATTCACAAAAATGTGTGGGGTGTACTCACTTTTGTGAGATACTGTAAGCAAGAGGAAGTGCATGATGTCATGTGCCTCACCTCATGCATGTGCCATACGAAACACTAATTTTTTGTTGTTTTTTTTTATAAACAGACAAATGTAATGTTGTATGGTGCAATGCTCCATCTCACATAGACAGTACTACTACTATACTGCAAGCTAACCTTGGACATGTATTTCCAAAATGGTAGTGCGGGAGCAGAGGCACGGCCAGGCTATAAAGGAGATGGTCTGACAACAGGGTATCTAACTGTAAGTTGACTGTTATTTAAATCATCCAGATGACACAACTGTTTCTGAATCCAGATGACAAAAGTTTCTGACCTTTGCCCTCTCCAGCTCTTCTCTCTCCTGGCATATTTGTTGGGTCATTATTCTTTTTTGTTCCTCTAGAGAGCGCTGTAGCGAGTCCATTTTGGCCTGTTCTGCAGACACCCTCCAACGTTCCTGTTGAAATAAAATGTCGCTAAGCCCACATATAGCACAAGCTATACAGAGAACAGTGCTCAGACGTCAGAATCCCATTTATACCTGTTCCAGCAGGCGGCTCTGTTCACTTAGCCGAGTCTCCATGTTGGTGATGATCATGCGCAAACTGCTCCGTTCCTCCTCCATATCTTTTTGCTGCCTTGTCAAACGTTCCTGCAGTGCTGAATCAAAAAGCAGTGATAAATTGCATTTGTGTCAGCACGGGTGAAAGTATCAGAAATACTTCAGGACAGTTGCTTTTACGTTTCCAGATAATTGTGAATTATTATGTATTGTAAATATTGGTTAGAAGATGTATGAATGGTACAATACCTCGAAGCTGTCCCTCTCTCTGTCGTGCTCCAAGTTCTATCTCCTGAGAAGTGTTCATCTGGGTGTTCTCCACTCGCACAGACAGATCACTCAGCTTATGGGAAAAAGCTTCCATCTGTTCAATGACTCCATTTAATGATCTGAAAAAGACCACACAATAGTAACTATCATGAAGGTTCAACATGGAAGAATAATGGAAAAAGTCATATTAAGAAAAACAAAACAAAGACAAAGCAAGATCCTTATAATATATAGTCTTATAATCTCACAAAAGTGAATACACCCCTCACATTTTTGTAAATATTTTATTATATCCTCTTATGGGAGTGTCTTGTTACTCTGTTAGGGATGGGCCGAACACCCCCCTGTTCGGTTCACATCCAGAACAAGCAAACAGGCAAAAAATTTGTTCGAACACGCGAACACTGTTAAAGTCTATGGGACACGGACATGAAAAATCAAAAGTGCTAATTTTAAAGGTTAATATGCAAATTATTGTCATAAAAAGTATTTGGGGACCTGGGTCCTGCCCGAAGGGACATGTATCAATGCATAAAAAAGTTTTAAAAATGTCAGTTTTTTCAGGAGCAGTGATTTTAATAATGCTTAAAGTGAAACAATAAAAGTGAAATATTCCTTTAAATTTCATACCTGTTGGGTATCTATAGTATGCCTGTAAAATAGCGCATGTTTCCCATGTTTATAACAGTCCGAGAGCAAAATGACATCTCTAAAGGAAAAAAAAGTCATTTAAAAGTACTTGCGCTAGTGCCTGCTATTAATGAATTGTTGGGCCCGACAATACACATAAAAGTCATTGAAGAAAAAAAAAAAAAAGCGTGGGGGTCCCCCAAATTTCCATTACCGCTAGTACTTTTAAATTATTTTTTTTTTCCTTTAGAAATGTCATTTTGCTCTCGGACTGTTATAAACACTGGAAACATGCGCTACTTTACAGGCATACTATAGACACCCCCCAGGTACGAAATTTAAAGGAATATTTCACTTTTATTGTTTCACTTTAATCATTATTAAAATCACTGCTCCCGAAAAAACGGCCGTTTTTAAAACTTTTTTTTTGCATTGATACATGTCTCCTGGGGCAGGGCCCGGGTCCCCAAACACTTTTTTATGACAATAACTTGCATATTAACCTTTAAAATTAGCACTTTAGAGTTCTCCCATAGACTTTTAAAGGGTGTTCCGCTGCTTTTCGAATTTGCTGTGAACACCCCAAATTGTTTGCTGTTTGGCGAACAGGCAAACAGCCAATGTTCGCGTCAAACTCATGTTCGACTCGAACAGATAGCCCATCCCTACTCTCTACTGGCCCAGCATCTCCACCCCTCCCATTACCTCTCTACATAGCCTTAAATATAAAGTTTCACTTGAGTGGCAACTCTAAGTAAGAATGCTGAGACTGCTGACAACACATCCCAAGATGGCTGCACTGATGCTCCCTGGGAAGACAAGATCATTAATATCTTTCAGGGAGATCTTGCAAGATCTCACAGGGTTGTCATACTGCACATACAGCATCTCACAAAAGTGAGCACACATTTTTGTAAATATTTTATTATATCTTTTCATGTGACAACACTGAAGAAATGACACTTTGCTACAATGTAAAGTAGTGAGTGTACAGCTTTTGTATAACAGTGTAAATTTGCTGTCCCCTCAAAATAACTCAACATACAGCCATTAATGTCTAAACCGCTGGCAACAAAAGTGAGTACACCCCAAGTGAAAATGTCCAAATTGGGCACAAAGTGTCAATATTTTATGTGGTCACCATTATTTTCCAGCACTGCCTTAACCCTTTTGGGCATGGAGTTCACCAGAGCTTCACAGGTTGCCACTGGAGTCCTCTTCCACTCCTCCATGACTACATCACAGAGTTGGTGGATGTTAGAGACCTTGTGCTCCTTCACCTTCCATTTGAGGATGCTCCACAGGTGCTTAACCACTTCAATACCAGGCACTTAGACACCTTCCCGCCCA
Source organism: Aquarana catesbeiana (assembly GCF_042186555.1). Lineage (NCBI taxonomy): Eukaryota > Metazoa > Chordata > Amphibia > Anura > Ranidae > Aquarana > Aquarana catesbeiana. The sequence continues at coordinate 162,840,125 of NC_133335.1, forward strand.
GCCCAATTTTCACCTTTCAGCGCTGTTGCAATTTGAATGACAATTGCGCGGTCATGCTACACTGTACCCAAACAAATTTTTTATCATTTTGTTCCCACAAATAGAGCTTTCTTTTGGTGGTATTTGATCACCTCTGCGGTTTTTATTTTTTGCGCAACAAATAAAAAAAGACCGAAAATTTCGAAAAAAAACAAGTTTTTCTTTGTTTCTGTTAAATTTTTTTGTAAATAAGTAAGCTTTCTCCTTCAATAATGGGCACTGATACGACGGCACAGATGGGCACTGATACGGCGGCACTGATGGGCACCGATGAGGTGGCACCAATGAGGTGGCACTAACGGGCACTGATGATGGGCACTGATAGGCGGCACTGATGGGCACTGATAGGTGGCACTGGTATGCGGCACTGATGGGCACTCATAGGTGGCACCGATGGGCACACATAGGCGGCACTGATGGGCACTCGTAGGTGGCATTGATTGGTATATATGGGTGGTACTGATGGGTACGTATGTGTGGCACTGATGTGTGGCACTGATGGGCACTGATAGGTGGGCACTGATGGGCACAGATGGGCACTGACATGTGGCACTGATGGGCAATGACAGGTGGCACAGATGGGCAAAGACAGGTGGCACAGATGGGCAATGACAGGTGGCACTGATAGAGCATTGCTGGGCAGATCTGGGCATATCATGGACATAATAGTGCCAATCAGTGCCCATTTGTGGGCACTGATTGGCACAGATTGGGCACATGTGGATGGCCATGGGGTACATACCTGGCCATCCACGTTGCCCCTTCCCTGGTGGTCCTAGTGGCATCCCTGGTAGTCCAGTGGGGTGATCTGAGGGGGGGCTGTGCTGATAAACAATCAGCGCAGACCCCCCCTGCCAGGAGAGCCGCCGATCGGTCAGACGCGAGTGAGGAAGAGCCGATCAACGGCTCTTCCTATTGACAGCGTGATCAGCCGTGATTGGACACGGCTGATCACGTGGTAAAGAGCCTCCGCCGGAGGCTTTTTACCAAGATCAGTGTAGCGGTGTGTCAGACTGACACACCGCTCCACCGATCGCCGCGATGCGCGCCCCCGGGGGCGCGCTGCGGCATGTTATCCTGCTGGACGTCATATGACGTCCAGTCAGGATAACACAACCACTTCCCGGACGTCAATCCGCTATAGGGCGGGCGGGAAGTGGTTAATAGGGTTTAGATCCGGAGACATGCTTGGCCAGTCCATTACCTTTACCCTCAGCTTCTTTAGCAAGGCAGTGGTCGTCTTGGAGGTGTGTTTGGGGTCGTTATGTTGGAATACTGCCCTGCGGCCCAGTCTCCAAAGGGAGGGGATCATGCTCTGTTTCAGTATGTCACAGTACATATTGGCATTCATGGTTCCCTCAATGAACTGTAGCTCCCCAGTGCTGGCAGCACTCATGCAGCCCCAGACCATGACACTCCCACCACCATGCTTGACTGTAGGCAAGACACACTTGTCTTTGTACTCCTCACCTGGTTGCCGCCATATACGCTTGACACCATCTGAACCAAATACGTTTTTCTTGGTCTCATCAGACCACGGGGTTCCAGTAATCTACGTCCTTAGTCTGCTTGTCTTCAGCAAACTATTTGCAGGCTTTCTTGTGCATCATCTTTAGAAGAGGCTTCCTTCTGGGACGACAGTCATGCAGACCAATTTGATGCAATGTGCGGCATATGGTCTAAGCACTGACAGGCTGGCCCTCCCACCCCTTCAACCTCTGCAGCAATGCTGGCAGCACTCATACGTCCATTTCCCAAAGATAACCTTTGGATACGACGCTGAGCGCGTGAACTCAACTTTTTTGGTCGACCATGGCGAGGCCTGTTCTGAGTGGAACTTTTCCTGTATGGTCTTAGTCACCATGCTGCGGCTCAGTTTCAGGGTCTTGGCAATCTTCTTATAGCCTAGGCCATCTTTATGTAGAACAACAATTCTTTTTTCAGATCCTCAGAGAGTTCTTTGCCATGAGGTTCCATGTTGAACTCCCAGTGACCAGTATGAGAGAGTGAGAGCGATAACACCAAAAGTTAACACACCTGTTCCCCATTCACACCTGACACTTGTAACACCGAGTTACGACACCGGGAAGGGAAAATGGCTAATTGGGCCCAATTTGGACATTTTCACTTAGGTTGCCATCGGTTTAGACATTAATGGCTGTGTGTTGAGTTATTTTGAGGGGACAGCAAATTTACACGGTTGTACAAGCTGTACACTCACTACTTTACATTGTAGCAAAGTGTCATTTCTTTAGTGTTGTCACATGAAAAGATATATTTACAAAATGTGAGGGGTGTACGCGCTTTTGTGAGATACTGTACATATAGACCCTGCCTTCTAACATATTAGGAAGAAAGATGATGTATAGAGGGCTACATGAAAGACCTTCACACCAGGATTTCCTTTAACAAAAGAAACTATGTCAATCGATTGCATATCTGACCACATAAGTCAGATGTCCTTAGAGGAAGAAGAAGGAGGAGGAGGGGGGGAGGAGGAGAGCAGGAGGAGGAAGGGGGAGGAGGAGTAGGAGGAGAAGAAGTATTACAGTAATAAAATACAGAGGCTTCATATTGCAAGTATACATTTTTAATATCCACCAGCACTAGGAAGTACTAAGTACTACTGCCCCACAATAAGCTAACACTGGCCAAAGGAATTCTTTTTTCAAACATCAAGAAAGGAGAAAAGAAAACATGATCATGCAAATGGAAGGCACTTCCTTCAAAGAGGCGTCAGAAAGAATTAACACATGATCAATATTATCTGTTTCTGAACCATGCAAGCCTCCTTATTGGTTACTGAGTCATCTATCCAACAGTGTGGCAGGGGCAGAACCAAGCATGTACCAACCAAGTACTACAGAAGTCAAGATTAATTTATCATTTTACATCAGCACCTGGATCTACTATTTTGGTATGCTGCGTTCACAAAAGGAAAAAACACGGGGGGGGGCGTGGCCAGCCGGGGAAGCAGATGGACGCCTGATTCTATAGCGCTTCAGTCAGGGGAAACAATCCAGACTGACAGATCACAAGCCCCAAAGACTAACAGAATTCGCCTAGAAGCCGGCGAGCTGGAGAAACCAAGATGGCGCCGGCCAGGCCGCGCCGTCCACAGCATACACAGACCTCCCGGATGCTCTGACAGGCGAACGACTAGACACAGGTACTGTGGACAACCTCTCCCATGCCCCAGAAGGTGACCCTCTCCTTGGCAGCCCGGCAAAAGCTAAGATGCGGCTGGACGCACTGCCGCAGCGGTCACAGCACCCGCAAATTGAGGCCCAGGCTCCTATCCCCTTCTCACTAGACCAGGCCTTGCACTCATCCATGTCCTCCTTCCCCACCTCAGGCCAGCCAGTCATGGACACCACTCTGAAGGAAATGCTCATATCCCTGCAGACCTCCCTCATGACTGATCTTCCATCCCTCTTTCACAAGATCACCACTGACATCCACTCATTGGATGACAGAGTGACCAACGCTGAGAGGGGAATATATGCCTGCACCTCCACAGTAAATGAAACCATTGAAGCTTATGAAGCTGTTAAAGAGGAACAGGCATGGATGCGTGCCAAGCTGGCCGATTTAGAGGACAAATCTCGCAGGAACAATGTCAAATTGAGGGGTATCCCCGAGACTATACTACCCGCAGACCTGCCACGCTATGCAAAAGAACTGATGCATTTAGTTATCCCTGAAGCTTCACCGCGAGATGTCATTGTTGATAGGATTCACAGAATCGCTAAACCATCTCATCTGGCTGCCTCGGTCCCCAGGGATGTTTAGATGAGAGTCTACTTTTATCACACCAAAGAAAAATTACTCATGGGACTCAGAGCCAAATCGCCCTTACCTTCTCCTTATACAGGGATCCAACTCTTCCCTGACTTGTCAAAATACACCCTCCAACTGAGACGTCAACTGAATTCGATCACCAAAGGCCTGCAAAACCATAAGCTGCAATACAAATGGCGCTACCCCGCCACCATCCTCATCGTACGCAATGGGCAAACCCACGCGATAGGGGATCTAGAAAAAGGCCTGAAACTTCTCCACTCCTGGGGTATAATTCCGGAACCGCCTAACTCTGTTCCTCATGACAGAGGTCCATCCTCATCCCGCAGACAACTGGATCAAAACTTCAACTGAACGCCACCACCTTCCATGATTCATGTGGCCGATAACAGTCATTATAGCTCCCCTGCGCTATGGCTGATTGCTATTCCTGCCATCTCCTACCCGCGATAATAACTCTCTGTACCCCCAATATAGAGGCTTCTACGGTGCTCAGCACCCCCTCTCAGTTTCTTTCTCTTTTTTTTACTGATATAAATATCAACTACTGTTCCGCAATATCCACCAACGGATCACCATCTAAGATTCTTTTCACTGTTTTCAGGTTTTTTTTTTATATATATATATATATATATATATATATATATATATATATCCATGGTCTCTGTTTGACTGTCTTTGTCTTGATACCTAACGTACTGCTCTATTCGCAGTATCCTAGTCCATCCTCACATCAGCTCCTTGGCCAGCCAAGAACCTACTGCTACTGGACCTTCACCCGGAACGCATCAGACCCAAGCCTCGGATCTCCGTAAACCTATCTCTCTGTCTCACCCCCAGGTACCTCCAACTCCACACTACAGCGACTAACCGTAAGTGTTGCGCATAACACCCACCAACCTCGCACCCACAAGATGCTGTTCACCATACTTTCCCTAAACGCCAATGGGCTTAACCACCCAGCCAAACGACACTCACTCTGGAAAACCGCCACGGCTCTCCAGGGTGACATCCTATGTGTCCAGGAAACTCACCTACTAGCCTCCAATACATCACTGTGTAATAACCGTCACTTTCCACGTCTTCCACGCAACACACTCTACTAAGACTAGAGGAGTCCTGATCGCAATCAAAGTTACCATAGACTTCCAACGACTAGAAGTAGTCCCGGACCCTGAAGGTCGCTTTATTATCCTAGTCTGCACCATCAATAGAGCGACTTACTCTATAATCAACGTCTATGCCCCGAATTCATATCAAATGAAGTTCTTACATAGACTTATACGCACCGTCAAACCCATACGAAAGGGCCACACAATTCTCTGTGGTGACTTCAACCTGGTCCCAGATGTATCTATGGATTCCACCTCATCAGCAAAAAGACGTGACTCACCTCTGAAGAAGTTCATAACCTCCCAAGAATTATATGATGTCTGGCGCTGCCACCATGGCGCTGAACGCGATTTCACTTTTTTTTCCTCTAGGCACCACTCATACTCAAGAATAGACCTGTTCCTAACTGATAAGCATATTTTACAAAAAGTATCTAAGTCTCTGATCCACACCACGACATGGTCGGACCATGCCCCCACCTCAATTACAATCCAAGATTCCAACCTACAGCAGAATACATTTCTCTGGAGAGTAAACAACTCCATCATTCAACATGACAAATACACGCCAGAAATTTCAGATTTTTTTCTCATTGAATAAAGGCTCGGTACCCGACCCTGCCGAGGTGTGGAGTGCACATAAGGCGTATATGAGGGGAATGTTAATTAAACTGAGCTCCTATCATAAGCGATAGAGGACGCAGCGTGTAGATGTATTAACAGCTCAAATAGCGGCCCTAGAAACGAAACACAAATCTAACCCTCAAGATCCACAGACAAACCAACTATTATCCCTCAGACAGAAACCCTACTCCTCCACTCCTATGAATTCCTTCACAGGAAATTCAAAGCATCTACATATTCCACCTCTAACAAAGCAGGAAAGAAACTAGCCCAATGCCTCAAAGGTAGACACATTAAAACTAGAATAACTCAACTAAATCACCCCCACACTAACACCCTATTGAGTAACCCCCAAGACATTGCCGACACCTTCAGTGTCTACTATGAGGATCTGTACAACTTGAAACAAGACCCCCTTACCCCCCAACCCACACAAGACGACACTGACCAATTTCTCCGCAAGGTAAACCTACCCAAATTGACCAATGACCAACTGACCGCCCTGAACGCCCCATTCACTGACCAGGAAATCAAGGCGACTATAGACTCGCTACCTAGTGGTAAAGCACCAGGCCCTGATGGGATGACAGGGGAATACTACAAACAAATTTCCCCACAACTAATCCCACATCTCACTGAGCTCTTCAATCATGCTGCCCTCTCTGCTAGGTTCTCGAAAGAGTATTTAAAAGCGTTGGTCATTACAATCCCAAAACCAGGGAAACAGTCAAATGCCCCCCAAAACTTTCGCCCGATCTCTTTACTCAACCTTGACATCAAAATTTACGCCAAAACCATAGCAACAAGACTACTTGACATCATGCCCACTATTATACATCAAGACCAAACAGGATTCACTAAAGGCAGACAATCCTCCTATGCCAACAGAAGAATGATTAATTTAATACATCAAGCTGAATCCACCGGAACGCCTTCTCTGCTCCTTTCCCTGGATGCAGAGAAGGCGTTCGACAGAGTCCACTGGTCCTACCTAAAAGCGGTCCTCCAAAAATTTGGGTTCCAAGGTCAAATTTTAAAAGCCATCATGGCATTGTACTCCAATCCTGAGGCCCATGCTCTCACGACCATTCCCCATTACAAACGGCACCCACCAGGGGTGCCCTCTCTCCCCCCTAATATTTAATATGCTTATGGAACCCTTAGCGGAACACATACGCTCCCACCCTAACATCTCGGGCCTTCAAATCGGCCCCTCCCATCACAAGATCAGTCTATTCGCTGATGATGTAATTCTCATTTTTACTGATCTGACTGTTTCCCTGGCAGAAGTACAAAAATTGCTTAACTGGTTTAGTTCGGTCTCATACTATAAAGCCAACGCGACCAAATCCTTCATATTAGATATAAATATAAACACCACCATGAAAAACCTCTTACAACTACAATACCCATTCGAATGGACAGATACTGACATATCCTATTTAGGCATACAACTCCCGAGGGAAACTAAGAAATTCTACTCATGCAACTATTTACCACTCCTCAAACAAATCCAATCAACTTCACAACAAATAGTAAAACATGAACTCTCATGGTCAGGTAGACTTGCGGCCTTTAAAATGATATGCCTCCCCCAAATACTATATTATTTCAGGACCCTACCCATCCCTCTGCCAGTTAGCTTTTTTAAATCTCTCTGAACGATATTTAACAAATTCCTATGGAATGGAAAAAGACCGAGATGTGCCCATCACAACCTAATTAAACACAAACTAGTCGGTGGAACAGGTTCTATAGATTTTGAGGATTACTACTTGGCAACAATCCTAGCCCAATTACCCTCCTGGTTCCAAAAATACCCGAACACACTCTGGGGACAAATTGAGAACTCCTTACTCACACGACCTAGTTTGAAAACCTGGCTACTTAGTACACCGCTGGGCACCACAATACCAACATCTCTATCTCCAACCATGAGAGCATCGGCACAAGCTTGGATATAATCATTAGCCCTACTGACATTCACACCCACCAAGCCACAATACTACATTGCCTTAAAATCCTTACTACATATAGTACCTGAACTCTCGCTATCAACATGGACCAGCAAAGGCATACGATTCCTACAAGATTTAATACATAACAACCACATTAAAACATTCTCACAACTCCAATCCGAATTCACCCTACCAACAACCGACCACTTCACTTGCCTCCGTATGCGCCACTACCTGAATACTATTCCTCTTCCTCTCTACAATAATCACCCCAAGACCTGGGATTACCTCACCAACCCAGCCACTAAAACTAGAGGCATCTCCTACTTTTATAACATCCTCCACCAAAAACGTACCTTTTCCAAACTAAACTCACACCACAGTTGGGAAATTGACCTTGCCCATACCTATACCGACACTCAATGGCAACTAGCCCTTAAGGCTGCTTATAAGGCCACTAAATGCATGGCCCTATGGGAACTCACGCAGAAAATCTCACTACGCTGGTATCTCACTCCAGCCAGAATAACATCCTTTAATCCACGAATCCCCAACAACTGCTGGAGATGTCATTCTTCTCCAAGCGACATATTCCATGTTTTCTGGGCATGTACTAAACTACATCAATACTGGGAAAATATCTTTCTCTTAATCTCGAACATCACCCACATCAAGGTTCCTCCCTCGCCGGCACTTGCGATACTAAACCTAAATATAGAGGCAATCCCTCATCCATCCAGGCTGGTAGTCACTCATATCCTAATGGCAGCAAGGCTTAATATAACCAGACACTGGAAATCCGACACTCCTCTGACACTTGCCCAAGTCACTGACTTGGTAGCCCTCCACTACAGCTACAAGATTACAACAGCTACATACACTGGCCAGGCGACGAAAATGCACAGTGACTGGAAACCATGGACTGACTGGACTAAACACTGCGCAACCCACACAATTAAGAACTGAAACATAGATCTTCTTTCTTGACCGAGCAATACAAATTTCTGTACAAGAGCAATAAGATACATCCAACAGCTAGTACTAACTAGCTCATCTCTATTACCGTAGGTCTATAGCAAACAGTTGTACAGAAGAATATTCCTGCGCTATCAGATATGGAGTTGGCTAAAAGTGGAACAGCTGCACGCACCTATTAGGTGTCACTTGGCCTAAATGAATGTTGTATAGATGGATGGTGCCGCGCTAATCCTATTATATGAGCTTCTAATTAAGTTGTAAAGCGCTACGTAAACTGTTGGCGCTATATAAATATTGTATAATAATAATAATAATAAATTAAGTAAAGAAACCGGCCTGGAGGGCCACTGATGTATAAAAACAAGTGTTATATCCCACTGTGCAAACTAAAAAATACAAATAAAAATAAATATGTGGATGTGGGTAATAAATAAACAGCCTAATTAATAAATAAATAACCACCGTGACTAGCCATAAATATGACTGTTCTAAAAAACAGTGAAATAAATACTGAAATTACATAATCATCAATCATAAATCAGCAAAGTGCATAGTGCCAACACTGTGCAACCTAGATAACTGAACTAAATGATGTGAAACAACAAGTTTTCCATAAAGTGCAAACGTGCAGACAAATGTAAAAATAATGTGCAAATGATAACTCCAAAAATAAACGGTAATTAAATGTCCTAATGGATTAAAAATGAAAAACGAGGGAGAATCACACAAAAAAAAAACGTCCATAGTCTTAAATATAATCTTGTGACATAAGGTGCTGACATGCGCATGTAGCAGTTAAAGTGCCTGGTGATTCAAAATTCCATGCAGCTTCGTGTGTAAACACTCCAGTGAGCAGTGGCCCCTTACCTCATAGGAATGGGGCAACAGCATATGACCAAACTGGTTCTTTAGTTTTTTTCCACCTAGCGGCTCCTACGTGTTCCTCACCGTTCTGGGGTGGGATTCCCTCAGGTATGGTCCAGGAGATGTTTAAAAACAGGAATAAAGGAACCCAATAGTGTAACTCCGTTTTACAAGGTAACAACGTTTATTAGGCAGAAAACAGCAGGTACTCACATTTAAAATGAACGGTAAGGTATTTGTATCCGACGAGCGGCGAGCTCGTAGCTTTCTTTCAGTGTATCCAGCCTATCCAGTCCCTACGCGTGACGTCACACCACACGTTCTTTCCCCTGAAGAAGTCACGTGTGGTGTGACGTCACGCGTAGGGACTGGATAGGCTGGATACACTGAAAGAAAGCTACGAGCTCGCCGCTCGTCGGATACAAATACCTTACCGTTCATTTTAAATGTGAGTACCTGCTGTTTTCTGCCTAATAAACGTTGTTACCTTGTAAAACGGAGTTACACTATTGGGTTCCTTTATTCCTGTTTTTAAACATCTCCTGGACCATACCTGAGGGAATCCCACCCCAGGACGGTGAGGAACACGTAGGAGCCGCTAGGTGGAAAAAAACTAAAGAACCAGTTTGGTCATATGCTGTTGCCCCATTCCTATGAGGTAAGGGGCCACTGCTCACTGGAGTGTTTACACACGAAGCTGCATGGAATTTTGAATCACCAGGCACTTTAACTGCTACATGCGCATGTCAGCACCTTATGTCACAAGATTATATTTAAGACTATGGACGTTTTTTTTTGTGTGATTCTCCCTCGTTTTTCATTTTTAATCTATTAGGACATTTAATTACCGTTTATTTTTGGAGTTATCATTTGCACATTATTTTTACATTTGTCTGCACGTTTGCACTTTATGGAAAACTTGTTGTTTCACATCATTTAGTTCAGTTATCTAGGTTGCACAGTGTTGGCACTATGCACTTTGCTGATTTATGATTGATGATTATGTAATTTCAGTATTTATTTCACTGTTTTTTAGAACAGTCATATTTATGGCTAGTCACGGTGGTTATTTATTTATTAATTAGGCTGTTTATTTATTACCCACATCCACATATTTATTTTTATTTGTATTTTTTAGTTTGCACAGTGGGATATAACACTTGTTTTTATACATCAGTGGCCCTCCAGGCCGGTTTCTTTACTTAATTTATTAATTAGAAGCTCATATAATAGGATTAGCGCGGCACCATCCATCTATAGCAAACAGGTCCCCTTCACTCCTGTGGCACTAGAGCTCCCACATGGGGTGCAACACTAGTGAAGAGGACCAACTATATATATATATATATATATATATATCTGTATTTCTAGGACCAATTATGGATATATGTTCACTACTTGTTATAATAGACCCTGTTAGCGGATGTTAATTCATACTTAATTCATACTTTGTATTATTTACTTTGTATCATTTATCTAGACGTCGTTGCACGACGTACAATGTTTAATTGTACATTGTATTTTCTCTGAAAAACTTAATAAAAAGTCAAACGACGGAGTGATCACTTGTAAACAAACCGGCGTCATGTCCGATTCCTCTCTCCCCTCTCTGTACAGTGTGAACAGAGAGGGGAGAGATTGGGTGCAGCAGCGCTGTGGGCTGGATCTGTAGTGCCCACGGCGCTGCTGTGGCTCCATCTAATTTCAGCCTCATCCATCCATGCTCAGCCATCCATCCATCCATCCTCAGCCATCCATCCATGCTCAGTTATCCATCTATCCAGGCTCAGCCATCCATCCATCCATCCTCAGCCATCCAGCCACACTCCGCAATACCCAGCCATGGCTCATCCATAACAAATCAGTTCTCATCCATGCCACTACTGTGCCTCACAAAATTGTAATAGGTAGTCAAATTACATTTGAAATTTATGCCCCTAGAACACCTGTTGGTGCTCCCTGTATGTTGGGCCTCTCTATGTGGCTAGGCTGTGGAAAAGTCTCACACATGATATTGTTATACTCGGAAGGAGTAGGAGAATCTATTTTGGGGTGTAGTTTTTGGTATGTACATGCTATGTGTTAGAAATATTGTATAAATGGACAACTTTGTGTAAAAAAATGTGTTTTCAATTTCTTTCCACATTTTCCAAAAACTTGTAGAAAAAAAAAAGACATGTTCAAAAGACTCATTATGCCTCATATGTTATACGTTGGGGTGTTTTCTTTCCAAAATTGGGTCATTTTTGGGGCATTTCCATTGTCCTGGTGCTCCAGGGCCTTCAAAACTGCAAGAGGTAGTCAAGAAATTATGTGTGTAATTTATGCTCCTATGCTGTGTAAAAGTCTCACACATGTGGTATCGCCATACCCAGGAGGAGTAGTAGAATGTGTTTTAGGGTATCATTTGTGCTATGCATATGCTGTGTGTGAGAAATAACCTGCTAATATAACAATTTTGTGAAAAAAAAAGAAGAAAAAAATAAATCTTGATTTTGCAAAGAATTGTGGGAAAAAATTACAACTTCAAAAAACTCACCATGCCTCTTACTAAATACCTTGGGATGTCTACTTTCCGAAAAGGGTTCATTTGGGGGGTATTTGTACTTTCTTGCCATGGGTCTCAAGAATTGAGATAGGCCATCAGTACATCAGGTGTGATCAATTTTCAGAGATTGGCATCATAGTTTGTGGACTCTAACTTTCACAAAGACCAAATAATATACACCAGTTTGGGTTAGTGTTACCAAAGATATGTAGCAGTATAAATTTTGGCCAAAATTTATGAAGAAAAATTACAAAATTTGCAAAGTTTTATAGCAGAAACTAAGCAAACTGCATTTTTTTCCAGAATTTTTCTTTTTTCTTTTATAGAATAGAAAATAAAAAACCCAGCGGTGATTAAATAAAACCAAAAGAAAGCTCTATTTGTGTGAAAAAAAGGACAAAAATTTCATATAGGTACCGTGTTGCATGACTGAGTAATTGTCATTCAAAATGTAAGCACCGAAAGCTGGAATAGTTAGGAAGGGGGTTTAAGTGCCCAGTGGGTGAGTGATTAAAGGAGAAATACAGCCAAAGCTCAGACCGATGCTGCATCTACCTAGGTAAGTACGATTCTTTAAAAAAAAAAAAAATACAAAATCCTATACCTCTTTTAAGTAAGTTTCCCAGGTTTGTAACAAGTTTATCCAATGTGGTATGCTGAACTTGTAAACAGTTGTGGTGATGGTTTTCAAGTGACTATTCGTGCTCCCCTCCTGGGTCCCCATTCACCAGAAAAAGGCAGTAAATGTGCCTGTTAGTATCTCCAGATCAGCATCTCCCATCAGTGATAGCTGGATTGTATGGACACCTCATAGGGATAACTCCTATCTTCCACCGGTATGATTAAAACATATGGACATCCTGGATCCTTCCCATCTTACTCAGTGATCAGGCACCCATAAAGATGTATAGCAATGAAGGAAAAGAGGATGTATATAGGGTAATACTGCGAGGTTTATTCATAAAATCTAAAGATATTACACTTGCATCAAAAAACTTTAAAACGTCCAGAGAAACGCCGCCTTGGCATGCAAACAATGGTCACCAGGTCTCCTTAGCTTGACTCGTTTCACCCCTCCCACTGGGCGTCATCAGAAGCTTCTGGAGCCCGTGACTGGCTGTCTGATATATACTAAGTCCCTCCCACTACATCCAATGACACCCACTACTCCCCTTGATGGTGCAGGTGTCATTGGGTGTTGTGGGAGGGACTTAATATATATAAAAGACAGCCAGTCACGGACTCCAGAATCTTCTGACGACGCCCAGTGGGAGGGGCAAAACGCGTCAAGCTAAGGAGACCTGGTGACCTGGTGGAAGATAGGAGTTATCCCTATGTGGTGTCCATACAATCCAGCTAATCGCTGACGGGAGATGCTGATCTGGAGATACTAACAGGCGCATTTACTGCCCTTTTCTGGTGAGTGGGGACCCAGGAGGGGAGCACGAATAGTACCTTGAAAACTATCACAACTGTTTACAAGTTCAGCATACCACATTGGATGGACTTTATATGATTGGACTTTATATATCTTTGCACTTTATATTGGCACTCAGCACTTTATATTGTGTCGTTAAGTTATATCATGATACTGTATATGTTGATATAGGTTTATTCAATATTGTATTGGTTTGAGTTTAAGGAGCAGCGCTGAGTTTAATTTCACTTTTTTTGCATTCATTGGGGTCTTTCACCTTTCACTTTAGCAGCAGCCCTATCATATTAGCACATATACAGTGGGGACGGAAAGTATTCAGACCCCCCTTAAATTTTTCACTCTTTGTTATATTGCAGCCATTTGCTAAAATCATTTAAGTTCATTTTTTTCCTCATTAATGTACACACAGCACCCCATATTGACAGAAAAACACAGAATTGTTGACATTTTTGCAGATTTATTAAAATAGAAAAACTGAAATATCACATGGTCCTAAGTATTCAGACCCTTTGCTGTGACATTCATATATTTAACTCAGGTGTTTCCATTTCTTCTGATCATCCTTGAGATGGTTCTACACCTTCATTTGTGTCCAGTTGTGTTTGATTATACTGATTGGACTTGATTCGGAAAGTCACACACCTGTCTATATAAGACCTTACAGCTCACAGTGCACGTCAGAGCAAATGAGAATCATGAGGTCAAAGGAACTGCCTGAAGAGCTCAGAGACAAAATTGTGGCAAGGCACAGATCTGGCCAAGGTTACAAAAAATTCTGCTGCACTTAAAGTTTCCTAAGAGCACAGTGGCCTCCATAATCCTTAAATGGAAGACGTTTGGGACGACCAGAACCCTTCCTAGAGCTGGCCGTCTGGGCAAACTGAGCTATCGGGGGAGAAGAGCCTTGGTGAGAGAGGTAAAGAAGAACCCAAAGATCACTGTGGCTGAGCTCCATAGATGCAGTTGGGAGATGGGAGAAAGTTGTAGAAAGTCAACCATCACTGCAGCCCTCCACCAGTCGGGGCTTTATGGCAGAGTCGCCCGACGGAAGTCTCTCCTCAGTGCAAGACACGTGAAAGCCCGCATGGAGTTTGCTAAAAAAAACACCCAAAGGACTCAAAGATGGTGAGAAATAAGATTCTCTGGTCTGATGAGACCAAAAGAGAACTTTTTGGCCTTAATTCTAAGCGGTATGTGTGGAGAAAACCAGGCACTGCTCATCGCCTGTCCAATACAGTCCCAACAGAGAAGCATGGTGGTGGCAGCATCTTGCTGTGGGGGTGTTTTTCAGCTGCAGGGACAGGACGACTGGTTGTAATCGAGGGAAAGATGAATGCGGCCAAGTACAGGGATATCCTGGAAGAAAACCTTCTCCAGAGTGCTCAGGACCTCAGACTGGGCTAAAGGTTTACCTTCCAACAAGACAATGACCCTAAGCACACAGCTAAAATAACGAAGGAGTGGCTTCACAAAAACTCTGTGACTGTTCTTGAATGGCCCAGCCAGAGCCCTGACTTAAACCCAATTGAGCATCTCTGGAGAGACCTAAAAATGGCTGTCCACCAACGTTTACCATCCAACATGACAGAACTGGATAGGATCTGCCAGGAGGAATGGCAGAAGATACCCAAATCCAGGTGTGAAAAACTTGTTGCATCTTTCCCAAAAGGACTCATGGCTGTATTAGATCAAAAGGGTGCTTCTACTAAATACTGAGCAAAGGGTCTGAATACTTAGAACCATGTGATATTTCAGTTTTTCTTTTTTAATAAATCTGCAAAAATGTCAACAATTCTGTGTTTTTCTGTGTCAATATGGGGTGCTGTGTGTACATTAACCACCTCAATACAGGGCACTTACACCCCCTTCCTGCCCAAGCCATTTTTCAGTTTTCAGCGCTGTCGCACTTTGAATGACAATTGCGCGGTCGTGTTACACTGCACCTTAATAAAATTTTTATCATTTTTTTCCCACAAATAGAGCTTTCTTTTGGTGGTATTTGATCACCTCTGCGGTTTTTATTTCTTGCGCTATAAACAAAAGAAGAGGGACAATTTTGAAAAAACACAATATTTTTTACTTTTTGCTATAATAAATATCCAATTTTTTTTTTTTTTTTAACAAATTTTTTCCTCAGTTTAGGCCGATACGTATTCTTCTACATATTTTTGGTAAAAAAAAATTGCGATAAGCGTATATTGATTGGTTTGCGCAAAAGTTATAGCGTCTACAAAATACGGGATAGATTTATAGCATTTTTATTATTTATTTATTTTTTACTAGTAATGGCGGCGATCTGCAATTTTTATTGTGACTGCGATATTGCGGCGGACACATCGGACACTTTTGACACATTTTTGGGACCATTCACATTTATACAGTGATCAATGCTATAAAATTGCATTGATTACTGTGTAAATGTGACTGGCAGGGAAGGGGTTAACACTAGGGGGCGCTCGAGGGGTTAATGTATTACCTAAGGAGGTGATTCTAACTGTGGGGGGAGGGGACTGACTGGGGGAGGTGACCGATCGCTGTCCCTATGTACAAGGGACACGCCATCGGTCTCCTCTCCTCTCTGACAGGACGTGGATCTGTGTTTACATGCACAGATCCACGCTCCTGCTGTGTTACCCGGCAATCGCGGGTGCCCGGCGGACATCGCGGCCGCCGGGCACGCGCACCGGGTCCCGAGTGACACGGCGCGCGCGCCCCCTAGTGGCTCGGGAAGGCGAGGACGTCATATGACGTCCTCCCAGAATAACAGAAGCCTCGTCCAGCCGTCATATGACGGTGGGCGGTGGCTTAGTGGTTAATGAGGAAAAAATTGAACTTGAACTGAATGATTTTAGCAAATGGCTGCAATATAACAAAGAGTGAAAAATGTAAGGGGGTCTGAATACTTTCTGTCCCCACTGTGCATATATATTTTAAATTCTTATTTGCAAGTAGTTTACTCCTTAATAACCCTTTAAATTGTGTACTTACCTTATCGGCACTAAAACCTAAATTTTAAAATGCCAAGATTTCAGCACTGAAAACAAAAATTGTTTGCTCTGATGTGGATTAAAAAAATAGAATTTTTTCGTCATACTTACCTGTAAAATCTTTTTCTTTGAGTACATCAAGAGACACAGAGTCAGGCTAATATTCATTACCTGCTGGGTTATTCTCCAGGTGAATGAACACTGGTAGACCAAAGCTCTTTAGACAGGAAGTGATCCCCTATATAACCCCTCCTACACAGGAAGCACTTCAGTTTTGTAGCAAGCACTAAATCCTCAAAAAAGAGGGGAGGGATCTCTGTGTCCCATGATGTACTGAAAGTAAAGGATTTTACAGGTAAGTATGATGAAAAAATCCTATTTTCTTTTTCATACATCATGGGACACAGAGTCAGGCTAATATTCATTACCTGCTGGGATGTCCCAGAGCAATAGCCTTGAGGGGAGGGAGACACCCTGCCAAACAATATCCATCAGAACTTATACGGCAGCCCGCAGTACACTACGGCCGAAAGCCGAATCCTCGGCTGCTCGAACATCCACTTGATAAAATTTTGTGAAGGTATGCACTGTAGACCAGGTAGCAGCCTTACAAATATGAGCCACAGATACCTGATGGTGAAAAGCCCAGGAGGTTCCTACACCCCGGGTAGAATGAGCTCTAAGGGGAGGAGCTTTATGTTTCAGACAGTAGACCTGAATGACCAATTGACGAACCCAACTGGCAATGGAAGCCTTGGAAGCTGCCTGCCCCTTCTTGGATCCTTTTGGTAAAATAAAAATGGAGTCTGATCCTCGGATCTCCGCAGACCTTGACTGCCCGGACAACGTCCAATGAATGCAGTCGTCTCTCTTCCGTCGAGCGAGGCTGAGAGAAAAAAGGCGGCAAAATAACTTCCTGATTTAAATGAAAGGCCAACACCACTTTTGGCAAAAAAGTATGTATCAAGTACAGTTGAAAGGGCCGCCAACTCCGACACCCTTCTAGCCGAGGTGATAGCCATCAGGAAGGCTAGCTTGCGTGAAGCAAGTCTAATGGAATTTCCTTGATAGGTTCAAATGGTTGTTTCTGTAACACAGACAGCACCAAGTTCAAGTCCCAAGGACACATAGGTGACCTAATGGGGGGGAAGCAAGCAAGTTTCCCTTTGCATAAAGGTTTGGACCAGTGAATGGGAGGCTAAAGGCCTTTGGAAGAATATTAATAGGGCCGAAACTTGACCTCTGATTGTACTCAAACACCAATTTGATTTCCACAGCTGACTGTAGAAAAGAGAATTCTCCCAATCACATATTTCCGAGGATGCCATTTTTTGGCTTCACACCAAGCAATATAAAAATAGGATTTTTATAACAGCTTACCTGTAAAACCCATTTCTTTTAAAGTACATCACGGGACAAAGAGCCATAGTAATTACTATGTGGGTTATAGTCCACCTTCAGGTGCTGGACATTGGCACACCTTAAACAAGAAGTTGCCTCCCTATTTAACCCCTCCCATACCGGTAGTATCTCAGTTTTGTAGCAAAGCAATACACGTGTATACTAGAAAGAGGGGCGGGACCTCTGTGTCCCGTGATGTACTTCAAAAGAAAAGGATTTTACAGGTAAGCTGTTATAAGTAATCCTATTTTCTTTAATCATACATCATGGGACACAGAGCCATAGTAATTACTATGTTTGATGTCCCAGAGCAATGCCAACTGAGGGGAGGGAGACACAACAAAAAGTAGAGCACCATGAGATCAGAGGACTTATACTGCTGCCTGCAGTACACTGCGCCCAAAGGCTATATCCTCATGTCTTTTTACATCCACCTGATAGAATCTGGTAAATGTATGGATTGAAGACCAAGTTGCAGCCTTGCAGATTTGAGCCATGGAGGCTTGGTGATGCACTGCCCATGAAGCACTAACAGCCCTAGAGGAGTGCGCTTTGATTTGAGAGGGTAGAAACTACCTCTTTAAACCATAAGCCTGAACGATTACTTGTCAAATCCATTTAGAAATAGTATATTTTGATGCTGCCTGTCCTCTTTTAGGACCTTCAGGCAACACGAACAAAACATCCGTTTTCTGAATCTGAGCAGTCGCCTTTAAGTAGACTTTGACTGCTCTCACCACATCAAAAGAATGTAGTGATTATTCTTCCAACCACTGAACCTGACAGCTCACGCTTCTTCAGAGTGTGGGTCTCAATAGCCAAACCGTTAAATTTAGCGTTTGTAAAGTAGGATGGAATACCGGACCTTTCAAGAGAAAGTCTGGCCATGGCGGTAGGGTCCATTGGTCCCCTACTGCCATCTTTATGATCTCTGCATAACAAAATTTCCTGGGCCCCGCTGGGAGCCACAAGAATCACTGACTTCCCTTCCTGCTTGATCCTGCGAAAAAGTTAGATGCAGGCAGAATAGGAGGGAATGCATAAATCAGTGAGAACCGATTCCATAGGAATAGCAAGGCATCTGTTCTGCATGCTAGCGGATCCTTTGTTCTTGACTCAAAGTTGTCGATTTCTTTGTTGAACCTGGACACAAACAGATCTACGTCTGGGATCCCCCATCTTTGACATATTGTCGGGAAGATATCGGGGTGAAGGAACCATTCTCCCAGGAACAACTGCTGGAGACTCAAGTACTCCGCCTGCCAATTTTTTATTCCTAGAATCAAGACTGCTGATAGGCAAGGTACATTATTTTCTGCCCAAGATAGGATATGATTCACTTTCTCAGGGCCGCACAACTCCTTGTGCCCCCTTGGTGATTAATAGAGGCCATTGCTGTGGCAATGTCGGATTGAATCCTGGCAGGACAATTCTGTAAACTGAATGTTCAGGCCCTCAGGACCAAGTGCTCTGAATTTCTAGAATGTTAATGGGCAAGGCCCTTTCTGATCTGGGCCACTTCTCTTGGACAGTTGCCTCTTCCAGGACTGCTCCTGGAAGAAAAAAACTAAGGATTGGCATATGTTACCATTTTCCAGGTAACTGAAGGAAGGATTTTTCCCCTTTTCAGATTTGTGGTTATCAACCATAAACTGAGGCTTCAGCGCACCCAGCCTACAGCACCTGGTATTTCCAGGCGTTCTCCCATCCAGGCACTAACCAGGCCTGACCCTGCTTAGCCTCCAAGATCCGAGATCGGGCGCTTTCAGGGTGATGTGGCCGTAGGCTTTGGAATCAGACACAATGGGAATCTAGAGCTTGAACCCTTTGCTCCAAGCCGATAGGATACGGTTTTGCAGCAGTCTCGATTGAAACTGAGCATAAGGAACGGCCTCGAATGACGCCACCATCTTTCCCAACAACCTCATGCAAAGCTGAATAGAAGAGTTCATCTTGCTTCGACCACCTGAATCAGTTCCTTTATGGCGCTGATCTTTGCCTGGGCAAAGAATACCCTTTTCTGGGTGTATCTACAGTATGATCAGACCCAAGTATTTTAGCTTTCTTCATGGTTTTAAAGAAGATTTCTTCTAGGTTGAGAATCTGACCTAGATATTCCAGGCAGTTGAATGTGGTGACCATACTTTGGTCTAAGCGGGCTACCGACTGGTCTATGAAGAACAGATCGTCTAGGTAAACCATAATCGTTATACCTTGGGCTCTTAATCTGGCTAGAAGAGGGGCCAGAACCTTTGCAAACACTCAAAGTGCAGTAGCTAGACCGAAAAGCAGAACTACACACTGAAAATGAAGATTTTCCACCTTGAAAAGTAGATATTACTAGTGAGCGAGGAAATAGGCCTATGGAGGTATGCATCTTTGATGTCGATTGACGCCAGAAGTTCTCCTCCTTGTAGGATGAAGATAACTGATTGGATTGACTCCATGCGAAAAAAAAGAGTGGTTATATTCAGGAATTTAATTTAGATTTTTGAGATCCAGAATGTCCATTCGGATTTGGCACCGTGAAAAAAGGGTAGGAACCAAACCCCAACCTCCGCTCTTACATGGGGACCATCGTGATCACTTTTTGCCAAAAAGATGGTCCAATGCTTGAGAGAAAGACTTTTTTCTCTGGATCCTTGGGAACGTTTGATCTGAGAAAACGAGGATACGGGAACTCTTAGAACTCCAGTTTGTACCTTGGGGCTATTGAGGAAGACCCCCATTCGTCTCAACACTCATCCTGCCAGATCCTTGAGAACTGCAGAAGAATTCCCCCTATTCGAGTGAGCGAGGGCGCCTTCTCATAAGGAGGCTTCAGTATCTTGTAGGTTTCCTCCCCAAGACCTCTTTTGTCCCTGGGGTTAACTTTGAGGATTACCTTTTGAACCTGATGGCGGAAGCCGTCGTGACTGCCTGGAGGCTGATGACAATTGCAAACATTTCATGGCCCCGATGCTCACTCCGACCAGCCACCACCCCTCAGGGGAGGATGCCATTTGTAGAGATGAGTAGGCTTTCCGGAGCTTGAGGGAGACCCTTTTAGCTCTTTTTTGGGGGTGTTTCAACCCCCCCTTCTGACCTTAGCCTGATGCACAAAGCAGAGCATTTACAAGCAAAGACCTAATTTCTTCGGACACGAGGCCCGGGTACCATTTAATTTGGCCCAAAAAAGACAATTTGAATGGATCTAGCTAGCCCCAGCAAGGATTGCTCCAGTGGAGCTCAATACAGCACATCTTCACTCGTGACTAAGGATGAGCTCAGGCGTGTTCACAAACAGCACGTGAAGAGCCCACCAGGAAGTCGGCACTGAGGAGCACTAATCACAAGCAGTGAGACATTTCCCGATGCGCGGCTGCAGGGATCGGGAAATGTCTCACTGCCTGTGATTAGCGCTGTGCAGTGCCGAATTCCTGGCGGACTCTGCACGTGCTGTTTGCGAACACGCCTGAGCTCCTCCTTACTCGTGACCAACACCTTAGACACTGGCCAAAAAACTGAGATACTCAGTAATATAGGGAGGCAACTTCCTGTTTAGGGTGTGCCAGTGTCCAGCACCTGAAGGTGGACTATAACCACATAGTAATTACTATGGCTCTGTGTCCCATGATGTACGATTAAAGAAAGTCTTCCAGACCTTACGATAGATCTTCCTAGTGACAGCTTTTCTAGCATTCACTAGGGTAGATATACCACTGGTCCCGAGATGCCATGGTCCTTTAACACCCTGGCTTCAATAGCCCTGCCATCAAATTTAGAGACTGTAAATTGGGGTGGAATATAGGACCTTGAGACAGTAGATCAGGGCAACGTGGAAGTGTCCGTCTATTGCCAGTTTCACAATCTCTGGAAACCAGGGCCTTCTGGGCCAGGTTGGTGCCACCAGAATGACTGGAACCCCCTCTCTCCGAATCCTACGAAACAAATGTGAAAGGAGAGGGTATCGGAGAGAAAGCATAAACCAGGGAGTACTGGCTCCATGGAACTACCAGATTATCTGCTCCGATTGCCAGAGGATGTCTTGTTCGGGACACAAACTGCTGTAGCTTGTTGTTGAACCTGGATGCCAGTAGGTCAACCTCTGGCCACCCCCAATGTTGGCAAATTTCCTGGAACACCCCTGGGTATAGGGACCATTCCCCCAGGCAGATCTGCTGGCAGATAATCTGCCTTCCAGTTCTCTACTCCCGGGATATGGACTGCCGATAGAATCGGCACATGTCCCTCTGCCCAGGCTAGTATGTGGTTCACCTCCTTCACAGCTGAATGACTTCTGGTACGTCTTGGTGGTTTATATAGGCCACTGCAGTGGCATTGTCGGACTGAACCCTGATCGGGCAGTCCTGAAGCTCCACCGTCCATGACCGTAGAGCCCGTCATACTGACCGTAATTCTAGAATGTTGATGGGCAGGATCTGTTGTGTCCTTGACTTCTTCCCTTGAGGTTTGAGCCCCTCTAGGGTCGCTCCCCAGCCTGAGAGACTGGCATCTGTAGTCAATACTCTCTAAGTTACCGGGAGGAAGGATCTTCCCTTTTGCAGGTTCTGATCCTGGAACCACCAGTTTAGGTTAAAGTGTGCCCGAGGCGATAAGAACATTGGATAATCCAGGGCTTGTCCTCTTCTGTTCCAAGCCAACAAGATGTTTTGTTGTAGAGGCCTGGAATGGAACTGGGCATAGGGTACTGCCTCGAAGGAGGATACTATCCTTCCTAGAAGACTCATACAGAGCCAAATGGAGGGTTGTCTGGTGCCCCTTTTCTGACACACCTGATTCTTTAGGGCACAGATCTTTGCGGGTGGCAAGAATACTCTTGCTTGGACCGTATCTAGGATCAGACCTAAATATTTTAGACCTTGAGCTGGTTTCAAGGCTGACTTTTCAGTATTTCTGATCCAGCCTAAGCTTTTCAAATACCGCACTGTGCATGTTATGCTCTGTTCTAGAGCCTGTAATGAGTGATCTCTGAGCAGGTCGTCCAGATACCCAAGCACCAGGATCCCTGGGCCATTAAAAGACCCAGTACTGGTGCTAGGACCTTTGTGAACACCCGGGGAGCTGTAGCAAGCCCAAAGGATAAAGCCACAAACAGAAAATGACGTTCCTCTACTGCAAACGCAGGAACCTCTGATGAGGCTGAAAAATAGGTATGTGTAAATACGCGTCTTTTATATCGATGGAGGCTAAAAAGTCTTCCTTCTGGAGAGAGGCTACAACTGGGCCAACAGACTCCATCCGAAAGGACTGGATTAGTAGATACTGGTACAGGGATCTTGGGTCCAAAAATGGGCCTTGTGACCCGTTTGGTTTATAAACCGTATAACAGGTTCACTCTTTCGGATACAGGAACCTGTACAATCACTCCTTGATGCACTAAATGATGTAGTGCCTGAAGCAATAAGTCTCTTTTTGGAGGATCCGAGGGAACGCTGGATCTTAAAAACCTCTGAGGGGGAACCCCCACAACTCCAGCTTGTAACCACAGGATAGAATTGAGGTGACCCACTCTTCCTGAATTATCGTTCTCCAAATGTCCGCAAAGTGCAGCAGCCTTCCCCCCACCCGATGGAGTGGGGGCGACCCCTTAAAGGGAGAGCTTGGTGCTGAGTTTAGAAGAATTTTGGACCCAGGGCTTATTCTGGCCTTGGCCTTGGGCTTGCCCCTGGCCCTAGCACCCTGTTGGCGGCAGAACTGCCTTGGTACTGAGATTTTGAGGAAGCAGTCCATGAAGTTTTAAACGAGGGACGCCTGGTGCTTTTCTTCACAGGAAGTAGAGAACTCTTCCCTCCAGAAATCTTTTGGATATATTTGTCCAAATGATCCCCAAATAAACGTTCCTCATGAAAAGGGAAACCTGACAATAACTTTTCACAAGGAAGCTCTGTTGACCAGTTCTTAAAGGGGTTGTAAACCTTCGTGTTATCACCTTAATGCATCCTATGCATTAAGGTGAATAAACACCTGGCAGTGACCGGCCCCTCAGCCCCCCCCGTTTTACTTACCTGAGCCCTGGAACGCGCTGTCTCTCTGCCCGGGGTTCTCGGCTCTTGACTGGGTAAATTGATAACAGCGCAGTCACTGGCTCCCGCTGCTGTCAATCAAATCCAATGACATGGGCGCCGGGGGTGGGGCCGAGTCATACATTCGGCGGCTATGGACGCTGAATGCTGGACTCTGGAGCGCACCTGCAAGGTAAGCCCCTCGGGAGAGCTCTTCTCCTAGGGGGTTATCTGATGTAAGGAGGAGCCGCAAGAGCCGCCGGGGGACCCAAGAAAACAAGGATCGGGGCCACTCTGTGCATAACGGGCTGCACAGTGGAGGCAAGTATGATATGTTTGTTATTAAAAAAAAAAAATAAAAACGAACCCTTACAATCACTTTAAACCAAAAAAAGTCTGTGCATATGTACAGACAAGAGAGCCAAACGAGAAACCTGCTGTATTGAATCCTTTTAAGGTGTCAACAGCAAAATACAGTGCTCGAGGAATATCTGTCTTATTTTCAAGCAGATCATCCTCCTGGTTCGGCCTATTAGGCGGTTTGACCTGATCCTTTACGGACTGGCAGATACCAATTGCTGCAACAGCTGGCTGAATAGCTGAACTGGCCAAAGAAAAGGAAGCCTTTAATAATGACTCCAATTTCTTGTCAACAGGGTCTTTCAAGCCCTGAGCGTTATCTACCGGACAAGTTAAGTTCTTGTTTAAGGAAGAGACTGCTGCATCTACGGCTGGCATGCTCCATTTTTTAACAAACTTTTCATCCATGGGATATAAAAGGGAAACCTCTTAAGAGGAACAAAATCCTGTCAGGATGTTCCCAATCAGCATACAGCACTTGTTCCAGCAGGGAGTGTAGGGGAAAAGCCTGTGCGGCCTGAAGAGGCATCAGGGATCCCAATAGCACTAGGGGCTCAGTCACCTCTGCAAGAGGCAACTTAAAGGCAGAACGAACCATTTCGGTCAGAGTCAGGATGAAAAGCCTCTGCGACCGAGAGGCAGACATCAACTGGATATCTTTTTGTCCAGGTTTCTTGAAAGCAGACTCATCCGCCAGGCCCTCCAAAAGAATTCTGAGCTTTTAGCTCTTCCCCATTCTCAACCCATTCCTGCTCCAAACTAGGAGGCTCTAGGGAGCGGGATCTGTCACGCTTCTTGCCACCGTGTGGGATGGAGGCAATCCTGTCAGCAATCCTGTGCTCTAACCCAGCTATGGCCGAGGACAGTTCATCCTTTGTGATAAAGGGTGAAGCAACAGCGTTGACTATAGGCACAATACCAGATAGGCGCAGCAGCTCAGATTGCCCGGAAGCCTCTGGTCCCTTAGGGATACAACACTAGGGATACGACTAGGTTCATCAGGAACTACCGAGGACATAGGTGTGCCCTTCCCTGTAGTGTTAGTCCCACTCCTCTTTTTTGAAGACATTTACTAGCCACAAAAAGAGTACTTGGGTGTAGTATTAGAGCACCTCAGAAGGGAGACCCTTTAATAGGGCTCACCAAGCCCCTATGCAACAATCCTCCTAAGCACCTTAGCCTGCCAAACAACACTTGGTGACTCACGTGACCCGGGCAAGGAGAAATTAACTGCTGCAAGTGCCTGTTCAGAGTCTGTTCTGTGTCCCACAGCTGCCTTCTGAAAGTACCGCATGCTTGGCATATACAGCTTAAATAAGCTAGCTGTTCTGTGCATGCGTGCGCATGTACATGCATGGTCCCGGAGAACGGCGTGGCTGTATTCGCGTATGATACTTTGTACGCCCTGATAAAGGCTACTGCGCATGTGCAGCGAAGCCGCGTGCGTCATGGCCGCCAAACAGACTGCTAAGTCCAGCTGCACTTTTGTGAATGCATGTGCACCATAGCCGCCAAACAAAAAAAACTGCCAAGTCCAGCGGCCCTTTTGCGAATGCACATGCGCCATGGCCGCCAAACAAACTGCTAAGTCCAGAGGCGCTTTTGTGAATGCACGTGCACCATGGCCGCCAAACAACAACTGCTGAGTACAGCGGCACTCTTGCGAATGCACGTGCGCCTTGGTGAACGAAGGCGAAATGGCGTACCGTTGCGCACCATCATACAGGTAAAAAACAGCCAGACACAAGCAATAAAAGGTACACTTTGCAAACACCCACAGCTAGCCCAAAACTCCCCCTGTATGGTCACCGCACACAGGTGTCCAGCCTCTAGCTAGCTTGACTGATTGTTACAATCACTGGGACACCCTACAATAGTAAGTAAAGGGGTTTCACTTACCCGTCCAGGTGCAGGGAAGCTTAGAAAATAAAAGCCCAAACTTCTCCTATCACGGCAGGTTCCTGTAACTAGCTAGCTTGACTTATTGTTACAATCACTGGGACACCCCACAATAATAAGCAAAGAGGTTTTACTTACCCGTCCAGGCGCAGGGCAGCTTAGAAACTAAGAGTCCAAACTTCACCCATCACGGCAGATTCCTGTCACTTGAGGACCTTCAAGGACTGGGTACCCTTTTCATGTTTAGGGTCCACTCCCTTGGACCTGTACAGCACCCTGCAGGAATGCCTTAGCGCTGTAGTGTCCAGGATTCCACTTCGCAGGGTCCGGCTCAAGGATCTTGAGTCTTCTTTGTAAGGCTTAGGTACCATTTATCTAAGCATATAAAGCCGGTATCAAATGGATCCGATCGGTCAATTACTTGATTCATTTAAGAACCGTTAATGGGACTAGAGACCAGGAGTTCAGAGAGGTCAAACAAACCGTGTCATCCACCTTGCAGCAAATGGTAAAAAACTGAAGTGCTTCCTGTGTGGGAGAGGTTAAACAGGGGGATCGCTTCCTGTCTAAAGTCCTTTGGTCTACCAGTGTCCATTCACCTGGAGATGGAGTATAACCCAGCAGGTAATGAATATTAGCCTGACTGTGTCCCATGATGTATGAAAAAGAAAAAAAAAAATTGTCTCATTTACATTATTGCACCAGCGAAAGCAGAATGGTCATGTCTTTTCACTTTAAAACATTTTCACACGGACATATTATTCACACTGAGAGGCAGGTTTGTGTGCAGTAGATGTTGGCCTTGTTATAGAGCCTAACCAGTCATTTCACATCGAAAAGACTGGCTACATCCCTTCTGAAGAACACAACTAACATCATAAGTGAAAATGCATTTCTGCACATGAGTTATTAAGCGATAAAACTAGATAACCTTGTCTGTGACGAAGCACTGGTCACTGCATCAATTTCCTGATCTTTCAGCCGCTTTAGTCGCTGCAGCTGCTCCTCGTGGTCTCGGCACATTTCCTGGACAGACAACCTGCAGGAAGGTGGACACATAAAATAATGCTGATAATTATCATAGTAGCTAGAATAAAGATAATCCCAAGCCTGGCAACTCACCTCTGCAGTTCCCTAATGCGTTCTATCTCCTTGTCCTTTTCCTGCTGGAACTCTGTCAGCTTACGCTGATATTGGGCTAAGAGTTCCGCTTTATCATTTTCTGCACTCTGGCAGCGGGCAAGGTATTGTGAGGAAAGCTCCTGGTTCTCTTTCTGCAGGCGTTCCTCCCTTTGGCTGGCAGAATCCTCCACCAGCTTCAAGCGATTTCTGTGAATTTATGGTGCAAAAAAGCAGCAATGTAAGAAAATTATTTAAACACAGAAATATTAATGGTCAAGTCTACCCAGTCATTGAGGGGGCCATTAACAATGGCGATATCACCATCTGTGCTCCAATGGTACTGCTGAGTTTACTTCACACTATGCCGTGAGTTAAAGTATCCATCGCACTCCTTACAGGCTCGTCCACACTTTGTGTAGGACACTGTAGTGAATTGGTGGATGGCACCACCATACAATCATAAGAAAATAAGGATCTTTACCAGCACGCCTTGGTATAGTGATAGACTTGCCCTTTATTCAGATAAAGTAACAGGCATCACAGACTAATGTTTTGGGACAGATAATACTATGCAATAGAAGGAGAGGATGGTTACATGACATTGACAGGTTTCCACCTCCATTTTGTATTGCATTCTTTAAAATGAATGGGAATGCTCTTGAATCAGACTCCTGTGCTTTATAACAGTGCTTTTTAGCAGCAGTATGGATGTGGTAAGGCCAAACAGCTGCTTTATAAATGGGTTTTACAAAAATTCAACAAGTTAGTTGAGTTCCTGTCAGGATCCATTGCTTATATTTCCCCAAGCTGTCAGTGTCTTCCCCGTATTAATAACGACATAAGAAAGTTGGTATTCTTATTTGTAGTCTTCAGTTAATCATTCCACATTAGAGATAATTTATCAGACAGTTTTGTGGGAATATCTGATAAACAATTTAAATCTGCAAAAAATGTCAGACAATTATATATGATTGAATCTACCATTGAGTTTGCCTTTAAAAGTATTCAGGTTCAAATCTATGTTTACGTTTTCTTTTTCAATTTTTTGTTCTTTCATTTCCCTTCCTCAGTCTCACTCTTTCCCCTTAATTCCCTGCTAATCCTTAGTCTTATTTTTTACTGTTCCTCTCAGTATATGTGCAATATACAGATATTATGTATTAAACTATTGGTTTTCCAATATGACTGACATGGTCTTTAACACTGGTTTTTCTGTAGATGTACATGTTTCTGTACCGTTTAAAAAAAAAGTTAATAAAAAATTATTTGACACAAAAAAAAGTAGTACTAAGACTCAATCCTTTGTTATAATTTAATGTCTATTCCTTTTGGTAAACATTTATAAACAGATGTCATTCTGAACCGCACTGTAGACAGAAAATTCAAACCCCAATAAAAGCAAAGACATTTTGCACAGTTTGGCCCCTTTCACACGAGCATTCCGTCTGTCTGTTTTTCATTCGTCCGTTGACAGGTGAAAAAACGGACAGCAATGCATTCCTCTGGGCAAATTAATATAAACAGATGATCATCTGTTTACATACGCGTCTGTTCAAGTCTGTTCTTCTTTTTTTGCTTTCCATTTAAATAGAACAAGTCTCTATTTTTGTTTTGTTTAAAAAAAATGGAAGCGGACCTAAATAAGTTAATTTTTGCATTGTTAGGTGCGGGCACCCGTCAGCCTAGGTTCACACTTGTGCGATGACAGACATTGCATGTGATTCACACCGCATTGCTGTGCAGATCACATGCGATGTCTGTGTGATGCGAATTCAGCCATACAAACTGTATGACTGAAATTGCATCGCATTCGCACCAAAATGATGCAGGACCCTTTTTTTGGTCCACACTGGAATCAGATCAGATTCCTGCACCATTTGACAGTTAGCACTGCGATCTGATCTGGGGATGTCATTAACTTTACATTGACACGACCAGCGGTTCACACAGGGCTGTGTGAACCAGTGTACGATAAAGGTGTGATGCGGGAACTGGCACTGAATCGTACGGTTTCCCGCATCGCACCAGTGTGAACTCAGCGTAAGCATTCTAACAACCAGTGACTCATCCCTGCTGTCATGCCTGCTTATTTTGTAATCAAAAGAGGTGGCATAAAACAAACAAAAAAAAAATAAATGGCATGAGGTCCACCCCCAAAATCCATACCAGACCCTTATCCCTGCATGTAGCCCAGCAGGTCTGGAAAGGGAGGGGGTGAGCTTTTTTTTTTATTATGGCTAGGATACATAAAAATTAAAAAACATACATTTTTAAACTAGTTAGGTTACACTGAACTCCAGGTAGATATAAAAGACACAAATGAACGCAGCTCTGTATTCTTAAAATTTTCTGTAAAGTTATTGATCATTGCAAATCTTATATATCCTCTAAAAATGCCTGTAGATGAACATTAAAAAAAAAAGCAGTGTAAAAACTTTTTTTTCCCTAAAAGTTTAGTGGCGATCACGACTGCTAAGACCTCTCTTCTCTCCCTAGTTCTGAGGCAGGGTCTCAAAATTGTGCTTAGCAAATTCATTATTAACAGTAGCACGCCAAACGGGAGCTGTTGTCAATCTAAAACAATTGCCAGACTAGGATACTAAAGCTAGGTGCACACAGGCCGAAAACGGTCAGTTTGGCAGGAACCAGACAATTTTCGGTCTGTGTGTACAGCTCCTCGTGTGTTCTGGTGGGGAAAGGGGGGGAAGTCCCACTGTAAGAACACAATAGCCGCACTAACGTCAGATGTGTATATACGGCGATCTAATTATTTTTTCGTTCAGCCAGCTGGGTTAAATGAAAGCTGGAACGAAATGACTTGCAGGGAGAACATCAATTAATTAGATTTGTTTCTACAGCTTACCTGTAAAATCTTTTTCTTGGAGTACATCACGGGACACAGAGCAGCCATAGTAATTACTATCTGGGTTATACGCCACCTATAGGTGAATGGACACTGGCACACCTAAAAAACAGGAAGTCCCCCTCTATATAACCCCTCCCATACAGGAAGTACCTCATTTTTGTAACAAAGCAATGAATATCCCAGTAAAGAGGGGAGGGACCTCTGTGTCCCGTGATGTACTCCAAGAAAAGGAAAGCTGTAGAAAAAAATCCTATTTTTTTTATCGTACATCACGGGACACAGAGCAGCCATAGTAATTACTATCTGAGACGTCCCAAAGCAATGCCCCTGAGGGGAGGGAGACACATACAAAGCAGGCCACCATTAGGCGTGAGGATCTAGACTGCTGCCTGCAGCACACTGCGCCCAAACGCAGCATCCTCCTGCCGCCTTACATCCATCAAATGAAATTTAGTAAATGTATGTACTGATGACCAAGTTGTGGCCTTAGAGGCTTGATGATGCACTGCCCATGAGGCACTTACTCCTCTGGTAGAGTGCGCTTTTACCCGAAAGGGTGGAACTCTCCTTTTCATCCCATAAGCCTGAATTATAACCTGGCAAATCCACTGTGAAATAGTCGATTTTGATGCTGCCTGCCCTTTCCTGGGCCCTTCTGGCAGCACAAACAAAGAGTCAGTCTTCCGCATCTGGGCTGTCATTTTCAGATAGACTCTGACAGCTCTCACCACATCGAGAGAATGCAAAAATTTCTCCTCGACAGAAAGAGGTTCTGGGAAAAAGGAAGGCAATCTTGATGACATCTTGGTTCAGGTGAAAGCTGGACACCACCTTAGGCAGAAAAGCCGGATAAGGACGCAACACCACCTTGTCCTGATGAATAATTAAATATGGCTCCTTACAAGAAAAGGCTGCCAACTCTGACACTCTCCTTGCCGAGGTCACTGCAACCAGAAAAACCAATTTCCTTGTCAAAAGGATTAGAGGAATATGCGGAATAGGCTCAAAGGTCCGTCTTTGCGAAACCGTCAAGACTGGATTTAAATCCCAGGAGCACAAGGGTGGCCTAACTGATGGTGTTATACAAACTACCCCTTGTATAAAGGCCCGAACCAAGGAATGCGAAGCAATTGGTCTTTGAAAAATACCAATAAGGACGAGATCTGACCCTTGATTGTGCTCAAGGCCAGCTTCATTTCTACCCCCAACTGTAAGTAAGCAAGAATTCTACCTATGACATACTTTCGGGGATGCCATTCTTTGGTTGGCTTCACACCAAGAAATATAGGACTTCCAAATTCTATAACAAATGGCCCTGGAAGCTGGTTTCCTCACATCTATCAATGTAGTCAGAACTGAACCAGAAAGCCCTCGATCCTTTAAAATTTGGGCCTCAATAGCTAAACCATTAAATTTAGCCACTGTAAGGCAGGATGGAATACTGGTCCTTGGGAAAGCAAGTCTGGACGGAGTGGAAGGGACCATGGTTTTCCCACTGCTAATTTTACAATTTCTGCGTACCAGGACCTTCTGGGCCATGCTGGGACTACCAATATTACTGGCTTCCCTTCCTCCCTGATCCTGCGCAAAAGTCGCAGTAGAAGCTGAACTGGAGGGAATGCATAAATCAATGAAAATTGGTCCCACGGAATCACTAACGCATCTCTTCCGAATCCAAGCGGATCCCTTGTCCTTGACACAAACCTTTCTTGTTGAACCTGGACGCCAACAGATCTATGTTCGGTGTCCCCAATGTTTGGCAAATGGTTGAAAAAACCTCGGGATGCAAGGACCATTCTCCCTTGAATAACTGCTGGCAGCTCAAGAAGTCTGCTTGCCAATTCTCCACTCTTGGAATGAAGACTGCTGACAAAAACGGTACGTGTTTCTCTGCCCATGTTAGGATATGGTCCACCTCTTTCTGGGTTGCCTGACTTCTGGTACCCCCTTGGTGGTTGATGTAAGCCACAGCAGTGGCATTGTCGGATTGGATCCTGACGGGACAACCCCGCAACCTGATGGTCCAGGACACTAGAGCCAGACGAGCTGCCCAAATCTCTAGGATATTGATAAGCAACGTTTTCTCGATTCCTGACCACCTGCCCTGGACAGTGGATTCCTCCAGAACCACTCCCTAACCCGAGAGGCTGGCATCCCTTGTCAGCACCTTCCAAGTCACTGGCAGGAAGGATTTGCCCTTCTGCAAATTTCTGGGTACCAACCACCATTTGAGACTCTGCCGCACCCTTGGGGACAGATACATCTGATAATCTAAAGCTTGGATCTTTTTGTTCCAAGTGAACAGACTGCTGTTTTGCAATAGTCTTAAGTGGAATTGGGCGTTGGGAATTGCTTTGAAGGAAGCTACCATCTTCCATAGTAACCTCATACAAAGGCGAATTGAAGGTCCCTTCTTTCCCTTGACCACCCAGACAAGATCCACTATGGCACGGACTTTCGTCCGAAGCAAAAACACCTTTTCTTGGATTGTGTTTATAATCAGACCCAAGTATTCCAGTCTCTGTACTGGCCGTTAAGCTGACTTCTCCAGGTTGAGAACCCAACCCAGGTCCTGTTCCAAATACTGAACCATGCTGGACACATTTTGTTCTAGTCCTACAGCCTACTGATCTACTAATAGATTGTCTAGGTATGCCATTATTGATATACCCTGGACTCTTAGTCTTACTAATATCAGAGCCAGAATTTTTGTGAACAACCGGGGGGGCGGTAGCCAACCCGAAGGGCAAGGCTACAAACTGAAAATTACGCCCCTCTACCTTGAATCGTAGAAACTTCTGGTGAGAGAGGTAAATTGGCACATGCAGATATGCATCCTTGATGTCTATTGATGCTAGAAATTCTCATCCCCTCATAGTGGATACGACTGACCGGATTAACTCCATCCGAAAAGAGCGTATGTTTAGGAATTGATTCAGACTTTTGAGATCCAGCTCTCACATCTCCATTCGGTTTTGGCACCGTGAAAAGACTTAAATAGAGACCCATGAACTGCTCTTCTGTCGGTACTTCTATAATTACACTTTGTGACCTAATTCGGTCCATGCCTGGAATAAGGATCTTCTCTTTAGCAGGTCAATGGGAACATTTGACCTTAGAAATTGAGATGGTGGAAATTCCTGAAACTCTAGTTTGTAGCCTAGGGATACTGTGGAACTGACCCATCTGTCCTGAATCCCCTTTCCCTAGGCTTCTGAAAACTGCAGAAGCCTTCCCCCCTGAGTGGGGGCGCTCCTTCATGAGAAGGCCTTAGGACCCTGTTTGGCAGGCCTCTGAACCCAGCGTTTTTTTCTGGCCCTGTCCTTACCTTTGAGGCTTACCTCTTGAACCGGACAGAGGAGGAGTCGAAACTGCCTGGAGGCTGAGGCCCCCGGGGAACTGGAACGTTTAAATGAAGGACGCCTACTCCTTCTAACAGGTAAAAGCGCACCTGACATTTTTTGGATATCATTATCCAAATCGTCTCCGAAAAAGCATTACCCATGAAAGGGAAAACCTGCCAAATAGCTTCTCGCAAGGCAATTCCGTTAACCAATTCTTTAACCAAAGAATTCTGCGCATATGCACAGACAAGAGAGCAAAGTGTGACACTTGCTGAATAGAATCTTTAAGTGCATCGATCGCGAAGCATAAGGCCCTTGGTAGGTCCGCCAACTCGCGAGCAGCTTCCCCTTGAGCAGGAACACTTAATGACTCGCTTAAACTGGTCCTACAAGGACTGACAGATTCCTATAGCTGCTACTGCAGATTGTGCTGCTGAACCAGCTATGGAAAAGGAGGCTCTAAGTAAACATTCTAGCTTTTTATCAGCTGGATCCTTAAAAACCTGGGCATTGTCTACCGGACAGGTTAAGCTCCTATTCGCAGAAAAAATTGCAGCATCCACTGCTGGCAAACTCCATTTTTTTTAAATTTCTCATTCATGGGGTACGGAAGTGAAAATCTTCTAGGAGGGATAGAAACTCTATCCGGATGATCCCAATCTGCACATACTAACTGTTCCAGTAGTGGGTGCAGAGGGAAAGCATATGAACTCTGCGGAGGTCGCAAAGACCCTAAAAAGGAAAAGGAGGCTCTAGCCAGCTCTACCGGGGGCAATTTAAATGCAGAACAGACCAAGTCTCTAAGGGATTGCACTAACAATCTTTGGGACTGAGAGGCCTCTATATCCTCTGCCCATTCTTGATCCACTGCTGGTAGGTCAGTTCCAGTTTGGGAGACAGACGCGATCATAGCAGCGAATGCAGATGTCAAATCGTCTTTTGTGACGTATGTAGAGACTGAAGCATTGGAAGTAACCACTATGCCCGACAGCCATAATGACTCGGATTGGCCAGACGCCTCTGGCCTCTCAAGAGAGGACAGCACTGTGGAGGCGTGACTAGGTTTCTCAGACCCTGACCGTGGCACCCTTGCATCCCTTCCTGCTGTATTACCCCCACTCTTCTTTCAGGAAGACATTGCCTTAGGCAAACAAACTAGAGGCACTTGCAACCTGTGTGCCCAACCTACTGCTGAGCTGTAGTCCAGCTATAATGCCGCTATCACCGCTCAGCTTAATGACCAGTAGTAGTGCCTTTTAAATGCCTGTATCCAAACCCCACAGTGCTTATGTGCCCCACCAGCAGCAGCCTGCTCTGTGTCTGTCCATCAGCCACCAGACCCTTAGTCGAGTAGAACTTTATAGCCATCCGGCTGCGCCTGCACCGTGTGCTATGTGCACACTTGTTCTCCACGTGTACACCAGCCGCATTTTAGGCCACGCCCCCACGTCCTCAGTAACCCTTATCTGGGGCTTACTTCTGTGCACGCGTGGATGAGGCAGCGGTTCCTAGAAGGAAATGCTGGCCGTACGGGGCAGTAGAGGAGCGCGCTGGGATAGACACTGCGGCTGCTGCCTGCCTAATGGTTTTGCCATCACTGACAATGGGGACATGTAGTGGAGCCTCTTACGAAAGCAAATCTGACTAGCAAGAATTCCTGAAATGACAGAAAATACAAGGTATACACATAACACATCACCACCCTCTAGTGGTGATACACAGGCAAGACGCGCGGCTACTGCCAAAAGATAACCCTTAAAGTGAACCATATGTGTTCCTTTTTTGGGGGTTCTTTTAAGAAAAAAAAAAAAAAAAACTTACCATTCCCGCCGCAGGATACTGCTGGAATACACAGTTAGATCCAATTTTCACCCATCACGGTGGGTCAGGTCTCTTGCGGACCTTCAAGGACCGGGTCCCCCTTCATCTTGGGGCCCACACCCTTGGACCTGTACAGCACCCTGCCAGGACCGCCTTTGGCTGTCCAAGGGTCTGGCTCCCAGGGTCCAGCGCCTCAAAAGAGGCACATTACAGGCAAAACCTCTTTTACTTCTTCCTTGAGGGCTGGGTACCATCCACCTTGGCCTTCTTTTGCCACCTTGAATGGCTCTGAATGCATAGTCCCTGGATCCTAGCAGGAACTTTCAACAGGACTTAATCATATTATAGAGCACTACTCCATTGTGACAATCACCTTGAAGACACTGGCAAAAAAACTGAGGTACTTCCTGTATGGGAGAGGTAATATAGAGGGGGACTTCCTGTCTTTTATGTGTGCCAGTGTCCATTCACCTATAGGTGGCGTATAACCTAGATAGTAATTACTATGGCTGCTCTGTGTCCCGTGATGTACGATAAAGAAAATTAGGTTTACAAACTCTTTAACCACATGACCTATGGAAGATTTACCCCACCCTTCATGACCAGGCCATTTTTTTGCGATACGGCACTGTTATTTTAACTGAAAATTGTGCGGATGTGGGAGACTGTACTCAAATAAAATGTATGGAATTTTTTCCCCACAAATAGAGCCTTCTTTTGGTGGTATTTGAGCATCACCGCATTTTTTATTTTTTGCGCTATAGAACTAAAAAATGCCGACAATTTTGAAAAAACCCCCACTATTTTTTACTTTCTGTTATAAAACATATCCAATAAAAAAAAAAAAAAAATGGAAAAAAAAAAATCTAATTTCTTCATAAATTGAATCCAATATGTGTTCTGCTACATGTTTTTGGTAAAAAAAAAAAAAAAAAAATCACAAGCGTATATTGATCGGTTTACGTGAATGTTATAGCGGCTACAAACTATGGGATATATATATTTATTTCTTTACAATACTAGTAATGGTGGCAAATCAGTAACTTATAGCGGGACTGCGATATTGCGCAGATATTCTGACACTTTACCTGGAACCAGTGACACTAATACAGTGATCAGTGCTAAAAATATACACTGTCACTGTACTAATGACATTGGCTGGGAAGGGGTTATCTAGGGCAATCAAGTGGTTAACTGTATGCCCAGCCTGTGTTTGTGTGTTAACTGTGTGCTGCTTTTTCTAAGGGATTTAATGGATTCTAATCCCTGCTTTGCACGAACACAGAATCCATTTCTTCCCCCCTGTCAGAACTGAGATATGCCTTGTTTGTTCTCAGTTCTCTGTGTATTGCCGATAATTGGCGGGTGCCGGAGATCATTGAGTGTCCTGCACCTACAGATCGGCGTAAGTCTGGAATCACGTATATATACATGATTTGGCTGCCGCCCTGTAGCAGTAAAACTGCTATGGGGCGGACGGCAACTCGGCAAGTGGTTAATATATCAATTGTATATTTTCGAATGCAAGCAATATAAGTACCTGAATCTGACATTGCATCAGATGCATCTTGCAGTTCTTGCACAACATTGCTCAGAGAGGGGGAGGGGGAAGCAGAAAAATTAATCAAATGTGCTACAGTGAAAGGCACATGCTGATAGGAGTAGCAAGCAGAGTGGCGGAAAGATGAGCCAATTGGTGTGCTGTTTCTTTCACTGTGTAGTCAAAGATTAGGGGAGATGTATAAGGAGGCTCCTGAAGACGCACTATCGTGTGAAACAGCTGTTGAGCAAGTGTGGATAACTGCCTGAGGTCCCACTGCTCCATTGTGGTGGCAGGTTATGCAAGTCATATTCAGTGGCACTTTTCTATTTTTATCCAGATGAGGGTACTAGTCTGAGATCCGGCCGCCATTTTTCCTGTGGTGACTGTGATACAGTGGCTTCTGTCTATTGTTATGTCTGAGGACATATCAGTTCTTTCTGTTTTTACTTTGCATGTTCTAATAAACTAACATTCTACACTATGGTCAGTATCCAACTTTTATTGTCAGGCTGGATGTGTTTACCATTGAGATGGATTGATTTATATATGCTCTGAACAAGTGAATATTCTTTATTCCTGGTGGAACATACATATGGAGGAGCAGCCATCTCCTGGCAGAGTGGTGACATTTGTATACGCATGATGCTGTCCTATAATCTAGACTGCAACACGGTCTGGTGAGTGTGCATTTTATCTGTTGGTGATGGCAAAGCATCATGGATATACTGATATCCATGGTAATGAGCTGATATCAATGTGAATCACACATTTTTTCTGAACTTCTTTGGACTCTTATTTTCTGTGTTAATTTTTCTTCCTTGTAATATCAGCACTATTTAGGAGTATATTGATGTACACATCTTATTACACATCTTAAAGCATTTGTTACCCCAACACTTCATATTCCTGATATGTGCCTGCTGTACCATGTACTTGTATGTTAAAGTATCCTGTTCTCCTTATATTGCTTCCTTTGTGTGAAATCTCTGGTGTTCCTGCAGGTCCCCTTGCTTTTCTATTAAAAACTGACCACACTCAGCAGGAGAGCACACCTTGGTCAGTTCTCTAGCTATGCTGGGAACTCAGTTTGCTCTCCTCCAATTATCAGACTTGTGCTGATACGCCCCCACTGCACAGCCATTCAATGAGCAGATCAGTGTGCGGTTGCTCCCCCCCCCCCCCCAGCTCTTATGCAGCTGAGAACAGAGGGGATTTGATCACTTATAAAAAAAGAAAAAAGAAAAAAAAAAAAGAAAAAAAAGGTATTTATAATGTTTTTTTCTATCTATACATAAATGGTTTGCATTTAATTTCTATTTTAAACTGAATTTGTTGTTTTACAAGGTGATCATTTACAATCACTTTAATACAGTATATAATAATAAATTGATGTACACATCTTAATAAAATGTTTACATTTGTCTTTTTTCCAGCTGTGCATTTCTTGGTTTTATTTGTTTCTTGTGCCATACCTTTGTGCGTTTTCTATGAGCTCCAGATGTTCTTTGTGTCTTTGTTGCAGTGTTTCTAATAACATATTTTGCTGTTCCTTTTCTAGCTGAAGCTTTCTGATCTATGATAAAATAGAAAAAAAAAAACCCAAAATGTTAGCGCCTTCCTCCTAGAGATATACAAAAATGTAAATTTTGATACACCTGAAATAATACCTGGGCCTCCAGGTCCAATATCCTGCCCTCTAACTGCAGCATATCCCTTTGGGAGTCCTTGTCATTTTCTAGTGCCCTGAACACAGCAGGAGCAAGCTGCAAAAAGAGAAAAAAAATCATTAGTCTAAGCATTATTGCTGGGTTCTTTGGTAAAACAAGGTCATCTGGGCCTATAAAGAACCCTTCAGCTCTAATTTGGAAATGTTAACATGTTAATAGGGAGATCAGGTAGTTACTTTAAATATAATGCTAGCTGTTTTTTTTAAAAAAAAACATCAAGTAGTGCTGATGCTTATACTGCCGAAGTTCAATAACCATTTTTAAAGAATTTCCCAAGCACACTCTCCAGCAAATCAACATAATCCTACTGTAATTGAACTGTTTCCACATTTTAGGTTAACCGCTTCAGCCCTGGACCATTTGGATGGCCAAAGACCAGAGCACTTTTTGCGATTCGGCACTGCGCCGCTTTAACTGACAATTGCTCGGTCGTGCGACGTGGCTCCCAAACAAAACTGATGCCCTTTTTTGCCACAAATAGAGCTTTCTTTTAGTGGTATTTGATCACCTCTGCGGTTTTTATTTTTTGCGCTATAAACAAAAAAGAGCGACAATTTTGAAAAAAAACGCATTATTTTTTACTTTTTTGCTATAATAAATATCCCCAAAAAATATATAAAAAAAAACATTTTTTTTCCTCAGTTTAGGCCAATACATATTCTTCTACATATTTTTGGTAAACAAAATCGCAATAAGCGTTTATTGATTGGTTTGCGCAAAAGTTATAGTGTCTACAAAATAGCGGATAGTTTTATTACATTTTTATTAATATTTTTTTTTTACTAGTAATGGCAGTGATCAGCAATTTTTATTGTGACTGCGACATTATGCAGACACATCAGACAATTTTGACACATTTTTGGGACCATTCACATTTCTACAGCGATCAGTGCAATTAAAAATGCATTGATTACTGTGTAAATGTGACTGGCAGTGAAGGGGTTAACACTAGGTGGCGCTGTAGGGGTTAAGTGTGTTCTAGAGAGTGATTCCAACTCTGGAGGGGAAAGGCTACGTGTGACACATCACTGATCACCGCTCCCGATTACAGGGAGCTGTGATCAGTGACAGTGTCACTAGGCCGAACAGGGAAATGCTTGTTTACATTAGCATTTCCCCGTTCTTCCTCTCCGTGAGACGATCACGGGTATCCCCGCAGACATCGAGTCCGCGGGACCCGCGATCCTACTCACGGAGCTCGCGGCGGGTGCACGCGCTGTCGGCGGCGCGTGCTGCTGGTGGCACGTATGTGATGGCATGGCAGCAAATTCAAGGGGACGTACAGGTATGCCCATTTGCGCAGCCGTGCCATTCTGTCGACGTATATCTACATGTGGCGGTCGGGAAACGGTTAAAAGTTTTTTTTGTAGCAGACAAATACATATGAACATAGTGCCAAATCAGGGCACAAGTGTGATCCTTAAATACTAGTTTAGTTAACTAAATTCCCAACTTAGGACATATACAGTGACAAGAAAAAGTATGTAAACCCATTGGAATGAACTGGTTTGCTGCAGTAATTTGCCATAAAATGTGATCTAAACCTACACACATACAATTCTAATTTATTTTCCCAGAAGTGGGCGCCCCAGTAGAATCCTCAATGAAGTAAAGAAGAACCCGTGAGTAACCAGTAAAAGGCTTGAAAACATCAATGAAACTGGCACACATCCCTGTTCATGAGTCTACATACGCAAGTCTTTGAACAGGCAGGGTGTCCATGACAGAACACCATGGAGGAAGCTGCTGCTCTCCAAAAAAAAAACATTGCTGCACGCCTGAAGATTGCCATAGAGCACCTTAGCAAACTGCAACTCTACTGGAAAAATGTTTTGTGAACTGAGGAAACAAAAGTTTAACCGTTTGGAAAGAATACTTAGCACTATGTACAGCTTACCTCGCTTTTAATGTTTATATCAAAAACGCTACCTATAACACATCCGAGGGCTTTCTTCCGGTCGCTACGATCTACACTACTAAAGGTATCTCTGGCCGAACTCTACAGCTAGGCTCCGTTATGACATCTTAGTAAAGTGGAAAACAGAGGGGGGGAGCGGGTTTACTGCATATGGAACTCTACCATATAGCATCCATATTGACTAGAATAGTGGACTGGTTTTATCACATAAATCTAAACAGTGGGCAACTATTGAGCAACAAATAACATCGCTCCCTTTGACCTCTCTTCCATGGATTACGCCTAAATTTCACCTTTGACATCATTATTAAAAGTCTGAGATTTAACTATCCGAAAGCTAGGCATCTCTTCAACCACTGGCCCACTTACTCCAATTATGGGTAATCCAGAATTTCAGCCAGGTTTATTGTCAACCAGGTTCCTACGATGGACAATACTGACCCCTTCACTGATTAAACAAGCGCTAACAACTAAGGGACTTGCAATCGTTTAATACAATAGCAACTGCAGAATGTAACTACCCAGGTCGTTGGCTACACTATTTTCAGCTTCAGCATTTTTATATACAATTATCGAACAAGGGGTCACTTCATAGGGAATAAATTCCATTTAAATCTCTTTGCACTGGGCTCTCAGAGTGTTCTCACACCATTTCTAAAATATCTAATATATTGTTATCCCATGCATTCCCCAATTATTCATATTACATCAAAGATTGGGAGAGGGAATTGGGCCATAGTATTACCACAAAAGATAGGAAAAAGTAATTCCTCCTAACCTTTAAATCTAGTCTCTCAACATACAGTGGGGCAAAAAAGTATTTAGTCAGCCAACAATTGTGCAAGTTCTCCCACTTAAAAAGATGAGAGAGGCCTGTAATTGTCATCAACTATGAGAGACAAAATGTGGAAACAAATCCAGATAATCACATTGTCTGATTTTTGAAAGAATTTATTTGCAAATTAAGGTGGAAAATAAGTATTTGGTCACCTACAAACAAGCAAGATTACTGGCTCTCACAGACCTGTATCTTCTTCTTTAAGAGGCTC
Organism: Aquarana catesbeiana; assembly: GCF_042186555.1. Taxonomy (NCBI): domain Eukaryota; kingdom Metazoa; phylum Chordata; class Amphibia; order Anura; family Ranidae; genus Aquarana; species Aquarana catesbeiana. The sequence continues at coordinate 162,881,529 of NC_133335.1, forward strand.
CTCTGTCCTCCACTCATTACCTGTATTATGGCACCTGTTTGAACTTGTTATCAGTATAAAAGACACCTGTCCACAACCTCAAAACAGTCACACTCCAAACTCCACTATGGTGAAGACCAAAGAGCTGTCGAAGGACATCAGAAACAAAATTGTAGACCTGCACAAGGCTGGGAAGACTGAATCTGCAATAGGCAAGCAGCTTGGTGTGAAGAAATCAACTGTGGGAGCAATAATTAGAAAATGGAACACATACAAGACCACTGATAATCTCCTTCGATCTGGGGCTCCACGCAAGATCTCACCCCGTGGGGTCAAAATGATCACAAGTAAGGTGAGCAAAAATCCCGGAACCACACAGGGGGACCTAGTGAATGACCTGCAGAGAGCTGGGACCAACGTAACAAAGGCTACCATCAGTAACATACTACGCCGCCAGGGACTCAGATCCTGCAGTGCCAGACGTGTCCCCCTGCTTAAGCCAGTACATGTCCGGGCCCGTGTGAAGTTTGCTAGAGAGCATTTGGACGATCCAGAAGAGGATTGGGAGAATGTCATATGGTCAGATGAAACCAAAGTACAACTGTTTGGTAGAAACACAACTCGTCGTGTTTGGAGGAGAGAGAATGCTGAGTTGTAACCAAAGAACACCATACCTACTGTGAAGCATGGGGGTGGCAACATCATGCTTTGGGGCTGTTTCTCTGCAAAGGGAACAGGACGACTGATCCGTGTACATGAAAGAATGAATGGGGCCATGTATCGTGAGATTTTGGGTGCAAACCTCCTCCCATCAGCAAGGGCATTGAAGATGAATCGTGGCTGGGTCTTTCAGCATGACAATGATCCCAAACACACTGCCCGGGCAATGAAGGAATGGCTTCGTAAGAAGCATTTCAAGGTCCTGGAGTGGCCTAGCCAGTCTCCAGATCTCAACCCCATAGAAAACCTTTGGAGGGAGTTGAAAGTCCATGTTGCCCAGCGACAGCCCTAAAACATCACTGCTCTGGAGGAGATCTGCATGGAGGAATGGGCCAACAAACCAGAAACAGTGTGTGACAACCTTGTGAAGACTTACAGAAAACGTTTGACCTCTGTCATTGCCAACAAAGGATATATAACAAAGTATTGAGATGAACTTTTGATATTGACAAAATACCGTATTTATCAGCATATAACACGCACTTTTTTCCCCTTAAAAACAGGGGAAAATCGTGGGTGCGTGTTATACGCCGATCCCCCGCCGATTGTGACCCTTTTGGTCGTTCTCAGCGGCTTTTGGTCGTTCTCGGCAACTCTCGGTCGCTTGCGGCCATTCTCGGCGGCTCTCGGCCGCTTTCGGCCATTCTTGGCGGCTTTCGGCGGCTCTCGCAGTCCCGCTGTGCCCGAAAGCTGCCGGGAGCAGCCAAAAGCCGCCAAGAATGGCCGAGTGTGTCCGAAAGCCGCCGAGAACGGCGGCACCATTTTTAAACGACAAGTTTGAAAATGACACAGGGACAAGGCTACAGATGGACACTGACTACACTGACACAGGCTACAGATGGACACAGGCTACAGATGGACACTGACACTGGCTACACTGACACTGGCTATAGATGGACACTGACAAGGATGCAATGATGGACATGGCTACAGATGGACACTGACAAGGCTGCATTGATGGGCATTTAAATGTAAGTTTTTTTTTCCTTAAACTTCCCTCCTAAAACTTTTTTTCCTTAAAATTCCCTCCTAAACTTGGGGTCCGTATTATACGCCGATAAATACGGTACTTATTTTCCACCATAATTTGCAAATAAATTCTTTCAAAAATCAGACAATGTAATTGTCTGGATTTGTTTCCACATTTTGTCTCTCATAGTTGAGGTATACCTATGATGACAATTACAGGCCTCTCTCATCTTTTTAAGTGGGAGAACTTGCACAATTGGTGGCTGACTAAATCCTTTTTCGCCCCACTGTATATACAAGAAAAGAACTATAAAATATTAACCAGATGATATAGATGTCCCGTGAGGCTTCATAGAATATCTTCAATCTATCCTGAAAAGTGTTGGCGCTGTGGGGGATAAAGGCGCAATGATCCACATATGGTGGACTTCACCCTCGGATTACATCTTTTTGGGAGTCTGCATTTCAAATTTGCGCTATTGCTACTGGTATGCCATACATACATAAAAATCTCCGGAAATGACCCTATTGTCTATCTATCCGGGCTCTAAGGGAGAGAATAAAAAGCGGCTGCTCCGCTTTCTCCTCTCTGCAGCGCGACTACTCATACCTAGACACTGGAATACCGATGTTGCTCCTACTATTAAAGAGTGGATAGCTGAGCTGAGTCATTTAAGGAGAATGGAAGAATTAACGGCAAACATACATGCATGTTACCCTAAGTATATGGCGATATGGTCTCCTTGGATTGAGTTTTTGGGCTCCGATATTCTAGGATCTTTCCTATAAAAAGTTTTTACTTCATGACACGACTGACTTAAAATAGCGGCTCTACAGGTAGCTTGTCAGAGAAATAGATTGATTTGCTTGTGAAATTCTACCCCCTTTTTTTTCTCTGTTTTTCCTTTCCTATTTTTCTTTTTATTGTCTTTTGTTTTACCTTTGGGTAGATTCTTACCCAAGTGAAATAATGGTTACCCAAGTATAGTTGTTTCTGTTGAACAGGTGATAAGATATATTTATATTGATCTTCGAAATATTAGAAAAGATTGTCCTTCTCAAGCTTCATCAATGATGTGATATATGGGATCAAGGTGATCCAGACTATGGGCTTTTTAAATGTAACCTTGCAAACTATTTAAAAAAAAAGCTTAGACTTACCAGTGACGGTATTTTTACGAGCCTTTCAGGAAAACACCTTGGAGAGAGCGTAGCTCCACCTCTTCACAGGAAACACTGCGCGACAATGCCCCTTTTAAAAATAGCTGCTTCCACCATGCCTTCAGTTATTACCAAGAAGACCTCTGACATGCTTGAAGATAAAAGCAGACAATTACCAAGCCCCATAATTATACTTTACATATGATAACCTAGGGAGGGAAGTAGGCTGCTGTCCTGAAAGGCTCGTTCAAATACCGTCACCGGTAAGTCTAACTAAGTTTTTCTCCCTTCGCCGTTTTAGGACAGCACCTTGGAGATGATAAATGAGCACTTACTTCAGGGTGGGACCACTGCCTGTAAAACCTTCCTACCAAAAGGATTGGTCTGAGGCTAACAGTAGATCCAAATGGTAATGCCTTATAGAGGTCGAAAAACTGGACCACGTAGCAGCTTTACATATTTGTTCAGGATATGCCCCGGCCTTCTCTGCCCAAGAAGCAGCCACTGCCTGCGGAGAACGAGGCAAGATTCCTTGTGGAGATTCCAGGTCTAAGGAAAGGTAAGCTTCTTTAATAGCTTGTTTCAGCCATCTTCCTAGGGTACTTTTGGAGGCTCTACTCCCTTTGTGACTCCCTTCCATTAAGACGAAGAGTGAAGATGATTTCCTAATACTCCTTGTTATCTCTAAATACCTTAGGAGGCACCTTCTAACATCCAGGGTGTGGAAGGCCTCTTCACCTGGCCCAGAAGGCAAGGGGCAAAAGGTAGGGAGAATGATCTCCTGTGTCCAGTGAAAGACGGAGGAAACTTTAGGCAGGAAGCCTGGGTCCATTCTTAGGACTATCCTATCGGGCAGACACCTCATAAAAGGCTCTTGGGTTGATAATGGCTGTATTTCACAAATTCTCCAGGAGCTGATGTCACTGCGACCAGAATTATAGTCTTTAGCGTTACTAGGGTGGAAAACCAGGGCCTCTTCGGCCAATAAGGGGCGATTAGTATCAGACTTGTGGACTCCGCTCTTAATTTTGCTAACACACACGGTATTAGTTGAAATGGAGGAAAGGTGTAAGACAAAGGGAAGTCCCATTTGTGGGCTAACGTATCCACTCTGAGGGCTTGATCCTGCCGGTGTTTTTGAATTTCTTTGATTTGCAAAGAGGTCCACTTGAGGAAAAATAGGATTTTTTAAAACAGCTTACCTGTAAAATCCTTTTCTTTCGAAGGACATCACGGGACACAGAGCCACAGTAATTACTGATGGGTTATATAGGTATCACTGGTGATTGGACACTGGCACACCCTATCAGGAAGTTCAACCCCCTATATAATCCCTCCCCCTTGCAGGGATACCTCAGTTTTGTAGCCAAGCAATATAGTGTATTAGAAGAGGGGCGGGACCTCTGTGTCCAGTGATGTCCTTCGAAAGAAAAGGATTTTACAGGTAAGCTGTTTTAAAAAATCCTATTTTCTTTCTCGAACATCACGGGACACAGAGCCACAGTAATTACTGATGGGATGTCCCAGAGCAATGCTACCTGAGGGGGGGGAACCACGACCAAGTAGGGTGCAATCAGACCTGAGGACCCTGTACCGCTGCCTGCAGCACACTACGCCCAAAGGTGATAGAATCTGGTGAATGTATGAACTGAAGACCAGGTTGCGGCCTTGCAGATTTGAGCCATAGAGGCCCGGTGATGCACTGCCCAAGAAGCACCAATAGCCCTTGTGGAATGTGCCCTGATCTGAAACGGAGGAATCTTCTGTTTCAAACCGTAAGCTTGAATGATCAACTGTCGAATCCATTTAGAAATGGTAGCTTTTGACGCTGCCTGTCCTCTAATGGGACCCTCTGGCAGCACAAACAAAACATCCGTCTTGCGGATCTAAGTAGTTGCCCCTAGATAGGCCTTAACTGCTCTTACTACATCCAACGAATGTAGAGATCTCTCTTCCGGAGAACAGGGATCTGGAAAAAAGGAAGGTAGAACAATGTCTTGGTTTAAATGAAAATCAGAAACCACCTTCGGTAAAAAACTAGGATGAGGGCGTAGTACCACTCTATCCTTGTGTATAATCAAATAAGGCTCCTTACAGGAAAGAGCTGCTAATTCTGATACTCTTCTAGCAGAAGAGATGGCCACCAGAAAAATTAATTTCCTTGTCAACAAGACCAAAGGAATCTGACTTATTGGTTCAAATGGCTGTTTCTGTAACACAGCCAGGACCAAATTCAAGTCCCAGGGGTTTAGGGGCGCTTTAACGGGAGGATTAAGACGCATCACCCCCTGCATAAAGTTTCGGACCAAAGAATGCGAAGCAAGTGGCCGCTGAAATAATACTGATAAAGCAGAAACCTGGCCCTTGATGGTACTCAAGGCCAGCTTCATCTCTAATCCCATCTGTAGAAAATCAAGGATTCTACCTATGACATATTTCCTGGGATGCCAACCTCTGGATTCACACCAGGTTATATAAGCCTTCCAGACTCTATGATAAATCATCCTGGAAGCTGGCTTCCTTGCATTAATCAAGGTAGATATGACAGGACCTGAGAGCCCACGACTCTTCAGAACGTGGGTCTCAATAGCCAAACCGTCAAATTTAGCGTTTGTAAGGCAGGATGGAACACTGGACCTTGAGATAACAGGTCTGGGCGTTCCGGTAGTGTCCACGGGGAACCTACCATCATCCTTACTATTTCTGCATACCATGCATCTCTGCCCAGACTAAGATCTGGTTCACCTCTTTTTGAGCAGCTCGGCTCCGGGTGCTTCCCTGATGATTGACATAAGCCACTGCTGTGGCATTGTCGGACTGGATCCTGACCGGACAACCCTGTAGCCTGATAGTCCAGGCTTTTAGAGCTAGATGTATCGCCCGGATCTCCAGAATGTTGATGGGTAAGGTCCTCTCTGTCTTGGACCATACCCCCTGGACCGCAGCCTGTTCCAGAACTGCTCCCCAACCTGACAGACTGGCATCTGTTGTTACCACCGTCCAGGTAACCGGTAGAAAGGATTTCCCCTTCTGCAGGTTTTCGGGTATGAGCCACCAATTGAGGCTCTGACGCACCGCATGCGACAGGTGCATCGGAAAGTCTAATGCCTGAACCTTCTTGTTCCAGGTCGACAGAATACTGTGTTGCAGCATTCTTGAGTGAAACTGAGCATAGGGAACTGCTTCGAATGAAGACACCATCTTCCCTAGTAGCCTCATACAAAGGCGGACTGAGGGACCCTTCTTGGTCCTTACTGTCAGAATCAGCTCTCTCAAAGCAGTGATCTTTGCCTGGGGTAGAAATATCTTCTCCTGGCTTGTATCTATAATCAGACCTAAATACTCCAGTCTTCTTACTGGTTTTAGGAAAGACTTTTCTAAGTTGAGGATCCAACCCAGGTGTTCTAGATACCTGACCGTGGTCCTCAAGTTTCCCTTCAAAGAGGCTACCGACCGGTCTATCAAGAGCAGGTCGTCTAGGTATGCTATGACAGCTATACCCTGAGCCCCTAATCTGGCCAGAGGAGGAGCCAAGATCTTTGTGAACACTCGAGGTGCAGTGGCTATCCCGAAAGGCAGAGCCACAAACTGGAAATGGCGCCCTCCTACCTCGAAGCGCAGAAACTTCTGATGAGCAGGAAAAATGGGCACATGCAGATATGCATCTCTGATGTCTATTGATGCCAGAAATTCCCCTCCCTGCAGGGTGGGAACTACTGTTCGAATTGATTCCATGCGGAAGGATTGAATCCTTAGGAATCGGTTCAGATCCCTTATGTCCAGAATGGGCCTGACATCCCCATTTGGCTTTTGGACCGTAAAAAGGTTGGAATAGAAGCCCAATCCCTGGTCCTTTGCGGGAACTATCATAATGACCTCCTGCGACAAAAGTCGCTCTAACGCTAGAAGGAGCGACTGCTTCTTCTCTGGGTCTCTGGGAACATTTGATCTGAGGAACCGAGGAGAGGGGAATTCCTGAAACTCCAGCTTGTACCCTAAGGTTACCGTGGAGATTACCCATCTGTCCTGGAAGTCCTCCTGCCAGAGCTCTGAGAACTGTCGCAGTCTTCCCCCCACTCGAGTGAGCGGGGGCGCCCCCTCATGCAGAGGTCTTAGTGTTTTGCCTAGTAGGCTTCTTTCCCCAGGACTTCTTTTGTCCCTGGGGTTGACTCTTGTCTCTGGACCCCGATGGAGGCGGCCGTCGAGACTGCCTGGAGGCTGAAGCCCCCGGCGCTGGGGAAGAGTCCGTTTGAAAGAGGGACGCTTACTCTTCTTCTTGACAGGTAAGAGAGTGCTTTTCCCACAAGAGATTCTCTTGATATAGTTATCCAAGTCCTCTCCAAACAACCTTGCACCACGAAATGGAAACCCAGCCAGTAGCTTCTTACATGGTGCTTCGGCTGACCAATTTTTCAACCATAGGATTCTACATATATGCGCCAACCCCAGTGAAAGACGGGAGGTTTGCACGATAGAATCTCTAATGGCGTCAACCACAAAGCATAAGGCCGCTGGAAGGTTAGCAAACCCCTGGGCCTGCTGTTCAGGTAATACTTTGATGACCTGCTTAACATGGTCTCTTAAGTATTGACAGACTCCAATCGCTGCTACTGCAGGTTGGGCCACTGATCCTGCTAAGGAGAAAACATCCTTCAATAGGGATTCCATCCTTTTATCTACAGGATCCCTGAGCATCTGAGCATTGTCTACAGGACAAGTCAGGCTATTATTTACGGAGGAAATGGCGGCATCAATAGCCGGTATTCCCCACATTTTAATAAACTTTTCTTCCATCGGATAAAGTGTTGAAAACTTTCTCGGCGGAAAAAAACGTTTGTCTGGGTGATCCCACTCAGAATAAATAAGCTTTTCAAGTAAAGTATGAACAGGAAAAGCATGTGCTGCTTGGAAAGGTTTCAGTGACCCCAAAGCAGAAGAGGATTCTTTAGCAGTTTCAGGTATGGGCAACTTAAATGTGGAGCGGACCAATCCAGTGAGGATCTGCACTAAGACTTTCTCCTCTTGGGAAGTCGCAGAGGGTCCCTCTCCACCTGAATCCTCCGAAGAGGAATCATCCATCCCATCCCGATCCTCTGAAAGGGATTCATCTCCTTTATCCCAGAGCTCCTCTGTCTGAGGGTCTTGGGGAACAGAGGAAAGCCTAGTGCGTTTTCTTCCACTGAGTGAAGACGTAATCACGGCCATTAATCTTTCCTCTAGACCATTAATGGTTGAGGAAAAAACCTCTTGTGTAATATATACAGGGGCTGAAGTGCCAGAAGCAGGTGTAGCCCCTGACCCCGATGGCTCTCCCTGGCTAGCCGTCCCTGGCCCATCTTTAGGGGGGGAGGATGCTGCCGACAGGGGGCCCTCAGAACCTGAACGAGATCCCCTAGTGTCTCTGGTTCCTGGGGTGCTTGAACCTCTTCTACCCATAGTGCAAAGCAACAAGGTGTGAGGTATACAAATGAACACTGCCCGCTGAGCGATGTAGTCTGGCTAAAAGCCTTGCTACCCAATGCTCAGTCTGGTGTTACTTCAGTAAATGCTGCCTAGGAGAATGCCTGTGTCCCACCTTACATGCGACCGTCAGCTCTGTGTCTCTCAGAAGGCTGAGTGCACCTGTACAGAGTGCCTTTAATAGCCTGCAGCTGGCCTGAGTGGGAGTCTAAGCACTCTGTGCTGACGTCCCGCCCCCTCCTCTACCGCCCCCCCCCCCTCGAGTTTTGAAAAAAAACGAGCGCTTCCCGCACTGCCGACTCTCCTGTCATGCTTCTGGAGAAAGGCTGGGGATGGGGGGGGGGAGGGAGGGAGGCTGGTAACAAGATCTGCCTGATCGGCTATCTTGAGAGATGGTGGCCATTAGGCCGCAGAGCCCGGGTGGTATAACCACTTTCTAGACCCCTGTGGCCCCTCTCTAGCCTGGGGGGGAACATTCAAACATGAGAAATCCCCCTTTCCACCTTACCTGTTTGCAGCCTGCTTGAGACGCTGGGACATAATCAGTGATTACAACACCTGAGACAGAGTCAGCATGTGTAGGTTTGTGCTCTTGGCAGCCCCCGGTGGTCACAATAGGCATAGCATGCATTTACCTTAAAGGAGAAAAACCACTAGAACTCAAAAATTCTGTGGAATCTCCTCTTACCTTATCCAGCCGCAGGGTGCTGTTTACACAGACCCAATCTTCACCTCTCACGGTGGGCTCCGTTTGAAAAAACCGTCAGAGACTGGGGCCCCCATCAGTAGGGGGATCCAACAGTTCTGGGACCGTAAAGCACCTCGCCAGAAATTAGGAAGTTTAAAGCCATTTTCTGATCTGCGGGGTCCAGCTCTCTAAAAAGAGAAGCATTACGGGTAAAACCTCGTTTCTTCGGACACGAGGCCCGGGTACCATTCAATTCGGCCATGAAAAGACACTTTGAATGGATCCGGTTCGCCTGGCTTGCCCCAGTATAGGATCTTAGGATATTCCCTTTGGAGCTCAGCACAGGACATCTTTACACGTCCATCACCTAAGACACTGGCATAAAAACTGAGGTATCCCTGCAAGGGGGAGGGATTATATAGGGGGTTGAACTTCCTGATAGGGTGTGCCAGTGTCCAATCACCAGTGATACCTATATAACCCATCAGTAATTACTGTGGCTCTGTGTCCCGTGATGTTCGAGAAAGAAATCCCACCTCTCGGAGATCATCACAATTAGCTCCTTGTTTAGAGACCACTCTGCTTCTCTTATTTCTCTCCTGCTGAGGAGATCCACCAGGGTGTTTTCCGTGCCTTTCAAATGGACTGCGGACAATGAGGCCAAATTTTTCAATGCCCAGCTCAGGATCTGACGAGCTAGTTCCATTAGAGTCTTGCTCCCTGTGCCCCCTTGTTTTTTTAGGTATAAAACTGCCGTCATGTTATTCGAGAGTACCTGGACATGTTGACCTTTTAGAAACTGCTGGAAACAAAGGAGGCTTAGGTGGATAGCCTTTAACCACTTCAATACCGGGCTATAGTCATATGATGTCCGCAGATGGGATCTCCCATCCTGGGCGGGCGTCATATGACGTCCTCGGCATCTCGCCGCTCCTGCGGGCCCCCACAACCTGCGTTTGGGGATGAGATCTGTCCCTCGGACACAGCCCATCCCAGATCCGTGTAAAGAGCCAATAAAGAATGGCTCATTACCACGTGACCGGCTGTGTCCAATCACAGCCGGTCACATGTACTGCCCACGTGCACGAGCGCACAGAGTGGCAATTGGGGACGAGGCTTGTCACCCTGACACAGCCCAACCCCGATCCCAGTAAAGAGCCAATGAAATTGGCTCTTTACCACGTGACCGGCTGTGTCCAATCACAGCCGGTCACAGAATGTTAACAAACTGCGGTAACAAGAGGTTACCGGGTTCTCCTCCTCACACACCGATCGGGTGTGAGAAGGAGATTGCGTCGACAGCTCGTTACCGCTTACAGTACTGATTGATGGGTGGTGACAGGTACTTTGATGGCTGGTGACAGGTCCTCTTTATTGGGGGGGGGGGATCAGTGTGATCGGTGTGTACTGTAAGCGGTAACGAGCTGTTACCGCTTACAGTACACACCAATCACACTGATCCCCCCCATAAAGAGGACCTGTCACCAGCCATCAAAGTACCTGTCACCACCCATCAAAGTACCTGTCGCAGTTCATCTGAGTACCCGAGTACCTGAGTACCTGTCACAGCCCATCTGAGTACCCGAGTACCTGTCACAGTTCATCTGAGTACCCAAGTAATTGTCACAGTCCATCTGAGTACCAGAGTACCTGTCACAGTTCATCTGAGTACCCGAGTACCTGTCACAGTCCATCTGAGTACCCGAGTACCTGCCACAGTCCATCTGAGTACCCGAGTACCTGTCACAGTCCATCTGAGTACCCGAGTACCTGTCACAGTTCATCTGAGTACCCAAGTACCTGTTACAGTTCATCTGAGTACACGAGTACCTGAGTACCTGTTACAGTTCATCTGAGTACACGAGTACCTGAGTACCTGTCACAGCCCATCTAAATGCCTGTCACTGCCCATCTGAGTACCTGTCACCACCCATCAGAGTACCTGAGTACCAGTCACCAGCCCATCAGAGTACCCGAGTACCTATCTGTAGCTCATAAGAGTACCCGAGTACCTGTCACCAGGCCATCAGAGTACCAGAGTACCTTTAACCAGGCCATCAAAGTACCAGAGTACCTATCACCAGGCCATCAGAGTAACCGAGTACCTGTCACCAGGCCATCAGAGTAACCGAGTACCTGTCACCAGGCCATCAGAGTAACCGAGTACCTGTCACCAGGCCATCAGAGTAACCGAGTACCTGTCACCAGGCCATCAGAGTACCAGAGTACCTGTCACCAGGCCATCAGAGTACCAGAGTACCTGTCACCAGGCCATCAGAGTACCAGAGTACCTGTCACCAGGCCATCAGAGTAACCGAGTACCTGTCACCAGGCCATCAGAGTAACCGAGTACCTGTCACCAGGCCATCAGAGTAACCGAGTACCTGTCACCAGGCCATCAGAGTAACCGAGTACCTGTCACCAGGCCATCAGAGTAACCGAGTACCTGTCACCAGGCCATCAGAGTAACCGAGTACCTGTCACCAGGCCATCAGAGTAACCGAGTACCTGTCACCAGGCCATCAGAGTAACCGAGTACCTGTCACCAGGCCATCAGAGTAATCGAGTACCTGTCACCAGGCCATCAGAGTACCCGAATACCAGCCCATCAGAGTACCCGAGTACCTATCTGTAGCTCATAAGAGTACCCGAGTACCTGTCACCAGGCCATCAGAGTACCAGAGTACCTTTCACCAGGCCATCAGAGTAACCAAGTACCTGTCACCAGGCCATCAGAGTAACCGAGTACCTGTCACCAGGCCATCAGAGTAACCGAGTACCTGTCATCAGGCCATCAGAGTAACCGAGTACCTGTCACCAGGCCATCAGAGTAATCGAGTACCTGTCACCAGGCCATCAGAGTACCCGAGTACCTGTCACCATGCCATCAGAGTACCCGAGTACCTGTCACCATGCCATCAGAGTACCCGAGTACCTGTCACCATGCCATCAGAGTACCCGAGTACCTGTCACCATGCCATCAGAGTACCCGAGTACCTGTCACCAGGCCATCAGAGTACCCGAGTACCTGTCACCAGGCCATCAGAGTACCCGAGTACCTGTCACCAGGCCATCAGAGTACCCGAGTACCTATCTCCAGCCCATCAGAGTACCCAAGTACCTGTCACCAGCCCATCAGAGTAACCGAGTACCTATCTGCAGCTCATGCTATACGTTGGGGTGTTTGCTTTCCAAAATGGGGTCATTTTGTGGGTAATTCCACTGTCCTGGCGCTCAAGGACCTTCAAAAGTGTGATAGGTAGGAATGAAAGGGGATGTATAATTTATGCTCCTAGAACGTCTGAAGGTACTACTTCAATGTTGGCCCTGTATGTGGCCAGGCTGTGTAAAAGTCTCATGTGGTATCGCCATACTCAGGAGTAGCAGAATGTGTTTTGGGGTGTAATTTTTGGTATATACAGGCTGTGTGTTAGAAATATCTTATAAATTGACAACTTTGTGTAAAAAAAAAAAAAAAAAAAAAAAAGATTTTAATTTTCTTTCCAAGTTTTTTGAAGACTTGTGTAAAAAAAAGTCCATGGGAGACTTTGAGGCATTTTCCTGATCTCTCCCCCACCAAAGTGATCTCTTTGCCTTTACCCCTATCCTGAGCTTCTGCTCCAGAGGTTCCTGGTGTGACCAGTTCAGAAAAATGTCCACCTGTAGGGGTCAAGCATGAAACCTGGCCCACTGTACTAAGGGTATTACTGCTGTCAATAGACCTAGAACAGACATGGCTTGCCTTAACCTCGATGTTGGTTTGAAGTATCTTCAGAGCCACCTACATCTTTTCCACCTTTTCTTGAGGGAGGAAGATTCTTTGTTCTATTGACTCTATTTCGTACCCCAGAAACCTTACTCTTTGAGATGGCACCAGATTTGATTTCTGAAGGTTCAGAAGCCAGCCCAAACCATTTAAATGTGCTTTGGTTACCTGCAGGTTGATCTCTACTTTTCAGTCGGCAAACAGCAATAAATCGTCCAAGTAGGGTACTGTTGGGATCCCCTTCAGTCTCAGGGACTCCAGAGCTTCTTCCACCACTTTCGTGAATACCCGGGGAGAGGATGAAGGGCAGAGCCCTGAACTGCAGGTGCCAAATTTTCCTCCCCCCCAGATTGACCGCTAATCGCAGGAACTTCTATGATGAGGCTGCAATTGGTATATGGAGATAGGCGTCTCTCAGATCGACAGACACCATGTAGCATCTGGGGGTAAGCAGATTTCTCACTGAGAAAATTGTATCCATCCTGATTTTTTTGTATTTTATGGACTGGTTCAGAATTTTCAGGTTGAGAATCAGCCGAAATTTTCCTGAAGGTTTTTTGACCAGGAAGTAAAACCCATTCCCCTCCTGATTGTTCGGGACTTGGGAGATGACACCCTGTTGCATCAATTCTCTTAACAGAGATCTCATAGCCAAGGCCTTCTCCTGATCCCTTGGGAGGTTTGTCACATAAAACCAACTTGGAGGTGTCTGCAAAAACTCTAGCTGATATCCCTGATGAATTAAATTCAGAACAAAGGGACTTTCTGTTGGTCTTTCCCAAGCTGGCACGAAGTCCTGTAGCCTCCTGCCTACTGAGAGATGGTCATTGCTTTTTTAGGGTCTGCTCAGGAGGTCTTTTCTTGAATCTCCAAGGTGGTATATACTGCCTTAAGTAGATCGTCCCCCTCTTCCAGCGTTAGTTTGTATCTAGAAGATCTATTTTCTTCTTCCCCCTCATCCTCCTCAGAATCAATGGTTGAGGGAGGAATACTTTGTTCCTCTTCCTCTGACTCACTTCCCAAAATCCCAGAAGCGGTAGGAGGAAGACTGGATCGGGAGCTCTGTTCCTGGCTGGAACCCTGGTCCTGTTTTTTCAGAAGGGAACATACTGTCCCTAGGGTCTCTGCTAGTTCTTTTCTTTGCACTCCTGTGTGGATTCTTCTCTTACTAAACCTGCGATGCAGGATTTGCACAGCTCTTTAGGCCAGGAGTCCCTTAATGGGTTCTTGCATGAAGGGCATTTTCTCCCTGTTGCTCTCTCTGACTTGGCGGTGGCTTTCTGAAAGATAGCAAGACATAACCCCACCCTCTATTAGGGCAACATATAGTTGCCAGAGAGAACACACAGAGCCCAGAACAAACACCTCTAAGTGCCCCAGAGTCTCCGTCCATGCTGAAACTGCTAATAGAATATTTCCACTATAGCAGACAGCTGCAGATCCTAGCATAGACACACAGTATAAACACACCCAGTGAGAAAAAGGAAAGAGGTGCCACTGCACCTCTCCTACCTGGGCGCCTGCATCCTCCATCACTGCTGATGATTCAGCCTCCTCCATTGCGACCACCGCAGCTGCCGCCTGTGTGCTTTTTAAATAGTTTCCTCCATGTGACAAGCGGAAGGAAGTCCTGGCCAGAACACCCGCCCCTTCCTCCTGCGTTCCAGCAACCGGAACCAATTGCTGCTACGCCCCGCCGAAGTCTCCACCCCCCGGAACTAACATAGTCCGCCCTCCGGGACTCGGCGCCAACATGCTGAGACCAGACATGTAAGTTCAGAATGCGCACACCCGCGCCCCCCCCCCCCCCCCCCCGAGCACTCTGGGTGAACAACCTCCTGCAGACTATTACCCCTGTGAGCCAGCAAAGGAAGGGACACCGGAGCACCCCCTTCTCGTGCGGGAAGAAGCTGGGTTGGTCAAAGAATTAAGCAAAGAAAGTACTGCTCAAAAACCCCCCTTAAAAGAGAGCCCCACTGGTTCCCCAAGCAGTGCTTCCATGGCTGAGGAAACACTAAAACTGAAGGCATGGTGGAAGCAGCTGTTTTAAAAGGGAGCGTTGTCACGTAGTGTTTCCTGTGAAGAGGTGGATCTACGCTCTCTCCAAGGTGCTGTCCTGAAAGGCGAAGGGAGAAAAAAATCATCATGTTGAATGAAAATATAATCTACTTATACTTATAATCTACTAGTGTGGGTCAAGAAAATATCTGTGAGCCATTTCTAGTAATAATAATACTTACAGTGCTCTCAGACTGCCATGAATCAAAAGAGATGACATGTAAAAAGGGAAAAACAGTTGATTTACATACTATGAATCACGTGACCCTCAAGAGAAAAGAAGATTAAAACTGCCTTTTTAATGAAAAAAAAAAAATGTACAGCTTACCAAGATAAAAACATCATCCTAATGGTGAAAACTGGTGGAGGGAACATAATGTTTTGGTCTTGCTTTGTGGTTTCAGGACCTGGACCACTTGCCATCATCGAGGGGAAAATTATTTCCCAAGTTTACCAAAATATCTTACAGGATAATGTCAGGGGGGCTGTCAGCCAGCTGAAGGTTAGTACAAGTTAGGTCTTGGAACAGGACAATGACCCTAAGCATTGAAGCAAAATCCACCACAGACTGGCTTCATATATAAAAAAAAAAAAAAAAAAGTGCCCTTTGGAATGGCCCCATCAGAGCATAGACCTTAAACCCATAGAGACAGTGTGAAATGACCTCAAGAGAGCCACTCACATCAGACAACATCCCCAACTTGGCATGAAAAACGTGCTGTGAGGCTGGGCTCACATTAGTGTGCTCTGCGACATTGCATGTGATTCGCACCCCACTGCTGTGCAAATGATATGCAATGTCTGATTGTATGGCTGAATTTGCATCGCATTCAGACCAAAGTTGTGCAGGATCCTTTTTTTGGTCCACACCAGAATCGGATCGCATGGGTGTTCACACCCATGCGATCCGATTCATGTCCAAATTGACAGTTCGCACTGCAATATGCAAACCGATCTGGTGGTGTCATTAACTTTGTATCAACACTCCCAGCAGTTCGCATATGGCAGTGTGAACTGCCTACTAGTCGGGTGCGATGTGGGAACCCGCAGTGGATTCGCAGGGCTTCCTGCAACACACCAATGTGAACCGAGCCTACAAGCTTCAAGAATGCTGCTTGCAACTGGATAAAAGCTTTGTATAATTCTTCCTATACACATTTCTCTTCTAGCATTTAAAAGCCGACATTTGTGCGAGAACAGAAATTTTGGGTAAGCTTCACTGACAAAGAAACTTCCAACCCGGTAAAGAAGTACAATGTAAACACACCTGAATTTGTTCTCTGTGAGAATCTGAAGGTCCAGCTAAAGGAACAAGAAAACAAGGATGCACAAATTACTATATTATATATATCAAAATTGAGATAAAATAGATTAAAAAATACTACAAAAAAATAGAAAAATAAAAAAGAAGAAAAAAAAAAACAAAACACAGAACTGTTGCTAGCATCAGCATTTGCTTAAAAAAAAATTTTGAATAGTATACTGTGAATGTGATTAAGCGCTAGTAAGATTATAAACTTAAAATGGCAAGGTCAGCTTTTAATGAAAAATGAAAAGGTGAACTAACTCCAAATATCCTGGCTACCCCTCCGGACCCCTGCACATACCGTGTTTTCCTGAAAATAAGCCCTACTGTGATTTTCGGGGAGGGCTGCAATATAAGCCCTACCCCGAAAATAAGCCCTAGTTTAAAAGGGTTGTAAAATCCTAAAATGCACTTTATTTCAGTGTTACATAGTATAAACTGTGTACCATATGTTCCTGTGATCTATGTTTGATTAATGCCTTCTGTGCCGCTCGGCACTCAGCTTATCCCCCACTGCTCTCCTCCTCTTCTCCCAGCTGTAAGCGGGGGGGGGGGGGATTCTCTGCCCCCCACCCCCCACCCCCGCAGTGCTCGGGGCAGGGAAGGAAGCTCCAGCGGACCATGCAAGCACCAAGTGGCGCTCAGCTGATCCCCGCTGCTCTCCTCTTCACCTCTTCTGCCAGCGGGGGATCTCAGGCCCCCCTTCTGCAATGCTCAGAGCAGGGAAGGAAGCTCTGGGGGCCATGTAAGCACGGAGCGGCGCTCAGCTGATCCCTGCTGCTCTCCTCTTCTGCCAGCGGGGGATCTCGGGCCCCCCTCCCTCTCCAATGCTCGGAGTGTGCCCTGGACTGCACCAGAAAATTAAAGGTCAGTGCAGAAGTATCTATCATAATGCTCACAATGTGAAGCGCTTACTGGTTAGTATGATCAATGAGAAGCACTTCTCTCTTATGGGACCCCTTACCAGAAGATGATGCACTTCTCATTGTTCAGCACAGCCACGTGGCTGCAGTGATCAGTGTGCCTCCCTTTTAATTTTTTTCCCCCATAAACAGCTGAAATATAGAAATTAAAAAAATGTACATTGTTAAGAAGCTGAAATAATTAAAGCCCAATTGAAACCTCTTAATTTATTACTGTAATGCAGTCAGGTTGCATATACATATGAGATCTATATGTAGGCTATGTATCAGGTTAAAAACAGCACCACTAGGAGAGTCAGATTGCTACTATCAAACATAAGCAGCAGTCCTACTCTCTAAAACATGTAAAAACAAGGAGGTGTATATATTTGCAAATGCACTGCATTTTATTTCATAATGTGCTATATGCCATTTTGTCTAATCGAGGCTTTCAAAAAGCACTTGGTGCATTTTGCATAGCCGACAGGAAACTGGCTACAAAAAAATGTATGTCCTCAAGAGTATTTTTTGTTACTCTGGAAAGCTCATGAAAATAATCACTAGCATAAATTTGATGTAGATCTAAAAACAACTTAAATCTTCTGTCCCTTTAACTTCTTTAGGATGGAGAAGTGTACCTGTCTCAAGGCTTCCCTTAGGTATAGGAGCTGCAGGATTAATGGAAGAATGAATGGAGGGAGTTCCTTTTCTAGGACTTTCCAAAGGTAGAGGGGTCCTATGAGGAGAGATGAACATGTAGTAGTTTGTTTACATGTTATAGATTGAAAGCTTTGTGAAAACACAGCAATACACACCAAGATACTTCTGCTGCAGCAGGTACAGCCTCACTAACTGTGCTGCCAAGACCGGGCTGCTGAGTACTCACTAATGCAGCTGGGGCTCTGAAAATATAAGTTCCAACACATTTTACATAATCGCTCATCATAAAACAAACAACTCTCTATTTCTTCTAGGTATTTCTAAGGGAAGATTACCACTTCTGCATTGCGGCAATGCAAGTAACATGTATTGGTGTTTTGTGGTGCCATTTTAAATAGCACCCCCAGTGTGTTAAGACAATGCACCTGCTCTATAGCACAATACAATGCAGGGTAGTGTATTACAAAAAAAAGGGTTGTGTGTGATTTTGGGAAGTCTGGGGTGTGTTGCAGCTCAAAACTAATGGGCTGCCTTAAAGCCTAAATTTAGTGTCTAAAATGTAAAGCCTAAAATCAGCACAAGGGGGGTACTTACAGTCCATGTCAACCCACAAGCACTTGTGGGTCTAATAATTTTTTTTTGGAAAATTCTCCTTTAACCACTTTAGCTTGAGAAGGTTTTTTTTTTTTAACAGAAATTTTTTTTATTAAACAAATCAGCATTACCATACAAGATAAGTTAGTACATTTAATGCAAAAAGGATAATAACAGTAAGATCTACCTTTAACCTATAGTCTCTGTTTATCAAATATACCAGTTGTGCAGTTGTCCGAAATATCACTTAATAGTACACCTTATTGCATTATAGTGTTGTAATTATACCATCTTTGATACTAACATGTAAGTAACCTTTATTCAGTCCAGCCCAGCAGGAAAAAGGGGGGGGGGGGGGGAGGGGAAGAGAGGGAAGGGGGAGGGGAGGGGGGGGAGAGAGAGGGGGGTAAGAGGGGGCGAGCACAAGGAGAATAGGCATGTGATACATGATGTCCTCCAATGTGTTTCACGGCACGATTATGGGGAAGGGGGTTCAGAGTTCCCAGAGGCGTCCACCCAAGAGGACCAGATTTTATCGAACTTCCCTGGGCATTGACTATTTTCATATGTCATTCTATACAGGGGAAGTGCCATATTCACCGACCTTTTCCACGAGACCAGAGTAGGAGGCTCTGCTATGTTCCACCTCAGTAAAATTTCACGTCTAGCATAATATAATGCGAAGGTAAGACACAGTTTACTATATCTGTCTCCCTCAACATCCTCCAAATGACTGAGCAGTAATATCTGAGGATCGACAGGTACATCAAAACCTATGACATTGCTCAGTGTGGAGGCCACTGCTGACCAAAAGGGTCTGAGTTTGGGACAGGACCAGACCATGTGCCAGAAGGTGCCCACCTCCTGTCTGCATCTCTGACAATTGGGATCTCTTTGATTGTAAATGCGCGCAAGTCGCTGTGGTGTGAAATACGCTCTGTGTAGGAACTTAAATTGTATGAACCTATCTTTTGCTGCGATCATAGAAGGAATGTAGGAGATTAAACACTCCTTCCATTCCTCCTCGTCCAAGGAAGGAATATCAACCCTCCACTTTTCCCATGTCTTAGTTAATTTGGTGTCATACTCTACTGTGAGGTATAGATATAATGTGGAAAGTGGCTTCCCCATCACACTGGAAATCAAGAGCCGTTCAATGGAGTCTGGTTCCAAAATAAGGGGGGCAGGGAACTGAGCTTCAAAAGCGTGCTTTAGCTGCCAGTACCTGAATTGGAAGGAGGGAGGGATAGCAAATGCTTGCCTCAGGGCCTGAAAGGTCATAAGCCTACCGTCCTGAATTATATGCTTTAATGTAAGAATACTCTTTTTTGCCCATAGGGAGGGTCTGGTATACTGTGGAAATGAGGGAGCATAGGGTTACCCCACAGGGGCATATGAGGTGAGATATGATTAAGTTTCCTGTATATCTTCCTAGCGTCCTGCCAGACCCTTACGGTGGTTCGCATCGGAGTTGTCATGGACGGGCTAGCCCTAAGTCCACAAAACGGGAGATTACTCAGGGCAGCATAGGAACCCAGAATGGCTGCTTGCAGAGTGACCGCTGGGTTCTGTGTGGGCTGGGAGAACCACCACCGAATCATGACAAGAACGGCTGCCCAATAATAAATTAGAAAATTCGGTAGTGCCAGACCCCCTCCCGAAAGTGGGAGATACAGGATCTGCTTGGCCACCCTGGGTGGCCTCCCGGCCCAGACAAAGTGTATCAGCAGACTCTCCAACCTTCAGAAAAAAGCCCTAGGGATGTGTATGGGTGCATTACGGAAAAAATATAAATATTTGGGAAGGTAAATCATTTTTAGCAGATTTACTCTGCCTACCGGAGTTAGTGGAAGGGAACGCCAGGCAGCGCATTTAGCCGTTAACTGTGACATGAGTGGCCGCAAATTGTTGTCCATATAGTCCTGGACTTTACCACTAATTTTAATCCCCAGGTACTTGAAGTCATCAACCCATTTAAGCTGCGAGTGTGGAATCCTAGGAGTCGAGGGGTGGAGCGGGAACAGGACCGACTTGTCCCAACTGATACGGATCCCCAAGTACCCGCCGAATCTGTTAATCAGGCTTAATGCAGTCTGTAAAGAGGACGACGCATCCTGCTAAATAGAGCAGAGCGTCGTCCGCGTACAGTGATATCTTCTCAATTGGGCCCCCCTACGCCGGGGTCGGCCCTCAGCAATATAGCCAGGGGCTCCATTGCCAGAGCAAATATACCCGGGGAGAGGGGACACCCTTGTCTTGTGCCCCGAAATAATTTAAACTTCTCTGATAGGCATCCGTTGGTGCGTATTCTGGCGGAAGGGTCATGGTACAGCATGCGGAGCCATTTCGTGGAGCCCGGGTCGAACCCGAACCGCGCAAGCACTTCACCATAAGTAGCCCCACTCGACGGAGTCAAAAGCCTTCTCCACGTCGAGTGAGGCCTCCGTTCCCTTGGTCGTCTCGTCTGCCCTATCTATGTGAGTGTGAAGGCATCTAATATTAATGTCAGTACCTCTCCCGGGCATAAAACCTGTTTGATCCCTGTGGATCAGGGCAGTAATGACCAAGTTGAGCCTATTGGCCAATACTTTTGCCAGTACTTTTGCCAGTACTTTTGCATCCACATTCAGGAGGGATATGGGGCGATACAAAGAGCATAATGTAGGGTCTTTCCCTGGCTTGGGGATAACCACTATGATCGCTTCACTCATTGTATCCGGAAGTTTCTCAAGGCGTGTCGATGCCGAGAAGAGGCCCTGAAGTTTATCAACTAATTCTGTAGCATATTGTTTGTAAAACTCCACAGGGATGTCATCAGGTCCCGGTGTTTTCCCTGTCTGCATCCATTTAAGTGGCTGGAGTATCTCTAAGGATGTAATTGGGGCGTCAAGCTTATCTCGATACGTTACTGTAAGGGTTGGGATATCAATGTCATCTAGGTATGCTATCAGATCCTCTCCTCTATAGTCTGCCCTAGACGTGTAAAGAGATTCGTAAAATTCCGCAAAACAGCGATTAATCTCTTCCGGTGTGTGAACTATCTGTCCCGAGGGATCCCTAATGTGGGAAATGCTCATCCCCCCACCTGTTCCCTGGAGAGCCAGGCCAGCAATCGGCCCGCCCTCTCCCCCCTGCTCAAATATCCGTTGGGATTGAGCTAACATTTTTTTCTGGGTAAGAGAGGTACGAAGGCAAACCACCTCCTTCGTCATGAGTTGTAGTTGTGAATAGTGTATAGGGTCTCGGGTACGGACAAAAAGAATCTCTGCGCTACTCGCCTCCCTCTCAGCCTTTACCAAGTCAGCTTTGCGCTCTCTGCAAACTCTGGCTATGATGGTCTGGTAGTGTCCCCTAGTCGTGGCCTTAAAGGCATCCCACACAACTGTGGGGTCAGCCGAGCCCACATTTACCTCCCAGAAGCCAACAAAACTCTTTTCTAAATTGGGAGTCCAGAGCAGTGTCTGAAATCCAAAACCTAGAGAGCCTCCATATCCTGTCTACGGAGCCCAGGGAAAGGTCCAATGACAACAACAAAGGCGCGTGATCAGAGATTCCTCTAGGCAATATTCGTATGTCCGTGACCCGTGGGAGGACCGGGCCTCCCGCGAAGACCAAGTCTATGCAGGAAAAACGTTCTATGGGAGGCTGAGTGACAGATGTATGCCCTGGTCTGGGGGTGTCGCCACCTCCAAACATCAGTCAAGCCATAAGTATCCGCCCACTCAGTCAACCCAGGGCAATGATGTCCCGCAGATGTTAGTCTATCAAAATCCGGGTCAGGGACCAGATTAAAATCCCCCAGTATGACATTGTTGTCAGATGCAAAGTCGGCCATCTTGCTGGTGATCTGATTGAGCACCAACAAGGAAGCCGGAGGGGGCAAGTATAAGCCCACAATGGTCCACGTTAGAGAGTATATTTTGGCATGAATGATAACATATTGACCCTCGGGGTCCAGGGCCAAATCCAGAAGCCGAAAAGGAAGAGATTTCAGTATCAGGATAGTGACACCTCTGGAGAAGCTGGAGTGCGTAGAGTGGTAGTGGTAGCCCACCCATGTTTTTTTAAGGGCCAGAACCCTACTTCCTATTAGGTGCGTTTCTTGGAGCACACATATATGTGGGTTACAAGCTTTAATAAATTGGAACACCAGGGAAACCTTGACTGGGGGGTTCAGTCCCCTGGTGTTCCAGGAGATGATGTTAAGGGAGGACATGGTTACTAAGAGTGATAAAAATGTTAGGATCGGTGTAGGTCACGGCTCCTGAACTGGACCCCCGGACCCAGAACGGACACATCTGGATACAGTGCAATGCTGATAAGTCAATTATTTTAGTGCAACTGTAAAACAAAAACAAAACCAAACTAAAAACAGCCCAATATCTAACGTGAATTAAACAAGTCCCATTAGGGGAACATTCACCACTCCCCACCCCACCCACCCCCTCCAAACCGAGGCGGGTTTCAATCCCAAACCGATTCAGCTCGCTGGCTGCAACAGGGGGTCCGTGGAAGAGGCGAGCCTAACCCCCCCGAGACTTCACGCAGGGGGGGGTAAGCAGCAGTTCAAACGGCCTTCCAAATGTGAGAGCCCCGATAGTAGACTGTAACAGGCTGTGAGGTACTGGATGTCAAACGGAGGTAAGTAAAGCAACTTGAGACCCCACAGTAAAGTTGATCCATCATTAAAAGGATACACAGAACAAAAAGAGAAAAAACTTCAGCGCTCCCCAAGGGGGCAAGCAAATAAAGAGAAGCTTCATAACTCAACTGTCTCCTGACCATGTTCTTTGGCAGGGGCATTAACTTAGATTTTCCTGATGGGGAATAGTCATTTACCCCCCTCAAATCCGCACATACCATGGAAATGAACTGGGCAAAACCTGTGCAACAAAGGTAAGTCATCCATGGAGCAGATCATATGGTAACTCAAACATGGGCCCAGGTTGTTGTGAGTAAACATTGAAGAGGTTACACGGCACATATCGGTCAAACGATCAGCGGATCTGCGGTAGCGAGTCCAGCCAGACAGAGGCCTCTCTAGGCGTGCTGAAGAATCGAGTTGTCTCGCCATCTTGGACTCTCAGGCGAGCAGGGAAGAGTACGCTGTAGCGAATGCTGTGTGCTCTCAATGCAGCTTTAACTTGGTCGAAAGACTTCCTGAGTTTCTGGGTCTCCACCGAGTAATCAGGAAAAATCATCAACTTAGTGTTCTGGAATCTGAGGTCCCCAACATTCCTGGAGGCTCGGAGAACTTCATCCCTGTCTCTGAAGTTGAGGAGACGGAGAATAAATGTGCGAGGAGGGGATCCAGGAGGTCCCGGCCTAGGCAGGATAGGGTGCACCCTCTCAACTGTATAGTAGGGCGACCAACGGGCCTCGGGTAGCAGGTCACACAACAATCCCTCTATGAAGAAGATAGGATTGTTCCCCTCCGTCCCCTCTGGTAGACCTATAATCCGAAGATTGTTGCGCCTGTTTCTGTTCTCCGCGTCTTTGGCTCTGTATTCCAGGGCTTTTACCTTGGTTTGAAGCGTACGGAGTGTTGCTCCATGTTCCGCCGTGGTGTCTTCCGTGGTACTCAGTCTTTGTTCCGTTTCGTTAACTCGCGACCTGAGTTTGTCTATATCTTGGCGGATTAGACCCATATCCAGCTGAACAGCTTCAATTTTTGTCGTTAACGTAGATTGGCAGGTTGCGATAGCCGCCATGATGTCCGCCAGCCAGGGGGGACGAGAGTCGTCCGACTCCATAGGATTCGTCTGCGAGGCTCTATGGGAACTGCGTGTAATGTGAGCCTCCGAAGCGAGACAGGTGGGGATCTGAGGGTAGTCCGACTGTGGCGGAAAGGTCAACTTTTTGCCCCCTTTGCTGTATTTTGCGCTGGAGTTCCTGCGCCTCATTCAGATGTCTGGGGCCCTGATCTGGGCAGTGTTCAGTAGCTGACTGTGGAGGCTTGTCTGTGTAGTCAGGAGTGTTCAGGCAGTAGGTGCGGAGTAGTATGTATCCCCCAGACAGTCCCCCCTCTCACCTGCAAATTATATAGTGGAGGAGCTTTCCTCTTCAAGCATCCACAGGCCTACTGGGGTATTCAAGCCAGCCACAACCTGTTTCATCCAGGATATCTGGGGTAGGGATGGTGCAGGGTTCGTTCCACCTCCCAGGCTGCGTCCTCCTGCCTTCACAGGGCCCCTTCTTCCAGGCAAGCAGGGTCAGGCACTCTCCCAGCTGATCCGGCGGCTCCGGGCCCTTAGGAAAGGCCGCGGCTGCGGCCTAGCTGCTCGTGGGGAGGAGGAGGAGAAGAGACCCGGATCACTGCTCCTGGCCGAGTCACGGCCCGCCGATTAGCCTCTGACCGCGGTCCGTAGTGGGCTGTGACAGTCTGTAGAATAGCCGATCGCGCCAGGGGTCGTCCGAGACGCGGCGCTGCCCGTCAGGAAAGGCCGCGGCTGCGGCCTAGCAAGTCGAGGTAGGCCGGGGTCGTTTGGCGGGGCCCCGATCACGGCCCAGAAATGGGAAATCCCCTCTCCCTTCAGCAGTCAGGGGATCCTTGTAGCTCTCCCAGGCAGCAGGAATGTGACTGGTGGGAAATAGAAGCCGATGGAGCCGATTGAGCTTGAGAAGGTTTTACCCCCTTCCTGACCAGGCTATTTTTTGCAATACGGCCCTGCTTTGCTTTAACTGGAAATTGCACAGTTGTGCGGCGCTGTACCCAAATAAAATTGATGTTCTTTTTTTCTCACAAATGGTGCTTTTTTTGGTGGTATTTGATCACCTCTGCGGTTTTTATTTTTTGTGCTATAAACAAAAAAAGATTGACAATTTTGAAAAAAAAAAACTATATTTTTTACTTTCCGCTATAAAACATATCCAATAAAAAATGTTTAAAAATCTAATTTCTTCATAAATTTAGGCCAATATGTATTCTGCTACATATTTGTGGTAAAAAAAAATCCCAATAAGCGTATATTGATTGGTTTGTGCAAAAGTTATAGCGTCTACAAACTATGGGATAGATTTATGGACATTTTATTTTTTAAATATTTTTTACTAGTAAAGGCGGCAGCGATTTTTAGCGGGACTGCGACATTGCGGCAGACAAATCTGACACTAAGTGATACTTTCTGGGGACCAGCGACACCAAAACAGTGATCAGTGTACTGTCACTGTATAAATGACACTGTCAGGAACCATGAATCAGATGGAGACAGAAAATGCAGTAAAAAAAAAAAAAAAAAAAAAAAATCAGACCTTTTAATGCAGTGGTAAAAATGGTACAAATAGTAAACGTAGTCAAAACATAGCCAGGGTTCGATAATCAAAGCAGGTAGTCAGTGCAAGCCAGTAAATAAGGAAGCCAGAGATCAGCGTAGTCGGAGACAGCAAACAGGACCAGGAACCAGAAGGGACGTCAGCCAGGCAAGTCCAACAGGAACACAGCAGAGAATCTACAGGTATGTTGACCAAGGCGAAGGCATGGGAGAAATAAACCAGGCTGTTTAAATAGCCAGAAGGGGCTGGCTGACGAGCAAGAAGTGATCATCAGGAGAGGCACTGTGGAATGATGAGTGCTGGCAATTAACCGAAGCTGAGCACTGAAAAGGGAGGGCTGAGCCCATCCCTGGCAGTACCCCCTCCTCAACGACCCCTCCCCCTCAGAGGGCCACCAGGTTGGAGAGAAAAAAAGTATATGGAAAGCACAGAGGACAGGTGCATGTACGTCCGAGGATGATACCCAAGAGCGCTCCTCCGGACTGTACTCTTTCCAATGAACCAGGTACTGTATGCGCCCACGGAACCTGTGGAGTAAATGATCGATTGCATCGAATACTCCTCATGGTTCTCAACCTGAACTGGGCAAGGACGTGGTACCGAGGTGGTGAAGTGTTTGCACACCAAGGGTTTAATAAGGAGACATGAAATACATATGTTAGAAGGAAGGTCTAATGCGTAAGCCACTGGGTTGATCTTGCAGGGAATACAGAAAGACCCAATAAACCGTGATGCCAGTTTCAGTGAGGGGACACAGAATCAGAGGTTGCGAGATGACAGCCAGACCCTCTTCCCAACCTGGTAGGTAAGGCGCAGGTAGGCATCTGTGGTCAGCATGGAGTCTGTACCTATCACTGGCACATTGCAAGGACTCTTGGACCTGTACCCAAGTGGAACAAAGACCACGGAGATGCTCCTCTAACGCAGGAATTCTTTGAGGAGCAAATGAGTCAGGCAACATGGATGGTTGGAAACCAGAATTCGCCAAAAGCTGAGACAAAATCGGGAAGCGGTATTGATGGCGCTATTGTGAGCAAACTACGCTCAAGGTAAGAGGTCTAACCAGTTGTTATGGTGGTCAGAAATATAGCAGCGTAGAAATTGCTCCAAGGCTTGGTTGGCTCGTTTTGTGGCCCCATTGGACTGCGGGTGATACTCATAAGAGAAGAAAAGCTGAATTCCCAACTGTGCACAAAAGACTCGCCAAAATCTGGAGACAAACTGGCTACCCCTGTCCTTGATAACCATGGGTAGCCCAGGTTATCGAAAGCTCTCCAGAGCAAAAATGGACGCAAGTTCTTTGGATGTGGGCAACTTCTTAAGTAGAATACAATGTGACAATTTCCAGAACCGGTCAACCACCATAAGAATAACTGTGTTGCCCTGGGAGTTGGGCAACTCCACAATAAAATCCATAGACAGGTGGGTCCATTGCTTCTCTCCATTGAGTATTGGTTGTAGCAGAACCACTGGAAGGTGTCGTGGTTTCTTACACCGAGCACACACGGATCAAGCGGATATGAAGGCGGCTACAACCGCACGGAGACTAGGCCACCAGAATTGTTGGGAAATGGCCCAAATAAGTTGTTTCTACCTGGGTGGCCAGCTGCCTTGGGAGAATGGCAAGTCTGGAGCAAAGCAATGCAGAGACTCAGGGACAAAGCAGCAGTCACAAGGTTTCTCCAGAGGAGAGTGAATCTGAGCAGCAAGAATTCTGTCACCCAAGGGTGAAGTGAGACTGGTACGAACACTGGCCAGAATACGATCAGGAGGTAACACAGGAATAGGAACTTGGAAGCGGAGGAAAACTGTTGCAATAATGCTTCAGCCCTTCCATTCTTGGTACCGGTTAAGAAGGAGACTATGTAATTGAAGCTTGAAAAAGAGCCCATCGTGCCCTTCTGGGAGATAAACGTTTTGCATCAGACAAGAATGTGAGATTCTTGTGGTCAGTCAAAATGAGAACCGGCACTGTGGTACCTTCGAGGAGAATGCCTCCATTCTTTAAGAGCTAAAATGATCGCTAACAGCTCTCTGTCCCCAATCTCGTAGTTGCATTCCGCAGGAGACGATTTCTTGGAAAAGTAGCCACAAGTTTGCATATCGCTCTCAGAGGTAGGACGGTGAGACAGAAGGGCACCAACTCCAGTCTCCGATGCATCAAGCTCAAGAATGAAGGGCAACGTGGGATCAGGATGTGCCAACACAGGAGATGAAACAAAAGGCAGCCTTGAGGGACTCAAAGCTTTAATGGAATCTGGAGACCAATTCTGTGAGTTACCATCCTTTCTGGTCATATCAGTCAGGGGTTTGACCAGAGAAGAGAAGTTACAAATAAACTTCCGATAATAAATTGGCAAAGCCAAGAAAACGTTGTAGCAGACGTAGACCTACGGGTCAAGGCCACTGTAGAACTGCAGATAGTTTCTCTAGGTCCATCGAAAAACCAGCAGTAGAAATTATATAACCCAGAAGTTTAACCTGTTCACGATGGAACTCACACTTTTCCAACTTGCAATACAGGTTAATATCTCTCAGCCCCTGTAGCACACGGGAGACCTCTGTGTGGTGGCTCTCTTGAGAATTAGAATATATGAGAAGGTTGTCGAGATAAACCACCACACATTGTTGCAACATATCTTGGAGGACATTGTTGATGAATTCCTGAAAAACTGCAGGGAGCGTTGCAAAGACCAAATGGCATTAGGAGGTATTCATAATGTCCTGTCCTAGAATTAAACGCAGTTTTATATTCGTCACCCTCCTTGATCCTCAAAAGATTGTATGCCCCTCTCAGATCGGACTTCATGAAATAATTCCGTCAAAAAATTCCGTAAGCAACGGAATCGGATACACATTCTTAATCGTGATCCGATTGAGACCCCTATAAAATCAATAAAAGGTCTCAGTTCTACACTCTTTTTTTCACAAAGAAGCCAGCACCAGCAGGAGACGAAGATTTGCGAATGAACCCTCGAGAATGTGTGTCGGCAACATAGTCCTCCATGGCTTTATCCTCCAAGACCGACAAAGGGTAAACCCGGCCACGAGGAGGCATGGCACCAGATCGAAGGTCAATTGTGCAATCATACGACCGGTGTGGAGGCAAACTATCAGATTGACCTTTGTCAAAGACATCACCAAATTCGCAGTACTCCTCTGGCATGATGTGAGTGAAGAGGTGTACAAGACCTTGCTTGGCCACTTTCCGAAAACATGTCTTACTGCATTGTGGTGACCAAGAAAGAACCTCAACCTGAAGCCAATCAAAAGAGGGGCTGTGCCTCTGTAACCAAGGATAACCAATAACCACCGGGTAATGGGGTGAGGAAATAACTTGAAATTGGATTATCTCATGGTGAGAAGTCCCTACGGTCATGGCCAACGGAACAGTCTCATGAGACACCTGGGCAAGCTGTAGAGGTCTCCCATCAATAGCCTCAATGGCAAGTGGAGTGGCACGAAGCTTCAGAGGAATTGAGTTCTTAAGACACAAAGGCACCATCTAAAAACAGGCCTGCAGCCCCGGAGTCGATTAGAGCCTGTGTCTGAATGGACGACTCAGACCAAGAAAGGATAACCGGAACAAAAGGCTTAACCTTCAGGATAACTGGGGACGTAAAAACACCACCTAAGGTCTGTCCCTTACAGGACCTCAGGTGCAAGAGTTTCCTGGACGAGTAGGACTTCAACAAGTGAGCTGCCTGGCCACAATGAAGGCACAATCTGTCCCTTTTCTTAAAGGCCCTCTCCTCCGCAGAGAGACGTGCGAAGCCCAACTGCATGGGATCTACTTCACTGGCAGACTCCGTACCAGGAGGCATGGGAGGTGAGGGAGGCAAGGGTGGGACAGCAAAGCTTGGAGCCAAACATACAGGAGGCCTCCGCAAGCGCTCCTTAAAGTAAGGTCTCTCTCGGAGTCAATCAGAATGGCAAACGTGATCAACTTCTCCAGATCTGTAGATATGTCTTGGGTTGCCATCTCATCTTTGGGGTTATCTGAGAGACCATGAGAAAAAGCAGCCACGAGGACCTCATTGTTCCAAGCGACTTCTGCTGCAGAGTACGGAATTCAATGGCGTAATCAGCAACAGTTCTCGTACTCTGATGGACATGAGGCTTATGGCAGCAGAAGTGGAGCGAGCGGAAGCGTCAAATACCCTTTTTAAAAGAAAGCCACAAACTCTGGGTAATTTAGGACAATGGGTTTTTGCGTCTCACATCGAGGGTTTTCCCAAGCCAAGGCTCTATCAGAATGCAAACAAATGATGAAGCCTACTTTGCTTCTGTCCGTGGGGAACGCCTGGGGCAGCATCTCAAAGTATATCCAAATCTGGTTGAGAAACCCTCTGATTGCCCCCAAATCACTGGGGAAGCGGAGCGGAACCAGACATACCTCTTACAGAGGTAATATTCGAGGCGGGTGCATGCACAGAGACTGGCGCAGCAGCAGGGATGGCCTGCCCCATCTGTTGTACCGAAACGGCCACAGTGGAAGGATCCAGGTGAGCAGTGCAAATCAGGAGCATCTGTAACGCTATGGCAAACTGATCCATGTGGTAATCCTGCTCATTCAATCCTGAAAAAATATTACCACTAGGTGGACTGCCTGCATCTTCTGAATTTATGGCCATCACCTACTGTCAACCATATATAAGACGGAGACAGAAAATGCAGTAAATATCACACCTTTTATTATAGTGGTAAAAATGGTACAAATAGTAAACATAGTCAAAACATAGCCAGGGTTTGGTAAACAAAGCGGGTAGTCAGTGCAAGCCAGTAAATCAGGAAGCCAGAGATCAGCGTAGTTGAGCGGAGACAGCAAACAGGATCAGGAACCAGAAGGGATGTCAGCCAGGCAAGTCTTTAACAGGAACACAGCAGAGAATCTACAGATATATTGACCAAGGCGAAGGCATGGGAGAAATGAACCAGGCAGTTTAAATAGCCAGAAGGGGCTGGCTGAAAAGCAGAAAATGATCACCAGGTGAGGCACTGTGGAACGATAAGTGCTGGCAATTAACCGACAGCTGAGCACTGAGAAGGGAGGGCTGAGCCCAGCCCTGACACACTGGCAGAGAAGGGGTTAACATCAGGGGCAATCAAAGGGTTAAATGTGTTCCCTATGTGTGCTTTCTAACTGTAGGGGGAGTGTTTTGACTAAAGGAAAACAGAGATCCGTGTTTCTGCTTTGCAGAAACTCGTGATATCCATTTTCCTCTCTGGTAGAAGGGCGTTCTGCCTTGTTCACATAGGCAGACCGCCATTCTGCCTCTCTACGAAGGATCTCCGGGGTTTCCGGTGGACATCGTGTCCGCCGGACCCGGTGATTGGCTCCCGCTGTGTCCAATCATACAAGAACTATCTGAATGTTTTTATATGTCATTTTCATATGTCTATGAACTGTACTTCTTCCAACATTTACATTACGTAGTGGCTTTTAATGTACTGCATACTGAGTGCGATTCTATACCCTCTTTTATGTGAATAAAGTCATTTAGTCACTATATAGATTTTGTCTTGTTTAGATGCCACTTGCCTCATACAAAGTCACAACTTCTTTTCTATTATTCATTTGAATCAGGGATGGAGGCACATATTATCATATGTATACCTCATTTAAAGTCCCAAACCTTTCCCCTTCCTCTTTTGTGTCCAATCACAGCGGAAGCAGGGCTGCAGGGTTGTGCACGCACCCCAGAGCCAAAGAAGATGATCACTTACAGGTACGTGATTTTGTGCTTAAGGGCCACCCTGCCGCAGTACATGTATGTGGGACGGTCCTTAAGCTGTTAGGTGGGCGTGGCAGGGTGTGTCTTAATACCTACATACTTTTGCTAATAGGTGTCCCTCATTCCCAAAGAGTTGGGAGGTCTTTGGAGAAGGGAGTCCTTTCATTCATCTGCCTGTACTCCATTCATAGAATGGCAGCACAGCAGAAGTAAATATTTACTTTCTTCTTTTCCTAGGAATCTCAGACTGGCAACAGAGTCGCTTTATTACAGAGGGATGAAATGAGTATAGCAGTTTACGAGGAAAGTATAGCAAAAATAACCAGTAATTAAAGTGGAACACTTTTGCTTTTGATTAAGAAAGGGTTAGAAACTCTGTCTAGGTTTCAGTGCTGTCTGAATGCCCAGTGGGATGACCTTCCCTTATTTACTGTCCTGGTGACAAGCCTGCCTAACTCTTAGCCAGTGGCGGCTCATCGGAGCTGTCCCCCCCCCCCCCCCAATCCACGTGCCCGGCCCCTAATCTACATGCAGGGCGCCGGACGCATGGATTCCAATCAGGTTTTTTTTTTTTTTTTTTTTAGAAGCACGCGATTAGAGCCTGAGGCTTCAAAAAAGGGTGAAGCCTCAGTGTGTGGCAATAGCAAATTAATATTCGCTATTGTCTTTCCGATTCTCCTCCCGGCCAATCAGGAAGTGGGTCCTGAGGCCCGATTGGTCCAGAGGAGAAGCACTCGTATTGGAGCAGAAAAGGTAGAGGAGGAGGAGACACAGGGGAAGCCGCAGTGAAGCCGCTGCCCAGGAAAAGCACTGCCCACGACCTAGATGGGGTAAGTGCGTCGATTCTAACTGACCGGGGGTGGGGGGGGTGTTTACAGGTCAGATACAGCCCGTCTCTTTTCCTGGCTGGAAGACATTCAGCATCATGTAGCTCTCTCTTCCAAAGTCTAACTACCCTGGCCCTTTTATTCATTGGATTTCAGTCCTTTCTGTTTGGAGGCTCAGCATAACATGTGGGCAGTTTGCCTAGGAACTCCCACTCCTCCAAACTCACATTCATCCATTAGGACATTTTGATATTTGCACAACTCTTCCCAACAGCCAGCCAACTGCTTCCAACAGAAGAACTCTTTAGAAGAGAGGCAGGGGGCTGTGATGTTGTGAGAAGTACAGAGACTCACAACAGGAAGAGAGAGAAAAACCCTCCAAAGTGAGGGAATTCCCTCTGCTAGTCACCAGGGTCAGAAGAACCAGTTTCCCACTGGAAGATTTCACTACAATTCATTTTCTAATGATCACATTTAAATTTGGGATTTTCTTTCACTCCCACTGATAATCACTGGAATAAAGAGAAGGTAAACCTCATTAGTAGTAAAAAAAAGACCTTACGGGCATTCTTAATCCCTTTACACTCTATCAAAAACTACCTTCAGCCATAACCAGTAGGAAAAAGGAACCTTTGTTAGGTTTGGATTGTTGTCTGTGTCCACGCTGGGGCGGTTATACTCACTTCTGGTCCTGAAGGCATTGGTCATCAGAGGGAGGAAGTGAGGGAACAAAATCAACCCAAGGTGAACACAGACAGCATAAAAACACCACACAGAGGTTATCACCTTTCTACACACCTCCCAAAAATGAGAAAAACAGTTTAAGTGCACTTCAAGCTTTTCACTACCTGAGGCATGTTTTCATTTCTTTTTGCACACTTGGTAAAAGTGTGCATTTTTTGCTTGAAAACATATTTAAATTTCCAGAACATATTTCCGATATTGGCACAACTGTTATCCAAAT
Source organism: Aquarana catesbeiana (assembly GCF_042186555.1). NCBI lineage: Eukaryota > Metazoa > Chordata > Amphibia > Anura > Ranidae > Aquarana > Aquarana catesbeiana. The sequence goes on from NC_133335.1 coordinate 162,914,590, forward strand.
GTATATTTTCTTTAGTAAATGCACTCAAATGTGTTTTAGTGCACACAAACACAGTAAAGTTTCCAAATGTTATTAAATCTAAAAAAAAAAATCGAGACTCAAGGTAATAGATACCAAATATGTCAAGACCTAAAATTACATTTGCCTTTGAAATGGCTGTAAACTATGGCACTTAATAATCTATTGGTGACAGTTTAAAAACCTTTATAGCTCATCATCAAGTTAGGATTAAGCATAATAAGCTAAGCTAATAATTATTTCTCTTACGCAGTGTACCTACGATGTATTGAATAATTGCCCTACGTGTGTATATTTTTATATGCATGTGTGTGGAGGAAAGGGGCATTGACATTTTTTTTTTTTTAAACAAAACTATTACTTTCTCGAGGGGCTGACAATGCCCTTATGTGATAGTAATTTTCTGGTAACAGGTCCTCTTTATTGAGATATTAGGGGTCTATTAGATCTGTAATGTCTACTTTGTCTCAGCCACAGTAGATGAAGGACAATTTGTTCTCAATCTGCTGTTTTCTACCCACACTGGCCAGGATCTGACAGCTTTAAAACCTGAAGTTGAATCCTGAACTGAACTTGATTACCCCCACTTTTTAATTACCTCCCACTTCCCATTTTGACTACAGGGAAGAAAGTGAAATCTCCCCAATGGTATACAGAGGGCATAAAATCTAAAAGGCATTTTAACTCTACATTTAAAGTTTTGGCTTTAGATATACTTTAATTTTGCATACCAGTTAGAATACTAACCCCCTTCTGGAATCCTCTTTTAGTCCACTTTGATTCTGCCCTATTTGCTCTTCTACCTTCTCTTGGTTCTGGGTTTTCTTACGAGCCAAGGCAGAAATCAGCCACTCATCTTCCTGAGGCACAATATGGGTCTCGGCACTGGAGCCTCTTGGCTGGGGTAGAGGCTCACCAGTTCCTGGCACAGGTGTAATTTCACCAGCTCTTGGCACAAACGTAGTCTCAGTGCTTCTTGGCGGTGGTGTAGCGTGATTGGCCTTTGACTGGGGTGTAGTCTGGCTGTTTCTTGGCTGAGGAGTGGTTCTGTTATCTGGTTTTGTTCCAGATGGGGGACGTCCAACAGAATTTGGCATTACTACAGATGTTGGGGATGGTTCTTTTAAAGGAACAGAAGAAGACAGATCTGGTACATCATCATCTTTAAGTCCCAACCAATCAGCCCCACTCTTTGCACCATGAGCTGGACTTCGAGCTACTGGAGTGGCAGTGAGCGACCTTGCATCAGATTTCAAGTTTTCATTACCATCCTCAGAAAATCTGTTTGTAAATCAAGAGATAAAATGCAGCTTTAATAGACTCATAGATTATGGAGGTTTATAAAGAAATACGATTCAAAGCTCTACAACCAATATGTCCCTGCTCTTGGCAGATTGACATTCACCCATGGAGGCATTTTGAGATTTGCATAATTCCTCCTAAGAGACAACCCACTGCCTTTATCAGGGCTGAGGGCTCTTGAGTGGAGTACTGAAGTAAGGCACAGTGATTTTTTTTCATAAAGCACGCATGTACAGGACACTGAAGGCCCCTCCCACCAGCTATATTCTTTCTGCACTGCATAGAGAAGCACATAGAACCACTGATGACACCACTGAGCCTAAAAGAAGGTATGTAATGAAAAAGGAAATGTTTTATTTAGAATTTTCATTAGCATTTTGATAAGAAGGAGCCAGGGAAGGCAAAAAATATAGGAAGTAACCATGCAGGGTGAAAGTTCAGACTGAAAGTGATATTAAAAAGTATTTTTTTTTTCTTTTTTTAATAACAAACATGTCATACAGTTACTTACCTGCTCTGTGCAGTGTTTTCGCATAAAGCAGCCCTGATCCTCCTCTTCTGGGGTCCCCAGTCCCCAGTCAGCACTCCTGGCCCCTGCCAAGTGCCCCCAGAGCAAGCAGCTTGCAATGAGGGGCTCTGCGTGTCTATTCACACAGAGCCGTGGCTTAGCCTCATCCCATTCCTCTCCTCATTGGCTGTGATTGACAGCAGCGGGAGCCTGTGGCTCCCACTGTTGTCTTAGCCAATGAGGAGGGAAAGCCCGAGAGAGCCAAGGCTCTCGTGCACATTGCCGGAGACAGATCGAGCTCAGGTAAGTATTAGGGAGGGGGGCTGGGGGAGAGAATGCATGAAGGTAAAAAACCCTCAGCATTTACAAACACTTAAAAAAGAAAAAAACCTGAGGGCATTACCAGCACATGGGCAAGAAGGCTGCTCCTATCACCGGTCCAAGTTTCACAGAGTCTGCTCCCTGTCTGAACCCGAGCCCCGCCAGCAAGCCCTCACCACCCGAGGAATCATGTCGTGGAAAACCGAAAGACGACAGACTCCCGAGGAAGCTCACAGCATATATGTTTCAACCGGCTGCGAGGCGATCCCAAGATGGCGCCATGGACGACTTACGGAATGCAGCATACATGGCTCTCTCCTCACCCAAAGTTGAGCTCTGGTAACCAGAAAACACTGGGTGATCCATCACAGCCCAGGACTGTCTCCCTGACCGCCTCTCCTGTATCTCCCTTATCCAGCAGCCCTGCCAAAGCCAAAATGAGGACGGATCCGACGGATGTCAGCCAGGAGGTGAGCCAGCTGCTTTCTCGCTCTCCCACTCTGGCCCTGCAGGGACCCTAGGCAGACAGCATAGCTTCATTCCCCACTGAGGGACAGCCTGTAATTGACACCACACTGAAGGACATGTTAATGTCCCTAAGGAGCTCCCTGTAATCCGATATGTTCTCTATAATGCATAAATTTGGTCACAGTATCTCTGTAATGGAAGACAGAATGTCTCACATTGAAGCTAACATAGGTGACATTACAGCTACTGTAAATATCATTGATGTACAAGAAGACCAGGTACATGACATCAAATGGATCAAAGATAAATTAGCAGATATTGAGGATAGATCCTGCTGCAACAACATTAAGATACACGGCATCCCAGAGTCAGTACAGCCCTCTAAACTATCCTCTTATGCAAGTGGCATGATTAACCACTTCAATACCAGGCATTTTCGCCCCTTCCTGACCAGGACAATTTTCAGCGTGGTCACACTTTGAATGACAATTGCGCGATCATACAACACTATACCCAATCCAAATTTTTATCATTTTATTCCCATAATTAGAGCTTTCTTTTGGTGGCATTTGATCACCGCTGGGGTTATTTTTTGCTAAACTAAAAAAGACCGAAATGTAAAAAGAATAAAAAAAAAAAAAAAAATGGGCACTGATAGGCGTCACTGATATGCAGCACTGATGGGCACAGATAACTGGCACTGATAGGCGGCACTGATGAGGAGCTACTGACAGGCATTACTGATGGGGAACTGATTGGCACTGTTATGGGCACTGACTGGGGTTCTTGATGGGGCACAGACTGGCAGCTATTGGGCACTGATTGGCAGTTGATTGGCACATCTGATGGGGCTTTGCTGATAATCAATGTGCGGATTATCAGCACAGACCCCCCTCTCTGACAGGGAGAGATGCCAATCAGCTCTCCCTGCCAGCGCGAACCAACTAAAGCTGCTTAGCGGCACTTCCTGGTTCACGAGATGATCAGCTGTGATTGGTCACAGCTGATCACATGGTAAAAAGCCTCCGTCAGACTGACACACAGCACTAGCGATCAGGGCAGCCATCAGGGGGGTACAGGCATTACACATGTAAGGGGTCCAAGTGTCCCTAGGGGCCCGGCCGGTCAGGGCCCGCTCCCCCCCATCCAGAACTGCAGTAAATAAAACATCCAGAAGATGTGACACTTTCACTTCCGACAGCACAACTCCCGCTCCCCCTGCCCCGCTGGTTGATGTTAAGCAGCTCATCCAATTTGCAAACAGGTTCAGAAACTTCACGATAGCAACCCCCCCGCCGGCAGATATCAGATCTACAAACAGGAAAGGTTAAACAGCTGATAAGAACTTGTATGTGTGCGGCTGCAGAGAAGAATCCAAGACACTAATATTCACCAGTAAGTGGAGGATTCTTCTGCACACAGACACACACAGAACAGGTTTACTTTAACTGTGATTGGTCGGGACAGGGGCAGGGGGAGTGGCCAGCTCGGTGCACATGGACACAGGACACAGCAATAACAGGTGCCATGATGCAGATAGATCCGAGAGTGCAGCATGGAGGGTAAGTCTCAAATATGTAATGTGGTATAATTGAGTTACATTGTTAAAATTGATGACTCTGGGTGCATAAGAGACTTACATTTTGGAGAGCCTCTTCACTGTTTAACTCTCATCCCCACCCAAAGTCATCCTCATCCATTTTCACAATGCAACTCAATCATCTTCATCCCCACCCAGCACCATCCATCCCTCCACGACGCATCCTCATCCACGTCCTGCACCACCCATCCCTCCATGACGCATCCCCATCCTGGTCCTGCACCATCCATCCACGTCCTGCACCATCCATCCCTCCACGACGCATCCCCATCCACGTCCTGCACCATCCATCCCTCCACGACGCATCCCCATCCACGTCCTGCACCATCCATCCCTCCACAACGCATCCCCATCCTGCACCCTCCATCTCTCCAGTCTCCACGACGCATCCCCATCCACGACCTGCACAATCCATCCCTTAAAAATGCCATAAATATTCCCCAAAGTTTGTGGATACTATAGCTTTTGCGCAAACCAATATTCACTTATTGCTTTTTTTTTTTTTTACCAAAAATATGTAGAAGAATACATATTGACCTAAACTGATGAAGAAATTAGTTTATATTTAAATTTTTTTTCTTGTTTATAGCGCAAAAAATAAAAACCGCAGAGGTGATCAAATACCATCAAAAGACAGCTCTATTTGTGGGGAAAAGGGGACGTCAATTTTGTTTGGGTACAACATCGCACGACAACGCAATTGTCCGTTAGAGCGACACAGTGCCGAATCGCAAAAAGTGCTCCGGTCAGGAAGGGGGTAAAATCTTCCATGGCTGAAGTGGACGAGCAGTGGGCAGGCCCTGGGCAATGTTGGAGTTGGACCCCGGGGGGCCCAGGCCTAAAGCTGTGTAAGGGGCCCTAAAATTTCTGATGGCTGCCCTGCCAGCGATCGCCATGCTGCGTGCCCCCCGCTGGTATGTTATCCTGCTGGACGTCATATAACGCCCATTCAGCATAACAGAACCACTTCCCGGCTAGCAATCTGCTATAGGCCGGGCAGGAAGTGGTTAAAGCTCTTCTATCAGATTTGAAAAATATCGAATTAGTCATAGATCGAATTCACATACTCCTTAAACCACCATTTTTACCTTAAACGGTGCCTGGAGATGTGATTCCCCGGATTCACTTTTTCCATGTTAAAGAGCAGCTCAAGCAAAAAACAAGAGCACTGGGCATCCTGCCTGACCTCTACGGCCGGCTGCAACTATTCACAGATCTCTCCCAATATACCCTGAACCGACAGGCAACTCAACACAATCACCAAAGCACTGCGTAAGCACCAGATCCAATACCAATGGATTGCTCCAGCGAAAATGTCTATCAGTCACAACAGCTCCAAACACGCAGTGGCTTCACTTCAAGATAGCCTCGGTCTCCTGCAAAGCTGGAATATTATCCCGTATCCATCTGACACCTTGCCTATGGACCAAAGCTCTCCAGAGGATCAACCAACCCAACCACTGCCTCTGCGTTCCAAAATTTACATCGCTCTAAACTGTCGTGGGTCTTTCTTAACAAGATGGTCCCCTTGTGATGAAGACTCCACTCAGGTCATTAGAAATTTACAATATAGGAAGTGCCTTTTAGGTGTGGGCTTGTACACCCCACCTAACATGTTCACTGTCACCTTGTTTTTGTTTTTTTTCTCCCCCAGAGGAGCACTGTTCTCCTTTCTTTTGGTTTGCTCCAGTTGTCTTCCTTTGACCTGTAACCACAGTTGTCATCTGGTTGTCGTGTAAAGACTCTACCATCGGTTATCAGCATTCACTTGCACCCCAACTACATACTAGTAAACTCCATAAAGAAGTTACCTACCTCATCCATGCAAGCATCCTCCAACCTACCCTGAGTATACAACAGTGCCTTACCCACCAACTCCACCTCACCATGACCATTAAGATTCTGTCTAGATTCAATGCTAATGGACTCAATCACCCTGCTAAGAGATCATCTATCTGGAAACTAGCTGCACAAGCCCAATGTGACATCCTAAGTGTTAAGGAAACCTACCCTCCTCCTTGCAACAACAAGACTATAATAGCATCTACACTGCCAACACCCCGCTCAAGAAGAAACGCGTACTAATCGCCATGCTCTCTTATTCGGGGTACACGCGGCGGACTTTTCGAGCGGACTGGTCCGACAGTCTATCCGACGGACTTTCGACGGACTTCCAACGGGCTTTCCCAACGAACCGACTTGCCTACACACTATCACACCAAAGTCCGACGGATTCGTACGTGATGATGTACGACCGGACTAAAATAAGGAAGTTGATAGCCAGTAGCCAATAGCTGCCCTAGCGTCGGTTTTTGTCCGTCGGACTAGCATACAGATGAGCGGACTTTTGGACCGGACTAGAGTCCGTTGGAAAGATTTGAAACATGTTCCAAATCTAAAGTCCGTCAGATTCTTCAACCGAAAAAGTCCGCTGCAGGTCCGATGAAGCCCACACATGGTCAAATGGTCCGTCGGACCAGTCTGGTCGAAAAGTCCGCTCGTGTGTACGTGGCATTACTCACGCATCGACCTATTCTTACTAGACCAATGGACCCTGCAAAAAGTTTCTTCTTCTTCCAAACTCACAGCCACCTGGTCGGACCACTCTCTGATTTGCATCACCATTGAGGACAGCCCTAAGTTCTCTCCCATCTCATTACGGAGAATGAACACCAGGATCCTACAGATTGACCCTTACGAGAACTTCTTAAGGAAACACCTAGAGGAATTCCTCAGACACAACAAGGACTCTATATTTAACCCTCACATTGTCTGGTCTGCAGATAAAGCCTATATGCGAGGCCTCTTCATACAATATGGGACACGTGATAAGCAGCAAAGGAAGCAGTACATTGACAAATTACTAGCTGATACCCAGACAACAGATTCTCTTAAAAAGCGGTCTTCCACAGAGCTCAAATCCAAAATTCTCACACTACGCACTGAACTACGCTCTATTCTGTTAGGAAACTTTGATAAATATCAAAAGTGCCTCAAAATGCAATCCTATGCGAGCGGTAACAAAGCAGGCAAATTATTAGCCCGGCAAATTGAAGGGGCCCAAGCCAAAACTCACATTCCCTTCCTGTACCACCCAATTACTAAACAGAAATTATCTGACCTGCAGGCTATTGCGAATGCCTTCAGCATTTATTATGGCACTCTATATAACCTGAAAAATGATAATACCCTTGACCAGATACCGCCTCTATTCAGGCATTCCCTGACTCTGTCCACCTCTTGAGCCTATCCAATGATCAACTGATAACCCTCAATGCTCCATTCACAGTATTTAAAATTGGGAAGGTCATTGATATCCTTCCAAACAAAGCTCCTGGCCCCGATAGGTTTGAAGGAGAGTACTACAAACAATTTAAACCTTTACTAGTAGAACACATAGTCCAGGTATTCAATGCCGCTGCTTCCTCGGCCACTTTTACGGCAGAAATGCTAAATGCCTTAATTATCACCTTACCGAAGTCAGGTAAAGAACCCACTTCTCCCCAAAACTTCATGCCAATTTCTCTGCTTAACCATGATACTAAACTGTACGCCAAAGTTATAGCGAACAGATTATTTGACTTACCTTCCTCCCTAATGCTGCGTACACACAAGCGGAATTTCTGACAGAAAGAGTCCGATGGGAGCTTTTCATCGTATATTCTGACCGTGTGTATGCCCCATCGGACTTTTTCTGTCGAAAATTCAGACAGACTTAGATAGAGAACATGTTCTATATTTTTCAGATGGAACAAATTACTATCTGAAAAATTAAAGTTACATACCGGTAACGTCTTTTCCAGTAGTCTTTCAGGACAGCCACCATGAGAGATAGTCTCCTCCTCTTCCTTTAGGAAACACTGCGCCAGCCCATAAATTCTTACTTCCCCCTGCCAGACCTCAGGTAATTCCAAGATCACCTCCGGCCAGCTGGGGAGACACAAGAACACATTAATAACATACTATCACATATCATTATAATGCTGCGTTCTGGTCTTTTATAAGACACCCCAAACTTTCGGGTGGGTAACTAGGGCTGTCCTGAAAGACTACTGGAAAAGATGTTACCGGTACGTAACTTTAATTTACCCCTTTCGTCTTTCAGGACAGCTACCATGAGAGGATGAACGAGCACTTACCAGTTAGGGTGGGACTACAGCTTGCAACACCTTTCACCCAAAGGCTTGCTCACCTGCCGACACCAGGTCCACTCTGTAGTGCTTTACGAAAGTGGAATAGCTGGACCATGTTGCTGCCCTGCATATTTGTTTTGGCGTTGCTCCAGCTCTTTCTGCCTGAGAAGCTGCCATAGCTCTGGTAGAGTGTGCCTTTATACCCATTGGGATTTCTTTCCCTGCTAATGCATAGGCCTGACCAATGGTTGCTCTGAGCCATCTGGCAATAGTGCGTCTAGACGCTCTGTACCCCTTCCTGGCCCCAGAAAATAAAACAAATAAAGAGTCCGACTTTCTTAATGTCTTAGTCAGATCTAGGTACTGTAGGATGCATCTCCTTACGTCCAAAGAATGAAATTTCGATTCCCTTTCCTCTGAGGGGTTGGAACAAAAGGAGGGTAACACTACCTCTTGACTTCTGTGGAAACCAGAAGCTACTTTAGGCAAAAATGCCGGATCAGTCTTGAAAACGATCCGATCTGGGAAAATAACACAAAAAGGAGGTCTGACAGATAAGGCCTCAATCTCACTGACTCTCCTGGCAGTTGTCACTGCTACTAAAAAAAACTGTTTTTAACGTAAGATCCTTTAGTAGACACCCTTCTAAAGGTTCAAAGGGGGTTCCCATTAGGCTCTGTAAGACTAGAGAAACGTCCCACTTGGGAAAAGGAGGGCCTTGAACCGGTCTCTCTCTAGACAGAGCCCTAAAGAATCTGACCACCCACGGGTTGGTGGCCAGATGCTTTTCTAAATAAGCACTGAGTGCTGACACCTGACCTTTAAGGGTACTTATGGATAAACCCTTGTCTGCCCCGCACTGAAGAAATTCCACGCACCATTCATTGAAACGTACCCAGACCCTTTTATAGATCTGGCGTGTTTCTTTCTTCCTGCTGTTTGAGGAGGGTAGAGATTAAATTCTCAGAAAATCCTTTAGATCTTAATATACCCTCCTCAGTAGCCAGGCCGCTAACTTCCATTGTTGTACCTGCGGACAGAGGACTGGGCCTTGTGAGAGGAGATCCTCCCGAGGTGGTAGAAATAAGTGAGGTTCGACTGCCAGCTGCTTGATTACAGAGAACCATGCCCTCTTTGGCCATTGTGGTGCCACTAGAATCAGGGACGTGCTTTTCATCTGAAACTTCCTCAGAACTGCCAGCAACAATACCGGAGGTGGGAAGGCATAGCATGTTTTGAAATTCCAGTTTTGGGTCAATGCGTCTACCCCCCGTGCTCCTTCCCCTCTGTTTAGGGAGAAAAAACAGGGGGTTTTCGCGCTGTCTCTTGACGCGAACAGATCCACTTCCGGAGGACCCCACTTCTCTAGATTGAGATTGAAAACCTCCTGGTTGAGGATTCCAGTCGCCACATTTTTCTCTCCTGTCAGGAAGACTGCTGAGAGTGAGAGAGTGATCTCGGCCGAGTTCAGAATGTCTGATGCGAAGGCCAATAGCACTCCGCTTCTCGTGCCGCCCTGTTTGTTTACATAGGCCATGGCAGACGAGTTGTCCGACTGCACCTGAACGTGTTGGCCCTGGAGTTTTTGAAAAACCTGAGTGCTAGCCCAATTGCCCTCAGCTCCTTCCAATTGGACGACCTTCTTAGTTCGTCGTCCTCCCAGTTGCCCTGTGCTAAAAGGGAACCCAGATGTGCCCCCCATCCTTTGCCGCTTGCGTCTGTGGTTACCACCCGAGAAACTGGGATGAACCACAGATGACCCTGAGAGAGGTTTGCAACCTTCCTCCACCGTCAGAGATCTCTTTACTTGGTGTGATACATGCACTAGGGTGTCTAGATCTTTCTGACTGTGATCCCACACCTTTAAGACGAAGGACTGCAAGGGATGAAAGTGCAGACCTGCCCACTGCACTGCTGGGAGGGAAGAGGTTAGCAGACCTAGTGCTGACATCAGACATCTTATGGAGAGCTGTTTGTTGCACTGGAGAGTGGCTACTGCGCTGTCCAGCTTTAGTACCTTTTCTGTCGGAAGAAACACTCTCAATAGTGTTGAGTCCAGCAGATACCCTAGGTACGTGATGCGTTGTGAGGGAATCAGGCTGGACTTCTCCAAGTTCAGCAGCCACCCTAGTCCTGTGAGGACCTTCTTTGTTAGCTCAAGATCCTTGGCTAACTGTACTGGGGACGCTGCAAATAGGAGCAGGTCGTCCAGGTAAGCTATTATTGATATTCCCTGGAGTCGGAGAAAGGCCATAGCCTCTGCCAAGACCTTGGTAAAAATGCAGGGAGAGGAGGATAGCCCGAATGGTAGTGCTTGAAACTGGTGTACTGTTGTTCCACCTAAGTCTACTGCTAGGCGAAGAAACCTCTGCGAAGCCTCCGCTATAGGGACGTGTAGGTACGCGTCCCTTGGGTCCAGCGATACCATAAAGCAGTTGTGGGGGTAGCAGGGCTCTGACTGTGAAAATTGTCTTCATACGGAATCTTTTGTATGTCACTGACCTGTTCAGGGGTTTTAAATTCATAATTAATCTGAATTTTCCTGTGGGTTTTTTCACTACGAAGATGTGTGAATAGAATCCCTCTCCTTCTGCCTTTGGTACTCCGTGAACCACATTCTGATTTTCTAAATCTCTCAATGCTCTCAACAGAGACTCGGCCTTTGTCATGCATCTGGGTAGATGCGTGACAAGGAATCTCCGTGGGGGAGGACTTGTGAAGTCCAGGAGGTACCCCCTTCTTATAACCCCTAGGATAAACTGGTTGGGGGATATTGTCTCCCACTGTGGAAGGAAGGAAGGCCCCCAGTCTTTCCCCCCACTGTGGTTGGGAAGTCATTGGCTTTTACGGGGCTGTTCAGAAGGGCGAAAAATCGCCCCTCCTCTGCCCTAGCCTTTTTGACCTCCTCTGGCTTTGGAGTCTCTTTACGTCTTTGCGGACGAAACCCCTTCTTTGTTTGTACTGGGGTCTTCCGCTTAAGTGGGAAGGATTTCTTCCTGTCTGCTGTGCGGTCCAAAACGGTCTCTAAACCTGGGCCGAAGAAAAGGTTCCCCGTCAAAAGTATCCCACACAATTTGACCTTAGAGGCGCTATCGCCTGGCCAAGTTTTTAGCCAGAGGGCTCTCCTGGCAGAGTTGGCTAGAGCTGAGGCATCCGCTATGTAAGCGATACCTCGAAGAATCGAAGGAAAGGAAGATAGAATGATTTCTTTGGCCGTTCCAGCTTCAATATGCTTCAATATGCTCCTGGATCTGGGAGAGCCAGTGCTACAGATTACGAGCGACAACTGTGACAGCCAATTCAGGCTTTAGATTGCCTATTGTTGAGTCCCAAGTTTTTTTAAGGAGAGAGTCTATTCTTTTATCCATGACATCTGCCAAAGCCCCCATGTCCTCAAACGCCAGATCCGTGTGTCTGGAGACCTGGGAAAATGCGGCATCTAACTTGGGACTTTTATTCCAGATGGATGCTGGATCCTCTGCGAAAGGAAATCTTCTCTTTAGGGATCTAGAAAAAAAAGGGCTTCCTTTCGGGATCCTGCCACTCCTTTTTTTATCATTTCAACCAGTACTTTATGTACTGGGAAAACTTTTCTTTTGTTCCCCCAAGCCCTTGTACATTTGGTCATGGAGGGTCAGGGTTTTTTTGTCCGCCTGAATACCGAGGGTTGTATATATAGCCCCTAAGAGGTCCCCTACCTCATCCAGAGATAATTTATATCTGGAGGACTTCCTGGACTCCCCCTCCTGGTCCTCACCTTCAGAACCTTCTTGGGAATCGGAGGAGGAACTGTCTGGCTGTCTCTGTTCACCTCCGGAAGGGCCTAGAGCTTCCTCTGCTCTAACTGAAGATGCAGGTTGGGCAGGAGCAGAGCCCTGAGCCTGAGGCAGGGTTGTATCCTTGGGAGCTGGATTACTGGGATGTTAAAACCTCTCAAATAAGGCTTTAAATGAAGAAAAGGTGGACAAGAGCTCCTTTACTGAGGCTACTAGTCCTGACTCCTGTTCAGAGTCCCTCTCTTTAACAAGGGAGTCTATGTAGTCTCTACACAAGACCTTTTGTCCATGACTCCCCTAATGTGTCCCTGCATGAGGCACACTTCTTTTTAGAGCTATGTGTCGATTTAAGCTTCTCTGTAGCTTTCTGAAATACATGAAAAAATGCAAAAAAAAAAAACTTTGTCACTTTAAGTTCTAGGATACAACCCTGGGAGTGCACTAGACCCTCCTTAACATGTGGGGATCTGAGCCACCCTCCCCTAGACAGGAACTATACATCCTAGATAGAGAATACCCTTCCCCAGGGTGCTCTTACCTTAGGAAGGCTGGAGGCAGTGTCCGTTGGCTGAGCATCCGCTTCCAACATGACTGCAGGTGGTTGCTTCTACCGAGTCTCACGCTGCCTGTGCGCGTTCCTGACTCATCTCCAGCCTGTGCCTGGCTTCCCTATCAGCTCTGCGACCCAGAACCTGAAGTCGCGGGTCAAAGGCAAGCACTCGCCCTTCCGCCGGAAATGACGTCACCTGTTGTCCGGCCGCCTAGTTCCAAAAAGTGCGGCCTGTACAGTGTACAGGGAAAGCAGAATGCTTGCTTGCTGAGGTCCTTTCGACGCGATAGGGCTCCCCCGCAACCTATAGCCGCGCTCGACAAGGATGGGGTGGCAACTGAAATGGTGGGTAAGTACCACACCTTGCTCCTAGGAAGCCCCTGCTCCCCTTTACAGGATCTGAAAAAAACAAAATGGCCACAGTCTCCCTGACTGATCAGCCTGGCTCCATGCACAGTGTCTCCCCGCCGGAGGAAACACTAATACTGAGTGAGGTCCGGCAGGGGGAAGTAAGAATTTATGGGCTGGTGCAGTGTTTCCTAAAGGAAGAGGAGGAGGAGACTCTCTCTCATGGTGGCTGTTCTGAAAGACGAAAGGGGAAAACTGCTGGTCTGTATGCTGTTCCGACACACCAAAAACGACGCATGCTCTGAAGCAAGTACGAGACGGAAGCTATTGGCTACTGGCTATTGAACTTCTGTTTTCTAGTCCCTAGTCATGTTGTACGTCACCGCATTCTGAATGGTCGGAATTTGGTGTGACCGTGTGTATGCAAGACAGCTTGAGCGGAATTCCGTTGGAACTCCATCGTAAAAACCTTCAGAGTTTATTCTGACGGCAAAACCGGCCGTGTGCACAGTGCATTATTCATCCAGACCAATCAGGGTTCACCAAAGGGCGGCAAACATCAGATGCCACACGCAGGATGATGAATATCATTCATCACACTATAAGCCACAAAATGCCTTCTCTGCTGTTATCCTTAGACGCAGAGAAGGCATTTGACCACTGGTTATATTTAGACAAAACCCTGCGTAAATTTGGATTCCAAGGTCACATCCTATCAGCAATTATGGCCCTATATTCCTGCCCATCTGCACAAGTATACTGCTCATTAATGTTATCTACATCTTTTAGTATTTCTAATGGCACCAGGCAAGGTTGTCCCCTTGCACCTCTAATTTTCAATTTAGTCATGGAGCCATTAGCAGAGAAAATTAGATCTCACTGTGACATTGAAGGATTTACAATAAGCTCTTACAGCCACAAAATAAATCTGTTTGCAGATGATGTCATTCTTATGCTAACCAATCCTGACACTTCCCTGGCTTCAGTAAAGAAAGCTCTTGATTCAAGTTCTGCATCTTACTATAAGGGCAATGCCAACAAGTTCTTTATACTGCACCTAGGGTTATCACCAGAGCAACATTCCAACCTGAGCAAAACATACCCGTATATAAATGGGCTAAAGTTTCTATTTCATAATTAGGTATCAAACGTACTAAATCAGTGTCAACGCTGTTTCAAGTAAATTATTCCCCCTTCTTGAATAACCTTCCCAGGGAATTGGATGGTATCTCCAAGCTGTATCTCACATGGTCAGGCAGACTTGCTACATTAAAAATGCTCAAACTACCACAATTGCTTTATATATTCAGATCTGTAAATATACCTGTGCTCTTATCCGTTTGTAAAGACGTAAAATCTACTCTGGGGAAATTTGTGTGGCAAAATACGAAAAACAGAAGCTCCAGGGCTAACCTGACTAAACAGACTACATCCCTGCAAAAAGAATTTTCTATTCCTGCCACAGACTACTTTAAATTCATGCAGATCACCTACTGCATAATGTGCAATCCACACCTTCATCTCTATATACGAAAAGCATTGAAATATCTATCCTCTGACAAATCCTGTCTCAAGGGTATCACACAATTCTACAAGATAAAACCACTTTTGTCAAACTTCCTCCAATGATAAAATGGGAAAAAGATATAGGTCGCTCATTCAGCCCCTTTTAATGCTCAGCTGCACTGTCCTCTAGTTACAAAGCGACCCGATCCGCCAACCTGCGGGAACTTACCCTTAAATTCAACCTCCGCTGGAACATCACCCCATCCCAAATTCACACATTCGCTCCATCGACATCGCCTTCCTGCTGGAGGAACTGCGGAGAACTAGGCAGCTTAATACATTTACTTTGGAGTTGCAATAATAGGATTTTTATAACAGCTTACCTATAAAATCCTTTTCTTGGAGTACATCACAGGACACAAAGCCATAGTAGTTACTATGTGGGTTATATAGGCCACCTTTAGGTGATGGACATTGGCACACCCAAGACAGGAAGTTCACTCCCTATATAACCCCTCCCATTACTGGGAGTACCTCAGTTTTTGTAGCAAAGCAATATACATGTATCAAAAGAGGGGAGGGACCTCTGTGTCCCTTGATGTACTCCAATAAAAGGATTTTACAGGTAAGCTGATATAAAAAATAGGATTTTTATAACAGCTGTAAAATTCTTTTCTTGGAGTACATCATGGGACACAGAGCCTTAAAGTGGATGTAAACCCGAATTTTTTTTTTCTTCTTTTAGATGTCATAATGTAGAGTATACGATTTCCTATCATTTGAGCCCAGTTTTGCCACACAGACTTAATCCATCTCAGAGCAATCCTCTTTTTTTGTTCAGTGAGATAAATCTTGACAAACGGAGAAAAACTTTGTCAAATCCTCCCCCTTGCTGTGAGTGACAGGTGATTTACATATCTTGTGCACTAGCCTAAGACATGCATTGTTTTTTTAATTCCCACCCCCACTCCTTTCTTCAGCAGCTCTGCAAGGATTGGCTGTTCCACACCTCAGCATGATTTGGCATGCTTAAGTCATGTAGTTACTTTCCTGTCTTTTCACTGGATGTTAGAGATCATAGCAGAAGTTCAGTGTAAGAAATACACAGGAGAAAATGCATATTGACAAGGGGAGTGTAGAGGTGGGCGGGGAGTCTACTGACATCACGACTCCACCCACCGAGCTCCAGACAACAGACCCACCCACAGAATCTGCAGTTTTTCGGCTCTCATAACAGACAGAGGGGAGGCATTTGACAGGTAAAGATACATGCAGGAGGCATGTATATCCTTATAGATAACTCCTATGGCAGTAGTTTAGAAAGGATGACATTGGGTTTACATCCACTTTAATTACTTAATGGGTTATAGGCCACCTTCAGGTGTTGACACTGGTATACCCAATCAAGGAAGTTCAATCCCTATATAAGCCCTCCTCCTTCGAGGAGCACATAAGTTTTTGTAGCAAAGCAATATACCTAAATCCCAAAAAAAGAGGTGAGGGACCTCTGTGTCCCATTATGTACTCCAAGAAAAGGATTTTACAGGTAAGCGGTTATAAAAATCCTATTTTCTTTTTCGTACATCATGGGACAAAGAGCCTTAATTACTTAATGGGACGTCCCATAGCAATGCTACTTGAGGGGAGGGAGACAACCTGGAGGGTACCCCAGACATGAGGATCTATACTGCTGCCTGCAGCACACTGCGCCCAAAGGCGATATCCTCATACCTCCTTATATCCAGCTGATAAAATTTTGTGAATGTATGCACTGAAGACCAAGTTGCGGCTTTACAGATCTGAGCCATGGAGGCCTGATGACACACTGCCCAAGAAGCACTAACTGTGCCAGTAGAGTGCGTGAAATCAATATATCGATACAAAAAAATATTGACAACAATGAGTGAGAACTAATAAAATTATATCAACCAGTATACGGTTAATCAAGCATGGTAAATTATATAACAGCGAAGGACAATAAATATATACGGGTGAAGGTAAAAATTTAAAGTCCCAAAAAACAATGGTGTTCCAGTATGGAATCCTGGATCTATATTCCACCGCAGGTGCTGCCCACCACCTAGTGAATAATATTGGAGGCTTACCAGACAGCCTGCGACTGCCTTTATTCAGGGGGGTCAAAACAGGCTCAGTAGAGATATGTAGCCCTCAGAAGGTGTCCCTCAGGGAGCTCTTTGGATGTTCCTTCAGCTTCCTTACAGGAAGGCTAGCCAGCGACACCAAGGTACTATACAAAAGATGCTAACCCGGGAGCGATCCTCATATAGCAATCAAGGTTTTGTCTCCAACGGAATCCAGCAAGGGTTATCCATAAGTACCAAGAAGAAAAGAAGACTCCAATAGTGCAGGGAGACTATGTTGGTTTATTTAAAATACAATACAAGCGTTGTGACCCTACGGCCGTTTCGTCACAACTGACGTCATCAGGGGTACGCAACCGCGCACGTGCCTTATAAAGCTCAACGGTGCGCCGAGAGATGCCGCCATTGGCTAAAGAGAAGCTAAGCTAGAAAACTAATTGGTCAACAATGTACTTCATGATTAACACATGGAGCAGGGGCCTGTTTGATTGCTCTAGTAAAAAAATGTACTATGTATGTCAAACAAAGCAATGCGCTTATAAGGCTACAGCGATATCAATGGGAACAATGCCATCTAGTGGCTAGTTAATAGAATACACTAAATACACAGCATTTAAAATGAGTATTAACCAGAAAGAAAACTCTATAGATAGTGTAATAGTTGACGTAAAAAAACCTTACAATAAATGTAAACAAAGAATGATTCGTATCAAAAACCCCTCACTCCCAAAGGGGAGATTATAAAAGTACTGTGCAAAAAATGTACAAGTACCTAAATGTGATAAAAATGATAGGAGCAAACAATCCTTAATATGTATATGTGCAAGAAAAACATAAAAAAGTAAATAATCATAAAAAAGTAAATGATCATAAAAAATGATCATTTAAGATGCACTTAAGATGGGACATAGCATATTTAGAGGAATATGTCAAGGAAAACATGGTCCCTAGGAGTCTAAGATGGGAGGTTAATCCCCAGAAAGAAGACAACGAACTGGCTGAGTGGTTTAAATACCGGTATTTTAACGAGGTGGGGGTAGGTTTTTTACAATTCTTGATAGCTAAGAAGCGTAGATTAACAATGTTGGATTTAGAAATCAACAATATTAGAACTAAACTTATCCCCCTTAAAGATGATCAAGACTACACTCGTAGATCTGAGGCCTTAAAAACCATACTCATCAAGGAAGAAATGGAGCAAAAGCAAAAGAAAAGAAGAAAATATAATAGGGATGCCAAAGATTATAGGGATAATCTGGTTTTCAAGTGGCAGATCCCCACCCCTATTGATCCCCCTTCTACCACTACCACTCACAAACTACAATCCGTGCCTGCAGTTCAGGTTATGCGGGGGGGGGGGGGGGTAATAGGTCTGATGCTCCATATATGCATCACACCTCTCCCCACCCTTCTAGGGGAAGGGGACCTCAACGACACTCCAATCGCTCAAGAGGTAGGGGTGCTAGTAGAAACTCCTTCTCTTGATCGAACTATTATTCACCCCTAACTTGGAGACAACAGGATGGTCGTGAATCTTACCCAAGCCACAATAGTGGGAATTATCATCGTGACCCACAGGATCATAGATTAGGGCGTAACCATCGTGACAGCAATGGTGGACAGGGCCAACAGGATGTTAACATCAACACTAGGAATAGATTCTCCCCTTTGCTAAATGTCACCAATGAGAGTGCATTTGGTTCAAGTGGAAATCATAATGTCTCTTGACCTCCCCATAGTCAGCACACAGGAGAAAACCGTAATAGTCGGAATTTTCAGCTGGCCAGCAGGGGACGAAATAAACGAAATGGTGACGCAAGAGAGGGTGCAGGGGGGGGAGGAAACTTCACCCCAAAAAGGAAGAGAACCTAGATGTTGATGGCATTATAAACTTAAGCACTAAAGAACTTTCAAAGGAAGAACTCTCTACTCTTAATAAAGGTTTGAAGTTTGTCCCACCTCGGAATCTTGATAGATTTCAGACGTTTATAGATGTGCAGAAATACACACGTAAACTTAATATTAAAAGGTATATTTTGAGTAATCCCTCTAGACAACTTACCAGGGAGGCATCTGTGGTGGTCCACTCTGGATTATCTAATGCCCCGCTTTTTAATCCTCCTGGCAACTCAGTACCAACATCACCATCTTTCGAGATTTGGTGTTAAAGGATTTGGCGAACTTAAGAATGAGATCGGTGCAACCTCAACATGACATGAGAGTTGGAATAGAGACCTTATGTAATAGAAATTACATTATCATATGCCCCCCTGACAAGGGCGATGCTATCGTCATTTTGGATAAAGATTCGTATAATAACGAAATGTCAAGGATCCTTTCCGACACCGACACCTATTCCCCTTTGCCGTCTGATCCAACACTCGGTTACAAAAGGGAACTGAATGCTCTGATTGACAAGGGTTTTAATATGGGGATTCTAAATAAAAAAGAGAAGGAAGATTACCCTAGATTACCGGTCATGTATATTTTGCCAAAAATACACAAAACTTTGATCAACCTTTCGGGTAGGCCCATCATCAGTGGTATAGATTCCATCACTTCACGTGTAGGTAAATACATTGATTTCTTCCTACAACCACTGGTGATGGACAGCCCCTCTTTTCTGAAGGCCACGAAACATGTTCTTAACATATTGAGCAGTATTGAGTGGAAGGCTACTTACATGCTAGTGACGGCCGATGTTGCATCACTCTATATGTCAATATCCCACAGGTTGGGGCATGAAGCAGTGCGACATTTTCTCTATCGAGACTCCAGTATTCCCACCACGCAATGTAATTTCGTGATGGAGCTACTGGACTTCTCGATGGAAAACAACCATTTCTGGCACAATGGTGCACATTACTTACAAATAAAGGGAGTGGCCATGGGAGCTAAATTCGCTCCGAGCATGGCCAATCTCTTCATGGCCAAATGGGAGGAAGATGTGGTTCTATGTGATAAACCATCCCAACTTGTCATGTGGAGAAGATTTATAGACGATGTCCTGTTTATATGGGACGGCGACTCTGAATCTGTGGCCACCTTCCTATCTCATCTTACTAATAATGATAGGGGGATAGTGCTCACATATGAAACCAGCCCGATTCAAAGTCATTTTTTGGATTTAGTCATCACAGTTGTTGATGGCGTGATTACCACTTCCACCTTTTTCAAAACCACTGACAGGAATAGCTTTATTCCGCTAGACTCCTGTCACCGCCGTTCTTGGCTATCCGCTGTCCCTAAGGGCCAATTTCTACGCCTAAGGCGGAATTGTTCCGACCCGAATGAGTTTTATAGGGAGGCTTCGGCTTTGAAATCTAGATTTTTAAATAAAGGTTACGATAATGCAACTCTGGAATCCTTGATTACAGAGGTGGGTAATAAAAGTCGTAGGGACCTACTGGATGATAAACCCCCACAGGTCGAAAACAGAGAAGACTTTGGATTAGCCTTCCTCATAACCTATTCCAGTCAGCATTGGGCTATTAAAAGAATTATTAAAAAACATTGGCCGGTCATCAAAAATGACCGGATCCTAGGACCTTTGCTGTCTGATAAACCTAAAGTTCTATTTAGGGGAGCCACTAACTTCAGACATACATTGGCACCTAATGTCCCAGACCCGCCCACACGTTTAACTTTTTTTGGTGACCTAAAAGTTTTTTTTACCCTGCAGGAGGTGTAGCGTCTGCAGGATAAATGTGTTACAGGAGAGGAGATTGACTGAGTTCACATCAAGTGGTACAGGTGTCACATATTCTATCAAGTCCCTTATCACATGTACCACAAAATGTGTTGTGTACCTCCTTAGGTGCCCATGCGGGTTGGAATATGTGGGACGAACCATTAGGAAGTTGCATGTCAGGTTGGGTGAGCATATCACCAATATAAGACAAGGCTTTGACAAGCATAGTGTCTCTAGACACTATGATCTTGTGCACAACAGGGACCCTAAGGGCACCATCTTTATAGGCATAGAAATATATGTTCCCCACTGGCATGGCAGTAATGGCAAAAGAACCATTTCTAGATCTGAAATGAACTGGATCTACTTGGTTGCCATGCCCCCAGTGGCTTGAACATTGAGTGGGACATCAACTATTTTATTAACAACAGTTGATGTCCCCCTCGGTTAAAGCATATAGTGTTCATTTCAATAATATATACATTTTTAAGGTGAATGGTTCCGCTACATTTGTCTTGGCCATCCCATGACTTTTTATGATCATTTACTTTTTTATGATTATTTACTTTTATGTTTTTCTTGCACATATACATATTAAGGATTGTTTGCTCCTATCATTTTTATCACATTTAGGTACTTGTGCATTTTTTGCACAGTACTTTTATAATCTCCCCTTTGGGAGTGAGGGGTTTTTGATACTAATCATTCCTTGTTTACATTTATTGTAAGGTTTTTTACGTCAACTATTACACTATCTATAGAGTTTTCTTTCTGGTTAATACTCATTTTAAATGCTGTGTATTTAGTGTATTCTATTAACTAGCCACTAGATGGCATTGTTCCCATTGTTATCGCTGTAGCCTTATAAGCGCATTGCTTTCAAACAGGCCCCCGCTCCATGTGTTAATCATGAAGTACATTGTTGACCAGTTTTCTAGCTTAGCTTCTCTTTAGCCAATGGCGGCGTCTCTCAGCGCACCGTTGAGCTTTATAAGGCGCATGCGCGGTTGCGTACCCCTGATGACGTTAGTTGTGACGAAACGGCCGTAGGGTCACAACGTAAGCACGCATTGCGCATGTGCGATTCTATTTTAAAACGGCAGTGGAGTTTTTTTCGTTTTTCCCTGCCTGAAATTTTATATCTGCTTTGTATTGTATTTAAAATAAACCAACATAGTCTCCCTGCACTATTGGAGTCTTCTTTTCTTCTTGGTACTTATGGATAAACCCTTGCTGGATTCCGTTGGAAACAAAACCTCGATTGCTATATATGGATCGCTCCCAGGTTAGCAGCCTTTGGATAGTACCTTGGTGTCGCTGGCTAGCCTTCCTGTAAGGAAGCTGAAGGAACATCCACGGAGCTCCCTGAGGGACACCTTCTGAGGGCTACATATCTCTACTGAGCCTGTTTTGACCCCCCTGAATAAGGGCGGTCGCAGGCTGTCTGGTAAGCCTCCAATACTATTCACTAGGTGGTGGGCAGCACCTGCGGTGGAATATAGATCCAGGATTCCATATTGAAACACCATTGTTTTTTGGGACTTTAATTTTTTTACCTTCACCCGTATATATTTATTGTCCTTCACTGTTATATAATGTACCATGCTTGATTAACCGTATACTGGTTGATATAATTTTATTAGTTATTAGTTATTGACACTAGTCGTTGTTGTCAATATTTTTTTGTATCGATATATTGATTTTACACATTATTCTTTTGAGATATATATTCAGCGCTGCACTATTCTTTCTATATCTAATTTCTGTGCCCTCATATCGGGGTTATAGTGTTCAGCAGCAGGATTCTTTTCACTGTTTTTATTTGTTATTTATATTAACACTTTTTCACGTATAGCATATGCACCTAGCGCAAATCTTTTTTTTGTTGTATACTTTGTCCCAGTAGAGTGCGCCTTAACTTGAAAAGAGGGAATCTTACCCCTTAAATCTTAAGTTTGAATTATCACTTGCCGAATCCACTTGGATTTCAACGCTGTCTGTCCTTTCTTAGGACCCTCTGGCAGAATAAATAAGACATCCGTCTTACGAATCTGAGCAGTTGCCTTTAAATACATTTTCACTGCTCTCACTACATCAAGAAGATGTAGTGACTTTTCTTCCCTGGAACATGGTTTTGGAAAAAACAATGGCAGGACAATATCTTGTTTCAGGTGAAAACCTGAAACCACTTTTGGCAAAAAGTCTGGACGAGGGCGTAACACCACTCTGTTCTCATGAAGAATCAAATATTGCTTCTTACAAGAAAAAGCAGCCAATTCCGAAACCCTCCTTGCTAAGGATATAGCAACCAAAAATACCAACTTCCTTGTCAGAAGGACTAGGGGAATACGTTGTATCGGTTCAAATGGCTGTTTTTGTAACACAGACAAAACTAAGTTCAAGTCCCAAGGATTCAAGGGAGGTTTGACGGGTGGATTAAGCCGCATTACCCCTTGTATAAAATCCCAGACTAAAGAACGAGTAGCAAGTGGTCTTTGAAATAAGACCAATAAAGCTGAGACTTGGTCTTTAATAGTACACAAGGCCAACTTCATTTCTATCCCTAATTGTAGAAAGGCAAGAATTCTGCCTATGATATATCTCTGAGGGTGCCAACCCTTGGATTCACACCAGGAAACATAAGCCCTCCAGACTCTAATATATAGTTCTGGAAGCTGGCTTCCTTGCACTAATCAGGGTAGAGATAACTGACCTGGAAAGCCCACGTTTCTTCAGAATGTGAGTTTCAATAGCCAAGCCGTTAAATTTAGAGACCGTAAGGAAGGATGGAATATCGGTCCCTGTGAGAGCAGATCTGGCCATAGTGGGAGGGACCATGGGCCCTCCACTGCCAACTTTAAGATTTCTGCATACCATGATCTTCTGGGCCATGCTGGTGCCACCAGAATTACCGACTTTCTTTCCAGCTTGATCCTGCAAAGAAGTCAAGGCAGCAACTGAATAGGGGGGAATGCATAGATCAGTGAGAACTGATCCCATGGGGTCACCGACGCATCTGTTCCGCATGCGAATGAATCCCTTGTTCTTGCCACAAAGTTGACTACAGTCAGGACCATAAATATTGGGACATCGACACAATTCTTTTTGGCTCTATACACAACCACAATGGATTTGAAATGAAACAAACAAGATGTACTTTAACTGCAGACTTTCAGCTTTAATTTGAGGGTATTTACAACAGTTTGTATATGTGCCTCCCACTTTTTAAGGGACCAAAAGTAATGGGACAATTGGGTGCTCAGCTGCTCCATGGCCAGGTGTGTGTTATTCCCTCATTATCCCATTTACAAGGAGCAGATAAAAGGTCCAGAGTTCATTTCAAGTGAGCTTTTTGCATTTGGAATCTGTTGCTGTCAACTCTCAATATGAGATCCAAAGCGCTGCCACTATCAGTGAAGCAAGCCATCGTTAGGCTGAAAAACCAAAACAAACCCATCAGAGAGATAGCAAAAACATTAGGTGTGGCCAAATCAACTGTTTGGAACATCCTTAAAAAGAAAGAACGCACCGGTGAGCTCAGCAACACCAAAAGACCCGGAAGACCACAGAAAACAACTGTGGTGGATGACCGAAGAATTCTTTCCCTGGTGAAGAAAACACCCTTCACAACAGTTGGCCAGATCAAGAACACTCTCCAGGAGGTAGGTGTATGTGTGTCAAAGTCAACAATCAAGAGAATACAGAGGGTTCACCACAAGATGTAAACCATTGGTGAGCCTCAAAAACAGGAAGGCCAGCTTAGAGTTTGCCAAACAACATCTAAAAAAGCCTTCACAGTTCTGGAACAACATTCTATGGACAGATGAGACCAAGATCAACTTGTACCAGAGTGATGAGAAGAGAATAGTATGGAGAAGGAAAGGAACTGCTCATGATCCAAAGCATACCACCTCATCAGTGATGCATGGTGGTGGTAGTGTCATGGCGTGGGCATGTATGGCTGCCAATGGACCTGGTTCTTCTGTATTTATTGATGATGTGACTGCTGACAAAAGCAGCAGGATGAATTTGGAAGCGTTTCGGGCAATATTATCTGGTCATATTCAGCAAAATGCTTCAGAACTCATTGGACGGCGCTTCACAGTGCAGATGGACAATGACCCGAAGCATACTGCGAAAGCAACCAAAAGAGTTTAAGGGAAAGAAGTGGAATGTTATGCAATGGCCAAGTCAATCACCTGAACTAAATCCGATTGAGCATGCATTTCACTTGCTGAAGACAAAACTGAAGGGAAAATGCCTCAAGAACAAGCAGGAACTGAAGACAGTTGCAGTAGAGGCCTGGCAGAGCATCACCAGGGATGAAACCCAGCGTCTGGTGAGGTCTATGCGTTCCAGACTTCAGGCTGTAATTGACTGCAAAGGATTTGCAACCAAGTATTAAAAAGTGAAAGTTTGATGGATGATTGTTAATCTGTCCCATTACTTTTGGTCCCTTAAAAAGTGTGAGGCACATATACAAACTGTTGTAATTCCTACACCATTCACCTGATTTGGATGTAAATACCCTCAAATTAAAGCTGAAATTCTGCAATTAAAGCACGTCGTGTTTGTTTCATTTCAAATCCATTGTGGTGGTGTATAGAGCCAAAAAGATTAGAATTGTGTCGATGTCCCAATATTTATGGACCTGACTGTAACTTCATGTTAACCTGGACGCTAGAATCTCTACGTCCCGAGTCCCCCATCTTTGGCAAACAGCCCAAAATATTTTGGGGTGAAGAGACCATTCCCCTGGGAATAACTGCTGGCTACTCAAGTAGTCTGCCTGCCAATTCTCTACTCCCAGAATGAAGACTGCTGATGGGCACGGCACATTCCTTTCTGCCCAAGTTAGAATATGGTTCACCTCGCTCTGCGCTAAGAGACTTTTGGTGCCCCCTTGGTGATTGATATAGGCCACAGCTGTGGCATTGTCGGATTGAACCCTGACAGGACAATCCCGTAATCTGAAAGTCCAGGCCTTTAGAGCCAAACGCACTGCCCAAATCTCTAGGATATTGATGAGCAAGGTTCTTTCAGTTCTTGACCACTGTCCCTGGACAGTTGTCTTTTCTAGCACCCATCGTTACCACTTTCTAGATGACTGGTCTGAAGGATTTTCCTTTCAGCAGATTCTGGGTTAGTAACCACCAAGTGAGGCTTTGGGACACTCTTGGGGGCAGCTGCATTGGCAAGTCTAGAGCTTGAGTTGCTTTGTTCCAAGCAGACAGGATACTGTTTTGCAACAGTCTTGAATGAAACTGGGCATAGGGAACTGCTACGAATGAAGCCACCATGGTTCCTAGCAACCTCATGCAAAGGCGAATGGAGGGATCGCCATTTGACCTGACCATCCGCACCAGCTCTCTTATGGAGTTGATCTTTGCCTGAGGCAAGAACACCTTTTCCTGGGCTGTGTCTATGATCAGACCCAAGTACTCCAGCCTTTTTAGGGGTTTTAAGGAAGATTTCTCTAGGTTGAGAATCCAACCCAAACTTTCCAGATAATTGGTTGTAGTGCGTACGCTTTGCTCCAAACGAGCCACCGACTGATCTATTAGCAATAGATCGTCTAGGTACGCTATGACTGTTATGCCCTGTGCCCTTAACCTGGCTAGAGGTGGGGCCAGCACTTTGGTGAACACCCGGGGTGCTGTGGATAGCCCAAAGGGCAGGGCTACAAACTGGAAATGCTGCTGTTCTAACTCGAACCACAGAAACTTTTGATGAGTGGGAAATATAGGGATATGCAGATGTGTCAACTGCTGGTATTTTCCATCTTTTGGAGAATTTCTCCTCCAGGGGATAGAGAATTGAAAATCTCTTAGGAGGGAGAAAATGCTTATCCAGGTGATCCCATTCAGCAAAAATAAGCTGTTCTAGTAATGCATGTACAGGAAATGCATGCAAAGGCTGAGAAGGTTTTAAGGAACCCAAGGAAGAAACCAAGCTTTCAAGAGACTGCGTTAGGGGCAGCATGAAAGTGGAACGAACCATATCCATAAGAGTTTGTATCAGCAATTTCTCAGATTGTGAAGCTGAAAAAGGTTCATCTACCGTTGTTTCCTCCACAGAGGAATCATTGGTTTGTTTTTCCTCCTGATCAACTCAGGGTAACACCTCATCCTGAGCCCACTGTTCCCCTTGCAAAGGTTCTGAAGTGGGGGAGGGGGGGTCTAGCGTTCTTCCTATCCATTTGAATGGAGGATGCGATTAAAGCCACTAATCTTCCTTCCAGACCCTGCAGGGAGGAGGAAGGGACATCTTCAGTCACGTATACAGTAGCTGAGATGTGAGAAGCAGCTGCACCATCAATTTGTTCCAATGGTTCACCCTGGCTTGCCATAACTGGTAATTCAGGCGAGGGTGACAGCGTGGAAATGCGACTCGAGATCCTAACGCCTGGGGGTGAAACCTTTACTTTATTGGTTTTTGTGGTGTATTTTTTGGTAGGCATAGTCCTAAGTACAAAAAACAAAGGCACTATACAAATTGCACTTAATTGCTGAAAATAGTCATGACAATTAAAGGCGCTATAAAGTTCAGCCTAGTGCTGGGGAAAAAAAAAAAGTGTCCTTCCTGTATCAAGAATGCCAGTTTTGCAACCCATACGTGTCCCACAGCTCTTGTGTCCCTGTGTTGCAGCCTGCTTGTCTCTTCCTCATCATCCGAGGAGAGACTGTCACAGCTGTAGCTTTATCTGTTTTAGCCTGCCGTGCATCCTCGTAGACATTCACGGCACCGTGTTTAGGCCCCGCCCC
The DNA here is from genome assembly GCF_042186555.1 of Aquarana catesbeiana. NCBI lineage: Eukaryota > Metazoa > Chordata > Amphibia > Anura > Ranidae > Aquarana > Aquarana catesbeiana. Next base: position 162,941,677 of record NC_133335.1, read on the forward strand.
CTCCGAGAAAAATTCTGCCCCTTTTTATGTTTAAAAATATTCCCGCGCTTGTGCACAGCATTTTCGGGTCCACGGACCCAACACATGAGGCAGAGACCCATCCAGCAGTAGGCAAACAGTAAAATCAGCAGTACCAGCGAGACGTCCGCAAGTCCGTAATAAAAGGGGGTACAGTGCTGATGTCCCCCTAACCCTCTGGTTCCATCGGGGGGGGGGGGGGGACATTTTTTGTAGATTTCTTTTACCTTGAAATATCCCCTTGCACACTCTGCTGCAACCACACACAGACTGAGGAGCTTTACAGTGAAGGCAACAGAGTAAGGTATGTGCATAGACTCCCTCTAGTGGAGAATTAAGGCATGACAACATTTTTTTCCCTAATGGAAGAATACCTAGGTGTTTAATACCCAAGTTTCTTCCCTTATCTTATCCCCGCTGCGGGATTTGCTGAATTAACAGACAATCCAACCTTCACCCATCACGGTGGGCTACGTTTAGCAAACCTTCAAGGACCGGGTCCCTAAAACGGGGTTCCAACTCCCTTGGACCTGTAAAAGCACCCCATCAGGAAATCTAGGTAATGTAACAAGACCAAAGCCCTAGGTTCCTGGGGTCCAGCCCTTCAAAGAGAGGCCTTACAGGCAAAACCTCATGCTTCGGATACGAGGCCCCAGGTACCATCCTTTTAGGCCTTAATGGCACTTTGGATGGATCAGGTCTTTATGGAGGCTATTTAAATCCAGCATGGATCCCTCCTGGAGCTCCTCAGAGCACATCTTCACTCATGACCAACACCTTAGACACTGGCGAAAAAACTGATGTGCTCCTGGAAGGAGGAGGGGTTATATAGGGAGTGAACTTCCTTGATTGGGTATATCAGGGCAACACCTGAAGGTGGCCTATAACCCATTAAGTAATTACTTAAGGTTCTGTGTCCCATAATGTATGATAAAGAAATCCTATTTTCTTTATCGTACATCACGGGACATAGAGCCATAGTAGTTACTATGTGGGATGTCCCAGAGCAATGCTAACTGAGGGGAGGGAGACAACAAAAGTAGGGCACCATCAGACCAGAGGACCTATACTGCTGCCTGCAGCACACTGCGCCCAAAGCGATATCCTTGTGCCTTTTTACATCCACCTGATAGAATCTGCTAAATGTATGGACTGAAGACCAAGTTGCGGCCTTGCAGATTTGAGCCATGGAGGCTTGGTGATGCACTGCCCATGAAGCACTAAAAGCCCTGGTGGAGTGCGCTTTGATTTGAAAAAGTGGAACTTTCCTCTTCAAACCATCAGCTTTTACAGTTACTTGCCGAATCCACTTAGAAATAGTAGATTTTGATGCTGCCTGTCCTTTTTTAGGACCTAACACAAAAAAAAATCAGTTTTTCGAATCTGAGCAGTTGCCTTCAAGTAGACTTTGACTGCTCTCACCACATCAATCGAATGTAGTGATATGGCTACCAGAAAAACTAGTTTCCTTGTCAAAAGGACAAAGGGAATATGCCGTATTGGCTCAAAAGGCTGTTTCTGTAATGTCGACAGAACTAAATTCAAGTCCCAAGGGTTCAGGGGTGACCTAACCGGTGGATTAATCCGTGTTACCCCCTGTATAAAGATACAGTAAAGATACGGACCAAAGAATGCGAAGCAAGTGGTAGTTGAAACAATACCAATAAGGCCGAGACCTGGCCTTTGGTAGTACTCAAGGCCAGCCTCATCTCTAACCCCATTTGTAGAAAGGCAAGGATTTTTCCTATGACATACTTTCTGGGATGCCAACCCCTGTATTCACACCAGGAAACATATGCCTTCCAGACTCTATAATATATGATTCTAGAGGCTGGCTTCCTTGCATTAATCAAGGTAGATACCACTGAACCTGACAGCCAACGCTTCTTCAGAATGTGGGTCTCAATAGCCAAACTGTTAAATTTAGCGTTTGTAAGGTAGGATGGAACACTGGTCCCTGCGAGAGCAGGTCTGGAGGTGGTGGTAGCGTCCATGGGTCCCCTACCACCAACTTTATGATCTCTGCATACCAAGATCTTCTGGGCCACAAGAATCACGGACTTCCTTTCCTGCTTGATCCTGCAAAGAAGTCGTGGAAGCAGCAGAATAGGAGGGAATGCATAAATCAGTGAAAACTGATTCCACAGGACCATCAATGCATCCGTTCCGCATGCTAGCGGATCCTTTGTTCTTGACACAAAGTTGTCGATCTTCTTCTTGAACCTGGGCGCAAACAGGTCTACGTCCAGGATCCCCCATCTCCGGCATATTGCCAGGAAGATATCGGGGTGAAGGGCCCATTCTCCCGGGAACAACTGCTGGCGACTCAAGTAGTCCGCCTGCCAATTTTCTATTCCTGGAATGAAGACTGCTGCTTTCTGCCCAAGTTAGGATATGATTCACCTCTCTCTGGGCCGCACGACTTCTTGTGCCCCCTTGGTGATTGATATAGGCCACTGCTGTGGCATTGTCGGATTGGATCCTGACAGAACAATTCCGCAACCTTAATGTCCAGGCCCTCAGGGCTAAGCGCGCTGCCTGAATCTCTAGAATGTTGATGGGCAATGTAATTTCTGATCTGGACCATTTCCCTTGGACTGTCGCCTCTTCCAGGAGTGCTCCCCAACCCGAAAGGCTGGCATCTGTTGTTACCACCTTCCAGGTAACTGGTAGGAAGGATTTTCTCTTCTGCAGATTTTTGGTCATCAACCACCAACTGGGGCTCCGGTGCACCTTTGGAGACAGACGCACTGGGAAATCTAGAGCTTGGACCTTCTTGTTGCAAGCCGATAGGATACTGTTTTGCAGCAGCCTCGAATGAAACTGAGCATAAAGTATGGCCTTGAATGAAGCCATCATCTTTCCCAACAACCTCATGCAAAACCGAAAAGAAGGATTCTCCTTTGCTTTGACCCCCTGAATCAGGTCCTTTTTGGTGCTGATCTTTGCCTGGGGCAAGAATACTTTTTTCTGGGCTGCATCTATGATCAGACCCAAGTATTCTAGTCTCTTTGATGGTTTTAAGGAAGATTTCTCTAGGTTGAGAATCCAACCTAGGTATTCCAGGTAGTTGACTGTGGTGACCATACTTTGGTCTAAGCGGGCTACCGACTGGTCTATCAAGAGCAGATCATTTAGGTAAGCTATAATCGTTATACCTTGGGCCCTTAATCTGGCCAGAGGAGGCCAGGACCTCTGTAAACACCCGAGGTGCAGTAGCTAGACCAAAAGGCAGAGCTACAAACTGAAAATGTAGATTTTCTACCTCGAAACGTATATATTTCTGGTGAGTGGGGAAAATAGGCACATGGAGGTATGCATCCTTGATGTCGATTGACGCCAGAAGTCCCCCTCCTCTTGTAGGATGGAGACAATGGATCGGATTGACTCCATGCAAAAATAGCGGATATTCAGGAACCGGTTTAGATCCTTGAGATCTAGAATGGGTCTGACATCTCCATTTGATATTGACAATGTGAAAAGGTTTGATTAAAACCCCAACCCCTGCTCTTCCATGGGGACCACCATGATCACTTTTTGAGACAAAAAAAGACGATCCAATGCTTGAAAGAGAGACTTCTTTTTCTCTGGATCCTTGGGAACGTTTGATCTGAGAAAATGAGGAGACGGGAACTCTCGGCAGTCTAGTTTGTACCCTAGAGCTATTGAGGAAATCACCCATCTGTCTCAACACTCTTCCTGCCAGACCCTTGGGAACTGCAGAAGTCTTCCCCCCACTCGAGCGAGCGGGGGCGCCCCTTCAAAAGGAGGCTTTAGTATTTTGTTTTGTAGGTTTCCTCCCCCAGAACTTCTTTTGTCCCTGGGGTTGACCCTGAGGTTTACCTCTTGAACCTGATAGCGGCGGCCATCGTGACTGCCTGGAGACTGATGCCCCTGGCACAGGAGAAGGAGCTTGTTTAAATGAAATACGTTTACTCCTTTTCTTAACTGGCAAAGGGGTACTTTTTCCACTAGAAATTTTTTGGATGTATTGATCTAAATCATTACCAAACAGCAGTTCATCGCGGAAAGGAAAACTAGCCACGAGTTTTTTCATGGCACTTCGGCTGACCAATTTTTCAACCATAGGATTCTACGCATATGCACCAGCCCAAGCGTAAGGCATGAGGCCTGAGGGGGCATGGCCACCCCCTCGCAATCGCTCCCAACGAATGACAATCTTCCTCTGCCTCTGTAATGTAAACAGCGGCAGAGGAAGTGATGTCATCTCTCCTTGAGTCGGTCTTTTTCGTTCCGGCGACGAGGAGAGAAGACATCAAGTAAGTGCACCAAACACCACACGTACAGTAGAACACTCTAGGCACACTTTTAACCCCCCCCCCCCATCACCCCCCTGTACCCCCTGTCACAGTGACACCAATAGCATTTTTTTTTTTTTACTAATTATTGCATTGGTGTCAGTTTGTGACAGTTATAAGTGGTAGGGCAGTTAGTGTTAGCCCCCTTTAGGTCTAGGATACCCCCCTAATAAAGGTTTAACCCCGTGATCACCCCCCGTCACCAGTGTCACTAAGCGATCGTTTTTGTGATCACTGTATTAGTGTCACAGATGACGCTAGTTAGGGAGGTAAGTATTTAGGTTCGCCGTCAGCATTTTATAGCGTCAGGGACCCCCATATACTACCTAATAAAGGTTTTAACCCCCTGATTGCCCCCTAGTTAACCCTTTCACCAGTGATCACCGTATAACTGTTACGGGTGACGCTGGTTAGTTAGTTTGTTTTTTATAGTTTCAGGGCACCCGCCGTTTATTACCTAATAAAGGTTTAACCCCCTGATCGCCCGGCGGTGAGATAAGTTAGGTTTTAGGGTCAGATAGGGTCTGCGTCGCCCCAGGCAGCGTCAAGTTAGCGCCAGTACCGCTAAACACCCACGCGCGCAGCATACACCTCCCTAAGTGGCATAGTATCTTAACGGATCAATATCTGATCTGATCAGATCTATACTAGCGTCCCCAGCTCCTCGGCCCAGCCCTGCCCAGCCCACCCAAGTGCAGTATCGATCGATCACTGTCACTTACAAAACACTAAACACACATAACTGCAGCATTCGCAGAGTCAGGCCTGATCCCTGCGATCGCTAACAGTTTTTTTGGTAGTGTTTTGATACATTTACTAACAGTCAGGAGCTTTTTTACCTGTGAGTCTCACTAGTGTACCACTAAATTTAGAGCCCAAAATGGCAAATCGAAGGTACACTAATGAAGAGGCCTACACGTTTCTGAGCATGACAGATAGTGAAGAGGAAGTCACTCATCTGTCAGATTCAGGCTCAGAATACGATCCTGTAGACGACAGTGGCTCCATGACAGATAGCTCTGACGACGGAGTTGTGGTCCCTGCCAAGGTCAGGCATACCAGACCCCGAACTTCTTCTGTCGTTGATGTGCAAGAACCGCAGGTCCCTTGTATGGAGCAAAGCAGTACTAGCGCCGCTTTTCCTTCTGGTGAACTGGCAAGCACCAGCGGCCTAGTACACTCTGGTCGTACATCCAGCACTGTAGTAACACAAGGTGAAGTGGTAAGTCCCATAAGTGCAGTTCAAGCTGGTGAGGTGTCAAGCACAAGTAGTGTCCCGCTGCCACCAAGAAGACGAACACGGGCCCTTTGTGCCCATAGTGCCCTTCCTGCTGCATTCGCCAATCCTAATTGGGAACCCACCACTTCTGCAGCACCCGTACTTCCCCCATTCACTGGCCAACCCGGCATTCAGGTGGAAACAGTTGATTTTACGTCACTTGATTTTTATTCGCTGTTTTTCACCGAAGATCTCTATAGATCTATTGTGGACCAAAGCAATTTGGACGCTGGTCATCACATCGCCACTATTCCCCAGTCCTCCCTTGCCAATAATTGGAGACCAGTTACGGTTTCCAAATTTAAGCTCTTTCTGGGCCTTTCCCTCAACATGGGCATAACTAAAAAGAGTGAGTTGCGGTCATATTGGTCCACTGACCCAATTTACCATATGCCCTCCATGACCAGGGCACGATACGAGCAGATCTTGCGGTTCATGCACGTCAATGACAATGAACTCTGTCGTCCTCGTGGAGACCCTGGATACGATCGGCTCTACAAAATTCGGCCCCTCGTAAACCACTTCAGCCAACGTTTTGCAGACTTGTTTACTCCCCATCAAGTTGTGTGCGTTGATATGTCCCTGATTAAGTTTTCTGGCCACTTGTCATTTAAACAGTACCTTCCCAGCAAGCGTGCCAGATACGGGGTCAAGATGCATAAGCTCTGTGACAGGGCCACAGGCTATACATGTAGTTTTATGGTTTACGAGGGAAAAGATAGTCACGTAGAGCCGACAAACTGCCCTGACTACATAGGAAGCGCTGACAAGATTGTGTGGGACTTGGTTTCACCCTTATTCGGAAAGGGGTACCACTTATATGTGGACAATTATTACACGAGCGTGCCACTTTTTAGTCACTTGTTTGATCAGCAGATTGGAGCATGTGGCACCGCGCGACCTAATCGCCGGGGCTTTCCCCAGCGGCTTGTAGATTCCCGTCTTAGGCTGGGGGAGAGAGCCTGCTTGAAGTGTAATAACTTGCTCGCTATGAAGTGGAGGGATAATAAGAATGTTTTCGTTCTTACCTCCCTTCATGCAGACACGACGGTCCAAATTACTACGGCGACTGGTGTTGTGGAGAAACCCCTCTGTATCCACGAATATAACCAAAATATGGGAGGGGTGGACCTCAACGACCAGTTGTTGGCGCCGTACCTAATTGCCCGTAAGGCCAGACGCTGGTACAAGAAAGTGTCTGTTTATTTATTTCAATTGGCTTTGCTGAACGATTATGTGCTATACAGAGCTTCAGGACGGACTGGATCCTTCCTTAAATTCCAGGAAGAGATCGTCAGAGCCCTTCTGTTTCCAGACGGTGCTCCACCTCACCTTCTCCAACCAAATGCAGTAAGCTGGCTGCATGAGAGGCATTTTTTTTATGTCCTCCTGAGTACCCCTACCCAACAAGCCCCCCATAAAAGATGTCGTGTCTGCAGCAAGCGCAGATATAGGCGTGAGACCCGCTATTATTGTCCCTCCTGTCCTGATAATCCTGGTCTTTGCATTGGTGAATGTTTTGAACGCTACCATACACTAGTTGAGTATTAGCGTAGGGTACAGCACTGCACAGACTAGGCACACTTTCACAGGGTCTCCCAAGATGCCATCGCATTTTGAGAGACCCGAACCTGGAACCGGTTACAGTTACAAAAGTTAGTTACAAAAAAAAAAAAAAAAACACACGAAAAAAAAATATATAAAATAAAAAAAAACAAAAATAGTTGTCGTTTTATTATTCTCTCTCTATTGTTCTGCTGTTTTTTACTGTATTCTATTCTGCAATGTTTTATTGTTATTATGTTTTATCATGTTTGCTTTAAAGGTATGCAATTTTTTTATACTTTACTGTTTACTGTGTTTTATTGTTAACCATTTTTTTTGTTTTCAGGTACGCTATTCAGCTGCAGAGCGGATTTATTTATCTTGACAGCAACAGCGTTTGCTCCTACGATACATAAAGCCGTGACTCCAGCGCTGTAGGAGGTGATTTCACCACCATAGTTAAAAAAAAAAGAGCATATATGCCGAAGCATGGGGGCAGCAGGGGCGGAGGAGCGATTTGCTCCTACCTTTTGGGGCGGATGCCCCCATGCTTCGGCATATATAAACGGTGCATGTATGCCCATCATTAGAAGTGGGTGGATGAAGGGAGGTATTCTAATGGTGGGGATACCCACCGATGAATCTCTTTTTTTCGTTCAGCCCACAGGCTGCATGAAAAAAAAGTTTACAATATATGCCCAACAAGGACCAGCAACGTACTGGTATGTTGCTGGATTTTGAGTGATTATACCAGAATGATGCCTGCAGGTTTAGGTATCATTCTTTTCAGCCAGCGGTCGGCTTTCATGTAAAAGCAATCCTAGCTGCTAATTAGCCTCTAGACTGCTTTTACAAGCAGTGGGAGGGAATGCCCCCCCCCCCCCACCGTTTTCCATGTTCTTCTCTGGCTCTCCTGTCCCAACAGGCAACCTGAGAATGCAGCCGGTGATTCAGCCAGCTGACCATAGAGCTGATCAGAGACCAGAATGGCTCCAAACATCTCTATGGCCTAAGAAACCTGAAGCTACAAGCATTTCATGACTTAGATTTCGCCGGATGTAAATAGCACCATTGGGAAATTGGGAAAGCATTTTATCACACCGATCTTGATGTGGTCAGATGCTTTGAGGGCAGCAGAGAGATCTAGGGTCTAATAGACCCCAATTTTTTCAAAAAAAGAGTACCTTTCACTACCTATTGCTATCATAGGGGATATTTACATTCCCTGAGATAACAATAAAAATGATTAAAAAAAAAAAAATGAAAGGAACAGTTTAAATATAAGATAGAAAAGCAAAAACGCAAGCGTCGGTCTGGCGTCAAATGTAAACAGCAATTGCACCATGCATGTGAGGTATCACTGTGAAGGTCAGATCGAGGGCAGTAATTTTAGCAGTAGACCTCCTCTGTAAATCTAAAGTGGTGACCTGTAAAGGCTTTTAAAAATGTATTTAGTTTGTCGCCACTGCACGTTTGTGCGCAATTTTAAAGCATGTCGTGTTTGGTTTCCATGTACTCGGCCTAAGATCATCTTTTTTATTTCATCAAACATTTGGCCAATATAGTGTGTTTTAGTGCATTCAAATTGAAAAAAAAGTGTGTTTTTTCCCAAAAAAAAGCGTTTGAAAAATTGCTGCGCAAATACTGTGTGAAAAAAAAAAAAAAATTAACACCCACCATTTTAATCTGTAGGGCATTTGCTTAAAAAAATATATAATGTTTGGGGGTTCAAAGTAATTTTCTTGCAAAAAAAAAAATAATTTTTTCATGTAAACAAAAAGTGTCAGAAAGCGCTTTGTCTTCAAGTGGTTAGAAGAGTGGGTGATGTGTGACATAAGCTTCTAAATGTTGTGCATAAAATGCCAGGACAGTTCAAACCCCCCCCCCCCCAAATGACTCCATTTTGAAAAGTAGACTCCCCAAGCTATTTGCTGAGAGGCATGTCGAGTTCATGGAATATTTTATATTGTGACACAAGCTGCGGGAAAGAGACACATTTTTTTTTTTTGCAAAGTTGTCACTAAATGATATATTGCTCAAACATGCCGTGGGAATATGTGAAATTACACCCCAAAATACATTCTGTTGCTTCTCCTGAGTACGGGGATACCACATGTGTGAGACTTTTTGGGAGCCTAGCCGCGTACGGGACCCCGTAAACCAAGCACCGCCTTCAGGCTTTCTAAGGGCGTAAATTTTTGATTTCACTCTTCACTGCCTATCACAGTTTCGGAGGCCATGGAATGCCCAGGTGGCACAACCCCCCACCCCCCCCCCCCCCAAATGACCCCATTTTGGAAAGTAAACACCCCAAGCTATTTGCTGAGAGGTATAGTGAGTATTTTGCAGACATCACTTTTTGTCACAAAGTTTTGAAAATTGAAAAAAGAAAAAAAAAATTTTTCTTGTCTTTCTTCATTTTCAAAAACAAATGCGAGCTGCAAAATACTCAGCATGCCTCTCAGCAAATAGCTTGGGGTGTCTACTTACCAAAATCGGGTCATTTGGGGGGGGGGGGGGGGGGTTGTGCTATCTTGGCATTTTATGGCCTTCGAAACTATGATAGGTAGTGAGGAGTGAATCAAAAATGTACGCCCTTAGAAATCCTGAAGGTGGTGATTGGTTTTTGGGGCCCCGTATGCAGCTAGGCTCCCAAAAAGTCCCACACATGTGGTATCCCCATACTCAGGAGAAGCAGCAGAATGTATTTTGGGGTGTAATTTCACATAGCCCATGGCCTATGTGAGCAATATATCATTTAGTGACAACTTTGTGCAAAAAAAAAAAAAAGTTTGTCATTTTCTTGCAACTTGTGGCAAAATATAAAATATTCCATGGACTCAACATGCCTCTCAACAAATAGCTTGGGGTGTCTACTTTCCAAAATGGGGTCATTTGGGGGGGTTTTGTGCCATCTTGGCATTTTATGGCCTTCAAAACTGTAATAGGTAGTGAGGAGTGAAATAAAAAATTTACGCCCTTAGAAATCCTGAAGGCGGTGGTTGGTTTTCGGGGCCCCGTACGCGGCTAGGCTCCCAAAAAGTCCCACACATGTGGTATCCCCATACTCAGGAGAATCAGCTAAATGTATTTTGGGGTGCAATTTCACATATAACCATGGCATGTGTGTGCAATATATCATTTAGGGACAACTTTTAGTAAATTTTTTTTTTTCTTTTATCATTATTCAATCACTTGGGAAAAAAAAAAAATATATATATTTAATGGGCTCAACATGCCTCTTAGCAATTTCCTTGGGGTTTGTACTGCCCTGCCATTTTAGCACCTCAAGAAGTGACATAGGCAGTCATAAACTAAAAGCTGTGTAAATTCCAGAAAATGTACCCTAGTTTGTATACGCTATAAAACTTTTGCGCAAACCAATAAATATACGCTTATTGACATTTTTTTTACCAAAGACATGTGGTTGAATACATTTTGGCCCAAATGTATGACTAAAATTGAGTTTATTGGATTTTTTTTATAACAAAAAGTAGAAAATATCATTTTTAAAAAAAAAAAAATTCGGTCTTTTTCCGTTTATAGCGCAAAAATTATGCTTTTTATTATGCAGCCCCGCGCTGGACGTTGCGGCACGCCAAGCCCCACCCCCTCCATCCTCCTACCGCGCCCCCCCCCCCCCCTCTTTTTAAAAAAAAAAAAAAACAGTTTCCCGCACAAGAGCAGGCCTCGGCGGGATCGGCGTGTGTGTGTGTGTGTGTGGGAAGGGGGGGTGGGGGTGGAGAGGAGGAGAGCAGATGACAAACTACTGTGCTGAGGCGGTGGAAGAACAGAGCGACATCCGCCGATCGTTCTGGGCTTTCCCCTACCTATCTGGGAGAGGGGAAGAGCTTCTGCACAGGTGGGGGGGTGTTTTTAGAAAAAAAAACCCCTGCAATATCTTACCGGAGGCCTGGGACTGCTTAGCCAGAGGAAGCCGGCAGCTTCTGCTGACACAGAGCGGTCTATGGTAAGCATGAACAAGGTACGTGCTCTATACAACCCCAAGTAGTGACTTTAGGCATGACAACATTTGCCTTTAAAGGAGACAGTCCATAAGAAAATTTTAAATTCCTTAGGAATCTTCACTTACCTTATCCCGTCGCAGGGATTCTGTGGTAAAACCAACAGACCCACTCTTCACCCCCCAAGGCGGGCTCTGTTAAAAAACCTTCAAGGACCAGGGCCCCTTTTTATCAGGGGTTCCACTCCCCTGGTCCCGTATAGCACCCCGCCAGGAAGCTTTATGGCTGAAAAAAGCAAAGCACTGGATCCCAGGGTCCAGCTCTCTAAAAAGAGAAGCGTTACAGGCTAAACCTCGTTTCTTCCACCACGAGGCCCGGGTTCCATTCAATTCGGCCTGAAAAGACAATTTGAATGGATCCGGTTGCATAGCTTGCCCCAGCAAAGGAAAATTCCAGTGGAGCTCAGCATAGCACATCTTTACTCGTGACCAACACCTAAGACACTGGCGAAAAAACTGAGGTACTCCCAGTAATGGGAGGGGATATATAGGGAGTGAACTTCCTGTCTTAGGGTGTGCTAGTGTCCATCACCTAAAGGTGACCTATATAACCCACATAGTAACTACTATGGCTCTGTGTCCCGTGTACGATAAAGAAAAGCTTTCAACCTTCTGGTCAGAAACATTCACACTTATCAGTAAAGTTACTAAAACCTTGAAAGGGCCGTCTCCAGAACTCGCCTTGTTAAGCATAGGCATCAACAATATCCTCTATCAATTACGCTATGTGACTGTCCACATACTTCTAGCTGCCAGATTAACCATTACATGTCACTGGAAGTCTACCGACCAGATTCTACTAACCCAAGTAAAATCCCCGGTGCATAATCACGGCTCTTACAAACGTATGTTTGCAGCCTCTGAAGGCCACCTCATCCCCATTAGCGAGCATTGGTCAATATGGCTCGAATGGTATCGACACAACTTTTGATGTATTTCGTACATAGATCAAAGAAATGCTCCCTTTTGTACTTTGTTATCATTGCAAGTGTGTTATGTTTTTTTTCTTTGAATTACACTGTTCTCACACTATAATCAGCTCTAATGGCAACCAATTTCTTTGTTTCTACTATTTTACACCTTGTATGTTTTTATATTTGAAACTCAATAAAATTTTTTTTTTTTTTTAATTTCAACAAAACCACCACACAACCACACACACTTTACTTGTTTTCCTACAATATTCTAAACTAAAATTACATTTTGGCTGGAGTCAGGCTTTAAGACTTTTCCATCTGTACAATTGCTTCAGGTCAGTGATTACGTAAGCAGTGAGCCCAGGATCAGTCCCAGAGATTTTACCTTTAAAAGCATGTCAACTTCCATATTTAAAGCAGCTCTTCACCCCGACACCCTCTACACAAACATCACTCTCTTATTTTTTCATTTGCTTACCTTTCTTTTTTTTTTTTTTTTTTAAACGGTATTAAACCCAAAACCAGAAGTGTATTATATTGCAGCTTACCAATTACACTAATACAGCCATCATATGTAAGAACTGGTAAGCTGCATAATATGTTTGCTTTTGAGTTTATTACTGCTTTAATGTTTAGATGTTTCAGTCCCACTCCCCAAAGCTCGCCACTCACCCAGGCGAATGATATGCACTGTGATCCCTGTGCCTGCTGGGATATACTGTACATGTCACGTATCCCAGGAGGCATAGCCTTTCATTCACAAAAAGAGGGGGTGTACCTAGCGGCACATCATCAGGAGGCTTGCTGGCTGAGCCCAGAAGAGCTGACATCACACAAGAACATGGGAGATGCGAGATCCGAGCGCTGGCAGCAGAGAGAAGGATTTCAGCAGGACAATGCTGGATCTGCTGGGCGGGCGAATACCTGAATTGTGCACAACCCCTGCAACCTCAGGGCACCAGTCCTCAGGAAGGATGTACTGGAAATGTAGCGAGTACAAAGAAGGGCAACAACGTTAATAAAGGGTCTGGAGAATATTAGTTATAAGGAAAGGTTGCGAGCACTGAACTTATTCTCTCTGGAGAAGAGACGCTTGGAGAGGGGATACAATTTCAATTTATAAATACTGTACTGGTGACCCCACAATAGCAATAAAACTTTTTCGTGGAAGGGAGTTGAACAAGACACGTGGCCACTCATTAAAATTAGAAGAAAAGAAGTTTAACCTTAAACTACGTAGAGGGTTCTTTACTGTAAGAGCGGCAAGGATGTGGAATTCCCTTCCACAGGCGGTGGTCTCAGCGGGGAGCATCGATAGTTTCAAAAAACTTTTAGATAAGCACCTGAACGACCACAACATACAGGGATATACAATGTAATACTGACATATAATCACACACATTGGACTTGATGGACTTGTGTCTTTTTTCAACCTCACCTACTATGTAACTATGTAACCCAGTAAGCAGGATTTTTTAAAAAATGGGTAAGGGAGAACAGGGTGAAGATCCGCTTTAGGCTGGGTTCACACTTAAATTCGATGTGGCTCACAGCAGGGGTCCGGTGCGTCCCAGTTCTCCATTTCAGGCCAAAATTTTTGCCTGAATTTGGCACTGCACCCCTGTGCAATCTGCTCCGCAGCCACCCCCGAGATATGTGAACCGGCTCCATTGAGAGCCAGTCACAGTCTCCTGTCATGCAAATTGGATGCAGGGAAACCAGCATCCAACTCGCACTAGTGTGAACCCAGCCTCAAAGTTCCATTCAAACCTTAAAGTGGAGGTCCGCCCAAAAATAAGAAAATAAATAAATAAATAAAAGCCAGCAGCTACACATACTGCAGCTGCTGGCTTTTAATAATATAACACTTACCTGTCCTGGAGTCCAGCAATGTCGGCACTGCAGCCGATGTTTCCATCAGCTGTCGGGTGCTGCTGCCCCCATTGTGGCTAAGGGAAACCAGCAGTGTGGCCTTACAGCTTCACACAGGCAAACCTACTGCTCATGCGCGAGGCCCCGCTCCTCTCTCCTACTGGCCCGGCGACAGGGGGAGGAGGAGGGAGCCCCGCTGTGACGTCATGGGCCGTGGCGCGGACTCCCGGAAGTGGGAACAGGATACCTGTCAAAGACAGGTATCCTGTCCCCCCTCCCCCCGAAAGGTGCCAATTGTGGCATCGGAGGGGGAGAGGAGACAAATGTTTGGAAGTTCCACTTTGGGTGGAACTCCGCTTTAAGTGGTGAGACGTGAAACAACAAGCGAGTGAAAGACAAACTGAGTAGGTTTGGTTTATAAAAAGAAAACAAACAGTTTAGCAGCGCAGTATTTCCAGTACCTGACTGATGAACGGCGAGATGGGCGTCCTTCAGGGCTCATGGCTATTGTAGGTTGGTAGGAACCAAAAGCAAAGTTTTCATCGTTCAATGGATACTCTTTGTCTGTTAAATATAATGCCCCAATTACATTTTAATCTAGTGCATCCTAAAAAAATAAAAAATAGAGGCTTGGCTTACCAGCCATTTTCTGGTACTTAGGATCCAGTTTGAATTCTTTCTTCCCACCAGTTGCAGGCCTCTCCAACAGTTTAGGTGAAGTTCCCCTTCCTAATAGTTCATCCATTTTTAATCGTGCAGGCTTTACAGTAGTGCTGAAAAATTAAAAAGAAAAATCCCTATTTCACTGTATAACACATGGGACAAAGGCAAGGATTATACAAGTAAAGCAGAACTCCGGCCTCTTTTTACCTCCCGATCCCCCATCCTCATTTCTCTTCTATTAAGCCCCATCTGCATTTTTAAAAAATTGCTTTATACATGCTTTTAAAACTGGCCATAGATGTATCATCTTTTTTTGATCAGCCAGCCAAAAAAATATAAATTGATTACCCTATCCACACCCTATTCACGCATCCACACAAATTACTTCCTGCTGCACTGTTGTATACTGACAGTGGGAACTCTTCTGCAGTCAGATTACACCCATCAGTGCTGCAGCCAACTGACTGTAGCACTAATAGAATTGCAATGTTGGAAAATTTTTGTTCAAATGATTGACTTCTCAAGAATTGAAGCAGGCATAGATGGATCAAAATTCTGCCAGTCTCTGCTGAACAGGATGAAATTCAATCCATCTATGGCCAGCTTTATCCTGCAGGCTTCTGGCCAGATTGGTGACATCACAGGCCCTCCCTCTCTGGCTGCGGGTGATAATAAAAGTGGCCCAGGAGTACTGTGAGCCTTGGCTGCATGATGATGCTCCCACAGGGAGTTAATCATGGGCAGCCCGGGCTCACAGGATGTAGGTTGAATGAATTACCTCTCATTTAATACAGAAGAGAACCAGAGGCCAGCTGCTGAGGTGGGAGCAGAGGGCACCTGTAATAGAGAGAGTTGAGCAAAAAATTGTCTTTTTTTTTTTTTTTTACAGGAAGAGGAAGTATTAAAAAACTGAAAGTGGAGGAGTTTAATCTATAACTAAAGGCAAAACTTTAGCTAGATTAGAGAACCCCTGTGTTGGCGGATCCTCCAACACATAGACTAATAAGCCCAAATACACTGGTATTAACATGTAATACACTAAAAATATGGGACAAGATTCACGCACAAAATAGTTGGGATTATAATTTACCCTTGATATATTTGAAGGACAATGAATTTTTTGAACCGGGATGAGGGAGGGAATTGGATAAAAAAAGGGAACGCACAACTGAAAGATATTATTAAGAAGGGCAAAATAATCACTTATCAAGATCTTAAAATGAACACTGATTTAATGACGATAGATGCATGGCGGTACATCCAGCTCACTCAATTTGTCGGAAAACTTCCAAAGCCAGTTAGAGGAGAAGAAGACTATAGGCCGCTGGAGCAACTATGTACGAGAGAAAAATCAAGAAACAATATTTCGCGACTATACAAAATACAATTGCACAGAGAGGGGCTGGATGTTCCGTCTTACATCAAGAAATGGCAAAATGAACTGGGACTACACTGTAACAATCACATGTTAGTAAAAATTTGGAAACTGATACATTGTGTCTCAGTTGATTCTAGGATGACTGAGATAAAATTATAAATGTTTAGCGAGGTGGTATACGACTCCAGATAAGATAAGTAAGTTCTAACCGGACCAGTCAGAGGACTGTTGGAGAGGATGCAAGGTTCCAGGAACTATGGCCCACATATGGTGGGATTGCCCCATAATTAAGGAATACTGGAAAGGAACTATACAGCTAATAAAAGAAATCACTAATAAAGAGAATTCGGATGATCCATGGGCATGTTTGTTCCATGGGACAGCCGAATCAATCAAACAATATAAAACATCCATTGCCCCGATCTTGTTAAAACACAGCTCTAAGTCAGATACCAAAAAATGGCAAGAAAAAGAAGGTCCAAAAATCCGGGACTGGATTTTTTGTGTGAATGACATACATAACATGGAGAGTTTAGACGATAGGGGTATAGAACCAGATGAAGAGCGTGAACGCAAGGATAACTGGGAGAAGTGGCAAGCATTTAAAAAAACATGGAGATACCTTAAGGAGATTACCAGTTAAGTGTAAGAGGGAGAAGAACAGGAACTAGAAAGGAAGAAACCTTTGCCTAGTTTAGTTTGTAAGTTATAAGCGAGGTGAGGGAGGGGGATGGGTGGGTTTGTTTCAAGGGGGGATAAGTATGTGATAATATATTGATTTGTTTTTAGAATACTTGATTATTTTGTATGTAAAAAATTTAAAATAAAGATACAAAAAAAAAAAAAAAAAAAGAAGACTAGAGAACCCCTGTTGGGTTTTTACTGCCGTCTATGCCCCAGTTAGGAAGATTCACCCTCTCTAGTTGTCTTACCATTATCACTGAAAATGAAAGTATGAGAAAACAGAAACATTTGGGTTGTCCCTAGAAAAGTAATAGAGGGGAAATCTCCCGATGGAAACATGTTCTGGTGATCTGGGGGCCCCAATGGATTCCCTTAGTTTGCTGGGATTTCCTCTCACTTCTTGTTTTGGGGCAGGAAGTTATGGTAAATCTCACCAATGAAACACAGATGGCAAAAAAGAAAACAAACTGACTGGGGTATAACCTTCCTTACACTATCCGAAATAATGCCTATAGTTCTACTTTAAGAAATATGTACCAGCATTTATGCGATGTGCTTTAAAAAACAAAAAAAAACAAAACAAAAACCTTATATTAAAACAGAAATACACAAGGATCAATTATCAGCCATGAAAGGCAATTTGATATTCAATATAGAAATACATGTATGTAAGCGTTCCAGTTTTGGATTTACTGATCTGCCAATTTTTTCTGCAGAGTTTAAAAAAGCATGCCCTCAAAACTTCCTAGGAAGAAAAGATGGCATACCTGGTATTTAAGCAGGTGCCCCATAGCAATATGACTATGACAACACAAGCCCCCCTGCGATGTTTTAGGTTATAAAGAACTACAATAATCAAGAAGAGATTTTGTTTTACAATGTAATTATTCTTGTCCTCGGACACATCTCTTCTCCTTTTAATCCAATCCCTCTGCCTTTCTGAAAAATTTGCTCATAAAATATGGTTCAAGACCTCAGATGCAAGCAGTGTTCTTCTAACCGCCTGGCTTTCCTGGACTAAAGCGCTGTTGACATTTAGTGCCAACTCCTGGATTTAATAAGCGCAGAGAATTCGGGAGAATGCTGTTTTTATAAAGTTTGGTCCCCTTTTTTGGTCCCCCATTTTCAATATATGGCCATTTTATAGAAGATAATGGGGGTAATTTACGAAAGGCAAATCCACTTTGCACTACAAGTGCAAACTACAAGTGCAAAGTGCACTTGAAATTGCACCAAAAGTGCACTTGGATGTGCTGTCGCTGTAGATCCGAGGGGGGCATGCAAGGAAAATAAAAAACAGCATTTTAGCTTGCACATGATTGGATAATAAAATCAGCAGAGCTTCCCCTCATTTCAGATGTACCCCTCAGATTTACAGCGACTGCACTTCCAAGTTCACTTTCAGTGCAATTTCAAGTGCACTTTGCACTTGTAGTTTGCACTTGTAGTGCAAAGTGGATTTGCCTTTTGTAAATAACCCCCTATGCCTTATTCTTACTTGTCTACTTTCTGAGAACTTGGTGGTCCATCGCCAAATCCCAAAGCATCCATGATATCATCTCCATCCTCTTCAAAGTTCAGGTCATCCCTTCTTCGAGTCCCTAGGTGTGGTCTGGATTGGGTTCTTGTTGGGCTGACAACTGATGGGTCTGCTTAAAGTCCATTGAAAACATAAGAGAATAGCAAAAAGAAAAAAAAAAAACACCAAAAACTTAAATCATAAGAACTGGATATATACTGATGTGAACAAACATTCCACGTGATCTATTTGCATTATATATTGTAACAAACTTGTCAGTCTTTTGTAGGAACTGGGGGTCTCAGACGCAACCCTTTTACAGTAACATTTACAAGCATAGAGCACCCTAAACCTCCTCACTTTCAGGGTAGGTTATCCTGATTATAGAAAAACTGCTTGGGAGATGGTTCCCATAGAAGTCCATAGGGATCTACTGTTCAGCTATGCCAGGGGAAAGAGGATTTCCGCTAGAGGAGCTATTGGTGATGGGGGTTAGTATGTTTAAAGCCGGCCATAGATGGATTGTATCTCGGCCAGTGCAGCAACGTCTGGCTGAGATTCAATCCAACTATGGGCAGGCTGGTTGTACCCAAGTCAATCCATTGATCGACTTGGGTAAAACCAGGCGGTCAGCTTTTTTACATGCGATTACTGACGGCGGCTATAGTCGTTGGAAGTAATCATTGTGTCCTGCTGGCCGGGAAGCCTCCCCCACCGACAGAACACAAAAGCACTGCGGGAGCGATTCCCCCATCAACTCTAACTCTTGCCTAACAATGAACTTCTCTTTTTTTGCTCCCTCTTGGTCTGTTGTGGGAGAGATGACCTGTCTGACTTATCTGGTATCAATAAAGCTTGTTGCAGAGCAAAGTGCGGCCTATGTGCTTGTATGCCTAAGGCCGGGTTCACAAAAGCTCTGACACTGGGAGCTCATGTCGCATGACGTGTGAAAATTAATGTTTCCCTATGAAAGCCGTTTCAATTGGTCCGACACAAGTCGCTCCGACTTTGAAAATGCTCCCTGCACTACTTTAGTCCGACTTTGATCCTACTTTAGCCCATTGAATATCACTGAAGTCGGATCAAAGTCGGATCGCCGTCTTAACTGATCCGACTTTGGCATGTGACTTGTGCTCTGATGATCTTGAAGGGGAACTCCACACCAAATTTAAAATAAAAACTGGCATGGGTCCCCCTCCAAGAGCATACCAGGCCCTTCGGTCTGGTATTGGTTTTAAGGGGAACCCCCACACCGAAAAAAACTGCGTGGGGGTCTCCACCAAAACCCATACCAAACCCTTATCCAAGCACAGAGCCCGGCAGGTCAGGAGAGAGGGGTAGGGACAAGCGAACGCCCCCCACCTCCTGAACCGTACCAGGCCACATGCCCTCAACATGGGGGGGTGGGTGCTTTGGGGCTGGGCCCCCCCCCACCCCAAAGCACCTTGCCCCTATGTTGATGGGGACAAGGGCCTCTTCCCGACAACCCTGGCCGTTGGTTGTTGGGCTCTGCAGGCGGGGAGCTTATCGGAATCTGCAAACCCCCTTTACCAAGGGGGCCCCCAGATTCCGGCCCCCCACCCTAAGTGAATGAGTATGGGGTACATTGTACCCCTACCCATTCACCTAAAAAAAAAAAAAAAAGTCAAAAATAAAACACATTACACATATTTTTAAAGTAATTTATTAAGGCAGCTCTGGCATCTTTTAGCCATACTCAGCCGAACCCAGCCATCCCATCCATACCCAGCCATACCCAGTCGTACCCAACCATCCCAATCCGTACTCGGCCATACTCAATCATGCTCAGTCATCCCATCCATACTCATCCATCCCCATCCACGGCTCATCCATCCCCATTCATGCTCATCCATGCCACATCAGTTATTATCCATGCCACTACAGTGCCTCACAAAAGTGTAATAGATAGTCAAATTAGATTTGAAACTTATGCCCCTAGAACACCTGACGGTGCTCCCTGCATGTTGGGCCTCTCTATGTGTTCACACTGTGGAAATGTCTCCCACATGTGGTATCGCCATACTCAGGAGGAGCAGGAGAATCTATTTTGGGGTGTAATTTTTGGTATGTACATGTTATGTGTTAGAAACATTGTGTAAATATAAAACATAAAACACTGTGTAAATGGACAACACTGTGTAAAAATAAATGCATTTTCATTTTCTTTACACATTTTCCAAAAACTTGTAGAAAAAAAAATGACATGTTCAAAAGACTCATTATGCCTCAAAGATTATACATTGGGGTGTTTCCTTTCCAAAATGGGGTGATTTTTGGAGCATTTCCATTGTCCTGGTTCTCCAGGGCCTTAAAAAGTGCAAGAGGTCATCAAGAAATTATATGTGTAATTTATGCTCCAAGAATGCCTGATGGCGCTCCCTGCATATTGGGCCTCTGTATATGGTCACACTGTGTAAAAGTCTCACACATGTGGTATCGCCATACTCAGGAGGAATAGTAGAATGTGGTTTGGGGTGTAATTTGTGCTATGCATATGCTGTGTGTGAGAAATAACCTGGTAATATAACAATTTTGTGGAAAAAAAAAAATCTTGATTTAGCAAAGAACTGTGGGAAAAAACTACAACTTCAAAAAACTCACTATGCCTCTAACTAAATACCTTGGAATGTCTACTTTCCAAAAAGGGGTCATTTGGGGGGTATTTGTACTTTCCTGACTTGTTAGGGTCTCAAGAAATGAGATAGGCCGTCAGTGCATCAGGTGTGATCAATTTTCAGAGATTGGAAACTTTCACACAGACCAAATAATATACACAGATTTGGGTTATTTTTACCAAAGATATGTAGCAGTATACATTTTGGCCAAAATATATGAAGAAAAATTACTAATTTGCAAAATTTTATAACGAAAAATGACGAAAATTGCATTTTTTTTTTTACAGAATTTTCATTTTTTTTCTATTATAGCGCAAAAAATAAAAAAAACCCAGCGGTGATTAAATTACCACCAAAAGGAAGCTCCATTTGTGTGAAAAATAGGACAAAAATTTCATATAGGTACAGCGTTGCATGACTGAGTAATTGTCATTCAAAATGTGAGAGCACCGAAGCTGAAAATTGGTCTGGTTAGGAAGGGGGTTTAAAGGGGTTGTAAAGGTAAAAGTTTTCACCTTAATGCATTCTATGCATTAAGGTGAAAAAACAACCGACAATACCGCCCCCCCCAGCCCCCCCGTTTTACTTACCTGACCCCTCGAAAATGTCCCGCACTCGCTCCCGACATCCTCTTCGCCGCTCATCCTGGTCGTTGATTGGCTAGAGAGGATGGATTGATAGCAGCGCAGCCATTGGCTCGCGCTGCTGTCAATCACATCCAATGACGCGGCGCGCTGGGGCCGAGTGATACAGTGAGTGGGGCTATGGCCGCGGGCTGTATCACGGGAGCGCGCCCGCAAGCACTCAACACCATGCGAGGGAGCTCGCATAAAGGTGTTGAGTCCTTGCAGGGGGGAGCCGAGACAGCCGCCGAGGGACCCCAGAAGACCAGGTTCATGGCCACTCAAAACGAGCTGCACAGTGGAGGTAAGTATAACATGTTTGTTATTTAAAAAAAAAAAAATAAGTGCCCAGTGACAGAATATCAACCAAAAATCCAGAAAAATCACATGATACCAATGTGATAAAATTTAGTTGCAGTTCAGTGACTAAAATAAGTATTTGATCCCCTACCAACCAACAATAATTCTGTCACCCACAGACTGGCAACAGCATGTGCTCATGTTGTACACAGATTAGTCCTGTGAATTTACGAAGTTGTTCCCAACGACGACTCATTACGTGTGTAAAAGACACCTGTCCACAGAATCTTTCTTCCATTTAAACTCCACCATCATGGGTAAGACCAAAGAACTGTCAAAAGACGTCAGGGACAAAATTGTAGAACTGCACAAGGCTGGAATAGGCTACAATACCATGAGCAAGAAGAAGCTTGGTGAGAAGGAGACAACTGTTGGAGCGAATATTCTCCAGAGGAACAAAAATAATAATAATAATGTACAAAAATAGCCATCAATCGCCTCATGGGGTAAGAATGATCATGAGAAAAGTGAGGGATTGGCCCAGAACTACACAGGAGGAGCTTGTGAATGATCTCAAGGCAGTTGAGACCACAGTCACCAAACAAACCATTGGTAACACAATACGCTGCCATGGATTGAAATCCTGCAGAGCCCGCAAGGTCTTCTTCCTCAAGAAGGCACATGTACAGGCCCGTCTGAAGTTTGCGAATGAACACCTAAATGATTTAGAGAAGGATTGGGAGAAAGTGCTGTGGTCAGATGAGACCAAAATTATAGACCCTTAATTTCTTTGTAATTGGGAAAACTTACAAAATCTGCAGGAGATCAAATTATTTTTCTCCACTGTATCTGTATTAACGGCTTTATTTCCTAGGTTTAGATATAAAGAAAAGTCATTCTTTTATACGGTCATCTTGCATTTTCCATGGGTTACCACAGAGGCAGAATAATAGGAAATTGTTTCTATGCATATGACATGCAACAGACAGATAGAAAAGGTTTCTTAAACAGGGTTTGGTGGTTCCTCTGCTATAATTTTATTCCTGCAGATTACTTACCATTGGTCTTTGCTGATACAGGTTCTGATATTACTGGGGGAGATTCCGACTTGGCACTAGTAGCTTTTGACTTCTTAGGAAGACTAGCATCTTCATCAGGCAGAAGACCTTCAAGTGGGTCATCTAGGAGAAAGAAAGAAAGAAAGAAAGAAAGAAAGAAAGAAAGAAAGAAAGAAAGAAAGAAAGAAAGAAAGAAAGAAAGAAAGAAAGAAAGAAAGAAAGAAAGAAAGAAAGAAAGAAAGAAAGAAAGAAAGAAAGAAAGAAAGAAAGAAAGAAAGAAAGAAAGAAAGAAAGAAAGAAAGAACAGAATGAAAGAAAGAAAGAACAGAATGACTGAGTGAAAATAAATTATATGAACCCACAAAAAACAGTGATAGAATTTTCACCATATCAATTAAAGAGTTTAGCACATCATCACTGTGGTTTGCACGGTCAAAAAAAAAGTCTGCATGTGTCACATTAGGTATTATGTATTATTGAACTACTCTGCTTTTCTGTATAAGGTCTCAAGTTAGGAATTGTTTTATAATTAAGACTCATAATTCTATGATCTTTAAAATTACATCTATAACTTATAAATTTAAAAGATATCAACTGTTTAACAGTTTTTCTCACAATAAAATGTGCAAATCTCTTGGTTTTGGGACTAGGATTTCAGAACTGCTTTTGATGTAGCCCCACATTGTTTCTTCACGACGATGCATATAAAGAAGTTAACGCTGAACTCCACACCATGCAACTAGTCACCAACCCACAACTCCGAGTCGGAAAGAAGTAGTGAGCGGCGGAAGCAAGGAATAATGCAAGTAAAACAGCGTTTTCCTCTACCCCCAGTCTTTAAGCTTAACTTAAAGCTTGAAGGTTAAGTTAGTCCTTGCTTAGCCCTTGCTGCAGGTCCATTACAGGCGCCGCCCCCTTATCTATGCGTCCGGCCCCCTGATCTACATTCGGGGAGCCGGATGCATGGATTTTTTTTTTTTTGAAGCAGAGGCTCTAATAGATGGGCTTGGGCGCAAGCTCTGAGCCCCAATCCTACCCAGTTGTGGGACAATAGCGAGTGAATAATCGCCATTTTCACATTGAATCTCCTCCTGGTCAAGCAATCCAATTGGACCACGACGAGGAGACGTAGAGGACGCAGGGGATGATACCACCGCCTGGAGGGAAGCGCTGCCTTGGGGTTAGGTTAGTGCTGCTGGTGACCTGACCCGAACGACCAAGGGGGGGTGTGGAGGGGTGCCCCTGGGTGCATTGTTTGCCACCCACCCTGAAGTATACCACCAGCCACCAATGCCCTGCTGTGTTCCTTAGAAAGCTTTAGATTGTATAGTGTATGGCCACCTTTATACACCTAAAATGAACTAGTTGCTCTATTAGTGCCATTAATTAATGGGACCCAAACGTAGAAGCAATCTCCCATTTTTCCAACAAGCGAAAAATACAGCAAAAAGGCACATTACAAAACAAGTAACCTGCAAACGCCAAAATGTCCCATGTGAAATCAACGGGCTACCCTCTATGTGTGTCATGGGAAAAATTTGTCAAAAAACGTGAACTCCTACTGGGCTAGGTATGAATGGAGCCTGAAAGTGAAATTGGTTTGTTTACACAAGAACAATGAGGCTCCATTCGCATCTGTGTATTTCCGAACCAATGGCAAACCACAGAAAAAGGGGAGCTTTGCGTTTCAGAAAAGCGCTGCAAATGCACAGTGAAAAAAGCACCACACTCTGCAAAAAAAAAAAAAAAAAAGTTCTGGAGCTTCTTTGGGCATATTCAGGCAAATGGGCTGTGCTATGCCCAACGAGCGAACGTGTTCCAAAATTCCCCCAAAAAAGTTCCCGCTACGCAGAGATGTGAATGGGTCTTGACAGAGTGTTTCCATTCACTCCCTCCTATGTACTTGTATAAAGTCCTGACACATGACTGTGTCAAGACACACCTGTAAATCAATGTACCAATACATGTAATTAAACAGATTATCCTATAGCAGACATTTGATAGCAATCCAATTTTTCTTTACTGCTGGAAGACTTGTTTCATGGAGATGAACTCCACAACCAAAGCTAGGGTCTCTGTAGCTTAAATTGTGGGGTCCTGAAGGTTGGATTAGTGTATTACTGGATACAATCTCTGTGTTCCCAGGCTGTATACTGATGGCAATAGATTAGCCTTGCCTTTTAATATAAAAATAATGCAATCACTTTGCAGCAAACAACTGCAGTTGAAAAAAATTTAAATGCCTTACGTAATGAAATATTTACATCCTGGGCATCCTCTGATAAGCATTAAAAGCAGAGAAGAAGGTAAGAATCATGTCATCTCATTCATATATTCAGTGCACTCATATACAGTATACATATACATTTACTTACCATCACGGAAAAATTTCTTATACTGTCTGGCTTGGCCTGCAGGTGCAGACTGTGGCTTCTTCTCACTCTCAGGAGCAAGGTTTCCTGCAATATGAGAAAAGGTTAGAGTATGGAGTTTATGGATTTTAAGGTCTTTCTCTGCACTGTTCACATAACATCAACTTTTGTACAGTGTTACACTGTTAAAGCAATGTTGTCATGAGTAAAAACAAGGACTAGACCAACAGTTACTGCCTATCCAGTTATTGTCAAAGTAAATGAATCTAACTGGACTAATAAGTTTCTTTAGTTATATTTAGTCAAATCTAGTAAAATCACAGCTGGGGAACTTCATATTCAAACCAAAACCGCACAGTTTAGGTATTTAGTGATATGTCCAATGCTGTTTTCTGTCAAATGGTACAGGAATCTGATCACATGGATGTGAACACCCATCCAATCCAATTCCAGTGCAGAGCAAAAAAAGGTTCCTGTGTTGGTGTGAACACGATTCGATTACAGGCAGTTTGTATGGCTGAATTTGCATCGCACAGACATCGCATGCAATCTGCACAGCAATGCGGTGCGAATCACATGCAATGTCTGTGTTCGCACCCATGTGAAACCAGCCTTAAGGAAGACGCTTTGACCAGGTTTCAGAAACATTGGTGTACATGGAAAGAGCTGTGGATACACTGATAAAGAATTATGTTTCTGTATTTGGATTTTACCATTTTTAGTACCAGTCTTGTTTTGAGCTTTTTTGTCACTGGCAGTACTTCGGGTCACCCCAGAATCTTTTGCAGGAGCAGAGTTTGGCTTTCTAGATGCAAATATCTCCGCATCCATATCTTCCAA
Source organism: Aquarana catesbeiana (assembly GCF_042186555.1). Classification (NCBI taxonomy): domain Eukaryota; kingdom Metazoa; phylum Chordata; class Amphibia; order Anura; family Ranidae; genus Aquarana; species Aquarana catesbeiana. The sequence goes on from NC_133335.1 coordinate 162,967,724, forward strand.
GTCCTATAAAATAAAGACAAGGGGTTGTAAAAGTTTTTTTTTTTTTAAATAACAAACATGTCATACTTGCCTCCTCTGTGCAAGGGTTTTGCACAGAGCAGTCCCGATCCTCCTTTTCTGGGGTCCCTTAATGGCGCGCCTGGCTCCCCCTCTTCTCGAGTGCCCCCTCGGAGAGCCGCTTTCCAAGGGGGCACTCGTGCGGGCGCGCTCCTGAGTCCTGCTGCTGCGTCCATTGACACAGACAGCAGGACTCGCCCCCCCCCCCCCCCTTAGCTTCCGTGTCACTGGATTTGATTAACAGCAGCGGGAGCCAATGGAAGCCAATGGTTCCTGCTGCTATCAATCTATCCAATGATGACCCAAGATAGCGGCTGGAGCTGCTGTGCTCGTCCCCGTCGCTGGAACAATCGGGTTCAGGTAAGTAAAATGGGGGGGGGGGATCTGAGGGGCTGCTGCACTACAGAAGGTTTTTCACCTTAATGCATAGAATGCATTAAGGTGAAAAACCTTAAGGGTTTATAACCCCTTTAAAGCAAAGCAGTAACTTCCTACAGGTTCAAAATCCTGCATCATGGGAGGTGGTCCAATGCTTCCCTCTACCCAAAATCTGTGGCAGCCACAGAAGGAGTGGTGGTGGAGCTCTGGAGAAGTGTATAAGGTCTCTCTCTTTAATCAGTTGTTTACTTACAGTCATTTGTTTAACACTATGTAAAAAAAAAAAACTGAGCAAAAACGTTATACTTTCTAGATCAGTTCACCGTCAGATTTTTTTTAAATTAACACAACTGTAAATTAATGTGCTGTGTTACCTTCAAGCTTTCCAGAACATCCTGTGGATCAGCCTCTGAAACATCGTAATCCTGTTTAAAAAAAAAAAAAAGAGTGCATTATTTTCAAGAAAATGTACAGATGTTCCCATCTTGTATTAAAGGAGCATAAAGTACCAACTACCATGTGCATGGCATGGCATGGCATGGCACAGAACTAAAAGCATGATGGTACTTAGAATATATACAATTTTAGTAGCTTCTGGTTCTATGTAATATAAAAGAACCATTGTCAAATGTTTCTCCTGGTATTGCAAATAACTCTTCGCTGAACAAGAACACAGCCAAACTCATTGTTTCCCAGTCTGATGTGCATCATCTAATTCCTTTAAAACCTCCAATTCACACCCTGTCCTTTATAATGTAATAACTCCTAAAGCAAAACTAAATTTAAAGCTGAACTACAAGGAAAGTACATTTTAAAATACTGTGCTAGACAAGTAAGGTAGCCTAAAATATATGTATACTGTGTGCGAATAGCAGCTACATAGTATAAATGTCATGTCAAGCTGGCTCATCGCGTCACTTCTGCCCATATGAAACTACCTGGGAATCGAGCTGAATGCCGCAAACGGCAGCTTTTCCTTTCAGGGCCGATTACCCTTAAAGTGGATGTAAACCCAATGTCATCCTTTCTAAACTACTGCCATAGGGGTTATCTATAAGGATATACATGCCTCCTGCATGTATCTTTACCTGTCAAATGTCTCCCCTCTGTCTGTTATTAGAACCGAAAAACTGCATATTCTGTGGGTGGGTCTGTTGTCTGGAGCTCGGTGGGTGGAGTCATGATGTCCGTAGACTCCCCGCCCACCTCTACACTCCCCTTGTCAATATCCATTTTCATCTGTGTATTTCTAACACTGAACTTCTGCTATAATCTCTAACATCCAGTGAAAAGACAGGAAAGTAACCACATGACTTCAGCATGCCAAATCATGGTGAGGTGTGGAACAGCCAATCCTTGCAGAGCTGCTGAAGAAAGGAGTGGGGGAGGGAATTTAAAAATACTGCATGTCTCTGAGGCTAGTGCACGAGATGTAAATCACCTGTCACTCACAGCAAGGGGGAGGATTTGACAAAGTTTTTCTCAGTTTGTCAAGAATTGTCTCACTGAACAATAAAAGAGGATTGCTCAGAGATGGATTAACTCTGTGTGGCAAGACTGGGCTCAAATGATAGGAAATCTTATACTCTACAGTATGATAGAAAAAAAAAAAATTCAGGTTTACATCCACTTTAATAATCATCTGCTACACACGCCGGGTGCCAGGACTATAAGGCACTTTTAAATGCGAATGAATTATGTAAATTTGTGTATTTAATAAACCCGGTTTCACGACATTGTGCAATGAAGGTTCTTCTCATTTCCATCCATACTTATGGGGTGCATTTAAGCATGAGACGTCACCTCAACAGGCTCCCCAGGGGTATCCCCACATGCCTAAAAGACCATACTAGCGATAGCTGGTCAACATCCAGGGTGATTGTACATCTATGTGGAGCACCCAGTCTGAACACCATTGCACAGGAGATGTCAATTTTAGCACGAGCACTTTGTTTCATCAACTAATGGGACTTTAGTAATTTTTTGTTTGTTCTGCATGTTTACATGAATGTGATCAACCCTAAGTGCAGCACGGGGGCTGGATTTCTGGGTGCTGCAAGGAAGAGAGATGTTGCGATGGCAGTGAAGTGATCCAGTTGTATCCCCACCTCCAACTCTCTCCTCACCCAGTCACAAAAAAGCATTTTATTTTTTCACATAATAGAAGGTGTGCTGTGAATAGAATAGGGGCAGATACTCAACATGATCTCTTGGTGCAACTTTCATTAAACAATCACTGGTCGTGAATAAAATCACCATAATTTAGAACACATGCATCTGGCAGATCCACCTACAGTAAATGTTTGGTGATTGTCAGAATATAAATTTGCCCCTTCAAGTCTTCTCCTAAAAAAACTGCATTACCCGTTTGATAGCGAATGTATTCTTTGTGCATACTGCCTGTGACACATGTGCAGTGCAGTGTACACTCCCAGAAGCTTATATTTTGGAGCTGGGTGACAAGATGATGTAAGTTCAGGGTGTATGTGCAGGAGCTTTCTCATCAGTAGCCACTCAATAGCCGAAGAGAAAAAAAAAAAAAATCAGATGAGGAAGAAAACTAGGAGGAGAAGATGTCAGCGGATGGAGCAGCGAGGGAGAGCATGAAACCTACATGGCTGGAGGAGGCTAAACTAGTGGATAACACTGTCATAATGAGAAAGTATGCCAACAAACTTTAGTTCTGATTTATGGTTGAACTCTAGGCAGATATAACAGATACAAATTAATGAAGCTCTGTAATCATTATCACATCATTAAATGTATTTTTATTTTTTTACATGTAAGCACTTGAATTTGACCTGGTCTCAGGCTCTTAGCATCCCTGTGCAACAGAGCTAGAGTGTGAGCAGAAGAGGCATTACAAGGAGCCAATCAGTTCATGTGCTGACAACAGGCATACCGACAGGAAGAAAAAGTGACAGAAACTAGCTCATCACTGCACTGCTTCTCTTTTCAATGTCCATTCAGAGGCTGGGGCGGTTCTAGAACAACCTGTGCTCAGAGGTAGGTAGTTGAATGATGCCAGCCATCGGACTCTGGACATCTAGTGGTAGAAAAAGTACTGCAGGGAAATTTCTGGATTGAAGGTGAATATTGCAGCAAACACTGGTTTTGTTATTTTATCTTTTAATGAGCTATTCATTTTTCTCTTGTGATTTTTGAACGGAAGTCTTCATCCTAAAGGGCTAACATCTTTACCCCTGAGACATTTCGTTTTCTTTCCTTAATACTGCCACTGAGTAAACAAATTCACTTTTGTGCATTTGCCTTCTGGTGTTTAAAACCTTACTTTATTGACTTATGATTTAAAGGAGAAGTCCAGCCTGAGTTTCTTTGGCTGGACTTCTCCTATGGATCAATTCGTTTTGCACTCTTGTGACCCGTTTTCAGCAGACTTACGTCACTGGAATCAGTCCAGGCACCGCAGCATTACAGTAGTCTGGATCCGCCAGGTGCCTGGACCGATGCCTGTCTCAGCCTCTCAGCAAGCCACTGAGAGACTGAGACAACTGCTCCCCGCCCCTGCACAGCTCAGTGCTTCAGTGAGCGTGGGGGGGCAGAGTGGAGAGCCGCTGACTGACAGGCAGAAACTCTCCTCTCGTGGATCTGTGAGAACCGAGCCATCGGTGCTGTTCGATCGCTCGGTTCTCAGTGTAGAGGAGGCAGGGGACAGATGCAGCATTGGACCGATGCTGCATCCACCTAGGCAAGTATGAATCTGTAGAAAAAAAAAAAAAAACCTACTTCTCTTTGAAGCCTAAGTGCAGCCATAATTACAACCAGAAAGATCAGAAAAAGGAACATCGTTTATAGTCAGTAGGATGTGTCCCTTGTGCACGATGAAGGAAGATGTTTACCAACAGAAAAGGAGTCCGCACAAGGGGCATCCTACTGATTGTAAATTATGCCCTTTATGCTAATTTTTCTGTTTGTGATTTTGGCTGCACTGCCCTTAAGAAGTTCCTTAACCCCTTCACGCCTAAGCCTTTTTCTGATCTTTGTTGCTTACAAGTTAAAATCCTGAATGAATCCTGAAGTCAAGTTCCTCCATCCCAAACTCATCCATGTCTTTATGAACCTTGCTTTGTCCAAACCATTTGGTGGGGGGAGGGGGGGATTATAATGTGGGGTTGTTTTTCAGGGATTGGGCTTAGCCACTTCGTTCTAGTGAAGGGAACTTTTAAGGTGTCAGCATACAAAATCATTATGGATAATTTCATGCTCCCAAGTTTGTGGTAACAGATGGCCCCTTCCCGTTCCAACATGACTGCACACCAGTGCACAAAGCAAGGTTCATGAAGACATGGATGTAGGGTGGAGGAACTTGACTGGCCTGCACAGAGTCCTGACCTCAACCCGATAAAATACCTTTGGGATGAATATAAGCGCAGACTGTGAGCCAGTCCTTCTCGTCCACATCAGTGCCTAACCTCACAAATGTGCTTCTGGAAGAATGGTCAAACATTCCCATAGACACACTCCTAAACCTTGTGGACAGCCCTCCCAGAAGAGTTGAAGCTGCTATAGCTGCAAAGGGTGGGCCAACTCAATATTGAACCCTACAGACTAAGACTGGGATGCCATTAAAGTTCATTTGCGTGTAAAGGCAGGCGTCCCAATACTATTGGTAATAAAGCGTATATTACTTTGAGCTCTAGCTTAACATCTATATAACAAATACTGATTATACAATGTCTATGTCTGTGTTTGCATGTTAGAACTGAAGGAGGAGGCAATTCCCCTGATACATGTTGGCTCTATCTGTACTTGTTTTATAGCCAATAAAACGATATATTCTTCATCAAGAGTTTCTTTATTCTGGACACTGGGCACGCCTTTCGATTTACTCAGATATAAAAGTAGGAAACAAACTTAAAGAACTGCTTCTGGCTTGTAATAAAATGGGGTGGACAACTACATGGCAAATGAGATTTAATGTAGAAAAATGTAAAATAATGCATTTGGGTGGCAAAATATGAATGCAATCTATACACTGGGGGGGAGAACCTCTGGGGGAATCTAGGATGGAAAAGGACCTGGGGGTCCTAGTAGATGATAGGCTCAGCAATGGCATGCAATGCCAAGCTGCTGCTAACATAGCAAACACAATATTGGCATGCATTAAAAAGGGGATCAACTCCAGAGATAAAATGGTAATTATCCCGCTCTGCAAGACTCTGGTCCGGCCGCACCTATAGTATGTGGTCCAGTTCTGGGCACCAGTCCTCAGGAAGGATGTACTGGAAATGGAGCAAGTACAAAGAAGGGCAATAAAGCTAATAAAGGGTCTGGAGGATATTAGTTATGAGGAAAGGTTGTGAGCACTGAACTTATCTCTCTGGAGAAGAGACGCTTGAGAGGGGATATGATTTCAATTTACTAATACCGTACTGGTGACCCCACAATAGGTATAAAACTTTTTTGCGGAAGGGAGTTTAACAAGACACGTGGCCACTCATTAAAATTAGAAGAAGGAGGTTTAACCTTAAACTACGTAGAGGGTTCTTTACTGTAAGAACGGCAAGGACGTGGAATTCCCTTCCACAGGCGGTGGTCTCAGCGGGGAGCATCGATAGTTAAAAAAACTATTAGAAAAGCACCTGAATGACCACAACATACAGGGATATACAATGTAATACTGACATATCATCACACACATAGGTTGGACTTCATGGACTTGTGTCTTTTTTCAACCTCACCTACAACCCCTGGCAAAAATTATGGAATCACCAGTCCCTGAGGATGTTCCTTCAGTTGTTTATTGTTGTAGAAAAAAAGCAGATCACTGACATGGCCAAAAACTAAAGGCTTTTCAAATGGCAACTTTCTGGCTTTAAGAAACACTAAAAGAAATCAAGAAAAATAATTGTGGTGGCCAGTAACAGTTAGATTTATAGAACAAGCACAGGGAATAAATTATGGAATTATGTAAATTTTCATTACAAACACTAAGAGACCTTTCACACCGGGCCGCCCATAGCGCCGGAGGTAAAACGCCGCTATTTTTAGCGGTGTTTTACCGTCAGACTAGCGGCGCATTTCGGCCGCTAGCGGGGCGCTTTTACCCTGCGCTAGCAGCCGAGAAAGGGTTAAAACCGCCCGCAATGCACCGCAATAGCGGCGTTTTGCCGGCGGTATCCCAGCGCTGCCCCATTGATTTCAATGGGGAGCAGCGGTGGAGGAGCGGTAAACACACCGCTCCAAAGAAGCTGCTGGCAGGACTTTTTTTCCCGTCCTGTCAGCGCAGCGCTCCGGTGTGAAAGCCCTCGGGCTTTCACACTTTAGACAATGCTGCAGCTGTTTGGAGGGGGATTGCAGGCGCTATTTTTAACGCTATAGCGCCTGCAAAACGCCCTCGGTGTGAAAGGGATCTAACACCTGCATCAGATTAAATCTGCTTGTTAGTATGTAGGTAAAGAGGGTAAATCATCACGCAGTGTTGCACAAGATGTTGGTTGTTCACAGTCGGCTGTGTCTAAAACATGGACCAAATACAAACAACATGGGAAGGTGGTTAAAGGCAAGCATACTGGTAGACCAAGGAAGACATCAAAGCGTCAAGACAGAAAACTTAAAGCAATATGCCTTGAAAACAGAAAATGTACAACAAAACAAATGAGGAACAAATGGGAGGAAACTGGAGTCAACATCTGTGACCGAACTGTAAGAAACCGTCTAAAGGAAATGGGATTTACATACAGAAAAGCTAAAAGAAAGCCATCTCTAACACCTAAACACAAAAAAACAAGGTTACAATGGGCTAAGGAAAGGCAATCGTGGACTGTGGAGGATTGGATGAAAGTCATATTCAGTGATGAATCTCGAATCTGCATTGGGCAAATTTCCACAGTCAATTATGATATGGGGCTGCATGTCAGGTAAAGGCACTGGGGAGATGGCTGTCATTAAATCTTCAATAAATGCACAGGTTTACATTGAAATTTTGGACACTTTTCTTATCCCATCTATTGAAAGGATGTTTGGGGATGATGAAATCATTTATCAAGATGATAATGCATCTTGCCATAGAGCAAAAACTGTGAAAAAATTCCTTGAAGAAAGACACATAAGGTCAATGTCATGGCCTGCAAACAGTCCGGATCTCAATCCAATTGAAAATCTGTGGTGGAAGTTAAAGAAAATGAGGTGGTGCAACAAAGTACTAGTGATGTGTTGGAGTGTTATTTTGTTTGTTTTTCATGATTCCAGAATTTTTTCCTCAGAGTTGAGTGATTCCATAATTTATTCCCTGTGCTTGTTCTATAAATCTAACCGTTACTGGCCACCACAATTTTTCTTGATTTCTTTTAGTGTTTCTTAAAGCCAGAAAGTTGCCATTTGAAATGCCTTTAGTTTTTGGCCATGTCTGATCTGCTTTTTTTCTACAACAATAAACAACTGAAGTAACATCCTCAGGGACTGGTGATTCCATAATTTTTGCCAGGGGTTGTACTATGTAAATATGTAACATTTTTTAAAACAAATCACCACTATATATTCAAAACGGGATGATGATCTGCAAATCGTTGTAGTTTCAAGAACATGTGAATGTGAGTGATAATTTTTTGTGGGTGAAGTCCATTTATAGGAGTCATCATCACGCTTCTCTCATGTTTTGGAAACTCCAACAGTGAGACCTCCCTGCCAAATTTTCCAAACTCTGTTCCTGCTCATCTGGGAGTTTAGTATTCCAGACACATATGCATAGTGTAATGCCTCCTGCCATGTTTTCCATTATATGAAATACATTGAAAATCCAAGAGTAAGGGTCAACCCTTCAAAATGACCACAGCAGGTGAGCAGACCCAGGGGAAGTCAACCACAGAAATCCCACCACTAGCTTCCGTAAAATATATTGGAAAAGGACAGTGGGCTTTGACTCCCTAACATCTACCAAAAAAACTGAAACGAAAGTAGTGGGTGGAAAAGCGCTGTGCCTAGTGCAAAACAAGTCCGAATAGAATTTTTAATAATATTTTAATAAAAGGAAGAATATTATTTTGCATCTCAGTGTGCAGCATTCCTTTTGCTGGGACAATGGATTGCTTCAATGGAGATGAGCCAAAACCAGAGATGTGACTGTGGAGTTTTTAGCCAGATCTCACCTGCAGCAGCATGTAAAATTTGGCATAAACGGTGAGTGACCTGGCCCTTTAGGAAGAATTATATTACGGTTAGGGAGGACAAACTAAAAAAGGTAGAATTTAGAAGCCCACAGGCATTGTAACAGTTTGTACTCTTAGGCTTTTTATGGAAGAGCCAAGGCACGCTTCTTTTAAAAGAGATAATAAATGTTTCTGAGACGTAGAAGAGTTCATGCTGAATGACGTTTAAATGAGAACAGAAAGTACTTGACTTTGTAAGGCAGGCCATGGAGGATGCATTTTTTTTTTCTCAACCAGCAGGGTACATTTTTTCATGACAGCGCTCATCACTGTGGGACTTAAATAGCCCCAGGGGCTGCTAGGAAATGCCTGTGGGTACAGGTTAAGTAACCAGGAAACCAGTGCGTCACATATCAAAAAAAAAAGATCAGAAAACAGAGATCCAAAGACAGTTGAAGGGGCAATTGATTCTTTTTTTTTTTCTTGGACTTTGTTTAGCATGTCACAGGAACAAAGATGGTATAACAATGCATGTCTGACTACCTAAATGATTATTGGACAAAAAAGTAGGATTAGAAGATGTCATTTAAAAAAGCATATGACAGTGAAAAAAAAAAAAACAGGCTAACCCTTCAACAAACATAACATAACATAATCCTGGCTTACCAATTCAAACTGAGCTTTCCATATAACCCTTCTGCTGCCAGGCCCTTTACTCCACTTTTAAACTCAGACGGCTAGACCATTTTTGCAATTTTTTTTTTTTTTAACTTATAGCTTTCAGGGTTTGTAAAAGCTCCAAACCACAGGACCAATAGAATAAAAAGAGGATTCTACCGATTTTGTCAGTCCAGTGATAGTAGTGCAAGTGTTTATCGAAACAGTATTTTCACAAAAAAAAAAAAAAAAACAAAGGGAGCGGGGATGGCAGGGGCACTCACTTATACAGTTGTGCTCATAAGTTTACATACCCTGGCAGAATTTATGAATTCTTGGCCATTTTTCGGAGAATATGAATGATAAACACAAAAACATTTTTCACTCATGGTTAGCATTTGGCTGAAGCCATTTATTATCAATCAACTGTGTTTACTCTTTTTAAATCATGATGGCAACAGAACTACCCCGATCAAAAGTTTACATATCCTGATAACATGCACACAAAGTGATACAAAGGGGTTTGAATGGCTATTAAAGGGAACCATCCTCACCTGTGATCTGTTTGCTTGTAATTAGTGTGTGTGTGTATAAAAGGCCAATGTGTTTCTGGACTCCTGACAGACCCTTGCATCTTTTATCCAGTGCTGTACTGACGTTTCTGGATTCTGAGTCATGGGGAAAGCAAAAGAATTGTCAAAGGATCTGCGGAAAAGGTAGTTGAACTGTACAGTATAAAACAGGAAAGGAATATAAAAAAGATATCCAAGGAATTGAGAATGCCAATCAGTAGTGTTCAAACTCTAATCAAGAAGTGGAAAATGAGGAGTTCTGTTGAAACCAAACCATGGTCAGGTAGACCAACTAAAATTTCAGCCACAACTGTCTGGAAAATTGTTCGGGATACAAAGAAAAACCCACAAATAACTTCAGGTGAAATACAGGACTCTCTGAAAACATGTGGTGTGGCTGTTTCAAGATGCACAATAAGGAGGCACTTGAAGAAAGATGGGCTGCATGGTCAAGTTGCCAGAAGAAAGCCATTACTACGCAAATGCCACAAAGTATCCCGCCTGCAATACACCAAACAGCACAGAGACAAGCCTCAAACCTTCTGGCACAAAGTCATTTGGAGTGATGAGACCAAAATTGAGCTTTTTGGCCACAACTATAAACTTTACATTTGGAGAGGAGTCAACAAGGCCTATTATGAAAGGTACGGAGGTGGATCGCTGATGTTTTGGGGATGTGTGAGCAACACAAGGCACAGGAAATTTGGTCAAAATTGTTGGCAAGATAAATGCAGTACGTTATCAAACAATACTGGAGGAACATTTGCATTCATCAGCCAGGAAGCTGCGCATGGGACGTACTTGGACATTCCAACATGACAAAGATCCAAAACACATGGCCAAGTCAACCTGTCATTGGCTACAGCAGAATAAAGTGAAGGTTCTGGAGTGGCCATCTTAGTCTCCTGACCTCAATATCATTGAGTCACTCTGGGGAGATCTCAAACGTGCAGTTAATGCAAGACAGCCCAAGAATTTACAGGAACTGGAGGCTTTTTGCCAAGAGGAATGGGCAGCTTTATCATCTGAGAAAATAAAGAGCCTCATCCACAAATATCACAAAAGACTTCAAGTTGTCATTGATGTTAAAGGGGGCAATACACGGTATTAAGAACTGGGGTATACTTTTGATCAGGGTCATTTGGGTAGTTCTGTTGCCATTATGATTTAAAAAAGAGTAAACACAGTTGATTGATAATAAATGGCTTCAGCCAAACACTAACCATGAGTGAAAGAAAAGTTTTTGTGTTATCATTCATATTCTCTGAAAAATGGCCAAGAAATCATAAATTCTGCCAGGGTATGTAAACTTATGAGCGCAACTGTAGCAGAAAGGGGGGAATGCCATGGACATAAGATTTACTGAGCTGACCAGCTGGAAGTGGTCTTATTCCCACATAAGCCTTATGGTCATGGCAGCAAAATGTTTACTTCACAATATAAATGTAAAGGTGGGCTAATATTGAGTTGTTGGTGCACACGCAGCTGCTACAACTATCCAGGGATTTGAAATCCCCACTCTTCTCCCTCTTATCTGTGCAACTCTTTTGGAACGAACCAGAGCGCGTTTGATTGGTCAGCACCGTCAAAGAGCATCGTCCTGATGCGTCCCGGAAGCACTGCACAGAGCAGAGTGAAAAGAGCGGGGATTTCTAATCCCCGGACCACTGAAATGACAGCTTGAGCACTGACAGCTCAGCATCCCTTGAGGTATGTACAGAGAGAACAGCTGAAATCTGGGCACACTGGTAAACACACAGATAAAATAAATATTAGGGAGTTGTTTTATCTGCCGACAGTTTTGTATTTCTGACCACTCACAGAGCCTTGTCAGGCAGCACAGGAGATCTGATTTTTCTCTGCTATAGTTAAGCAACACTTACAGGTCATGTCCCTCCTCCAGCCTGTGTGACTGGACAGTGAAAGGAGAAGCAGCCCACTGTTGAGCTCATCTTTCTGTCACTCTGCTATCTCCTACTAGGCATACTCCTTGTTAGCACCATGTGCTTCTTCCTTCTCTCCCAGTTTGAACTTTGTTTTACAAGGGCTGCAATAGGGGTGATACCAAGTCAGATCCTAGTACTGACACTGTCTGCGTAGAAAATGTATTTAAAAGAGAAGTATGGGTTTAGGAGTTATTGCAGTTTCATACTTACCTAGATGGATGCAGCATCGGACCGATGCTGCATCTGTCCCCCGGCGTCTCTGCACTGAGAATAGAGCCATCGAACACCGCCGATGGCTCTGTTCTCTCGGCTCCCCGAGCAGAGAGCTGCGGTCTGTCAATCAGCAGCTTTCCTGCTCTGCTCCTCCACGCTCGCTGGAGCGCTGAGCTGTGGAGGGGCGGGAAGCAGCCATCTGGACTGCAGTCCGCTCTCTGTTGAAAACGGGTCACAGGAGTGCAAAATTAATTGCACTCCTGTGACCCATAGGAGAAGCCCAGCCAAACGAGCTCAGGCTAGACTTCTCCTTTAAATAATTAACAAACATTTATCACGCATCTATAACAAAGGAACAGGTTTGGATAGAGGTCTTCGGTTTTGAATCCTTGGTTTAAATAGCATTGTGTAAAGTTTTTTCAGCACTACAAGTCACCTACCTTTCTGGTCTTTAATTCAATACACGCAGATAAAAAGTATAAAGCAGTGTTATCACAAAATCCTTGAATCCTGCAAAATATTATAAATTACCTCAGCTGCTTCTTTTGCGATCTCTCTGAAAAAGTCTTCATCAAGGGTTGACCTGATGTAACATGAAGATATAAATAAATACCAAAGCACATCTGTGTTTACAGATGGAACCAAAAAGGTGAAGACATTATAGTAACTCACTTCTTAGTGGTGCTAGATGAACGTGCAGCCCGGGTTTTGCTGGCAGAAGCTGAGGTCCATGGTGATGGATCTGTATACATGACACCAAACAAACAAGAAAGGCATCTTAAAATATATAATATAATAAGCAGCAAAGGAGATGGACAAAAAAGATTACATTGTCCGTGTTTTTTTTTTTTCAGTTATGGATTTTCAAGTGGATGTTATGCCCTGCCTCCACACAAATCTGACCTGTAAAAAAGTCCTACCCAACCATGACAGACTCTAGCTATTTAAAGAGGGACTGCAGTCTGCTCACATAATTTGTAATAAAAACCATCTTTGCCATTCTGAAGCTTCCCTCCACCCACTTTGCATATTATTTTATATATACATATACTGCGATTCTGCAGTTACATAGTAACATAGTTGGTAAGGCTGAAAAAAGACAATAGTTCAGCCTGTGAAGGTGTATGTATATCAGCGTATATAATGATTTCCCATATCCCTGTATGTTGTGTTCTTTTAGATGTACGTCTAAGAGTCTTTTAAAAAAATGGATTTTTTAAAACAGCTTACCTGTAAAATCCTTTTCTTGGAGTACATCACGGGACACAGAGCACCATAGTATTGACTATCTGGGTTTATATGCTACCTTTAGGTGATTGGACACTGGCAACCAATAGTAAGACGGTTCCTCTCATATAACCCCTCCCTTACAGGAAGTACCTTAGTTTTTTAGCAAGCAATGAAGATCCCAGAAAAAGAGGGGAGGGACCTCTGTGTCCCGTGATGTACTACAAGAAAAGGATTTTACAGGTAAGCGGTTTTAAAAATCCATTTTTCTTTATCGTACATCACGGGACACAGAGCACCATAGTAATGACTATCTGGGATGTCCTAAAGCAATGCCTTTGAGGGGAGGGAATATACCTAAATCCCCTTTATTTTAGGCTCCAAATTATAAAGCTGCTTGCAGCACGCTCTGGCAAAAAACAGTCTCCTTTTGAGATCTAACATCCAGTCGGTAAAACCTGGTGAACGTGTGAACCGAAGACCAAGCGGCCGCTTTGCAAACCTGAGCCATCGACACCTTGTTGGCGCACTGCCCATGACGTACTAATTCCTCTGGTAGAGTGAGCCTTGAGATATCGAGGTGGAACCTTGTGTTTCAACTCATAGGCCTGGACAATGACCTGATGAATCCACCTAGAGATTGTAGAACTAGCTGCTGCCTGTCCTTTCTTAGGACCCTCAGGCAGAACAAAAAAGGAGTCAGACTTCCAAAAAGGGGCTGACATATCCAAGTAAACCTTAATAGCTCTCACCACATCCAGTGAATGGAGCAATCTTTCCTCCTTAGATTTAGGGTTAGGAAAGAAGGAAGGTAAAACGATATCCTGATTTAAGTGAAAACTGGAAACCACTTTGGGTAAAAACTCCAGACGGGGCCGCACTACCACCTTGCCCTGATGAACAAACAGAAAGGGTTTCTCACAAGAAAGGGCGGCCAACTCCGAGACCCTTCTTGCTGAGGTTATAGCCATCAAAAAAAACAATTTCCTAGTCAATAGGATCAAAGGAATATGCTTAATAGGCTCAAAAGGTTGACTCTGTAGAGCTGAAAGCACTAAGTTCAAGTCCCATGGGCACAAGGGTGGTCTAATTGGTGGCCTTAAATGTAGTACTCCCTTGATAAAGGTTCGTACCAACGAATGAGACGCAATTGACCTCTGGAAAAAAAAACGATAAGGCCGAAATCTGTCCTTTAACGGTTCCTAAAGACAAGTTTAAGTCAATTCCTGCTTGCGGGAAGGCAAGAACCCTCCCAATTATATACTTGCGAGGGTGCCATCTTCTCTTCTCACACCATGAGATGTAGGACTTCCAGACTCTATGGTAAATTTTCCTAGACACTGGCTTCCTAGCATTTATCAAAGTAGCCAGAACAGAACCACTGATACCACGGTCTTTTAGTACTCTGGTCTCAATAGCCATGCCATCAAATTCAGCGACCGTAAAGAAGGATGGTATATTGGACCTTGGAACAGTAGGTCTGGGCGGAATGGAAGACACAATGGGTCTCCTACTGCCATCCTCACAATCTGTGAATACCAAGACCTCCTGGGCCACCGTGGGGCCACCAGAATTACTGTTTTCTGCTCCATCTGTATCCTGCGTAACAGGTGCGGCAGCATCTGGATTGGAGGAAAATTAGAGAATACCGATCCCATGGAACCACCAATGCATCCGTCCCCACGGCAAGTGGATCCCTGGTTCTGGACACAAAGCTGTCCACCTTGGCATTGAACCTGGATGCCAGGAGATCCACCTCTGGTATCCCCCATCGCTGGCACATTTGAAGGAAAACTTCGGGGTGGAGGGACCATTCCCCTGGCAACAACTGCTGACAACTTAGGTAGTCTGCCTGCCAATTGTCCACCCCTGGAATATAGACTGCCGACAGATATGGCACGTGTCTCTCTGCCCAAGTCAGTATATGATTTCTTTTTGGGCTGCCCAGCTCTGGGTACCCCCTTGGTGGTTGATATACGCCACCACTGTGGAATTGTCGGACTGGACTCTGACCGGAGACCCCCACAGCCTGGCCGTCCAGAATATGAGGGCCAAGCAAGCTGCTCGGATTTCCAACAGATTGATTGGTAAGGTTTTTTCTACCCGGGACCATTTTCCCTGTACGGAGGCCTCTTCCAATACCGCTCCCCAGCCGAGACGACTGGCGTCTGAAGTTACCACCTTCCAAGTTACTGGTGGAAAGGACTTCCCATTTTTTAAGTTGCTGGTCTTTGACCACCAAGAAGGTCCTGTTTTACCTTTGGGGATAGAGATATTGGATGATCCAAGGCTAGGACAGACTTGTCCCAAGCCTCCAGGATCATTCTCTGGAACAACCTGGAGTGAAACTGCACATAAGGAACTGCGCTGAAAGATGACACCATTTTCCCCAACAGTCTCATGCATAATCAAATTGAGGGTCTTTCTACCCTTTTGACTTTCCTGACCAGCTCCACTATTGAGCTGACCTTAAAGGGGGGTAAAAACACAGTTTCCTGGGTCGTATCCAGGATCAAGCCTAGATATGTCAAGATTTGAACTGGATGAAGAGCTGATTTGTCCATATTCAGAATCCAACCTAGGCATCTCAGAACATGAACTGTAGTTGAAACGTTCTCTATCAGGGTGGAATAGGACTGGTCCTTCAACAGAAGGTCGTCCAGATATTCTATCACCGATATCTTCTGAGACCTTAGAGAGGCCAACACCGGAGCCAACACCTTTGTGAAGACTCGAGGGGCCGTAGCCAGACCGAACGGTAGTGCTACAAACTGGAAATGACGCTCTTCCACTGAGAAGCGTAGAAACCTTTGATGTTGTCCAAAAATCGGTACATGCAGGTATGCATCCTTGATGTCTATGGATGCTAAATAGTCCCCTTTTCTTAGAAATGCTATTACTGAACGAACCGATTCCATCCGGAAGGTTCAAACTTTTAGAAAGGAATTATGGGATTTGAGGTCCAGAATGGGCCTTACTTCCCCATTTGGCTTCGGCACTGTGAATAGGTTTGAATAAAACCCCTTGAACTTTTTTTTTGTGCGGAACCCTGATAATCACCCCTTGCCTTTTTAGCTGTTCTAAGGCTAGGAATAGGCTTTTCTTCTTTTCTAGATCCGAAGGAACTGTTGATCTCAGAAATCGATTTGGGGGAAATTCGCGGAACTCTATTTTGTAGCCCTGCGTTATAGTGGAGATAACCCACCTGTCCTGCACAAGCATCTGCGAACCGCCGCAGTCTGCCTCCCCACTTGTAAGAGTGGGGGCGCCCCTTCACAAGAAGGACTTGGCATTGGCCTTATTCGGCTTCTGAGTCCAAGTTCTTTTCTGACCCTGAGGTCTTTTAAAGGCAGGTGGTTGAGGCCGTCGATACTTCTTGGGAGAAGATGCGGCTGGCCCAGGAGCGTTTGGAATTTTAAAGGAAGGCTGCTTATTTCTTCTTTTCACAGGAAGCAAGGAGCTCTTTCCTCCTGAGATTTTTTGGATATACTTATCCAGATCTTCTCCAAACAAACGTTCCCCATGAAAGGGAAAAGCCGCAAATAGCCTCTTGCATGGCATCTCGGCTGACTGGATTGAGTCTTTTAATGCGTTTACTGCAAAACATAAAGCGCGAGGAAGTTCTGTCAATTCATCAGAATATTCCTCCTGAACAGGTAGGTTCCTGACCAGTCTTTTAAAACGGTCGTTCAGGGATTGACAGAACCCAATAGCCGCAACAGCTGGTTGTACTGCTGATCCGGCCACCGCAAAGGAGGCCTTTAGCAAAGATTCCAGCTTTTTATCTGCTGGGTCTTTAAACCCTTGGACATTATCCACTGGACAGGTTAAGCTTTTATTTACTGATGAAATAGCAGCATCCACTAAAGGTATATCCCACCTTTTTTTGAACTTTTCCTCCATCGGGTACAAAAAAAGAAAACCTTTTAGGAGGTAAGTATATTCTGTCCGGATGTTCCCAATCAGCGTAAATCAATTGCTCCAATAATGGATGCACAGGAAACACCTGAGAACCTTGCAGAGGCCACAAGGATCCCAATGTAGAACAGGAAATTTCTGGCCCTTGTACAGGGGGCAACTTAAAACCTGCTCTTACCATTTCGGTTAAAGACTGGATAAACAGTTTTT
This sequence comes from Aquarana catesbeiana, assembly GCF_042186555.1. Classification (NCBI taxonomy): domain Eukaryota; kingdom Metazoa; phylum Chordata; class Amphibia; order Anura; family Ranidae; genus Aquarana; species Aquarana catesbeiana. Next base: position 162,985,010 of record NC_133335.1, read on the forward strand.
GGGATTGCGAAGCCGTCAATGGTTCCTCCGAACCTGAGTCCCCTGCAAAGGACTCCTCTGCTTCGGCATCTTTATCCCCTATGGCCACCTCCTCAAAATCCTCTGCCCATTCAGGATCCAAATCACAAGGACCCAATTGGCTAAGGGAGTCCTGGTGCTCAAGTGACACAGCACTGGGACCAGGCTCAGGAGAGGGAGATCTATTTCGTTTCTTCGGCTATCATACCCGCTATTTTGCCTTCAAGACCAGCGAGAGCTGACGTTAAGTCATCCTTAGTATCATAAGCCGAAGCAGGGATATTGGTGGTGGCCACAACGCCTAACAAATGCAATGGCTCAGCCAGGCCAAATGCCACAGGTCTTTCAGGGGAAACAGGTGCTGCAGTAGCCTGAGGTTGATCTCCTGTTTTTGAAGGAGTCACTTTAACCCCTGGATTAATCCTGTTCCCTGCACCTCGTTTTCTGGAAGACATGCTTACAAGATTTTGAGGAAATTACTGTGCTATATGGCTGTATACAAAGCCTATTATAGCCTCCTTACAAAGTTTGCAAATGCCTGACTCACGTGCCCCGCTCTGTGTCCCACTGCGACCGGCTCCTCTGAGCCTTAACGAAGAGTACTGAAACCCGCAGGCGCCTGACTTCCCTATGCGTGCGTCGTCACGTGACGCACGCCCGCGACTTACTGCACATGCGCCCGCCCGCGGGAAACACGCGGCCGCGATGCCACCATCCTGCACGCTAGAGCGAGCGCAGGAGGGAGCGGGTTGCGCGCGCACGCGCCGTCTGCACGTGCGCGCTACCCGTATTCACGCGCCCGCGACACTACGCGTGGTCCCCAACAGGGAACCTAGTCTGTGCAATCTCTCTCTGGAACCACACAGTGGACACAAAAGGCACTACAATCTGGCATGCAATCTGACATAACATTACTTATATAAAAAATGTAATAAAATGGTGCCTCCAAAGGAAGCACTCACTGATCCTCGCAGCAGAGCCTGAGATAGGCCCAATCTTCACCCATCACCGCAGGTAACGCCACTGAGGACCTTCAGAGACCGGGTCCCCTTTTGTTTTAGGGTCCACACCCCTGGACCTGTAAAGCACCCTTTAGGTTTCCTTGGGCAAATAAAAGACCAGGAATACCATATCACAAGGGTCCAGCTCCATAAGGAAACATTACAGGCAAGACCCTGTTCTTGAACCAGGGCTCGGGTACCATCCACTTTAGCATGATATGCCATCCAAATGGATCCGATTATAACATCCTCACTGGGACATTATCTGAAGCAAGAGCTTTCACAGCCGTGACCATCACCTTCAAGACACTGACAAAAAACTAAGGTACTTCCTGTATGGGAGGGGTTATATGGGAGGAACCTTCTTACTATTGGTTGCCAGTGTCCAATCACCTAAAGATAGCATATAAACCCAGATAGTCATTACTATGGTGCTCTGTGTCCCGTGATGTACAAGAAATATACATACTCCCCGCAGTCAACACCAATTGTGGGAGAGAGTTCTACATCCTTATAGCCCTAACATCGAAGAACCCCCTACGCAGTTTAAGGCTAAACCGCTTCTCCACCTGTCTCATTGTGTGCCCAGTGTCCTTACTTGCCAAACATGCTGCAGAAAGTCCCCTCCACTGAGTCTGGCTGCATCCATTTTAACTGTGGGCAGCTGAAGCTGCTTCCTGTTCACTTTCTGGTTTTACACAGACACATGTCCGGCTCTGCAGCTCTCATTGGCCCTCTTATGACTCATCTCCCCTCCCTTCCTGGCAAACTCTCACGAGAGTGATAGAGAGCTCTGCATGATGTCATAAGCCTAGGCTAATGGCCAGAAAAGAAACAGGAACTGGACTGTATAAGGCAGAAAAAAAAAAATTACTATCCAAAGTTGAAACAATAAGAAGAGAAGATTTAATAAATGGACAGATGAAAAAAATGACTGAAGATCGGCTTTAAGAACAGATCAGGAGACATTCACATATGTACAAATTCTACTCAAACATAACATACATCAGCTGTTTATGGACAGACCAGGGAATGTACATATGTCTGCAAGTCCTACTCAACCATGGCAAACGCTAATGCCCCGTACACACGGTCAGATTTTCCAATGGAAAATGTTCGATGTGAGCTTGTTGTTGGAAATTCTGACCGTGTGTAGGCTCCATCGGACATTTTCCATCGGAATTTCCGTCACACAAAATTTGAGATCTGGATCTCAAATTTTCAGACAACAAAATCCGTTGTCATAAATTCTGATCGTGTGTACACAATTCCGACGCACAAAGTTCCAAACATGCTCGGAATCAAGCAGAGGAGCCGCACTGGCTATTGAACTTCATTTTTCTCGGCGCGTCATACGTATTGTACGTCACCGTGTTCTTGACGTTCGGAATTTCCAACAAGATTTGTGTGACCGTGTGTATGCAAGACAAGTTTGAGCTAACATCCGTCGGAAAAAATCCATGGATGTTGTTGTCGGAATGTCCAATCGTGTGTACAGGGCATAACTGTTTATGAACAGATTAGAGAACATTCACATGTGTGTAGGTCCCAGTCAACAACAGCAGACTCTAGCAGTTTATGTACACATCAGGGTCCTTAAATTCATGTCACATGGAGTCTCAGCTTTATTGCACTGCAGGTCACTTACCACTGTCACCAAGAAGATCACCAAGAAAATCATCAATAGAATCTTTATAGCAAAAGAAAAACAAGATCATTAAGTGTTTATATGTTTCAGGACTTTCCTGTTTATTGTTATCTAGTTGGACTTGGTGAACAAAGTGTATGTACTGTTTTTACATTTTAAAAATAGGATTTTTATAACAGCTTACCTGTAAAATACTTTTCTTGGAGTACATCATGGAACACAGAGCACCATAATAATCACTATGTGGGTATATAGGCAACTTCAGGTGATGGACACTGGTATACCTAATACAGGAATATCACTCCCCTATGTAACCCCTTCTCCTTACCGGAGTACCTCAGTTTTTGTAGCAAAGCAATATATCTAAACCCCAAAAGAGGGGAGGGACCTCTGTGTCCCATGATGTACTCCAAGAAAAGGCTTTTACAGCTAAGCTGTCATAAAAATCATATTTTCTTTATCGTACATCATGGGACGCAGAGCACCATAGTAATAACTATGCGGGACGTCCCATGGCAATGCTATTTTGGGGGAGGGAGAGACAACCCGTAGGGCACCCCCAGGCTTGAGGACTTATACTGCTGCCTGCAGCACACTGTGCCCGAAGGCAATATCCTCATGCCTCCTTACATCCACCTGATAAAATTTGGTGAATGTATGTACTGAATACCAAGTTGTGGCCGCCTTACAGATCTGAGCTATGGAGGCCTGGTGACGCACTGCTCAAGAAGCACTAACCAACCTAGTAGAGTGCGCCTTGACTTGAAAAGGGGGGAATCTTTTCCCTTAAAAAATAAGTGTGAATTATAACTCGCCGAATCCACTTAGCGACAGTGGATTTTGACACTGCCTGTCCTTTCTTAGGACCCTCTGGCAGAATAAACAAGACATCAGTCTTACGAATTTGAGCAGTCGTCTTTAAATAGACTTTGACCGCTCTCACCACATCAAGACAATGTAGTGACTTTTCTTCCCTGGAACATGGTTTTGGAAAAAACAATGGCAGGACAATATCTTGGTTCAGGTGAAAACCTGAGACCACTTTTGGCAAAAAATCTGGACGAGGGCGTAACACCACTCTGTCCTCATGAATAATCAAGTATGGCTCTTTACAAGAAAGAGCAGCCAATTCCAAAACCCTCCTTGCTGAGGATATAGCAACCAAGAACACCAGCTTCCTTGTCAGATGACTAAGAGAATATGCTGTATCGGTTCAAATGGCTGTTTTTGTAACACTGACAAAACTAAGTTCAAGTCCCAAGGGTTCAAAGGTGATCTTACTGGCGGATTAATCCGCATCACCCCTAGCATAAAACCCCAGACTAAAGAATGTGTAGCAAGCGGTCTTTGAAATAAGACCGATAAAGCTGAGACTTGGCCTTTAATAGTACTAAGGCCAACTTCATCTCTACCCCTAATTGTAGAAAGACAAGAATTTTGCCTATGATATAAACTCCGAGGGTGCCAACCCTTGGATTCACACCAGGAAACATAAGCCCTCCAGACTCTATAATATATAGTTCTGGAAGCTGGCTTCCTTGCATTAATCAAAGGTAGAGATAACTGACCCGGAAAGCCCACGTTTCTTCAGACTGTGGGTTTCAATAGCCAAGCCGTTAAATTTAGCGTTCGTAAGGTAGGATGGAATATCGGCCCCCGTGAGAGTAGGTCTGGGCGTAGTGGAAGGGACCATGGATGCTCCACTGCCAGCTTTACGGTTTCTGCATACCATGACCTTCTGGACCATGCTGGTGCTACCAGAATTACCGGCTTTCTTTCCAGCTTGATCCTGCAAAGAAGTCGTGGCAGCAACTGAATAGGGGGAAATGCATAGATCAGTGAGAACTGATCTCACGGGGTCACCAACGCATCTGTTCCGCATGCGAATGGATCCCTTGTCCTGGACACAAAGTTGACCAACTTCATGTTGAATCTTAATGCTAGAAGATCTACATCTGGAGTCCCCCATCTTTGACAAACAGCCCGAAAAATGTCAGGGTGAAGAGAACATTCCCCCCTGGGAATAACTGCTGGCGACTCAAGTAGTCCGCCTGCCAATTCTCTATTCCCGGAATGAAGACTGCAGATAGGCACGGAATATTCCTTTCTGCCCAAGTTAGAATATGGTTCACCTCTATCTGCGCTGCAAGACTCTTGGTGCCCCCTTGGTGATTGATATAGGCCACCGCTGTGGTGTTGTCGGATTGGATCCTGACAGGACAATCCCGTAACCTGGAAGTCCAGGCCTTCAGAGCCAGACGCACTGCCCGAATCTCTAGGATATTGATGGGCAAGGCTCTTTTGATTCTTGACCACTGTCCCGGGACAGTTGTCTTCTCTAGTACTGCTCCCCAGCCTGAAAGGCTGGCTTCTGTGGTTACCACTTTCCAGATAACTGGTCTGAAGGATTTTCCTTTCAGCAGATTCTGGGTTAGTAACCACCAATTGAGGCTTTGGGACACCCTTGGGGACAGCTGCATTGGCAAGTCTAAAGCTTGGATCGTTTTGTTCCAAGCAGATAGAATACTGTTTTGCAACAGTCTTGAATGGAATTGGGCATAGGGAACTGCTTCGAATGAAGCCACCATCTTTCCTAACAACCTCATGCAAAAGGTGAATGGAGGGATCTCCTTTCGACCTGACCATCTGCACCAACTTTCATATGGAGTTGATTTTTGCCTGAGGCAAGAACACCTTTTTCTGGGCTGTACCTATGATCAGACCCAAATACTCTAGCTTTTTTATCGGTTTTAAGGAAGACTTCTCTAGGTTGAGAATCCAACCCAGATTTTTCAGGTAATTGGTTGTAACCAAACAAGCCACCAATTAGTCTTTTAGCAATAGATCATCTAGGTATGCCCAAACTGTTATGCCCTGTGCCCTTAACCTGGCTAGAGGTGGGGCCAGTACTTTTGTGAACACCCAGGGTGCTGTGGCTACAAACTGAAATTGCTGCTGTTCTACTTCGAACCGCAGAAACCTTTGGTGAGCGGGAAATATAGGGACATGCAGAATTGCATTCCTGATGTCGATAGACGCCAGAAGTTCTCCTCCTTGTAGGATAGAAACTACTGACCTGATCGACTCCATGCGAAAAGAGCAGATCTTCAGGAACTGATTTAGATTCTTTAGATCTAGAATGGGTCTGACATCTCCATTCGGTTTTGGTATCGTAAAGAGGTTTGAATAAAACCCCAAACTTTGCTCTTCTGTGGGGATCTGTATGATCACCCCCTGAGCTAGTAATTAGTCTAATGCCGGAAACAGAGATTGTCTTTTCCCTGGATCTTTGGGAACGTTTGATCTCAGAAAACGAGACGGTGGAAACTCCCGAAATTCTAGTTTGTATCCTAGAGACACCGTGAAGATGACCCATCTGTCCTGAATTTCCTTTTGCCAGACTTCTGAATATTGCAGAAGTCTTCCCCCCACTCTGAAGAGGGGGGGGGTGCCTCTTCATAATGAGGCTTTAGTATTCTGCTTTGCAGAATTCCGGCCCCAGGTCTTTTTCTGTGCCTGGGCCTGACCCTGATGCTTTCCTCTAGAGTCTGACAGGGGAGGCCGTCGCCACTGCCTAGAGACGTATGCCCCTGGCGCAGGGGAAAGAGTCCATTTAAATGAAGGACGTTTATATTTCTTTTGACTGGCAAGAGTACTCTTCCCACTAGAAATCGCTTGGATGTATTTGTCCAAATCCTCCTCAAATAGTCGATCCCCATGAAAAGGGAAACTAGTCAGAAGCCTTTTGCAAGGTGCTTCGGCTGACCAATTTTTTAACCACAGGGTCCTACGCATGTGTACTAGCACAAGCACAGGGCGGGACGCCTGGTGAATAGAATCTTTCATGGTGTCTATAGTAAAACACAGCGCCTTGGTAGTTCGGCCAAATCGCGGGCCTCTTGTACAGGGACCTCTTTAAGGGTCTGTCTAAACTGGTCCCTTAGATAGATGCCTATTGCCACAACTGCAGGCTGGGTAACTGCACCTGCCAAAGAAAAAAAAGAGGATTTCAACAGAAATTCCAGTCTTTATCAGTTGGATCTTTAAGCATTTGTGCATTGTCTACTGGACAAGTTAGACTATTATTCACACTGGAAATTGCAGCATCAACTGCTGGTACCTTCCATCTTTTGGAGAATTTCTCCTCCATAGGATAGAGTGCTGAGAATCTCTTTGGAGGGAGAAAATGCTTATCGGGGTGATCCCATTCAGTATAAATAAGCTTTTCTAATAATGCATGTATACGAAACGCATGAAAAGGCTGTGAAGGTTTTAAGGAGCCTAAAGAAGAAACAGAATTATCAGCTGACTCTGCTAGAGGTAGCTTGAAAGAGGCATGAACCATCTCTGTAAAAGATTGTATCAGCAATTTCTCAGATTGCGAGGCTGAAAAAGGTTAATTTACCGTTGTTTCCTCTGCAGAGGAGTAATCGTTTTGCCCTTCTTCCTGATCCTCTGAGGGTAACCCCTCATCCACTACCCACTGTTCCCTTGGTAAGGGGTCTGAGGTGGGGGAGGGGGATCTAACATGCTTCCTATCCTTTTGGATAGTAAGTAAATGCACAACTCGCTGAGCAAAATAGTTTAGCCAAAGACAATGCTAATAAAGTTCAGATTTAGTTGTTATCATGTTATTTCCTGTGCTGGAAATGCCTGCATCCCTTACGTGCCCCCAGCACTCGTGTCATGTGTGTCCACTGCAGCTGTGAGCTGTGAGCGTCCGCCTCTGTCCCCAGCACTTGCGCCATGTGCTCCTCATGTACTTACATCCTGCACACAGCGCCGCGCCTTAGCCACGCCTGTAAGCTACGCCCCCTCTGTCAATCAACGTCCCCCCTCCGTTTTTTAATTAGCCTAGTCCGTGCACGTGCGGATGCCTGACACGCTCCTTGAGCGAGAGGGGAGGCAAGGTAGGCCTGGGCTGTGGGAAGTTTAAAAAAAAGAAAAAAAAAAAAACCCCTTCTGTGGGGAATAGAAATAAATTCTAAATGAATAAAGCTGCTGCTGCCGCCGCCGGGGTGGTGGTGGGGGGGGAGAATACAAGCTTCAGTTGTACCTCCCTTCCCCAGGGGGGAAATGTTCAGGATGAGGATCGCCCCTGGCTTTTGAGACCACACACATGCTGTTTAGCTGGGACTTCTGAGCTGACTGAGAAGCAACGTTATAAGGTATGCATTTACTCCCTCTAGTGGAGACTTTAGACATGACAACATTTTACTTATGTAAGAAAAAAAGCATAGGTGGACTTTTTACAGTTCCTAGGCTTCTTTCCTTACGTTTTCCTCGCTGCAGGATACTGCTGTAACAGACAGATCCAAATTTCACCCATCACGGTGGGCTGCATTAGCAAACCTTCAAGGACCGAGTCCCTATTATAGAGGGTCCACTGCCTTGGACCTGTATAGCACCCCTCAGGAAAACTTTAGGTAATGTAGCATGACCAAAAAAGTCCTGGGTCCTGGGGTCCAGCCCTACAAAGAGAGGCGTTACAGGCAAAACCTCGTTCTTCTTATGTGAGGCCCGGGTACCATCCACCTTGGCTTTAGTGGCACTTTGGATGAATCCGGTCTATGGAGGCTGTTTAAATCCAGCATGGGATCCCTCCAGCTTGGAGCTCTTCAGAGCACATCTTCACTCGTGACCAACACCTTAGGCACTGGCGAAAAAACTGAGGTACTCCTGGAAGGAGGAGGGGTTATATAGGGGAGTGAACTTTCTGTATTGGGTATACCAGTGTCCATCATCTGAAGGTGCCTATATATCCACATAGCGATTACTATGGTGCTCTGTGTCCCATGATGTACGATAAAGAAAATAGGTTACCTAAATGATAAAACACAGAGGGGTTGCTTTACTAAAACTGGAGGGTACAAACACTGGTGCAACTCTGCATAGAAACTAATCAGCTTGCAGGTTTTTGTGTCAAAGCTTAATTGAACAGGCTGAAGTTAGAAGCATTATTGGCTACCATGCAGAGCTGCACCAGATTTTGCACTCTCCAGTTTTAGTAATTCAACTCCCATGTATTCTGTGGATGGTCAAAGGAAGAGGGAGGCTGAAAAATAACACCAGCACTGCAGTCTGTGAGATAAGCAGTTCTTTCATCCAGGGCGAGACAGAAGTACAGTGGGAGCTGAACTATCTGGCATAAAGAAAAGTATTGATTTTTTTAAGTAGAGTGTGCAGTGATCCAGCCATGGAATACACCTGAGCAGAAAATGACCAGTTACACTTACCGGTAACGGTGTTTCTGGGAAGTCTTCCAGGATGGCACCCTGAGAGATGACTGGTCCTCCTGACAGGAAACACAATCAAGAAAGAGGTTAAAAACCCCGCCTCTCCCTGCACTCCTCAGTTGTGCAAAAGTATTGACCCACACCAGTGCATGAAAATGAAACAAAAACACCTCCAATGTACCACTATATAATAATACAAACCGGGTGGGAAGTAGGCCTGCCATCCTGGAAGACTTCCCAGAAACACCGTTACCGGTAAGTGTAACTGGTCATTTTCTCAAGTCGTCTTCCAGGACGGCACCCTGAGAGAAGAGCAAGTAGCTCAGGCCTACCTTAGGGCGGGACAACCGCTTGCAGGACCTTTCTGCCGAAGGCCAGGTCCTGGGGTGACAGAAGTTCCACTCTGTAACGTTTCAGGAACATGTTCTGGCTTGACCACGTTGCTGCTTTACAAATTTGATCTACCGATGCTCCGGCTCTTTCTGCCCAAGAGGTTGCCAGAGACCTTGTAGAGTGAGCCTTAAGATTAGTTGGAACCGTCTGCCCTGAATGCTCATAAGCTATGGCAATAGCCTGTCTAATCCATCTAGCAATGGTCGTTCTAGAGGCCTGTTCGCCTCTTCGAACTCCACAAAAACTGACCAACAGATGCTGAGATTTCCTGAACTCTTTTACCTTTTCTAGGTAAAGCAATAGACATCTCCTGACATCTAACGTATGGAAGGCCCTTTCCTTCTCGTTCTGTGGATTGAGACAGAAGGAGGGTAAAAATAATCTCTTGTGACCTATGGAAGCGTGAAGCCACCTTGGGAAGGTACAAAGGGTCCTGCCTGAGAATAATTCTGTCTTCTAACAGACGGAAAAAGGGCGCCTTCATAGAAAGAGCATGCAAATCGCCCACCCTTCTGGCTGTGGTAACAGCCAGAAGGAAGGCGGTTTTAAAAGAAATCAGTCTAACTGAAGATTGAGCCGACGGCTCAAAAGGTTCCCTGGTCAGGGCTTCCAAGACTAAAGATAAATCCCACGGTGGAAATTCCTTCATTTGCACCGGGGAAAGTCTCTCTCTAGCGACAAGAATCTCTTAATTAAAGGATCTAGAGCTAATTTAATATCCAGAAAACTAGACAAAGCCGCCACCTGAACTTTCAGAGTCTTGGTAGCTAAACCTCGGTCTACTCCCTCCTGTAGGAAGTCTAAGATAACTGGAATATCTTTTTGGGGGACTCCTCTCGCTTCACACCAATGGGAGAAAGCCCCCCAGACCCTAGCATAAATGTGCCTCATTACAGGCTTTCTACTCAGCAACAGGGTGTCAATCACTCTCTCTGAACACCCCTTGTTGCGCAGGTTCTCCCTTTCAACAGCCAGGCTGTCAACCTGAAGAAACTGGGGTTCGGATGGTAAAAAGGGCCTTGAAGCAGAAGATCCTGACATTCTGGAAGCTGAACCGGAGGTAAAACCGCCCAGTTCCACAACGTGGGAAACCAGGACCTCTTGGGCCACCAGGGGGCAATCAAGATCAAATTGCCCCTGGCCCGACTTAGTCTTTGAAGGATTCTCAGAATCAGGGCTAAGGGAGGAAAAGCATAGGCTAGAGTGAAATCCCATTCCTGAGCTAATGCGTCCACCCCCTCGGACTCTAGTTCCCTGCAGAGGGAAAAGTATCTCTTGACTCTCCTGTTTTCCCTGCGGGCAAAGAGATCTATCTCCGGTGTGCCTAGCTGTTGACAGACCAGGGAGTAAATCTCGGGATTCAGCTCCCATTCTACCTGTTGTACTGTCTGATGACTGAGGAAATCCAATTTTATGTTGAAGACTCCCCTTATGTGCACCACAGAGATGGACGGTATCCTTTGTTCCGCCCATTCTAGAATCTCCTGTGTCAATCTCATTAGGGAAAGCGACCGTGTACCCCCCTGACGGTTCAGAAAGGCCACTGTCGTGGAATTGTCGGAGAGGATCTGAACCTCTCTCCCCCTGATCCTGCTCTCGAAGGCTATTAGAGCCTCCCTGACAGCCAACAATTCTCTGAAATTGGAGGACGCAGTTTTCTGTCGTGTGTCCCACACTCCCTGAGCTTGGAGTTCATCTAGATGGGCCCCCCATCCCCACGAGCTTGCATTGTTCGTTATTCTGACCGGCTGGAGCTGGGACCAAAGATGACCTGCCCCCAACCTTTGGGGGTTGAGCCACCAAAGTAAGGAATTTCTTATCCCTTTAGGGATGGCCACCAGAATATCCAGGGATTCCTTCTTTCCATCCCATGAGGATAGCAGGAAGTTTTGCAGGGGCCTTGAGTGGAGCTGGGCCCAAGGCACTGCCGGAATACATGAAGTCATGAGACCTAGAATCCTCATGATCCCCCTTCTGGACACTACCTCTTGACGCAGGATTGAAGACACTGAAGCAATCAGTGCTTCTATTTTCTCCTGCGGGAGGATCAGCTTCTGCCCTACTGAGTCCACCCACAGGCCCAGGTAGAGCTTGGTCTGAGAAGGAATCAGGGAGGATTTCTCGTGACTTATCAACCATCCCAGGGACTCCAAGGTAGATATTACCTTGTCCAGATCCAGGAGAAGGGCTACCCTGGAAAGGTTGTAGACCAACAGGTCATCTAAATACGGTATCAGAGAGATCCCCTGAAGGTGCAGGTAGGAGATGACTTCTGCAAGAATCTTTGTAAATACCCTTGGGCTGGCCCCCAGCCCGAAGGGTAGGGCCTGGAACTGCCAGTGCTGGGTACCCTGATCTGTGCGAATAGCAAAGCGAAGGAATACCTGGAGTTGCGGTAGAATGGGAATATGCAGATATGCATCCTTCAGGTCTATGGTAGCCATGAAAACTTCCTTTAACAGAAGTTTTCTGACCGTGTAGACCGATTCCATGCGTAATCTTTTGTATCGCAGGAAGGGGTTTAATTTCTTTAGATTCAGGATTAACCTGAATTTCGGTTTGGGAAATACAAAGACGTGGGTATAAAAACCCTTTCCTTGCTGATCCGCCGGAACTGGGAGAATGACCCTCTGACTTGCCAATTGCTCGATATTTTCCATGAGTCCTATGGCCTTTGGTTTTTCTCTGGGTAGAAAGGTCAGTAGAAATGTCTGCGGAGGCCTGGAGGCAAACTCTAGCCTGTAGCCTTCTCTTATCCACTGAAGGACCAGAGGGCTCCGAGCTACCTGCTCCCACTGAGGGATAAATTGTGCCAGCCTCCCTCCCACCTTGGTGCTGGCGTCACTTAGGATCCTTGTCTGCGACCTTAGGGCCGGAGAAAAGGAGAGCTCCTTTTTGTTTGGCTTTTCCAACACCCCATTTCTTTCCTTCCTTACGGTCCTTAAACCGGTTGTTGACCTGGGGGCCTCGAAAAAATCTCTTGGCCTTTTTAGGTTTAACCGGAAATTTCTTTCCCTTCTCCGTAGATCTGTAGAGGGTTTGGTCCAACCCTGTACCAAGCAGGAGAGACCCCTCAAAAGGAAGGCCGCATAACCTAGTATGGTCCCCATCCCAGGTCTTAACCCATATGGCTCTTCTGGCTGAATTAAGAAGAGCTGCTGTCTTAGCTGAAGTCTGCACCGACTCCACTGCAGCATCTGCAAGAAAGGCTACCGCTTTACCAATTACCTCCAGGGAATCCAAAAGATCTTTGGATTTGGAAGTACTCGCCACATGATCTGTCAGTTTATTAAGCCACATATTAGTATTTCTAGCTATACAAGCTGAAGCTAAAGCCGGACTTAATGTAGTCGCATTGGCCTCCCAGGCCCTGCATAAAAGGGTTTCTGACCTACGGTCAATTTGGTCCCGAATGTTACCTGCGTCTTCAAAAGACAGGTCAGACTGTTTGGACACCTGGGCCAGAGATGCATCCAGTTTGGGAAGTTTAAAAAACTTCTTCTGCTCCTCTTCCTTAAACGGACACCTGCGTTTCCAGGTTTTAAACTTCTGAAGTTTATTCTCTGGCTCCTTCCATTCTCTTAAAACAATGTCTTTCAGAGACTGGTGGATAGGCAACACCTTGGGCTGAGCTTTAGACAACCCCTGATACAACCTATCCTGTACAGAAATCTGTGCCTCTGGCTCCTGGATCTCCTCAGAAGCATAAATAGCCCCTAGGAGGCCCTCCATATCATCTATAGAGAAGATATGTCGGCCTGGTCTGGAGTGTCCCTCTTCCTCCTGGCTACCCTCTGCGTCTTCCCCTTCTTCAAGGAGACTACGGCAGGGGTCTTCCACTTCCTCCACCTCCGAATCCTGAGAAGATGGCGGTTTCTGAGGAACAGTGCTTACCTGTCTAACATTGGAAAAAGCACTTTCCTGGGAGGATGAGCCTTCTCTGCTATCCTGCCTAGCATTGAGGCTAGCCTGAAAGGCTTTAAGTGTGGACAGCATTTCAGATTGTACTGAGAGAAAATCCCTCATAACTTCTGAAGTCTCCTTCCCTGACAATTTGTGAATGCACTTATAAGAGAACGGCTTGGTGTGCTCTGCAGCCAGTTTATCACTGCAGTACCCACACCTTTTGGTTCAGGAGGGATTTTTGGGTCTCGGTCTACTGGCAACACTCTGGGTTTCTGTGTCTGCAAAAACAAGAAGCCCGTTTAGCTAGTAAAAATTAAACAGAGATCTCTTATGAGGGTAAGGCTAGAGGGCCATCCCCTCCCTTATCTCCTCTAGCCTGGTAGACTCACCCCCGGTGGCCTCCAAAATAGCTGTAGCCTCCTCCTGCTCCATTGCAGCAAGCGAGTAGTGGACGCCTGCTCCTTGCCCAAGGATGCTGCCTCTGCTGCCCAGAACTACCCCCCTTTTAACAGCTGGTACCTGTAGTCCTTGTGCCAGCTGCTGGCTCCTCATGGCGTTCCGAACGCCGCCGCCATCTTGCCGAGGTCTCGGGTCAGCGTGCTCTAGTGTCCGGGCCGCCGTGACGTCATTTCCTCCCAGAAAGATCCACCGCAAAATGGCACCAACAGACACACAGCCGCCTGCGCTGAGGCGGCCAGGAGACCCAGCACACCCCTGCATCTGCAGGGAAAAGACAGATCTGGCAAATCATCTCCTAAGACCGTCAGGTAAGGAGAAGGGGGAGCAGGAACATGGTCCCTGGAGTTCTGGAGACTCACATTGCCCAGGGTCCTCCAGTCCTCATGGGGAGCTCTTCATTGCCCCCCAGAGAAATAGGGGAAACGAACCCCCCGGGAAGGGCAAGCCCTACCAGACCCAAAGGCTTTCCAAAAACCTGCAGTCTGGCGCCCAGGGGGAGACTTCCAGCCCACGGCCTTAGGTCTATCAGAAAAAAACAAACTGTTTCGCTGTGGGGAAACACAATCAAAAACTGAGGAGTGCAGGGAGGGGCGGGGTTTTTAACCTCTTTCTTGATTGTGTTTCCGGTCAGGAGGACCAGTCATCTCTCAGGGTGCCGTCCTGGAAGACGACTTGAGAAATAACTTTTTTTATTTTTTATTACACATCAGAACTTACAAAAACCTCTGTGCCTGGAATTGGGCTTTAAACAATGGTCATCAGACTTGGCGCCCCCACTGGAAGATTGTCCCCATTTTAAATATAAATAGGGTACAAAATTTGCAATTGGTTGGAGTCACCAAAAATGAGAACATTACAAATAATATAGAATTTTATTTATCTTATAGGGAACATGTAGAAGTGTTAATTATGCCTAAGCAGTAGTCTGAAAAACAAAATGTACCCTTTTTACAATTCTCCTCCTGAAAACAGCACTGCATTTCCTGGTATGCGAGTGTTCCCACTTACTCCTGTGTCTAACACCATAGTGTATATCTACAGTGTAAGATTAATGCTCAACTTCCCTTGAGTGCTTGCCTCAGGACATTTGTAGTGGGATTTGGTGATTCCACTACTGTGATGTTCACTATTCTCCTTGCTAGAGGCTATGAGATGAGGAAGCAAACCCTGCCTCTGTCAAGATGGCTGGGCTCCACATAGAGACACAGTGCAGAACAAGGTATGACAAGTCAATAATGGGAAAAGATAAATTGCAGGCAGACCCCCCCCAGGATTTACTGGTGACCAGCCTGCCTGCCTTTGAGGGGGAACAGCTTTCAGAGTTAAATTTCTATATTCCACCTGGAAATGCATAAGTACTGAACTGATTCTTTTTTTTTGTGACAATCATTTTTCTACTTCAGCTTTATAAGGCATTAAGATATTTGTATTGTACAAGAAATTGCATAAAGTATGTGCCCTGTATCTAATTATGAGACTGGTATTAGGAAACATTTTTTATTTTAATATTAATTATTTTAATATTTGGGTATTTGTGGTCACTTCAATGCATAAGGGCCCTTTCACACAAGTGGTTTGCGTTCCGATCAGCAGAAAATCCACCCACAGATCCCCTTCTGATTGGAGCAGAGAAGGGCTGATGACAGGTCTGTGTCCGCTGAGTTTATGAAGAGTGGCCATGGACAGACTCCGCTCTGCTCTATGGGTGGCCCGGAGTAAATGGACTCCGCTGTCCGTTTGCACCTGGCTGCTTCCAATCTGGTCCACCCAAATGTAAGAGGACGCGTTCCTCCTACATTTTTTTTAGCTGGCCTGACTGGACTTAGCGATAAGCAGGTCTGTATACACCTACTGGTCCTTAGGGATGCATGGACCATCCGACCAGGTCGCCTGAAAAACTGGCAGGCAGACCTGATCAGATCATTTGTGAGAAATTTTGTATTTTTCTTAAAAATTACTCACCTCAGTGTTAAACTTTAGGGCATTTCTAGTTATCAATTAAAACTAGGTTTACATTTGCGGTTGGGAAGGGGGGGGGTTGAATAAAAAGGTGCAAATGAGTTGCGTTTTCCCCAACTGCTCCCCCCTATGCTGCAAAGGTAGCAGAATGGGGGCAAACACATGCCATGGCCACAATGCTTTTCGTCATGGCGCTGTAAAAAGTATCCCACCAGTTGTATTTGACCCACCAAAACTCAACCCAATTAACTAACATCACGCCACAACCGCCCTGGTGATGAAGGTTCTAAGGGGTTAAAACAGGTGGTGAGGAGGCGACATACCGCTTCCACCACTAAACACTTTTCAGAGGGCACTGCCAGTGTTAGCAAGCCCTAAATGGCAGTATTTTAGCTAGGCAAGAACAAGCAGAGCTGGGAGTCAGAAGGGATGGAGAAGTAGAGCCAAATGGAGGGGGGTACTGAATGAAACAATTTCACAGTGCAACAGAAAGCCAAGATCTCTAGTAATCAAGTTTTCGATTTTACTAATTTTTTTACCTTCAATTTAGTATAGATCTAGGTTTGTTTAAATTCACTTATTGATGATTGACTCTTTACCTCTGCTGGAAGTCTTTTCCACGCATCAACTACTCCTTTCATACAATAATTCTAAAGTTAGTTTTTAACTTTTTTTCTGCTAGTTTGAGGTCATGTGCCCATGTTATTGATAAGAGTTTCACATTGAAAATACTCTCCTCCTGAACCTTATTCACACTCCTCATGTATTTCAAAGGTTTTGGTTGTGTATCCCCCCCCCCCCCCCTTCCCTTTTTCTTCAAGACTGTACATATTAGAGTGATATGAAACCTGATTTTGCTTAACATTGGAAATCCACACTTACATTTGAATCTTTTAAAGCAGGGGTCTCAAACTGGTGGCCCTCCAGCTGCTGCGGAACTACAAGTCCCATCATGCCTTTGCCTGAAGGAGTCATGCTTGTAACTGTCAGCCTTGCAAGGCCTCATGGGGCTTGTAGTTTCACAACAGCTGGAGGGCCGCCAGTTTGAGACTCCTGTTTTAAAGTGTGCCTTTCTTCATTTAAGAGTAAGTCCTATAGTTGCTGCCCCCACTTTCCTGTTTGCTGGTAGCTCCCTTGCATAGCAGGGTCCTACAGAGCCACCCATTTGTGAATGCTAAGACAATGGAATTTATCTACTAAAAGCAAATCCACTTTGCACTACAAGTGCACTTGGAAGTGAAGTCGCTGTAGATCTGAGGGGGACATGCAAGATAAAAAAAAATAATAATAACTGCATTTTTACTTGTACATGATTTATTTGATGATAAAATCAGCAGAGCTTCCCCTCGTTTCAGATCTTCCCCTCAGATCTAAAGCAACTGCACTTCCAAGTGCACTTGGAGTGCAAAGTGGATTTGCCTTTAGTAAATCAACCCCTATCTGTACAGAGGGAAGCTGCCTGAGCCAAGAGAGCAAATCACAAAAGGCACATGTCCATGGAAGTGATGGGCAGAGGAGCAGAGACATGCCTTCTGTTTGTTGTCGTCTCATTACACACACACACACACACACACACACACACACACACACAGTCTTCACCTCCGCCATGATTTTTCAGTGAAGGGGCATGCATGCACTGCACAATGAATAAGGGGAGATGATCTTGAGCAGAATATACATGCGTTTACCCCAAACAGGAATTTAAGGATGCAACTGCAAAAAATATCTGTACGCTTTTCTGCACATTGCTGGAGACATTATTTATTGCTATATGTTAATTTTCACTTTACAGATGTGTTTCTGATTAAAAACTCAAGGCTTTAGTACTACTTTAAGTTCTTGCAATCTCTCCAGATAAATTATATCCCTCAGAACTTTTAACAATTTTGTTACCCGTCTCTGGACTTGTTCTATCTTATCAATATCTTTTGGTAAGTGAAGTCTCCAGAACAAGACACAGTATTCTAAATGAGGTCTATCTATATATAAGTTTTATATAGGAGAATCAGGACTCCTTCCTCCTGCTGGTGATCCTTCTAGTAATAACTAATGGTCTATATATGGCGGGGATCAGCAACCCGTAGATCGCAGCCAGGTGACTGGTAGATCACGGTTTGGGCTTGCTGACCTGCCATTCCAGAACATCAAACTGAGTGCAATGCAGAGGGATAACTTGTAAAGTTGGAGCTGTAGTAGGGAGCAAGATAAGTAGATGCCTCCTCTGTAGCGTTATCACCTGTCCCATGTGGAGTGATACCAACTGCACTTCATCTCTTATCCCCGCTAGGGGTCTCCAGAGTGGTGCCAGAAGCAGGAAAGGAGAGATCTTTGGGTCAGTGTGAAGCAATACACTGGGCATAATATTCTAGGGCTGCTTTTACACTGATGTGCTGCTGTTACCCACACCGCAGATGTAGTGCAGTGTACCTGCAGCTTTCCTATGGGTTTGCTGCACTTAGCCATAGACTTCAATTACATCCTGCAGGTTTGGTACATTTTCTGAAAGCAGGAGTTTTGGTGCACTTTCAGGAAGTGCACCATACCTGATATAATAGAAGTCTATGGCGAAACGCAGCTAACCGAGGAAAGTCACAGATGCACTGTGCTGCACCCGAGGTACAGGTAAACCGCAGCACATCAGTGTGAAAGCAGCCTTATAGGGGGCTCAGAACAGTAATGCCGCGTACACACTAGCGGACTTTACGGCAGACTTTGCCCGGCGGACTGGATTTCGTCAGACAATTCGATCGTGTGTGGGCTCCAGCGGACTTTGTTTTCTCAAAAGTTGGACGGACTTAGATTTGAAACATGTTTTAAATCAATCCGTCGAAAAGTCCGCTCGTCTGTATGCTAGTTAGACGGACAAAAAGCCACGCTAGGGCAGCTATTGGCTACTGGCTATGAACTTCCTTGTTTTAGTCCGGTCGTAGGTCATCACGTACGAATTCGACGGACTTTGGTGGAGTGTGTGTAGGCAAGTCCGTTCATTCAGAAAGTCCGTCGAAAAGTCCGCCGAGCAAAGTCTGCCGTAAAGTCCGCTCGTGTGTACTCGGCATTAGGGTTCATTTACATTTGTAGTTTGGAGGTTGGTAAAACCCCATAGTTAGGATGTGTTTTTAACCACCCGACCCAACCGGTTCATTTACATTTGAACTATTGTGGGGGGGGTAAAACCCCATAGTTA